>NC_133327.1:353770001-354425465 GCF_042186555.1 Aquarana catesbeiana | reverse complement strand
AGGGAATGTAATCACTTATAAAAAAAGGGAAAAAAAGGTATTTATACATATTTATTTTTTATATCTATATAAGACCGCCCGCCGTAGTTTGACAATGGCACAATGGCTCTCTTGCGCAAATCGCCATAGCTGTACGGCGGCTCGCGCAGGCTCAGCTGCGGGAGCGTGTCCTTGGGTCGGGAGGACTCGACGTCCTCTGGCGGCCCGTAATTTCCTCATACACAGGTAGAATGGGGAAATGTAAACAAGACATTTCCTCGTTTTGAAAGGAGAAATGACAGGGATCTACTGTTCCCAGTGGTCGGGAACAGTGATCGCTGTCATGTCCCAGTAAGCCCATCCCCCCCACATTTAGAAACACTCATAGGGAACACAGTTACCCCTTGATCGCCCCCTAGTGTTAACCCCTTCCCTGCCAGTGACATTTACACAGTAATCGGTGGCTATTTATAGCTCTGATCGCTGTATAAATGTCACTGGTCCCAAAAAAGTGTCAACAGTGTCCGATCTATCCATCGCAATGTCGCAGTCACGATAAAAATTACAGATCACCGCCCTTACTAGTAAAAAAAAAATAATCAAAATGCCATAAAAATGCCATAAATATATTCCCTATTTTGTAGACATAGCAAATAGAAGAATTTTCAGGTCACTAGTCTATAGTGCAGAGGAAGCCTGCCAGAGCAAGGAATGCAGTAAAAAATAGCTCCCTATTCCTCTAACCCTAGACAAATTGAACATTTAACCCTTGCAGTGTCTGGGTCCAGATACACTTAACATTGAGTTTACATTTAAGTGGTATTTTATAGATCATTTAAAGAAAAGAAAATGATTGACCAATCCTTATAAAAATGTGTTAGAGCAGGCTTTAGTTTTTTAGTTTAGTATCATTTTAGAGGTAATGTGTTATAGGCAGTCATAAAATTGTTTCAAGTTTAATTTCCATCTCTATTATAATTATATCAGTTTTATAAATAGTGTACAGTTTATTACTGTGCAAGATTATATTTTGATTAAATAAAATTGTAAAAGTTATTCCTTCATTCAATCTGTAAGTTTCATCATTGTGACCTACTGCTGAGTAGACATATGTTATATTCTGCTTAGCTGACAAAGGCAGCAGCTTGAAAAGGTCAGATGTTGAATTATCACCCACTGAAGGTAGTGACACTTTAACTGCAAACTCTGCCAATGACTTTGTCCATTATAGCTCCATCCTGCCCTAAAGATATTGAGTGAGTCTGACAAAAATGTATAAGAAACAATTAGGTGCATACTACAAGTAGCACCACTGATTTGCAACCCTACAATATCTGCAAAGATGAGTAGAGCACAGCAGAATGCACAGCAGATGGATCCTTAACCGATGTTTATTAGTGCAAGATTTCAAAGATAATGTACTGAAGGCTTGTGAAGGTGCACTGAAACAATTGCTGTTGTCTTGGTTGGAACTTGTAAACCCAAGTGTCAGTTGCAGTTTTTATTTAAAAATCCCTTAATACATGCCTATAAGGGAGTCACTGAGGAGAATAAGTGCTGCAAGTACAAACCAAAGGCAAAGTATAATTTGCTGCAAGACAAAATATTGGTAACTTAATTGTTAAAAACTCCTATCTTGTCTGTACTGCTTTGTACCAAATTGAATGTGTCTTCATTGGTATTGCATGTTCCCATACTCACATGCACATGTCTAGACAGGAGTCACCTTGGGAGGAACCCAGGTTACCTTGGAGAGCACTGGAAGCTCCTTGTCCAGCTCCCCCAGCCCCTCCTATGTGTAAGTCACCTGTGTCTATTAGGGGCACAGGGTGACCAAGAAACCCCAGTCTGACCTCAAGAATATATGAAGATAAAGTCCACTGTTCATCAGAGACCATTGCTAGATGGTTTGAGGTGGGGTGGTGGTTTCTATGTGTTTGTTAGGTGTGTGTCAGACTTCCACGTACCTGACCAATGAGCCCGATATAGCAGGGGAAGGTCTCCCTTACATGTCTGGTTCGCGGCACCTGGTAGTATAAACAGGAGGCATGGAGCACAGAGTGGTATGAGAGCCTGGCTGGTGACTGCGGAAGTAAAGGCCCAGGATCCTAGTGCAAGTGGATTGGTGATCACTAGTCAGCTGGAACACAGGCAGCAGATGCAAAGCAGGAGCAGAGCAGGCAGGTCAAGTCACAGGCAGAGTTGGCAACAGGCGGACAGCACAGTACAGAGGAGCAGGCAGGTTCAGAGTCCAGGTCGCAGGCAGGGTTGGCAACAGGTGGGCAGCGTAGTACAGAGGAGCAGGCAGGTTCAAGGTCAAAGACAGGCTGGGGTCAGATGCAGGCAGAAGACAGAGAATAATCCAATGGGCAAGCCAGGTAGTCAGGAGCTCAAACATTCAGACAGGTTAATGGGAACACGGACACAGGGAGCTGCAGATCGTACAGCACCGAGCAAAGTGCACAGACAGCCTAAATAGTGTGACTGGCGCCAAGTGCCATGTGCGAACAGGCAACAACGCGCACAGGCGCTCACCGGTGCGCACCACCACACACCGGCGCACCCAAGGGCGCCCAGCACAGAGTCCATTCCAGGAGCTTCTCTGACAGTGTGGCTGTATGCCATTGTTCTATTGTGTCTGTCTGCCTTAAAGTATTGTGGGATGTGCATGTATATTTGCTGTAAAGAGGGGAAGGGGAATTCCTCCAACAGCTCTTCCTGCTGATTGGACAGTCTACTGATGAGAAGTTTGAATATCTCTGTGTGCCTGTGTTTAAATAAACAGTTCATGTTCAGCAGCCAAAACGAGTACTGTCTACTTTGTGGTTGCAAGCGGTTGGAAGATCTGATATCTATATTTAGACTGCAAGGAAGCTGTATATGACGAAAGCATTCAAGCGGAGTGTGTGACGTTTCATTACATTGGAGGCAAGCAGTGGGATGCTTCCTGAAGTCTGGGACATCCAAACATCCACCGAGATCCAAGATCAGGATAGCAGACTTCAGTCACCCCAGCGGATATATGGATCTGGCATAAGAGTTCCCGGGGATGCTGCGGATCGTCCTTTCAGCATATTCCAGGACTGTGTCTGTGGATGAATACTTGGAGTTTAGGCAGCAGATTCGGGTAGGACTCTGGATTGGAGCCCTCCAGGTCACTGGTATGCAACAGGGCAAGTGCTTTGCAACCCCAGTACGAAGAGCCAGTAACCAATGGGAGTTACGGATGCCATTCCTGGGAGAGCGGCCCCAGGACCAATGGGTGTCTGAGTTGGACAGGCTGGTCCAGCAGGAGATAGAGCTGGACAATCATTATCAGGCTCTGCAATGGCTCACAGAGCAGGGATGTTTAGGGGAGACAACAGAATGCTCTCCGGATGGATATGACTTTGGCGGGCCCTGGATTGCTGTGGGAGAGGCTTACAGATGGTTTTGTATTTGGTGATGAAGGAGAACCTACCCTTGAGGACCTGCAAGATTATAGAGAGTCTATGTTCGGTCTTGCAGAGGTCTCAGAGCTTAAACTGGACCTGGAATATTTGCTAAGGAAGGAACAACATCTGGAAAGGGCATACAGGAAACTGCTAGGACACGTTCAGCAGCATGCTAGAGAATCAGCATTGGAAACTCCGGAGATTGCCATCCCCAAAGCTGAAGTGCTGACAACAGCGCAGAGCTCTGCTAACCTCTGCCCAGCACCGATAACATCTTCTGGGTTCTACGGACAGGAGATGGTGAACCTCTATCCCCAGACACCAGTTCCAGAGACTGGGAATTTAATAGACATCTCTGCTGAAGGACAACCTGGTGAGCCTCCAGCAGAAGAGCTGGCATCGGGGCCAAACATCACTGAGCTCTGCCCAGCACCAACAGCAGCTTCAGGCTCCCTGAGAGAAAAGGCAGTCGGCCTTTCTCCCACAATACTGACAGAGACATGGGTTTTTCTGCCAGCAGCATCTGTGGAGTTAAAAGTGGTAAAGATGTAGCGCTAACCAATATACACAAATATGATAATATAAGTGAAATGATGAGAGATAATAGTGATAAATCCTGAAAGAAAAACGCACATATAAAGTGACCTGTGAAATGTGGAAAGTGCGATCTGGAAAAATATATTTTTTTAAATATAAAAAATAAATACATTAGGATGGAACAGACCAAAAAAAAAAAACAAAAAACACTGGAAGATAATAAATCAAAAAATGAAAAGAGTATGATAATGTCCAACATAAACAATATAGAAAGGAGCCTGAAAGTCCAACACCAAATGATGGAAAATCCAAGGCAAAAAATACTGAACAATACTGTCCGGTGTGGAGAACATCAAAGATGATACATTATCAAATGAGAAGAGAGATGTAAATGCTCTTACCAGAAGAGGTGGACTCAAATGTCAGCGACATACAGTCATACAGGCATGGTGCCACAAACGGCAGATGTAAGGAACTCCAAGAGGTCCGGGACCACCGGAATGACCTCCAAACCGACCTCCAATCAGGAAAAAGCATTAAGGCTGGATCTCGATGGTAGGATCAACTGGACAGCAAAACTGCCTTCATCTGGATGGTATGTGGAGAAAGTAATTGCTTCCACATGGTGCAGTTCAAAAATGGTAATTTATTTCTAAAAACCAGCATACAGCGATAAAAAGTGATCACAAATTAAAAGCACAGGGCAATGGGGAAAGCGATAAGCCTAGCCCTACACGTTTCATCCAATGGGTCTTCAACAGGGACATGAATAAGCTCCCCCACACTGCCAATATATATAGACTACATAGGAATAAAATGATGAATGCCAGACCAATCAACATTCTGATCCTCAAAAGGGCCACTGATTGGAGCTGAGAAGGTCACCTGACCGCTAAACTCCAAGACTTCCTATGGGAACCAATGATGAGGAAGGGACACCGATCACATGGGTTCAAAAGACCAACCAGGAGATACCCAGAAGTGTGTAAATGAGACTGAAAGGTCACATGGAAAGCATGAGACAAACGCCTCATTAAAAAGCCCAAGAAAATCGGGTCCATGGACCACGTGTCAGGCTCAAATCATGAACACATGACAAAAAGACATCGGGGCTGATCGGCCCTAAGGGACCCATGTAAAACACGGCGCGATCCTGAAAGCTAAATGCTCCCTTATGAAAGGACAGAACTGTAATATAATAACGGTCAGACCTGGTGGATAACCAAACAATATAGGTCAGAGAGGGCGAAAATGAATATGGCCGCTAGAACGGAAGACATGGAAAAAGTCGGCTCCCGCGTCACTGGGCCACGACCGGAAGTGGGCAGTCATGTGACCGGAAGTGAACATCCACCTAACTTGAAGCAGTCGCAGACACCGGAAACAGCCCACTCACATGTCAAAACAATGATCACATGACTACAAAGTGTCAGGCATCAAAAGACGTCACAAAAAGGCATGGAGGAACCCGCCCAGCGTCAACCTCAATGCTATTAAACTGGTGAACTGTAATATTATGTATTCATGGCAGTGATAACTGTGGGTTCGTCACTGTCGCGAAAAATGCTAATAAATAAATGGGAACAAACTGAGGCTTTATCAGTAAATATGAATACACCCTGCAAATAATAACCAGGACATAATAAAGGGAAAAAAACATATGCAAAATGAATAATGAATTATAAAATACATAAAATATACAAATGGATACATAAATGTAAATAAAAAACATAAACGTAATATAAATGAATGATGAACGCTAATGCCCTGTACACACGGTCGGACATTGATCGGATATTCCGACAACAAAATCCTAGGATTTTTTCCGACGGATGTTGACTCAAACTTGTCTTGCATACACACGGTCACATAAAGTTGTCGGAAAATCCGATCGTTCTGAACGCGGTGACATAAAACATGTATGTCGGGACTCTAAATGGGGCAGTAGCCAATAGCTTTCATCTCTTTATTTATTCTGAGCATGCGTGGCACTTTGTGCGTCGGATTTGTGTACACACGATCTGAAATTCCGACAACGGATTTTGTTGTCGGAAAATTTTATAGCCTGCTCTCAAACATTGTGTGTCGGAAAATCCGATGGAAAATGTGTGATGGAGCCTACACACGGTCGGAATATTCCGACAACAAGGTCCTATCACACATTTTTCGTCTGAAAATCCGACTGTGTGTACGGGGCATAAGACTGATTGATAAACGAGTTGACATCCCACTCTACGTTCATCCCGAACGGTGAGTAGGATTTGAGCTCATATATCCAATATGTCTCGAGGCGAGAGACCCCGCGGAGGCGGGACTCTCCCGTCCAATGAGGGACAAATTTGTCAATAATCTGGAAAAGTGTGCCGGTGGGGTCCTTATTGTGAAACTGTAAGTAGTGACGTGGTACACTATGATTACTCTTCTCATTTTTAATGCCAGCCACATGTTCATTCACAAGTATGGAAAATGTTCTAATTGTGCGACCCACATACTACTTTTTGCAAGGGTATGTCAGCAGGTAAACAATTTGGTGGCGCAAGTGGTAAAGTGTCTCATAGAATAAATACGTGCAGTGACTGTCGAAATGAACGTGTCTGTTTTACGTCTCCCTCCGATGTTATAGAGGCACACGTTACATTTTCTACAAGGGTAATAACCCCTGCACTGTTGAAAAAAGGAGACTGTTTTGGGGGGATCAATCACATTGGGTGAAATTTTCCCCTGTATTGATCGTGCCCCCCTAAATATCACACCTGCCTGTTCTGAAGAGCGGGACCCTAGTCTGACCCCAAGAATATATGAAGATAAAGTCCACCGTTCATCAGAGACCATTGCTAGATGGTTTGAGGTGGGGTGGGGGTTGATATGTGTTTGTTAAGTGTGGCTGTATGTCACTGTTCTATTGTGTCTGTCTGCCTTAAAGTATTGTGGGATGTGCATGTGTATTTGCTCTGTGGAGGGAGGGGGGGATTCCTCCAACAGCTCTCCCTGCTGATTGGACAGTCTACTGATGAGAAGTTTGAATATTTCTGTGTGCATGTGTTTAAATAAACAGTTCATGTTCAGCAGCCAAAATGAGTACTGCCTAGTTTGTGGTGGCAAGCGGTTGGAAGATCTGATATCTATATTCAGACTGGAAGGAAGCGGTATATGACGAAAGCACTCAAGCAGAGTGTGGAATGTTAATTACAACTTTTTATTTTGGGTGCACAAACAGTACTCAACAGCCAGCCCACTTTGTGGCTAGTTGTCAATCTAGGACAGGGGTCTCAAGCTGGTGGCCCTCCAGCTGTTTTGTGAAACTACAAGTCCCATCATGCCTCTGCCTGTGGGAGTCATGCTTGTAACTGTTAGCTTTGCAATGCCTCATGGGACTTGTAGTTTCTCAGTAGTTCTTTTTAAAATGACTTGAGTTCAGGTCAAACTCACGGTTGACCCAAACCCAAAGCATATCAACCAATAAACCCTGTATGTCTAATACATTCTTCCTCAGGCTGTACTCAGTGTACTCAGTTAAAAACTGACAGCTGTTTGTAGTTCTGCAACAAAATCCCATAGTTTGAAGATTAGGGTTATAGAGTGATTGAGTGTGATTTACTAAAAGCAAATAGATGTTCACTTTGCTAGGGTAGCTATACTTTGCAAGGGAATTTTCTCTTCAAAGTGAAATTTCACCACACCAACCCTACCAGCACCTGCTTCTTGTGAATGTGGAAGGGGTGAGGGGCTTGGGATATACACTAAAGCCTTAAGTATCTGAGGCATTGAAAAAGACTGGTTAGCTACTGAAGACAGAGTAGTTAGCTGGAAAATTTAACTGAGGCATACTTAATGTTAACAATGACAATAGGTAGGTTGCTGGAAAAGAAGTCCTTATCAAAATGTTGCTATAGGGCCCATTATCTATATTTTTACCCTGGATAGGACAAAATAAATAAATAAAACTGACAGAAAATCATTTTAGTTTACCTAAAGGGATATTTAGTGCGATAACACATTTATTATCTATATAAATTGCTAAAAATATTGCATCTTTTTACAAGATATAATGTATTTATTTTTGGAAAATCAACAACTGTCTACATTAAATTTCTATAATGCATTAAAGGGCACATTTTAAGTTAGTGACTTTTAAATTGGAAGAACAAAGGGAAGGCTACTGGATTTAAAAGAATATATCTAAAAATGCCATTAGAACATTGTGCTTTAGAATTCAATGTACTTACATCCATGTAACACTGATGGCTTAGCTTCAGAGCTTGAAACTGACAAACCGTAACTCAGCAATCTAAACAAAACAAAAAGAAAGGACAGCATACTGATACAGTAGTAAATGTTAAAGTTATGACAACAAAGACAGGCAAGACCCAGTAAGCCTAGTATAAAAATTTTGCTGTCCAGACACAAAAACAGGATCAGCAATATTTTACACATGGTGAATTTCTACTAAAAACAACTTTGACGATATGCTTGGTATGTTACAAAACAGTAGTTGAGCAAATAGTACAAAGTAACATCATCTACCCAAATATAACCTGCTAAAGCATGCAATGGGTTTTATAACTATTTGTCTATACAGTATTAGTAAACAGTTACTGATAAAATTAAAACATATTTACTGTAAAAAATGCATATTAGTAGATGAAATATGTTGGAGAGCACCTATAATTTATAAATAGGTTAGGCTAGGGAATTAAAACATTGAGGCACGATTATTGGCTCTGTTACATATGAAATAGTTAGGTTAAAAAAAAGACACGTGGTGATCATCCACACAAACAAAGTGAATGGAGGAATCCCTCTTGCCCACCAGGATATTGTATTCTAATTACAGCAACCACAGCTGTCAGAATACCCTGATTGGCAGCAGCCCCCAATTGAGAAAAAAATTATATCATATCCCTTTGAGAAAAGTCAATTTTAGTCAGCTACACACTGAGTAAAATTAACCCTGTCCCTGCTGAAATTCAATCAGTGTATGGCCACCTTTGCTATCTGAATCCTATGCATCTTTTCAAGCCCAATTCCAGCCAAAAATGTTTTATTTTCTATAGTAAAGTAAAGAAAAGTAGATTTAAAAAAAATACCATTTATATGAGCCCAAAGTATGTCTCTAATGATTCCCAGAGTAATACTCTGCTGGTTTGTTAGATTGCAATTTAAGTATTTGCATATCTAGTATTAACATGTGGCTAGCAGGCTTTCCAGACCATCAAGTTTAAAGCGTATTTAAATCAAAGCCAAATATGTAATATATTGTTGCTTTCCAGTCTTTAGATGAGATGCCTTGATTAGTTTTTTTTTTTTAGACTTTTTTTCCTTTATTTTTACCTGGCAATCCTGCAAGTAACACACTTCCTGTTCCTGGGTGGCTATGTTTGCACCTCCAGTGTATCTGTGGAAGGAGCCAGTGTTTTCACACAGGCTTGACTTGAAATACGTCTGCCTTTGCTCATCTCCTTTACAAGAGAGTTGATGGCATTATTAGTTTACAGAATAAAGATAATATTGTTTTTGCTTCCAGTTCATCCCACAAGAAGGGACAAGGACACTGCATTTCTGGTAAGATAGGTTATTTTCCCTGCTTACATAAAATGATCTTAGCCTGAAAAGGAAAACAAATGGAGCCACCACATGTAAAGACTCGTAAGTTCTGATATACCAGTGGCAGCTGGTGCTCAATATTTTGGGGGGGCGGCAAACCAACATCACCCCCCCCCAGTGGGAGACGGATGGAAAGGCTGCGCTCCTACCCCGTGCGCATGGGAGATGGACGGGAAGGGGGCGATCACCCCCCCCACAGGAGACAGATGGAAGGCGGCGATCAGAGGCCTCCTTACCTTAGGAGGCAGATGACAAGGATCTGGGGTAGGGCTGCTACTCCTCGCTCCAGCTAATCCTCGCTCCGGGGCCATTGCTTCTCCTCCCGGGGCAAACAGGAAGTGGGTCCTGAGACCCAATTGGGAGTCCTAAGAGTCCGGTAGTCCAGCAGGAGAATCAGGTTTTGTGTCAGTAACTTTAAATCTGGTGGGTTGGCAACACTTACCCTGTCAGTTAAGCTTATACATGATTAGATTGTGTACTCAATTTAATTTTATATAAACTTTACATATAACTCTAATTCAGGGGCATATAGTGATCAGATTTCACATTGAAGGTAAATTTGTGGATCTGATGTTGTCAGTTCCAACATGTTATTGGTTTGATGTGAATTAGCATGCAAGTATACACTTGCACACATACAGGCATTGTTTCACAATTAAAAGTATTCCAACAAAACTGTGCCACAATGTGATTATAATTTCAAAATATTCTTAGTAGGGATGCACTGATTGTAGGGATGTCCTTGAATCATGGTGGATTTTTGGGGGTAATCCCTATTGTTTCCCGGTTATTAAAAAGAGAAAAGTCTGCCTTGAATCCTCCTTCATGTTCTGTCAAATAAATATGTATTTTAGGTGCAAAAATTATTATTTGAGTGTCTGTTCTTTCCTGTTGGAACGATCACAAACCATAGTGTATGTACACAAATAGCCTTTTAAAAATTAAAAAAATTAAAAACCAAAAATCATTGGCAGGATTTTTGGTAGGATTTTTATTAGTATGAACGTACTAAACTCCTACAAGTTAATATTTGTGGGTCATAGATGGACAGATTTATTACCTTAGATCAGATACAGTATAAGAGCTCAGTCAATCCTTCTCCTAAAATAAACTGCCTGAGGTTTTTCTCCTGCCCTGAAAAATATTTTTCAATATGTTAGACTGATGCTGAACACATATGCTACACTCATTGTTTAGCTTTCTTCAACACAGGCATTTATCAGGTATAACTAAGTCTTCTCAGGACAGAAGACTACTGCATAGCCAACCAATTTTTTTTAATAAGCCCATAAGTACCCACAGACTGTTGAAGGCAACACAAATTTGCTTCTGAAGTATTCAAGATGTATCATTTTATATGGATACAAGGAAGGAGATGGAATTGTTGTGCACATCACGTATATTGTAAGATGGAAAGACGCCCCGAAAGCACAGCATTGTAGAAGAAACCTGGACATCTAATTACTGCCTGTGTGATATTAAGGATTATAGATTTTATTATTTTTTCAACCACTGCTGTGAGAACACAAATTTCTTATCTCTGCAGAGTATGGAAATTGCAGTTGTGCTACTAATTATTATCCAATTATTTCTCATGTTTCACATAGTAATATCAAGCTCAGGAAGCACATGTCTTTGAAGTTGAGACTTGAATAATCATGCAGTAATAATGCTTTATTCTGGTCACTCTGTCTAGGACCATTTTTAGTGTCAATCATACAACAGGGATGCATAACACTCCAGGCAAGATTATCTATTTACAGTTTGTAATATGAATGGCATGTAAAATACAGCATGTGACATGGTGTCTGAAAGTGGCACCTCTTTGGTTCAACAGTTCTTGCAATTTCCTTTGCAAAATAATGCAACATTTTCCTATGTACTGTTTGAAATAAAACTTATACCAAGCATGTTGTATATGTAGCCCAATTACTAGATCATTTTCAATTTAAAGAAAAAGCAAAAATGCAAAGAAGTACATATGTGAACATACAGTATATTAGAATAGTAGTATATAGTAGTAAAACATTCCCCTATATTAGTATCATAATTGTGCACAAAATGTATAATCTTTATGCAATACTTTGAAAATATATTTTAAGCATTTGAATGCGTCTGCTATTCCAAGGCTAAAAACCACATCTTTGGACAAATATGTACAGTATAGATCAGCTTTCAAACTGGTGCATTACAAAAATGTGGTAAAACACATATACGTTTTTGACGCATTTTTGCCTTATTTCCGGTGCGTTTTGCACCTGTGGAAAAAGGACACATGGCTCAAAAAAACGCACCAAAATGGCTTCTCCATTCTAAGTTTATCTACAGGGCCTTGAAAAAGTATTCATACCTCTTGAAATGTTTCACATTTTGTCATGTTATAACCAAAAACGTAAATGTATTTTATTGGGATTTTATGTGATAGACCAACAAAAAGTGGCACATAATTGTGAAGTGGAAGGAAAATGATAAATGGTTTTCAAAGTTTTTTTACAAATAAATATTGAAAAGTGAAAATTGAAAATAGTGAAAAGTGTGGCATGCATTTATATTCAGCCCCCCCTGAGTCAATGCTTTGTAGAACCACCTTTCACTGCAATTACAGCAGCAAATCTTTTTGGGTATGTCTCTACCAGCTTTGCACATCTAGAGAGTGATATTTTTGCCCATTCTTCTTTGCAAAATAGCTTAACCACTTCAATACCAGGCACTTATGCACCTTCCCGCCCAGACCAATTTTCAGCTTTCAGCGCTCTCACACTTTGAATGACAATTACTCAGTCATGCTACACTGTATCCAAACAAAATTTTTATAATTTTCTTCTCACAAATAGAGCTTTCTTTTGGTGGTATTTAATCACCGCTGGGTTTTTTATTTTTTGCGATATAAGCGAAAAAACAGCGAAAATTTTGAAAAAAACACACTTTTTTTTAGTTTCTATTGTAAAATTTTGCAAATAAGTCATTTTTCTTCTTAAATTTGTGGCAAAATTTATAATGCTACATATCTTTGGTAAAAATAATCCAAGTTAATGTATATTATTTGGTCTTTGTGAAAGTTATAGAGTCTACAAACTATGGTGCCAATCACTGGAAATTGATCACATCTGATCACACCTGAAGTACTGAAGGCCTATCTCATTTCTTGAGACACTAAGAAGCCAGGAAAGTACAAATACCCCCCAAATTACCCCTTTTTGGAAAGTAGACAGTCCAAGGTATTTACTAAGAGGCATGGTGAGTTTTTTGAAGTTGTAATTTTTTCACACAATTCTTGGGAAAATTAAGATTTTTTTTTTACACAAACTGGTCATATTAACAGGTTATTTCTCTCACACAGCATATGCATAATTGCAACTACACCCCCAAATACATTCTGCTACTCCTCCCGAGTATGGCAATACCATATGTGTGAGACTTTTACACAGCCTGGCCATATACAAAGGCCCAACATTTAAGTAGCACTTTCAGGCGTTCTACAAGCATAAATTGCACATATCCTTTCTCAACCACCTATTACACTTTTGAAGGCCCTGGAGCACCAGGACAATGGAATTGTCCACAAAATGACCCCATTTTGGAAAGCAAACACCCCGACGTATAATCTATGAGGCATAATGTGTCTTTTGAACTTTTCATTTTTTTCCAGAAGTTTTTAGAAAATGTGGAAAAAAAATGAAAATACTTTTTTTACACAAAGTTGTCTATTTTCAAGATATTTCTAACACATAGCATGTACATAGCAAAAATTACACCCCAAAATGAATTCCGCTACTCTTCCTGAGTATGGCAATACCACATGTGTGAGACTTTTACACAGCCTGGCCACATACAAAGGCCCAACATTGAAGTAGCACTTTCAGGCGTTCCACAAGCATAAATTGCACATATCCTTTCTCAACCATCTATCACACTTTTGAAGGCCCTGGAGCACCAGGACAATGGAATTGTCCACAAAATGACCCCATTTTGGAAAGCAAACACCCCAACATATAATCTATGGGGCATAATGAGTCTTTTGAACGGTTCATTTTTTCCAGAAGTTTTTGTAAAATGTGGAAAAAAAATTAAAATGCACTTTTTTTACACAAAGTTGTCCCTTTATAAGATATTTCTAACACATAGCATGTACATAGCAAAAATGACACCCCAAAATACATTCTGCTACTCCTTCTGAGTATGGCGATACCACATGTTTGAGACTTTTACACAGCCTGGCCACATACAGAGGCCCAACATCCAAGTAGCACTTCCAGGCATTCTAGCAGCATTAATTACACATATCATTTTCTGACTACCGATCACATTTTTGAAGGCCTTTCATATTTCTAACACATAGCAGGTACATACCAAATAACAAAAGATTACCTGTGGTTTTAGAAGTGCAGTGGTCCACAGAGGAGAGCATCGGTCCAGGCAGCCAGGCAGCAGGCAGGAATGAGGTCAGCGACAGCAAAAGCAATCATCCAGGCAGCAGGCAGGAATACTGTCCATAGTTCGTACAGGCAGAGATACTGTCAGCACAGCCAGAGCACAGCCAGAACACAGCCAAAGCACAGCCAAAGCACAGCCAAAGTACAGGTCCAGGTAGCAGGCAGAGGTGTCCTGGCAGAAATACTGTTTAAAGTCAGTAGAGGCAGCAGGCAGATATATGGTCAACACAGCCAAAGTATTGATCCAAGCAGCAGGAAGAAACATGGTCCATAATGTCATACTGTAGGTCATTACAGGCAGCAATATGGTCAGCACAGCCAAAGAATTGGTCCAGGCAGCAGGAAGGACCATCAAACTTAGGGCCAGGGGGACAAGGGTAGAGGCTTCTCCCACCCAAATCGCTTTGAAGCCTCCGGGCAACCAGACCCTGTTCTGGGAGCAAAGAAAATAAAAAACTGGTTTTCTCTACTCAGAACGCTATTCTGAAGTCCCTCACATATGTGAGACCCCTGTGTACTGAAGTAGATGGCCAAAAGATCAGTCCAAGTGGCAGGCAAAAACATGGTCGATTAACAGGCTAAGGTCGGTGCACGTGGAAGTCAGAAATATGGTTTAAATCAGCAGGCAGGGGCATCGTCGGTAAACAGGCTGAGGTTGGTGCAGGTGGAAGTCAGAAACGTGGTTTAAATCGGCAAGCAAAGACATCGTCGGTAAACAGGTCAGGGTCAGTTAATTAACATGGTAGCAAGCAAATGGGGAAATGGCAGTCTGTTAATAATAAGGGGAACTAATATTGGATGGATGTATGATAATTTTTGAAGCAATCTCCGATGCACAGGCCAGGTTGGGAGGGACATTGGGGACAATAATAGCTGGTATCTCTTCTTACTCCTCCTCTGCTGCATACACGGCATTTCTTTTGGCGTCTTCTTCCAGATTCTGTGGGGGGGAATGTGATAGGGAAAGTGTTGCTCATGAAGTTGACTCACGATATCAGAGTGAATGCTTACTGGGGCGGGACCTTGTTGGTAAATGAGATCAGTGACGATATCTTCAATATACTTCAGGTAGGTGATTTGTTGGTTTTGAGTTGCTTTTTGGTAGCAGACAAACAAATTAAAAAGGGCCATGTGAAACAGGTGAAAAGCAACTTTCTTGTACCAATAATGGGACTTTCTGGTTGATAAATAGGGCTGTAGCATCTGATCATTTAAATCCACCCCCCATTTGTACATATTATAATCGTGGACACATTCGGGCTTTACAATGGGGCCGCCTCTTCTTTGGATCTCCACCACGGTGTCATTGTGGATGGTAGAGAGGATGTGGACATCTTTCTTGTCCCTCTACTTCATGGCCAACACCTCCTCGTTCCTCATGAATGCCGATTCTCCGATTCTCCAATTTTTTTGTCAACAAACTTTGTGGGAATCCCTTCCATTTTTTTTTTTTTAAAGGACCGCAGGTCGGGGTTTTTTTACTATAAAGGTGACGAAAAAGGGGCAGGCTGGTATAATTTTTGTCGACATATAAATGGTATCCTTTGGTGAACAGGGGTATGCCAGCTCTCAGACAATTTTACCACTGGGTCCAATATATGTGGGGCAATCATGGGGCTGGAGCTGGGAGTCTTTGCCTTCGTAGATCCGGAATGTGAAGACATATCCAGTGGCTCGATCGCATAATTTATTTAATTTCACCCCATACCTGGCTCTCTTGCTTGGTATATACTGCTTGAAGTGCAGTCAGCCAGTGAAATGTATGAGGGACTCGTCCACACAAATTTTTTGGTCTGGGATAAAAACATCTCTAAATCGTTGGGAAAAGGAATTGATTAGGGGCGTATCTTGTACAATTTATCATGGTTGGGATGATCTCGGGGAGGGCACTGTGAATTGTCAATGAAGTGGAGAAAACGCATAATCATGTTGTATCTTGTCCTGCACATAACAGCGGAATATATGGGCATGTGGTGGATGGGGTTGGTGGACCAATATGCATGAACTTCCTTCTTTTTTGTAAGCCCCATATTAAACGTAAGGCCCAAAAATAATTTAAATTTGTCCAGTGTTAGGCGTCGCCACTGGAACATGCGGGCATAGGAAGAATTGGGGTTGGCAGCAATAAATTGGGATGCATACAGGTTAGTTTGATCCACCATATTCTGCAGCAAATCTTGTGGGACAAATAAACAAAAATAATCAAATTGAGAAAAATTTGTAGTGTCGGGCTGCACACCTGGCTGTGCAGTGAAAGGGAGGATGACAGCGGATCCTGAGTTGGCAGGCAACCATAAGGAGTTTGCCAGGGCATCAGGAAGGTAGGACTGGGGCTGGGTTCTTCGGGTTGGGCGTGTGATTCCAGTACTTGTACTGGGCTCCTTTTCCTGGGGTCTGGCGCTGCTGGTGGTCGGCAGATCTCCTGATCTTGGTCCTGATCTTGGTCCTGATCTCGGTCCTGATCTCATTCTTTTGGGAGGGACGGTTTCCTCCGAGGACTCAGACTCCAATGCACTATCCTCCACTGGCTCGTATTCCGAACCAGAATCGGATGATGGGAGCTCCCCACTGCTCTCATCATCCAACATGGTAAGAAGGGCATATGCCTCCTCAGGTGTGTAAACCCTTTGCGACATTATGGTAGTGCTTTTTGGCGGGCCTATGTAATGGTACTACTGGCGGTAGTGGTGGTACCGATGTGGTCTTAGTGGCGGGCCTGTGTGGCGGTACCGATGGCGGTACAGGTGGCGGTATGGGTGGTGGTGGTACCAATGGTGGTGCAGGTAGCGGTACGTGTGGTGGTGGCGGTACCGATGGCTATACGGGTGGCGGTACTGGTAGCAGGCCTGTGTGGCGGGCATGTGTGGTGGTATAGATGGTGGGCCTGATGGCGATACCGATGGCGGTCCTGATGGCGGAACTGGCGGTGGTACCGATGGTGGTACTGGTAGCCTGTGTGGCGGTACCGATGGCGGTACTGATGGCGGTGGGCCTGATGGCGGTACCGATGGTGGGCCTGATGGCAGGATGGCAGTGGTACTGATGACGGTACTGGTAGCCTGTGTGGCGGTACCAATGGCGATACTGATAGCGGTGGGCCTGTGACAGATGATTGACAGATGGGCTGATTGATTGACAGATGGGCTGATTGATTGGCTGATTGACAGATGGGCTGATTGGCTGGGCTGATTGATCAGATGGGCTGATTGACAGATGGCCTGGACTGTGTGACAGGTCCTCTTTATTGGGGGGGTCGTGTTGTGCACAGTATACAGACAGAACACTGATATCTCACTTACTGATCCCTGCTCTCTCCTCACACGATCGGTGTCTGTGTTTACATTTGTGACCGGCTGTGATTGGACACAGCCGGTCACGTGGTAAACAGCCAATTTCATTGGCTGTTTACCTTGAACGGGGAAGCGCTGTGTCCAAGGGACACCCGCCTTCCTCGATCCCTGCCCTGCACTCCTCCTGAGGCACGCACGGTGCATGCCGCGAGTATGTTATGACATGTGATCGGCTGTGACGTTGACACAGCCGATCACATGGTAAATGGCCAGCTTCACTGGCTGTTTACCGTGATCGGGGAAGCGCTGTGTCCGAGGGACACATGCCGTCCCTGATCACCGCGCTACCCCGGGCGCTAGGGGGTTATCCTGCTGGACGTCATATGACGCCCAGTCATGATAACACAACCACCGCCCGGCCGTCATCTGCTATGGGCCGGGCGGGAAGTGGTTAAGCTCTGTCAGATTGGATGGAGAGCATCTGTGAACAGCAATTTTCAAGTCTTGCCACAGATCCTCAGTTAGATTTAGATCTGCACTTTGACAGGGCGATTTAACACATGAATATGCTCTGAGCTAAACCATTCCATAGTAGCTCTGGCTGTATGTTTAGGGTCGTTGTCCTGCTGGGAGGTGAACCTCCATCCAAGTCTCAAGTCTTTTGCAGGCTCTAACAGGGTTTTCTTTGGAGATTGCCCTGTATTTGGCTCCATCCATCTTCCCATCAACTCTGACCAGCCTCCCTGTCCCTGCTAAAGAAAAGCATCCCCACAACATAATGCTGCCACCACTATGTTTTACAGTGGGGATGGTGTGTTCCGGGTGATGTGCAGTGTTCATTTTCCACCACACATAGCATTTTGCTATTAGGCCAAAAAGTTCCAGAGCACCTTCTTCCACATGTTTGCTGTGTCCCCCACATGGCCTCCCGCAAACAGCAAACTGGACTTCTTATGGCTTTCTTTCAACAATGGCTTTCTTCTTGCCACTCTTCCATAAATGACAGATTTATGGAGTGCATGACTAATAGTTGTCCTGTGGACAGATTCTCCCACCTGAGCTGTGGATCTCTGCAGCTCCTCCAGAGTTACCATGGGCCTCTTGGCTGCTTCTCTCTTCAATGCTCTCCTTGCCCAGCCTGTCAGTTTAGGTGGATGGCCATGTCTTGGTAGATTTGCAGTTGTGCCATACTCTTTCCATTTTCAGATAATGGATTGAACAGTGCTCCGTGAGATATTCAAAGCTTGTGATATTTTTTATAACCTAACCCTGCTTTCAATTTCTCCACAACTTTATCCCTGACCTGTCCAGTGTGTTCCTTGGTCTTCATGATGCGGTTTGTTCACTAAGATTCTCTAACAAACCTCTGAGAGCTTCACAGAACAGATGTATTTATACTGAGGTTAAATTACACACAGGTGCACTCTATTTACTAATTAGGTGACTTCTGAAAGCAATTGGTTCCACAAGATTTTAGTTAGGGGTATCAGAGTAAATGGGGCTGAATACATACGCACGCCACACTTTTCAGATATTTATTTGTAAAAAAAAATTGAAAACCATTTATTATTTTCCTTTCACTTCACAATTGTGTGCCACTTTGTGTTGGTTTAACACATAAAATAACAATAAAATACATTTACGTTTTTGGCTGTAACATGACAAAATGTGGAAAATTTCAAGGGGTATGAATATTTTTTCAAGGCACTGTATGTTTGCTGGCAAAAATCATGCGGTGTGCCATGTTGAGGGTCTTTTAGTATGTATGTCATCATACTCACTGTACACAGTTTTCACAAGCAAAATGTTTTATTTATTTTTTAATCTGTTGCAAAGCTTGATCTTGCCAGTAATAGCAATTGCTGTTGAACATTGACAATACTAAACCACTGCCTTACAATTAACAGACACATTGGGGTTTATTTACTAAAGGCAAATCCACTTTGCACTACAAGTGCACTTGGAAGTGCACTTGTAAGTGCAGTCATTGTAGATCTAAGGGGCACATGCAAGGAAAATAAAAAACAGCATTTTTCCTTGTACATGATTGGATGATAAAATCAGCAGAGCTTCCCCTCATTTCAGATCTTCCCCTCAGATTTACAGCGACTGCACTTGCAGTGCAGAGTGGATTTGCCTTTAGAAAATCAACCCCATTGTCACATTATTATGCAAGCTCCTTCAGTTGTCCATTAGGCTGCCTATCTGATGAGCAGCCCAAATAACAGGTTACATATGTCAGGATTACAATGCTACTGCTGATTGCAAGGCAGTGCCTAGCATTGTCAGCCTGCTGAAGGAAATTTTCTTTTTTCAGGCTTTTTCCCCTTTATTTTCAGAAGATAATTCTGAACATAACATTTGTTGTACTTCCTGTCCCATTTTGGTTATAATCATTTATCCACTATATCTGAGAATGGAGCCATAGCTGTCACACGGGCTGGACTTCAAACAGGTTTGCCTTTGTTCATCAAATGATCATGATGAATTGATAGGACTGGTGCTTGTGCTGTCTTTTCATTTCACAGAAAGTAAAAGACATTAGTCTGAATAATGCAGCTGCCTTATCTAGGGATTGGTAAGCTGACATATCTGTATCTATATATATATAGTATATAGTGCAATATGTGCAATGAATGTGATTGTTAAGTGAATGTCACTTTCAAGAGCTTTTTAGATTATTACATCACTTTTGTGACACAATTCTTAAAGCAAGATAAGCTTTGCTTAGGGTTTATGTTTGACCCTTGAGCAGCGATGACACCTGAATGTTGTTTTTAATCTATGTTTGCATGGCTATGACATTTCTACAGATATGTTGAGGAAGGGGCAACCATACAGGAATGAAGGATGTTTGAGTTTTTCGGCATCTCAGTGGCTGTTCAAGCCATGTGGACATCAAACGTGTTTGATAGGGATGTTGGTTGTTTTTTAAATCTGTGGCTGGATTTTGTTAAAGTGATATTAATTAAACCCTCATTTTTATGCATATTCAGCAGCTGATTTATTTACGCAGTATGCATCTTCTTTATCTTTTAGTCCTCGCCTATGTTCCAGTTTAAGCTGGTGCCATGACCACTATCCCAAGTTTCCTGTTCCAAGGTGGATCCTTTCTCTTGTAGCATCCTATGGAGCCACTCTTGCAGGCAGGGACTAGAGCTGTGTCTCTCTACACTGTGTGCATCAATAGAAACATATAACCCATAGCCTAAGATGGCAAAGCACTCCCCTGCACATTCCTCCTCCTCCACTGTCTCCAGACTGCAGTGTCCTCTGTTAACTCTTTCATGTGATGACTAAAATTTTAGGAAAGCAGCACAGAGAGTGCAAGAGCCAGCAACTTTGAAATCAGTAAACCGCAAGTGCTTGGGTAAGAGGTTTAAAAAATAGTTTACTGGGGAATATTTATTTTATTGTGTGCAGTGTGTTAAGTTAAAATGATGAGGGTTTAGTACTACTTTATTTGTGAGATTTTGGATATAAACAGCCCTTTTTGAAATCTTTCATAACATTTCAGTTGCAAGAAACGTATGCAATGCATGCCTAGCTATTATCTGCTAAGGTAGCAATCATAGTTCAAAGACCCATGGCAACAAAGCACCAGTTTGAGCTTTTGAGTAACACGGAATTACAGGACTAATGTAAAAGTAGCAAATGTATAGTTCAGCAGCGGTATCCTCCTACATAATGGTATTATTTACTTTTCTGAAAAAAATTGCAGTGAAGTATGTAACATATGAAAAAATTGAGTGTAGGGGGCGCTATATAATAATAGTGCTTGATAGCTAATTGATATTTTTTGTACCAAATAATTGAAAAAGTGTTGATTTATAATCGTCTCCTAAGATATAAATGGGTGTAGATACAATACCAACAAAAATGACAAGTGTAAACACATAAATAAGTGAAAGAAAGATCCACAGAAAAGTCCACAACAAAACATTTATATGAAGAAGCTTCAATCTTCCAAATATAGCAGTGTCTTCCAACAAAGATTTGAAAATCCTTCACCAAGCTTTTAGGGAGACATGGACACCAATAAGTGAATAGATAAGTGATCTGCTTACCAGACCAATTTGACTTCTTTCCTAGGAAAGATAGTCAAACTGTGCTTGTGCAGGATAGTGCCTGCTCACATAGATGGGATAGATATGATAAGGACCTTCCTCCTCAATGGCAAAGGCAGGATATACAGAAAAAGCAAGAAAACATCTATAGCATAATTCCGCTTTTTAATGTTAAAATCAAAGTATAAAAAAGTGGTCAAATGGCCTCTTACATTTAAAAGTGCCTATCCCAGCACTGGGGCTGCTGGCTTGTCAAGGGAATACTGTGGAGTCACCTCCGTCCCACCTCCGTGGACGGCGTGCGTTCCACCGGCTTATACCGACAACCAGCCGGACCGGAAATAGCGTAAGTAAAAACGTGACCAGTATCAAGAACTATTATTATATAGCGCCCCCTACACTCAATTTTTTCATATACCATTAGGAGCACACCACTCTTTGAGGGGAGCAGCAATTTATTTATATATATTTTTAGCATTTTCTAGTAGTTTGGCGCAGTTTTTCACTTAAACCTTAATCGAAGTATGTAACATGATGACTATAAAATACAATAATAAAGTTATCAAGATTGAAAAAAATGTACAAAGGCCCTTTTAGATGAACCCTTGTCTACAAACTTCTACTAATTATTACTATAGTAATGAGTAGTAGTTTAAGTACAGTAAGATCCTTTTAAGTTCTTTAAACTTCTACAGATGTGTTCACAGAGTTTAACATCACAGCTATATACAGTATGTGGTATAGGACTGCTCATTGTAAGTAGTGACTACTTACAGCACCGAAGGAAACCCTGTTTCAGGCTCTCCAACATGACCTGATCCTTTCTGTAATGTAAAAATACTCTTCTCCTGCACACATTTAATCCTTCTTTTCTTTGTAAAAGCAGGAAGGAAACTGAAGCATCATGCTGGGGGACAGTTTTTAAAAAAGTTAGGAAATGATTTGGCTTTACAACCTGACTTCTCTGCAGGATGTTTTGTAGATATTTAGAAAGTGTAAAAAAATGGGTCTGAGAAGTAGAAAAGGTGAGCAGCTAGTACAAAAATGACTAAAATTAAAGTTCCAAACTTTAAGAAAAGATGTTAGTTAAATATCAGCTTTTGCTTTCTTTCAGCTATTAGGGTTTAATAATTAATTACTGTGCCCTACATGAAGGAGGTTTGATTGCTAGAGGGAGTTATGATGAAAAGCCTTGTGTAAGTCAAATAATAATTATATTAATAATAAAAATGTTCATATTATTAATACACCCTAGATTTTTTTATCTTTCCCACTTATACCTAAAGTGGTTGTAAAGCCTCAATGTTTTTCAACTTAAAGTAGAAGTCCACCCTAAAACTAAAATCCCTGTATCTACAGACATCGATGATCTAACACTAACCTATCAAACCCTGTGAAGAAAAAAATCAGTATACATACCTTTTCTGCAGGCGATCTGACCCGATCCCATGCTGAGCTGTCCGTCAAGGCTTCGCTGTGGAGGCAGGTGCAGAGGACACATCCGACAATGGAAACCCCATAGTAACTCTATGGGTGACGTGGGCAATGCGCGAGTGAATGTTGGAGCAATTTGAATTCCCAAACAAAGAATATAAATGGTGAAATAATATATAATTGAAATATATATATTACAAACTTATTTTCAGCAAGTCCACAGTTAGTCTTGGTCCACAACAGCAGCTGAACCACCTCTGGGCTCTAATTAGCAGGATTTACATGCTCCCTAGGTGTAATCCAAAGATGGTATCCTCAATTTAAAATACAAAAGAGGCCATTCTCTGCATTATCGTTTAAATATAGAAATTTATTGTAGGTAAACATCAGGATACTCACACTTTATGGGTGCTTGCAGCGCACCAGACTATAGAAAACATATAATGTTAAAATCCTCTCAATGGTTTGCAGGCTTGTGAGAATCAGCAGCTAGCTCAGAGAGCAAGTGACCGTCTCTTCCACTGTCCAGGCCCCTCCCATGCTGAGCTGATTTTACAGGTAAAATACAAAATTCCTGAAGAAGCAGTGTTTCTTTAAGGCCAGTGTGCATGGACCCTAAAAATTAATTAAACAGCGTTTTCTGTTTGTGGTGCTCAGGTGCAGTGTAGTTCTGCTTTAACCTCTGATTTGTTTCTGTTTTGTCCCTTTTGGAGAGATTCATTCTCTGTTTTCGTTATCATACATCACGGGACACAGAGCACCATAATAATGACTATGTGGGTTATACGCTTACCTTTAGGTGATTGGACACTGGCAACCAATAGAACCCCTCCTATACCGGAAGTACCTCCGTTTTTTCACCAGTGTCTTGAAGGTGATAGTCATGGCTGTTGAAGCTCTTCAAATTTCTTCAAAAAAAAAATGTCCCACTGAGGACGTTATAATCGGATCCATTCGGATGGCATAAAAAGCTAAAGTGGATGGTACCCGAACCTCGGTTCAAGAACGTGGTATTGCTTGTAATGTGTCCTATATAGGCGCTTGACCCTTGTTAAGTTGGTATTCCTGGTCAATCTTGCCCAAGGTAAACCAGAAAGGGTGCTTTACAGGTCCAGGGGTGTGGACCCCAAGATATGGGGTACCCGGTCCCTGAAGGTCCTTGGAGGCGCTACCCGCCGTGATGGGGGAAGATTGGGCTTGGTAAGACAGGCCCTGCTGCTTGGGATGGTGAGTACTCCCTTTGGGATTTTTGTATATATATATTTTATCGTTTTATATACATATATATATATATATATATATATATATATATATATATATATATATATATATATATATTTATATTTTATATTTTTTTATTCTGCTGACCATTTTATCTGGTTTATAAAAATTGATGAGAAAAGCAAAATCATTTGATTTACAATTTAATTACGCTTATCCATGTTGCTGATACATTGTCTTTGGAAAATAGTGTGTTTATGAAGAGTCAAAATGAGCCATGTTAACTTTAATTTTTTAACAGTGAAAATGAGAATTTACACATTATCTGTTTCTCAACCAAGACTATTTTTTAAAAATTGTCTTGACCAGTGGCGGCCTGTCTATTAGGGGCACCCGAGCACCGCCTCTTCTATCCACGGCCGCCATCCCCATGCTCTATCCACAGCTGCCACCCCCTATTCATGTGTACGGTCCCTTTCAGGATGCCGGGCGCATGAATTATAGTGCCGGGGTTTTTTTAAGCACCTGATTAGAGCCAGAGGCTCCAATAGGCTACAAAATAGGGTGGGCTTGTGGCGCAGAGCATTGCACTACAAGCCCACCCAGGTGTTACAACAGCGAATGAATATTCGCTATTGAAACACTGATCCTCAATCCGGCCAATCAGAAGCGGGTCTGAGACCAGTTTTCCGATTAGCTGAAAATAGAAGAGTCCCAATTGGCTGCCGAGGAGGTTTTGTCATTTCCTAAATGCCAAAACTGATTCTCTCTGTTGACCAGAGAGGTAACACACACCTTAAAGTGTTATTAAACCCAGGGCCCTGCATTCAGTATATCTGGTGTCCCACAGTACAACGAACATGGAAATACAATTATTTTAGTAAATAAAAACTGCTAAATACCTTTTTTGATCAGCAGTTAGAGCAGTCTTGTGACTTATATCAATGTTGGGTCAAAGCTTGCAGGAGGAGTTTTCATCCTGCTCTGACTGTCCTACACGACTGGGGACCCCTGACCCACTGTCTGTATAGTGCTGATTGGACCAGTGCTGATCACATGCACCCTCCCAAAAAAAAAGAAAAATAAACCTCTCAAGCAATACACAACAAACTGAGCATGTGCAGCTTGTCCCCTATCCTTTTTTTCTATCAGGAGTTTGGGGACAGTGGAAGAAGGGGAGGACCAGAGAAAACAGGATCAAACAGCCTTTTTACACAAGGCAGAGGATTAACCCCTTTGGTTCCACAGTGAGTATAACAAGCACACTTTACTGCATATACACACTGATTTTACTGTTGTGGGTTTAGTAACACTTTAAGGTCCATCCCATAAGTGCACTCAAGCACCTCCTCCTCCCTCCCATTAGCTTGAAAAGCAGACAAACTCACTACAAGCTTGATTTCAGCATTCAGCTTACATGACATTAGATGGATTACGAAACTAAATTATAGGGCACACTGTTTATGTCATTCTGTAGAGGTGGATAAGTGTTACACAATTACAAACCATAATGCCAATAAGAGCCCATTCACACAGGGGCAACACGACTTCCAGCACGACTTTGGGAGGCAACTTGGACACGACTTGAGTATGAATCACAGCACGACTTGGGGCAACTTACAACACAACTTGAAGTCGCCTCCAGGACAGGGAACTTTACAAGTGGCCAATCAGAGCTTATCAGCTGTGTGTGAGAAGGAGGGGGCTGGCTGTTTAGTGGAGGAAATTACTTTCTGTTTCTTTTCTGCTTCCTGTAAAGTTGCCTCAGTATGAACAGTGATCAGACTTGGAGGCAACTTCCATTGAAATCAATGGGTACAAGTTGCCTTCAAGTCGGATTGAAGTAGTACAGGAACCTTTTCTGAAGTCGGAGCGACTGCAGTAGTGTGCATTAAGACAGATCCATTCACTTACATTGATTTTTTCGTGTAGCGCGACTTGAGGCGACTAGGGGCGAGTTGAAGTCGGATCCAAAGTTGCCCCTGTGTGAATGGGCTCTAAGTATTAAAAGGAGTACTTTTGTAGCAATAAGAATGTTACAAAGGGCCTTTTTATGCATGTATATAGTGCTGTTAACAGTATGCAGTTTAGGTATGCCTTCTTTAAAATTGCTTAGTTTTAATAAGTGGTCAAAATATGTCACAACGCCTGTCAATACTTTAATGATGGATCACACACAATAACATTTATGCTGCTGTCCATAATTCCCTAAGAAGGAATGATATCATGACACAATTTAAACTAAAGTATGAGGTACAAACAACTTTTATATCAATATGTTACAGACAATCATTTTCTGCCTCTAAAATCTATTACTCATATCATTTTTTTTATTATCCATACTGTGACATCCTCCTCAAAATGCCAACATGACATAACCTAGATTCAAATTTACAGACGGACTCCACTATTTAACTAAACTACCCATTTGTTACCAGCTATAACAGACACATAAATTACATTCTTCTCAATAAGACACCATCTGCTTGGATTTAAATAGGACTATACACATTTTTCTCAAGCTCTAAAGTGCAGCATTGGTGTTCCAATATTTTAAGACACCAAAATTAGACAGAAACTTTTAAAGGACCCAACATCACATATTTAAAGAGAATTTGTTATTCAGATGAAAGCTATAGCAGCAGATGAAGCTATAGAATAATCATATAATAGTGACTAGAGGCTCTGGTGCTGTGGGGTTAACAGCTTCAGGTCTCCAGACTCAGCTGCAGTAAAGATGGTCCAGTGAGTTATTTCCATGATTACACTATCTGTGAATAGGGGAGAAGCTTTAAAGTGTTACTAAACCCACAACAGTAAAATCAGTCTGTATTCCTTGCTGTACTCACTATGGAACCTAAGGGGTTAATCATCTGCATTGTGTAAAAAGGCTGTTTGATCCTGTCTTCTCTGTTCCTCCTCTTCTTCCACAGTCCCCAAAACCTCCCGATAGAACAGAAACTAGGGGACAAGCTGCACATGCTCAGTTTAGTGTGTGTTGCTAGAAAGTTTTTTTTCTTGGGAGAGTGCATGTGATCAGCACAGGGCCAATCAGCACTGCCCAGACAGAGGGTTATGGGTACTGCAGTCTTATAGGGCAATCACAGGAGAATGAAAACTCCTCCTACAAGCTTTAACCAGACACTGATATAAGTCACAAGACTGCTCTTAACTGCTGATGAAAAAAGGTATTTAGCTGGTTTTATATGCTAAAACTATTGCTTTTCCATGTTCTGTGTGCTGTGGGAAACTAGATATAGCAAATGCAGGGTCCTAGGTTTAGTAACACTTTAACGGTCTTGGCATTCTCTCTCCCATCCACAGATCGTGTTATAGGCAGTCTAATCAGTGAAAGAACTTTTCAGAATAGTGGAGGGGCAGGAGCAGGTATGTCTCCTTTGGATCATTTGCAGCTGACTGGAGACCCATAGCTAGTAACTCCACAGAAGTGGAAGTTGAGAGACAGGAAGAGTGCAGTGAATATTGCTACAGAATCCCGCAGCCTGCACATCATGGGACACACTTAATAACAACAGTAATGTAACTAAAACTGTACAGAAAAAATTTTTTTTAGCTAAACTTCAACTTATATAAGGATAGCAAAGGCAATATTTATTTTTCTTTCAACTTAAAACCTGAGCTTTTGATATCACTAGTATTATAGTTGAAAGTATCACAGATCTAGGCATAAACTTTTTAAGGTAGACCTAAAGTGGAATTCCGGTATAACCCTAACTACTTTTAACAATGTTGCATCCCCATGCCTAACACCTATGGTTTCTAACCTGTGAAAGAAAGATGTATATACTTACCCATTTTCAGGCTGCTCTGGTCTGGTCATGTCATCTTCCCTGTGTCAGCCAGCACCAGCTGCAAGGGAGAGAAGAAAGCACTCCGAGAACGACTGGTAATGCCTGGGAGCGTGACATCACCATAGGCTTCAATGGGCCATTTATTGCCAGCCCTCCTTTTTCTGGATGGCTGACACAGAGGAGTGGGGTTTTTCTGGGGTTGGGCTTGGCCCCTCGGGTTCCAGTGAAGGAAACTCTTTAGGGCGTCAGCATACCAAGACATTTTGGACAATTTCATGCTCCCAACTTTGTGAGAACAGTTTGGGAATGGCCCCTTCCTGTTCCAATATGACTACGCACCAGTGCACAAAGCAAGGTCCATAAAGACATGGATGAGCGAGTTTGGGGTGAAGGAATTTGACTGGCCTGCACAGATTCATGACCTCAACCCGACAGAACACCTTTGGGATGAATTATAGCGGAGACTGCGAGCCAGGCCTTCTCATTCAACATCAGTGCCTGACCTCACAAATGGGCTTCTGGAAGAATGGTCAAACATTCCCATAGACACACTCCTAAACCTAAAGAGTTGAAGCTGTTACAGCTGCAAAAGTTGGCCAACTAAATATTGAACCTGTTGTGAGTGTGGTATGGAATTTTAATGATAATAAATATGGGGAATTTTAATTAAATAGAATTTAGTGTTTTGGCGAATGGTAAATTATAAATAAAAGGGTAGTGTCTGAATATAAGTACAGTGGATTTACAGTGCCTCCAGTCAGTGACGGCAATTAATAAAAAAAATGTGAACTTTGTTCAGACAATCATACCATAATAATTTCCTGAGTTCATAATCTATGGGGAATTCCTACCAACATATAAAAATCTCCCAGTTAAATTAATAAGTAAATAAATGTTATTAATTTACAAGTATAATTATACAACTTCATACAAAACCAGAATTTCTGGTGATTAATATTTCATATACATTACCAAAGGCATCAAACGCAACAATAAAACTATTTTCCTTAATATTTGATAAATAGCCCTAGGGTAGCCCCAATCGACTATGTTAAAAAGTGTGTGGTTTACCACGCCTTAAATTCAAAAACATAATCTCTTGCCACTCGGAAAACAATTTTCTGACTTTCTCGGGCCGGAAGAAAGTCAAAATATGTCTTGCAGAGCCAATAGATAGATATTATCCATTTGAAAGAAGTCTTAATTTAACAGGGCTACCAGATTGGATTGGGCAATAAATCATTTCCCTGGGACCACAATAGCCAAATTAGTTGCAATACAGGTTGATATCAATTTCACCCACTCACGGCTTCGACACATGGCAAGAAAAATAATGTGGGACAATTATTAAAGTGGATGTAAACCCGAAATTTTTTTTTGATCATACTCTAGAGTATAAGATTTCCTATCATTTGAGCCCAGTCTTGCCACACAGAGTTAATCCATCTCTGAGCAATCCCCTTTTATTGTTCAGTGAGATAAATCTTGACAAACTGAGAAAAACTTAGTCAAATCCTCCCCCTTGCTGTGAGTGACAGGTGATTTACATCTCGTGCACTAGCCTAAGACACAGGCATTATTTTTTAATTCCCTCCCCCACTCCTTTCTTCAGCAGCTCTGCAAGGATTGGCTGTTCCACACCTCAGCATGATTTGGCATGCTGAAGTCATGTGGTTACTTTCCTGTCTATTCACTGGATGTTAGAGATCATAGCAGAAGTTCAGTGTTAGAAATACAGAGGAGAAAATACATATTGACAAGGGGAGTGTAGAGGTGGGCGGGGAGTCTACTGACATCACGACTCCACCCACTGAGCTCCAGACAACAGACCCGCCCACAGAATATGCAGTTTTTCAGATCTAATAACAGACAGAGGGGAGACATTTGACAGGTAAAGATACATGCAGGAGGCATGTATATCCTTATAGATAACCCCTATGGCAGTAGTTTAGAAAGGATGACATTGGGTTTACATCCACTTTAAATACTAGACTACCCTTCACACAGTAGTTGATAAGATTCAAATATAAACAGTAAAATACGATTCCTATAATTTTGGGAAGAAAAAGTTGATCAATATTCATATGGTCAGTATCTCACCACTGTTTAAAGGAAAGGATGTATATTTGATTCGTCCTAACAGCAATGTCCAACGAGATGGGGAGTGGTCACTTATTACCAAGCTTGTGTTCGTCCAGAGAGTGTATGTCAGCGTGTGGATCTGTGGTCCTCGGGTTCCTTGAATCATGTGTGTGTCTCTTTATGTAGGGTGCAATGTAATTGTTGGATGGTTACTTCCCCCCTCCTCATTAGGTAACTGCCCTAATTCTCACCCGCCCATCTGTGATCATGGTAAGGGTGTAATCAGAATATGATGTCTAGTGTTATTATGAAATGTATTTTAATATGATTCATGTTAATATAATATGGAAATTGCTTGCCTTATGCCCTGTCATTTGCTGTCCCCATCTCATGTGCCTTGCTGGCTTTAAGAAATTTCTACCTAACTAAATATATTGAGATTGACAGAGATTTATGAAATCAAACACCACCTTTTAACCATAAAAGACCGGTGCCAAATCCTTGTCCAATACAGATCCAACACCCAAGAAACCAAAATGACATTCCTTGGCAGAAAAAGAAATGGATGTTTTCCATGCCTCAATTGCATTCAATGCAATCTTATGCTCAAGGGCAATCACTATATTCATCCTACAACTAGAGAAAAAATAATGGTCAATGGTTTCTATACCTGCCAGACATCTTATGTGGTATACATTCTTGTATGCCCTTGTAATCTTATCTATGTAGGGGAAAATTAAGGATCGCAGCACGATTAGACATTTGCAACCTGGTCTCCCTGTGTCACGTCATTTTTCAGAAATGGGACACAAGGAAACTGAATTGAGGTTTATGATCTTGGAGGAAGTGCTCTATGATAAAAGAGGGGGTGACAGAATTTTGAAACTGAAGAAGCGCGAAGTCTGGTGGATTAATAGATTACAGTCTCTGCATCCCGGTGGGATGAACAAAGACTATGATCTATACTTATTTTTATAGAACTTACATACAGGGATCTTTAGTAATACATATATATGTTTTATGTTTCCCTTTAGAATGAATGAATCCCCGTTTGTGAAATTGGTTAATGATATATTTTTGCAGTACGGAAAGAAGCCTGAGACTGCATTATTGTGAACTGGGTAGATAAAACAGCAGTTGAACGAAACCCTTGATGACACTGCATGTTGCTGATTTATATATCTTTGAAATTTATATGATATTCTTTGTAATTAGATGTATATAGGTCATTTTTGTACATATGTTTGTCTATGGATTCACAATGTCACTTTTTGCTCTGTTCGATCGGAGGGGGTTAAACTTTTCTGATGTTGTTAGTTACTGGTGTTGATGACTAGATTGTACACATGTGTGGTAATTTGTTAGGTGTGGATAAAGCTGAGGGATTGTATCAGGGTCTTCACACACAGCCAGAGAAGCCTGAGGAAGAGAGATCTATGCTTGATACTGTACAGTTGCTGCTGCTTGCACGTTTGCACTTTTATGTTTTTTTGGAAACTTCAAGTAAAAGAAAAATTGCATCAAAGCATTGGTCCCATCGTCTTTATTATCTATTCTGGTGGAGGATTGGGAGTCCACCGTGACTGTGCTTAGATAAACCAGAGGATTAAGAAAAGAAGGTAACCCACCTATTGACTGATATATATATATATATATATATATATATATATATATACACACACATATATACATATACATATATACATACACACATATACTCTTGGTTCTGTTTCAGCTTGTGATTGGTGTCCTTCTGGTGTATAATTAACCAAGCGTCTTCTGCCATTGTCTGGGGAAAAGCTGAGTCAACACTGGGTTCTTACTGAAGAGAAGATCTCACCCTTTGAAACAATGGGGCTAATTACCCTGGCTTTTTCTTTATCAAAGGCCTTTATATCTGGAACTCAAAATACCAGTTGACCATTGTCCATTGGGTTTGAGTAGTTGTAATCATAAGAATAAATCTGGGCTTTGGACTTTATAGGCACAATAACTACTGTTATGTAATTAAAAACTGAATTTTATTCAATATATAAAGTTCAGAAATCAGTTCATAGAGACACAGTTACAATTATGCACTCCATACATAGCTTTATATTATATAGTATGAAAATGGAATACCAATCCTTCCATCATGAGATTACTTTGTGGTTATAAAAGAGCTATGTAGTTATAATCGGTGTCTAGAGCTTGCTCAACATGTTGCACATCATAGCGCTTCTTCAGGAGCATAAAACAGATTACATAATCATATTCATGAAGTAGGAAACTAAATAAAAATGGTGTTGGCAACGGGACGATGTAATATTAACTGTGTATCTTTAGATTAAACAATCTGCTACTAGAGTTATCCAGCAAGACATATTGCCAAAAAGGACGGCTATACCGGTAAAAGAAGGTAAAATGGTATGCCAGTCACCCAAATAGGTTAATCTCTGTATGTAGAACACCCGGTCAACATCGCTTGTGTGTAGTATCAGATGATAGTTCAATATCCAAATTGTTTATCTGTAGTACAGGACCTGTTAACGATCCAAAGTAAACAAACACAGCGTGGCCAGGAAAGGCATCCACACAGCCGCTCGGGTAGAGAGCGACTGCGGTGTAGAGCAGGGTTTGAGTAGTTGCTTAACTTAGCATTATCTTTGCAATGATTAACTTTTGGTCAACTTGGTTGTCTGAAGAACCAGTTTCTCTCTATCCTTGTTTTAAGTGGTTTCAGGAGGAGACTAATTCAATTATTGCGAAATCATAGTTCATTGGTTTTTTAATTTCATATAGAAATATCCTGACAAAACCTATGGACTAGGACTGGGATGCCAATAAAGTTCATGTGCGTGAAAAGGCAGGTGCCCCAATACTTTTGGTAATATAGTGTATATCTTTCTTTAACAGGTGCATAAGCATAGACGTTAGGAGGGGGAAGGGAACAGTTTTTAAAGTTGTTTGGGTTATCCAGGAATTCCATCTTAAGAGTAACTGCATTTGAGAGTCTAGTTTTGTAATATACTGTATTACTTTCCCTTTAACTGTGTCAAAGTCTGTTTTATTCATTTCATTTCATGTAAGAGCTCATCTACAGTTGGAAACACTTCCTAATTTTCTTTGCTTAGCTCATTTTTCCACAAAACTATTTTTCAGGTGAACACCTCCACTCTGTCATTAAGGATTAACAGATTTGTACTTTTACCTTGGAAAGAAATCTTTAAGTCATGTAATTTTTCAAAAATATTCGTAAGATAGCAAAGCATTGGCAGTCATTGTTCAAGCATGGGAAAAAATTGAATTATTATGCAGGAGAAAAGTGCATAGTTGTTCTTGCAGCATAGTACCTTAACCCATGAGAACAACCTACACTGCCTATAAAGTGTATTCACCCCTTTGCAAGTTTTCATGCTTTATTGTCATCGAACATTGAATCACAGTGGAATTAAATTTGTTTTCTTTTGCACTGATCAACAGAAATAAACAGTTTTATGTCAAAATGAAATCAGACATCTGAAAAGTGATTTCAATTAATTACAATGAAAAGAAAAAAACCTGAATGTACCCACTTTAATTTGACACATCTAAATCATCACTGATGGGGCTAATTCTTTTCAAAGGTCAAATAATGTATCTGCAAGGTAAAACGTTTGATCAGTCAGTACAGTGCCAAAACCTGCAGCCTAGAAGAAGTTTTTAGTCTGATATGACCAAAATTGAGCTCAACCCCATCCCTACCATTAAACATGATTATGGCAGCATCATGCTGTGGGGATGTTTGACTGTAGCAGGACCTAAAAGGTTTGTAAATGTAGATGGTAGAATGAATGCAGCAAAATAATGAAATCCTGGAGAAAAAACAAATGCAGTCTGCGAGAAAGGCTAGGGAGAGGATTTGTCTTTCAATGGCCCAAAACATAAAGCCATAACTAGAACAGAGTGGCTTAAAAGCATGTTTTAACATGGCCAATTCAGTGTCCAAAACTCAACCCAGTACAGACTTTGTGGCTGGATTCTAAAGATGCTGTTCAAGAATGATACCCATAGAACCTGAAAAGACTGAAGCAGTTTTGCAAATAAACATTAGGTAAACATTGTGGTGTTTAGATGTGCAAAGCTGATAGAGGCCCATCCTTTTTCATATAAACAAGTAATTGTGACAAATTATATCACTGGACTCCTTTAACTATATGGAAAAATGAATCTCTGTATTCTGCCAAGCAGTTGACTTTTTATGACATTTCCTCAACCATAGCTGAAACAAGCATAGCTGGAATTTTTTGACTGCTGGTAAAATAATAGGGTTTTTGTACCCACCACAAAATCAATTTATTGGAATCAATTAAGGAACACCTGAAGTCCTAAACCTTTGGGTTATACAGCCACCTACAACAGAGAAATCTCTTAAAAAGGGAATATGACCAGCTAGTCATGGTTTGAGAAAATACGGTTACAGGAAGAGTGTTGCTTTCCTAAATTTTAAAAATGAAGCCATTAAATAAAGGCAACATGTAACATGCTTCAGTGTGGAATAACCAAAGCCATGACAGAGCTCGGAGGAGGAGCCAGTGATAACTCAATGTGACCCAAAAGTTTAAGAATTCATATTTCCCTATATGATGAGATAGAAAAATAACTCTTCAGTTAAAACTGATGTTTGGGTATGTTTGTTAATGCATAGTGACATTGGTCTAGGTTGGACCAATGTAAGTATGTAAATCCAATACCTGTCCAATCCAGGTGTAAATTGCAAATCACTGTAGTAGCTTCCTTTACTACAGTGATAGCAGCAGTCTTCTGGGTCCAGTGCTGAATAGCTGTCCTTTTGCATAGTAACCACAGGGGGTTGCTTCGGAAAGAGAAAGTCATTCTCTGATTGTACAAGGTGGAAATCATGATGTCACCACCCCGTGCCTCCACCTCATCTACTCAGGTAATGCCTTGTATTCATTAAAAAAAATACAAGGCTTTCTCTAAATGGTGTCAATGGCGAATGAGCAACCCCCTTTGGCTAACATGCACAAGGGCAGCTGCTGAGCACTGGACCTAGAGGACTGCTGCCAACAAGCAATAAAAACCATAACTAAAATTCCATTTCTAATATGGTTTCTTAGTTTTGCCAATTAAAGCGACTCGGTCAATATGTCTTGAAGAGTAAAGTAAAGAACCCTGTTAAAATATGCCACACTGCAGATCTCTTGGCCAGTACAGATATCTGACACTTTCAAGTGTGTTGTTTACCTGCTCCCCTGCCAAACCCTGTGGTCCTTTCTGCTTGCTCAAACATCTTCTAATAATGTATGACACAGTGGGAGGAACCACAACGTGTGGTGGGAGCAGAGGTATTCCAAATACCAAAAAAAAATTAGTAAGGATAAATCACTTGCTGGATAACTCCCCAAAATGCTCCAACTTTTACTCTCCAAATGCTCCAAGTAAAAATTGGATTAGATTAGAACTTATTAATTATGCTGTATGCAGAGCAACACCGCACACTCTGTAGCAACTATCTCTTGTGTCCTCCATCCAATCAGGACAAAAATGCTAGGAAAATGGTTCCTTGGAGTCCAAGGGTGCAAACATACCACATTTGCGCCCTGCACTCCATTACCCTTCCAAAGCCTTTTAATAGTAAATAGCAGTGGTGAGAAAGATTCTCCTACTGTGCTTCATTATTTTACCATGGGCATGGTAGAGAAGCATAATCACACATACCTAAGATGTAATAATGGCATGCTGTAGAAGAGTCTACCCCATTGCATTATAACATATAGCAGTGGGAGACTCTCTCTCCCACTTCAAATAATGACTTAATAATGGGAAGTTCATTAGAAAAGCATGCAGCGCATGCCAGTGATGTAATAATGGACTGAAAGGGTTAATGATTTGAGCCCGTCAGCATGGGCATGTGGCCACCCCCCTTCCCACATAGGTAGTAAAAAAAAAAATGGTCTCTTTAAATAAAGAATTAAAAAAAAAGATATAACGGGGTCATGTGACGCTGCAGTACTGCGTGACCGCCAGTAATGTTCTAGAGGGTCACGTGACCCATTAGAACATTCCAGAAAGAGGCTCATTATATAAAGCTGGCTCCACGGGAATTTCCTCAGCAGTTGGTCAGAGTCAGCAACAAACTCAGAGGGGCTGTGTCACTAGAGCTGCTGCTGACATGGCCATGAGGACAGCGGTGGAGAGGAATGGCTGCGGCGGTGCCTAGAAATGGGAGGAACGGAAGAAGGACAGTGAGGGCAAGTACAAGCAGAGCACGTTCGGGGGCCATTAGAGGTACCTAGCACCCGTACAAGCAGAGGCAGGCCAGTGACTCGCAGCCCTCAAACCCGCCTGCAGAACCAGCGTGGCCTGCCGACTCGTTTTTCATGGAAGATCTCTATAGATCTATTGTGGACCAAAACAATTTGTATGCTGGTCAATTCATTGCCGCTAATCCCCATTTGACCCTTGCCAGAGATTGGAAACCAATTACGGTTTCCAAAATTTAAGACCTTTCTGGCCCTATCCCTCCTCATGGGCATAACTAAAAAGAGTGACTTGCGGTCATATTGGTTCACTGACCCAATTCACCATATGCCCGTGTTTTCTGCCTCCATGGCCAGGGCACAATACGAGCAGATCTTGCGGTTCATGCACTTCAACAACAATGAACTCTGTCATCCTCGGGGTGACCCTGGATGTGATTGGCTCTACAAAATTCGGCCCCTCGTAAACCACTTCAACCAACGGTTTGCAGCCTTGCTTACATCCCATCAAGTCGTCTGCATTGATGAGTGCCTGATTAAGTTTTCTGGCTAATTGTCTTTCAAACAGTATCTTCCCAGCAAGCGTGCCAGATATGGGGTCAAGATGTATAAGCTCTGTGACAGGGCCACAGACCATACATATAGTTTTATGGTTTACGAGGGAAGAGTTAGTCACGTAGAGCCGGAGAACTGCCCAGATTACATAGGGAGCACTGGTAAGATTGTGTGGGACTTGGTGTGACCCTCATTCAGAAAAGGGATACCACTTATATGTGGACAATTATTACACGAGCGTTCCACTTTTTAGTCACTTGTTTGATCATGGAATTGGCGCATTGGCACCGTGCGATCTAATAGCTGGGGCTTACCCCAGTGGCTTGTAGATTCCCCTCTTAGGCTAGGAGAGAGAGCCTGCTTAAAGTGTAATAATTTGCTCTCTGTGAAGTGGAGGGATAATCAGAATGTTTTCGTTCTGTCCTCCCTTCATGCAGACACGACGGTCCAAATTCCTACAGTGACTGGTGTTGTGGAGAAACCCCTCTGCTTCCATAAATATAACCTTAATATGGGAGGGGTGGACCTCAATGACCAGTTGTTGGTGCCGTACCTAATTGCCCTTAAGGCCAGATGCTGGTACAAAAAAGTGTCTGTCAACATATTTCAATTGGCTCTGCTGAAGCTTCTGTGCTATACAAAGTTTCAGGACAAACTGGATCCTTCCTTAAATTCCAGGAAGAGATCATCACAGCCCTTCTGTTTCCAGACGGTGCTGTGGCCCAACTTACCAATCCAAATGCAGTAAACCAACTGCATGAGAGGCATTTTCCTTATGTCCTCCCTTGTACCCCTACCCAATGAGCCCCCCAAAGAAAATGTTGTGTCTGTAGAAAGCGCAGATATAGGCGTGACACCTGCTATTATTGTCCCTCCTGTCCTGACCATAGAGCTGATTAAAGACCAGAATGGCTCCATTCATCTCTATGACCTAAGAAACTGAAAGCTACGAGCATTTCATGACTTAGGTTTCGCCGGATATAAACAGTGCCATTGGGAAATTGGCAAAGCATTTTATCTTGGTGTGGTCAGATGCTTTGAGGACAGAGGAGAGATCTAGGGTCTAATAGACCCCATTTTTTTCAAAAAAGAGTACCTGTCACTACCTATTGCTATCATAGGGGATATTTACATTCCCTGAGATAACAATAAAAATGATTAAAAAAATGAAAACAACAGTTTAAAAATATAATAAAAAAGCAAAATAAATAATTAAAAAAAAAAAAGCACCCCTGTACCCCGTGCTCACGCGCAAAGGCAAATGCAAGCGTCGGTCTGGTGTCATATGTAAACAGCAGTTGCACAATGCATGTGAGGTATCACCACAAAGGTCAGATCGAGGGCAGTAATCTTAGCAGTAGACCTCCTGTGTAAATCTAAAATGGTAACCTGTAAAGGATTTTAAAGGCTCTTTAAAAATGTATGTCGTTTGTCGCCGCTGCACGTATCTATGTACTCAGCATAAGATCATCTTTTTTATTTCATCAAACATTTGGGCAATATAGTGTGTTTTATGTGTTTTAGTGCATTAAAATTTTAAAAAGTGTGTTTTTTCCCAAAAAATCGCTGAGCAAATTTTGTGTGAAAAAAAATGGCAACACCCACCATTTTAATCTGTAGGACATTTGCTTTAAAAAAAAAATATATTGTTTGGGGGTTCAAAGTAATTTTCTTGCAAAAAAATAATATTTTTTAATGTAAACAAAAAGTGTCAGAAAGGGCTATGTCTTCAAGTGGTTAGAAGAGTGGGTGAAGTGTGACATAGCTTCTAAATGTTGTGCATAAAATGCCAGGACAGTTCAACCCCCCCCCCTTTTTGGAAAGTAGATACCCCAAGCTATTTGCTGAGAGGCATGTTGAGTCCATGGAATATTTTTTATTTTGCCACAAGTTTCGGGAAAATTACACTTTTTTTTTTTTTTGTGCAGAAAGTTGTCACTAAATGATATATTGTTCAAAACATGGCATGGTTATATGTGAAATTACACCCCAAATTATATTCTGCTGCTTCTCCTGAGTACGGGGATACCTCATGTGTGAGACTTTTTGGGAGCCTAGCCGCGTACAGGACCCCGAAAACCAAGCACCGCCTTCAGGATTTCTAAGGGTGTACATTTTTTATTTCACTCCTCACTACCTATCACAGTTTTGAAAGCCATAAAATGCCAAGATAGCACCCCCCCCCCAAATGACCCCATTTTGGAAAGTAGAGACCCCGAGCTATTTGATGAGAGGCAGGCTGAGTCCATGAAATATTTTATATTTTGCCACAAGTTGCGGGAAAATGAAATTTTTTTTTTATTTTTTTTTTTTGCACAAAGTTGTCACTAAATGATCTATTGCTCAAACATGCCATGGGCATATGTGAAATTACACCCCAAAATACATTTTGCTGTTTCTCCTGAGTACAGGGATCCCAAATGTGTGAGACTTTTTTGGAGCCTAGCCATGTACAGGACCCCAAAAACAAATCACCGCCTTCAGGCTTTCTAGGGGCGTAAAATGGTGATTTCACTTCCTCACTACCTATCACAGTTTCAGAGGCCCTGAAATGTCAAGATAGCACAAAACCCCCACAAATTACCCCATTTTGGAAAGAAGACACTTCTTGCTGAGGGGCATGTTGTGTCCATTGAATATTTGATATTTTGCCACAAGTTTTCACATGTCTGAGACTTTTTGGGTGCCTAGCCGCATACAGAACCCCAAAAACCAAGCACCACCTTCAGGCTTTCTAAAGGCGTAAAATTGTGATTTTACTCCTCACTACCTATCACAGTTACGGAGGCCCTGAAATGTCCAGATAGCACAAAAGCCCCCCAAATTACCCCATTTTGGAAAGTAGACACCCCAAGGTATTTGCTAAGAGGCATGGTGAGTAGATGCAGATCTCATTTACTTTTGAAAACTAAAAAAAAAAATTTTTTTTTTTTTCTTTTTTCAATTTTCAAAACTTTGTGACAAAAAGCGAGATCTGCAAAATACTCAACATGCTTCTCAGCAGATAGCTTGGGGTGTCTACTTTCCAAAATTGGGTCATTTGGGGGGGTTTGTGCTATCTGGGCATTTCATGGCCTCCGAAACTGTGATAGGCAGCGAGGAGTGAAATAAAAAATGTACGCCCTTAGAAAGCCAAAAGGCAGTGATTGGTTTTCGGGTCCTGTACACAGTTAGACTGACAAAAAGTTCCACACATGTGGTATCCCCGTACTCAGGAGAAGCAGCTGAATGTATTTTGAGGTGTAATTCCACATATATAAGCCATGTTTGAACAATATATCATTTATGACCATAGGCGTGTGCAGCCTATTGCATTAGGGTGTGCACCCCAAAGCTTAAACACACATGCGTGTATATATATATATATATATATATATATATATATATATATATATATATATATATACACAGTATATATACACACATATACACTGTATTACCAGAAGTATTGGGACACCTGCCTTTACACGCAAATGAACTTTAATGGCATCCCAGTCTTAGTCCGTAGGGTTCAATATTGAGTTGGCCCAACCTCTGCAGCTATAAGAGCTTCAACTCTTCTGAGAAGGCTGTCCACAAGGTTTAGGAATGTGTCTATGGGAATGTTTGATCATTCTTCTAGAAGAGCATTTGTGAGGCCAGGCACTGATGTTGAATGAGAAGGCCTGGCTCGCAGTCTCCACTTTAATGTGAAGGTCAGTCAAGTTCCTCAACCCCAAACTCGCTCATCCATGTCTTTATGGACCTTGCTTTGTGCACTAGTCCAAATCATTTGGTAGAGGGGGGATTATGGTGTGGGGTTGTTTTTCAGGGGTTGGGCTCCCAACATTGTGGGAACAGTTTGGGGATGGCCCCTTACTGTTCTAACATGACTGTACACCAGTGCACAAAGCAAGGTCCATAAAGACATGGACTGAGCAAGGGTGGTGGAAAATTAACTTCAAGCGCAAAAATTCACATTATAATAGTGCTATAATGGTGTGAACCTCCCAACTAAAAAGTTGTTGCACTTGAAGTTAATTTGCATTGCAATTATCTGTAGAGAGGTTTCCACCATCCCTGCTAAGTTAAAAAAAAAAGATGTCTTATTATCATTTTGATGTGTATTACATGTGAAATCACCTATCACTGGAATTATTGCACTTTTAGTTAATCTGTATGACAAATATCTATAGGAGGGGATTCCACCATCCCTGCTAAATTTCATTTTTTATTTATTTTTTCAGTTTGATGTGTATTATATGTGATTTTACATAATATTGACGTTTATTGAGATTTACATACATTGTAGAGTACTACAATTATTGTTAAGTTATTGATTAGTAAGTTAGCGCTGCACTTTTTTTTTGTGGTGTGGGAACACATAACAGTGCTTAGTGGCAGGCCTTTTACTGACACTTTTTTATTTACCTCCAGTAGTTTATTGTAAATAGTAGTGTGGTGATTACGTATTATACTAAAGATCGGCATGTGGCATTAACAAACAGACGGATTTCAGTTGTGCCCCACCAGGCCAGCCCCCATAGACAATATGCCTAGCTGCTGAGTTCAACTGCCCATCCCTACACTTAGTGCACTGATGGGCACTGATTGGAAGCACTGATAGGCAGCACTGATAGCCAGCACTGATTGGCACTGATAGGTGACACTGATTTGCAGCACTTATGCGCACTGATAGGTAGCACTGATAGGTAGCACTGATTGGCAGCACTGATGGGCACTAATAGGCGGTACTGGTTGGCAGCACTGAAAGGCAATGCATGGTGGCACTGATAGGTGGCACTGATTGGCAGCACTGATTGGCACTGATAGGCAGCACTGATGGGTGGTACTGATGGGCACTGATATGCAGCACTGATAGGTGGCACTGATTGGCATTGATAGGCAGCACCGATGGGCACTGATAGGCTGCACCAATAGGTAGCACTGATGGGCACTGATTGTCACTGATAGATGGCACTGCCAGGCAACACTGATTGGTAGCACTGATGGGCACTGATAGGCAACACTGATGGGCACTGATAGGGGCCACTGATTGGAAGCACTGCTAGGCAACACTGATTGGCACTGATAGGCAGCACTGATTGGCACTGATAGGTGGCATTGGTTGGCATTGGTTGGCACTAATAGTCTTCACTGATTGGCAGCACAGGTGGGCACTGATAGGCAGCACTGATGGGCACTGATTTATGGCATTGGTTGGCACTGATAGGTGGCAATGATAGGTAGTACTGATGGGCAATCATTGGCAGCACTGATGGGCACTGATTGGCACTGATAGCCAAAACTGATGGGTACTGATAGGCAGCACTGATGGGCACTGATAGGCAGCACTGATAGGTGGCACTGGTTGGAAGCACTGTTGGGCACTGATTGGCACTGATAGGTAGCATTAGTTGGCACTGACTTGCAGCACTGAATGGCACTGACAGGTGGCATGGATTGTCTCTGATAGGTGGCATTGGTTGGCACTGACAGGTGGCACTGATGGGTACTGAGAGATGGCACTGGTGGGCACTAACAGGTGGCATTGGTGGGCACTGATTGGCACTGACAGGTGGCACTGATTGGCACTGACAGGTGGCACTGATGGGCACTGATTGACACTGACAGGTGGCACTGGTGGGCACTGATTGGCACTGACATGTGGCACTGATGGGCACTGACAGGTGGCACTGGTGGGCACTGATTGGCACTGACAGGTGGCACTGATTGGCGGCACTGATAGGTGGCATTGGTTGGCAAAGATAGGTGGCACTGATAGGCGGCACCGATTGGCACTGATCTAGGAGAGGGGAAGTTTCCCATTAGGCAGTCAGCTAGACATGTAAGAGACGCTCAGTGCGTGAAACTGTAATGCATTGTCACTGCTTGCAGAGAGGAGCTGTCAGAACTCGGAGCTGATGTCGGGGGTGGGTGGGACTGAACAGCTAGCCTATCAAACACAAGTCAACAGGATAGGGCTGGGCGGGCCGCTCTGTGTATGTGGCTCCGCCCTTTTCTATCAGCTATCAAACACCAGCCAAAGGAATAGGGGCTGGGCAGGCTGCTCTGTGTATATGGCTCCGCCCCCTGTCTTAAGCAGGCCAATCATTGGCTAGTGTTTAATAGCTGATAAAAGGGGCAGAGCCACATACACAGAGCAGCCCTCGACATCAGCATGTTTGATAGGCTAGCTGTTTGGTCCCGCCCACACCCGACATCAGCCCCGAGTTTTGACAGTTCCTATCTGCAAGCAGTGACATTACATTACAGTTTAAAGCACTAAGTGGCTCTTCCATGCCTTCCTGACTGCTCAATGGGAAACTGTCTCACAGACAGCTCCCTATACAGTCTCTTGCACCATCTTACAGCAGATCTCCGGACACACATTAGGGTGTGCCCAGGCACACCCGGCACACCCTGTGCGCATGCCTATGTTTATGACAACGTTGTATAAAAAAATAAAAACAAACAGAAATTGTAATTTTGCCAAAACTTGTGGTAAAATATAAAATATTTCATGGACTCAACATGCCTCTCAGCAAATAGCTTGAAGTGTCTTCTTTCCAAAATGGGGTCATTTGGGGGGGGGGGGGGGGGGGGGGTTGTGCTATCTTTCATTTCAGGGCCTCCGAAACTGTGATAGGTAGTGAGGAAGTGAAATCACCATTTTACGCCTTAGAAAGCCTGAGGGCATTGCTTGGTTTTCGGGGTCCTGTACACGGCTAGGCTCCCAAAAAGTCTCATACATGTGGTAACCCTGTACTCAGGAAAAGCAGCAGAATCTATTTTGGGGTGAAATTTCACATATGCCCATGGCATATTTGAGCAATAGATCATTTAGTGGCAACTTTGTGCAAAAAAAAAAATTGTCATTTTCCTGCAACTTGTGGCAAAATATAAAATATTCCATGGACTCAACATGCCTATCAGCAAATAGCTTGGGGTATCTACTTTCCAAAATGGGGTCATTTGGGGGTGTTTGTGCTATCTTGGCATTTTATGGCCTTCGAAACTGTGATAGGTAGTGAGGAGTGAAATCAAAAATTTACACCCTTAGAAATCCTGAAGGCGGTGCTTGGTTTACGCAGCTAGGCTCCCAAAAAGTCTCACACATGAGGTATCCCCGTACTCAGGAGAAGCAGCAGAATGTATATTGGGGTGTAATTCCACATATAACCATGGCACGTGTGAGCAATATATCATTTGGTGACAACTTTGTGTAATTTTTTTTGTCATTTTTCAATCACTTGTGACAAAAAAATAAAATATTCAATGGGCTCAACATGCCTCTCAGCAATTTCCTTGGGGTGTCTACTTTCCAAAATGGGGTCATTTGGGGGGGGGGGTTGTACTGCCCTGCCATTTTAGCACCTCAAGAAATGAGATAGGTAGTCATAAACTAAAAGCTGCGTAAATTCCAGAAAATGTACCCTAGTTTGTAGACGCTGTAACTTTTGCGCAAACCAATAAATATACGCTTATTGACATTTTTTTTACTAAAGACATGTGGCTGAATACATTTGGCCTAAATGTATGACTAAAATTGAGTTTATTGAATTTTTTTTATAATAAAATGTAGAAAGTATAATTTTTTATCAAAATTTTCGGTCTTTTTTCGTTTATATCGCAGAAAATCTAAATCAGAGGCAATCAAATACCATTGAAAGAAAGCTCTATTTATGGGAAAAAAGGACGCAAATTTCAGGTACAGCTTTGCACGACCGTGCAATTACCACTTAAAGCAACGCAGTGCCAAATTGTAAAAAGTTCTCCGGTCATTGAGCAGCCAAATCCTCCAGGGCTGAAGTGGTTAAATAATATAATGGAATCCATTAACAGGTTAGCTGATAGCATTATTACACCTATTAATGAGGATAGCAATTATGCAAACGTATGGTCTAATGATTCAATGAATAGATTTGTTAACGTGACAAATGCTAACAGTGCTACATCTTACTCGGCGGCTAATGTCATTTCTAGTAATTTATTGCCGGCTGAACTTAATATTACTAATTCTTCAGTTCCAGAGTCATGTTTGAAAGAAACATTGCCGTGTAAAATCTCGCCATTGGTATACCACCTTTCTGCTCAGGTTATAGATAAGATATGGAAAGGACAGTTTGTAGACATTTTGTCGTTACTTCCCTCTGCTAAAGAATTTATTAACAGAACAGACAAAAAAACTGACGATAAGCCTGAGGAAGAGAGATGTAGGCCTGTGGCGAGGTCCTTTCAAAATTGGTTGCAGGCCTTTACTATTTATTCTAGCGTTTTAGGGGTAAAACAATCTGAATACTGTACCGATCTTTTGCAAAACCTGGAGCATGTACTGGAAGCCTATAGAAGCTTTGGATTAGGCTGGTAGCAGTATGATGATTTTTTTAGGCAAACATTATCTATTTATCCTTCTTTAAAATGGGGGTAATAAGGATATTGGTCTATGGTTAAACTTAATCTTGCAGCAGAAAGCCTTTTATCCTAAACAGCACAGTTTCCCCTTATAAAAGGGGTTACTGTTTCGCATACAATGAAAATCAGTGTAAGTGGGGGGGTTCATGCAAATACAAGCATGAATGCTCTCACTGCTCAGGACCTCATCCCTTACTTAAATGTTTTTAAAGGAGCGCCAATTTTCATGGTCAAAGACATAACCTGGCCAAAGGCTTACGCTCTGGTGAATCTGCCAAGCATGCAACAATGACTGAAAGTGTGCCCAGATCAGGAGACAGACAAGTTTTAACTGATGGTTTTTCTAGGGGTTTCCCTTTACCGGTATTTCAAGGAAATAGATGTTAAATCAGCATTCAGACTACTGCCAATTAACCCAGCTTCATATAATTTATTAGGTCTGTTTTTTGAGAATCAATTTTTTATGACATGTGTCTCCCTATGGAGTGTTCAATCTCATGTGCGTACTTTGAGAAATTTGCTTCATTTCTGCAATGGGTGGTCTCTTTTGAATCAGGTCATGAAGGTATTTTACACTACCTTGATGACTTTTTGTTCATCGTTCCTGCTCGTTACCCTATTTTGTTTCCTTATGCTGCAATTGTTTGGGGTTATCACTAAAAAATTTGGGGTTCCTCTAGCCGCAGAAAAAAACGTGTTCCCATCCACATTTTTAGGGATAAAAATAGATACAGAGTTATTAGAAATTCAATTGCCCTTGGATAATATTGAATAAATCAAAGACATCATTTCCTGGTTTCTAAGACGTAAGAAAATATTATTAAAAGAACTTCAGTCATTTGTAGGACTCTTGGCATTTGCGACCAGAGTCATGCCAGTGGACAGGATATTTTCCCATCGCCTATATTTATCCATGTCTGTATTGAAATCACTATTTTCCCACATCAGATTATCATTAGAGATTAGGGAAGACCTTATGGTTTGGATGCAATTCTTTGACATTTACAGTGGGCATTGATTTTTTCAGGAGGGATTTGTATTTTCATCTGACCTGGAGTTGTGTACAGACGCAGCTGGGTCTTGTGGTTTTTCTGCGATATGGAATACACACTGGTGCTGCGGTGTATGACCAGATACATGGATACAACTTAAAGCCACTAAGAGCATAGTTCTATTGGAATTATTCCCATTAGTAGTAGCATTAGAGATATGGAGTGAGAAATTCGCCAATAAAAGAATATTAATTAATTCTCACAATAAGGGAGTTATCTATGCAGTTAATTGTTTATCAACAAAATCTATGTTTATTATAAAATAACTCAGATACCTAGTTTTTCTATGCTTACACTTTAACATATGGCTTAAAGCAAAGCATGTGCCAGGCACAGAGAATCAAATGGCAGATGCCTTATCTCGGTTACAGATATGCAAATTCCCTCAGCTACTGCCCAACGCAGACGAGGAGGGTCAAGTACATCCAGACCATCTAAGGAACCTAATTTAGAGATTCTGATGCATTCAATCAAGCATTCAGTGGCTGATAGTACATGGGCTGAATATTCTGCTGCATGGTTCCGGTGGATCAAATTCTCAGAGGAATTTGGTCAGCAGTTTGATTCTCCTTCAGAAAAAGATATCCAAGTATTTTTATGCACCCTAATGCAGCTAGAATTATCTTATAGCCACATTGCAAAAATATTAGCAGGTGTATCATTTTTCTTTAAGTTGCTAGGCTTTCCTTCTTGTTCATCCTTCTTCTCAATTCAACAGGCCCTTAAAGGTTATAGGAAGAATCGTTTGTTTTCGGATACTAGGAGGCCCATTTCTATCCCATTACTCAAATAAATATGTAGAGTTACCAATTCTATATGTTTCTCTGAATTTGAGGCTATTTTACTTAAAACTACATTTGTGTTAGCATTTTTTGGAGCAATGAGAATTTCAGAATTGAACCAAAAATAAGAGGTCAAGTTCATGTCTATTAAAACACCATGTTTTGGTTTATAGATCAGGAATAAATATATGTATTCCTAGTTCTAAAACCGATTCAGCAGGTAAAGGAGTGTGGATCTCCCTTTATAGTTGTGGAGATGTGGAGATTTGTCCATTACGGATCGTTAACGATTACATGTTGATAAGGTCTTTTAGTGAGGGCCCTTTTTGGTTAATATAGATGAATCCCCCCTTCACTAGGTACCAATTTTTAAAATACGCTTGAGTAAGTTGGGTCTACACCTACTTAATTTTTCCTCCCATTCCTTTAGAATTGGTGCAGCAACCAAAGCTGCTAGGATGGCCTTGGAAGATGCCATTATTGAAAAAACTGGGCAGGTGTGGTTCTCATCGATTTCAATTGTATGTCAGACCTGATCTCTCTCTTTAATTTTATAGGTGGTAGAAGATGCATTTGGATCCTGGGTCACTCTTTTATTTTTTGGGCTAACAAAAGAGCATGGAAGCGGTGCTTTACACCCAATCTATCATTGGATTATGAGAAATTTTGAGTTCTATGGAAAGGAATTTGTGGCCTTCAATGGTTTAATTTATGCTTTTATCTCTCCAGGTTATTGGAAATGTGGCCAGTTCCGGATGTGCTAATCGTTCACCTTGGGGGTAATGACATGGGTAAAGTGAAAACGCTGGATCTGCTGTTCTCGATGAAGAGTGACATTCATCGATTTAAATTAGCATCCCCAAATACCTCAATATTTTTTTCTGAAATAGTTCCAAGGCTGTTATGGCTGCAGGATGCCCAATTTAAAAACTTGGAGAAAATTAGGCGTCATGTAAATAGATGTATGGAAAAATTTATGCCACTTATCGGAGGTTTTTCCTATATACATAGGGATCTGGAGGGGGGGTTTGCGGGTTTGTATAGGGCAGATGGAGTTCAAGCTATCTGACATAGGTTTAGACATTTTTAACATTGGTTTGCAAAATAGCATTGAATTGGCCATGGTTGTGGGGTAGGCCGGCTTTGTTAATACAAGCCCGACATTTGGGAACTTGTGTTTATAAGATAATCTGTATTGCTCGAGTCCTGTAAGACTGAGCTGTTTCGTATTTATTATTTGCAAGTTGAGAATTTTTATGAATTAAAAAAAATTATTAAAATTATGTTAATTTATACACCAATAAACGTGTTGTGGCCAATTATATGCCAAACAAAGTTGTTGTCTTTAATTAATTAGGTGGTTTTTTTTAGGTATTCGGGAGGGGAGAGGTTCGGTCTACATTTCAATGACATGTGCCTACTGCATGTCATTATTACAATAAAACCCACCTTTGGGAAACCTAAAAGCCCTCCCTTGCAGTGGGGCTGTTTCTGTACTGCAAGGGTTAACTGCTTCTTTAAGTATAGAGGATGGAAAGGCTCTTGCTGGGCATCAAATGTGTCCATGTGCTTTTAAGGAGGAGTGGGCTTCCTACAAGCAAATGTGCCCTACTTTTTCCACTGCTATATATGCTTCAATTTGGATACTCTCACATTTAAAAGTTAGGACTGCAGTATACAGTGTGGTGAGGCACTGCAGCTTCCACATATATTTGCAAATGTGTGTAACGAAACCCTCTGTTTTTAATGTAAATAACATGAATTGCTAGACAGTGTCAATTTGGTAAATTAGTATAAAATCGAAACCCATATTTTCATTTGCACATATTAAATAGCCTTTTGCCAATACTTCCTATTTCTGTGTATTGCAACTTAAGGAGAAGTATGGCCAAAGCTTTTTTGGCCATACTTCTAATATGGATCACAGGTGTGCAGTTCATTCTGCATTCCTGTGATCCATTTTCAGCTAAAGCCCACTGTCGGCTAACGTCACTCATCTGGACCGGCACCTGGCTCAGCCTCTCAGCGATGCGCTGAGAGACCAGGGTTGACAATCGACAGTAAATTTACAGACAGTTTGTAAAATCAGTGATTTTTACAACTTTCTATAAATATCAGGGGCCGAAAATTTGTCATGCTGTGCTGACTTTTTAAGTATAAACCAGACAAATTACTTGTTATGAGTCTTGTTTGTGTTTTCATATTGCGTTTATAATGTTTAAATATCAATTGTCTTAGTTTTTAATAGGAGTTCTGTAATTTTCAAATTGTCAGTAAATAAAAGTGATCTGTCAGTAAACTTGTCATGTTTTTTCAGTAAAAAATGCTGCTGACAAAGAGCGGAATGGGAGAACTGAGCACAGAGCTGGCAGGAGACAGATGCAGCATGGGATTAATGCTGCATCCACCTAGGTGAGTATAGGTGGTTTTTTTTGGGGGGGGGGGGGTTGTTCAATTTGATTTTATTGAAAAACCGGTAAAGGCTAAAGTAGTCATGGATTTTAACCACTTCAGCCCTGGAAGGATTTACCCCCTTCCTGACCAGAGCATTTTTTTGCGATACAGCACTGCGTCGGTTTAACTGACAATTACACGATCATGCGACGTTGCACCCAAACAAAATTGACGTCCTTTTTTTCCCACAAATAGAGCTTTCTTTTGGTGGTATTTGATCACCTCTGCATTTTGGATTTTTTTTGCGCTATAAACAAAAAAAGAGCGACAATTTTGAAAAAAGAGCAATATTTTTTACTTTTTGCTATAATAAATATCCCCCAAAAATATATAAAAAAACACATTTCTTCCTCAGTTTAGGCCAATATGTATTCTACTACATATTTTTGTTTAAAAAAATCACAATAAGCACATATTGATTGGTTTGCGCAAAAGTTATAACGTCTACAAATTAGGGGATAGATTTATGACATTTTTATTATTAATTTTTTTTATTAGTAATGGCAGCGATCTGCGATTTTTATCGTGACTGCGACATTGCAGCGGACACATCAATAATAATGGAAAACAACTCAGCGCTGACACATAAACAATATATAATAAATGCAAGCAAGCACAAAGGCAAATTCAACAAAAAACCTCAAATAACATATGAATAATAGGAGTGCTGCGCAAATAAATTGTCCGTTCAATAATTGTAGGTAGGAGATGAGATCACCAGTGGATAGTCAAACGCCTAGGGTAAAATCAGAGGTGACTAAAATCCCTTCACCATATAAGGATGGCCCCTCACCTGCAATCTTCGACCTGAAACAGGTCACACAGCATGTAAACCATACATAAGGTAAGCTGAAACAGGCGATAATGACTTCTCATAAAGTGCTCCCATTCTCATCAGATGGCATAGATGGAATATGTAAATAAAGCATAGACAATATAGTGCTCTCCGCTTATACTTTATTGCTAAAATAGGAAAAAACTATTGCACTCACAAATCCGAGCACTCAGAACCAAGTGCCGGCTGGATGGCGTGTGATCGTGAACAGGCTGACAGCCGCGGGTGACGTCATGCGCTCCTGGCCCCCGTACGCGTTACGTCCTGTGGGCGGGACTTCATCAGCGTGGGGCGGGATACGCAACGACGGCCCGCATTGTTGATAAGTAGTGTCATGGTGACCAATGCTCCAATCACAGCACTGGTACAATTATCCAGAGGACGCGAGCCCGCACGTCACTCCGGCTACACCTCCTAAATGGTATAGTTAAATAAAAAGATTAAACCGCTCAACCTCTCAAAGGATAAAGGGGTAGTGAAAAATAAATCTACACATCCCAGATATAAGATTCTTGTATGGCTATGAAGGGATTACAGCCCAAGAATATCGCTGGAAAGACAAACCCCCCCACACACTAGAGAGGAGATCAGAGCTGGTTAATCATCCCTTACTTAAAGGGAAAGGTTAAGCAATTTGATTGCTCGAAGTCGCTAAAAATCGCATACATAGATAAAAAGAACAATTGATAAAAGGTAACTAAAAGATATATGACAATCAAACTGCGGGTGTCCCCTGGATACGATCACACTTACATAACCCATTAAAAACATAAACAGCAACAAATAATGCAAAACTAAATGTAATAAAATAAAAAAATAAAAAATCATCTATTAGAAATAAAGCAATTTAAATCAAAATCCACGTTCATACCTGCCGGAGATAAGACCTTGGTCTCATAGATCCAGAAGGATTCTCTACGGCTAAGTTGTCGGATATAGTGACCACCTCTCCAGTGGCGAGGGACCTTTTCAATCCCCCAAAATTTGAGACATTTGGGGTCTCTATTGTGGCATAGGCGAAAATGCCTGGACACACTGTGGGTTTTTACCCCCCGTTTGATGTTACTAATATGTTCGCCAACCCTAACGTGTAAAGCCCTTGAGGTGCGGCCCACATACTGGAGTCCACAATCGCACTCCAGCATGTAGACCTCGGATTTGTGAGTGCAATAGTTTTTTCCTATTTTAGCAATAAAGTATAAGCGGAGAGCACTATGTTGTCTATGCTTTATTTACATATTCCATCTATGCCATCTGATGAGAATGGGAGCACTTTATGAGAAGTCATTATCGCCTGTTTCAGCTTACCTTATGTATGGTTTACATGCTGTGTGACGTGTTTCAGGTTGAAGATTGCAGGTGAGGGGCCATCCTTATATGGTGAAGGGATTTTAGTCACCTCTGATTTTACCCTAGGCATTTGACTATCCACTGGTGATCTCATCTCCTACCTACAATTATTGAACGGACAATTTATTTGCGCAGCACTCCTATTATTCAGCGGACACATCAGACACTTTGGACACTATTTTGGGACCAGTGGCATTTATACAGCAATCATTGCTATAAAAATGCACTGATTATTGTGTAAGTGTCACTGGCAAAGAAGGGGTTAAACACTAGAGGGCGATCAAGGGGTTAACTGTGTTCCCAGTGTGTTCTAACTGTAGGGGGGGTGGGCTCACTAGAACATGACAGATCACTGCTCCTGATGACAGGGAGCAGTAGATCCCTTTCATGTTGCTAGGCAGAACAGGGAAATGCCTTGTTTACATTGTAACAATCGTGGGCCACCAGTGGACATCGAGTCTGCGGGGCCCGCGGGCATGCTCACGCGGTGCGCGTGCACCCACTAGCCCACACTTTAAAGGGGATGTATAGGTACGCCCATTTGCGCAGCTGTGCCATTGTGCCGACGTATATCATCGTGCGCTGGATGGCAAGGAGTTAAAAGGTAGGAAAAATATGAAGACAGTGGTGGTGTATGTGGGACCAAGGCCAGATAAGTGGTCCATCCCGGGAGCTGAGGTGGTCATAAAGCCCCATAGCCAAAAGGCGCACACACAGCACCCCCAAGGACGTATTGCCAGTCTCCATAATATGTCCAGAATATTAGAAGAAAATAATGATTCCCGGTAAAATCTGTAATAAGTAAGTGAAATAGCCGTTAGATAGTGAAATTGATATGGAACTAAGTGCCCAGGTAAAGGGGTAACTCTTTGGTTATTTGGACTCTCCTATAGTGGTTGTTTATACACTTTTCTATCACCTTTACCCTTCATATTCTAGTTGGTGGTTTTTATCACCACCTTATTTGCACACGTTTTTCACCTCTTTACCTGGGTACTTAGTTCCATATCACTTTCACTATCTATCGGCTATTTCACTTACTTATTACAGGCTTTACCGGGAATATTTATTTCCTTCTAAAATTCTGGACATATTATGGAGACTGGCAATCTGTGTTTGGGGGTGCTGCGTGTGCGCCCTTTGGCTATGGGGCTTTATGACCACCTCAGCTCCCAGGACGGACCACTTATCTGGCCTTGGTCCTACATACACCACACACCGTCACTATCTGTGGCATGTAAGTACTCAGGGTTGACGATATAGTCTCGTCCTGTTGTGCTTATTTCAATATTAGGTTTAATCTTACATTACATTCCGTTTTTTGTAGATATCCTATAGCATTATACTTAGACAATACCTCAAACTCTCCTATTGAAATATAACGTAGACAGAGTGCAAAGTACATTAGGCCCTTGTCCAACTGATTCAACAGGCTCCAGAGAAGTAGTGTGTGGAATTCCTTACTACGCTAAAAAGGAGCAAATTCCCTGATCATTGATGTCGCACTGATTCAACTCTATCCTGATCTTTTGAGAAGAATGCTTCACATGAGATATCTGATGAGACCTTTACTAAAAAAAATCAGAGAATCCAATGCCACCTCTAAATTAGGTTTTCCATTACACTTGATCATCAAAAAAGCTGATTGAACCTTAATTCTTAGATCAACGAAAGAAGCCTCAGACCTGTTAGAAATTCTTAAGACCATCCTGATTCCCATTCCAGACTGGCTACAACTAATGCCAGAGCAGCCTTCTGGAAACCTATCGTCTCAACCCAATAGACCTCCAAATAGAACCCCTTAGACAGATACACTCTCCATTGTACCCTCTTCAGAAGGAACCCTAAACGCTCCCTTCAAATGTCTGGATTACCGTACATAAGCAGAAAGACCTTTTGAATATAATCCCAACCCTAATCCGACCACTCCTCTACTATTATATTACGTGATTTTCTCACATGGTGACATCGTTCTGAGACTTGCTTCCCTAATATGTCACCATTTCTTGAAACCTACCAGAATGAAAATTCTTGAATGGGTAACCTCTCCTCTATACAGACTTTAAGATGATCAGCTGAAACCCTCTGATTAAACTACCGTAGAGATATTCAGAGACATAATATATTAGGGACTATTGGACCCCCAATCTGCTCTCTAAAACAAATAACCCTGACGTCCAACATCCCAAAACTGTGTTCCTTTTCCAGGTTATGAAAGTGTTTTATACTCTTCAACTACCGATCCCTGTGAGCATAACTCCATGTCAGACCAGCCTTCCTTGCTAATCTGGTTAACCGGAACTTACACGCATAATTATTTTATCTTAGTCCTGATGAAAGTGTAAGTTAGAGCAGTCTGGGAGAAAATAGTTAGCTGTGTTGTATACTAACCTAGTCTGGACCTTGGTGACATGACCGCATCTGTAAATCTGAGATGTCATCTCATATCTCTTTCCCAGTAACTCATAGTGCCTGTGGATACGTGCACGAAGCAAGTCCATGACATTTTGGTCTTCGCTCCATGTTTTTAGCTCCAGGCTTTGAGTCCTTTTGTAAAAGAGTTCCTCATATCCGAAGCTTATCTGTTATTTCCGCACAACTCTTATTACAGACATTCCTGTTGTTCTCCTCCTCCAAAAATACCTATTTAGCCTACGGCTTAATCTAAACTCTGCTCAGTTGATCCAATCCTGGTAATTTAGTAATTGTAGAATGGACTCATGGGAGCCACGCCACCATTGGGTGAGGATCCCACCACCTTCCCCCTATGTTATTAGCTCCTGAAGGTTTATTATTATTACTTTTGATTATTGTGTCACAACTTTATACATAGTTCTACCAGTTCATAAGGGCACACATATGTTTTCCATGTGTATCTTTGAGATTGCTTTCCTCTGCTCTATATCACTTTTACACCTTCTCCTAACTAAGCAACACTCCTCAAAATTCTATGACAATTACTTAGTCACTTATCCCTGAGCTGTGGACCACATTTGCTGGTCTTCCTCGATTTCCTGAGCCATGGGCTGTAGTCAAAACATAGCCAAAGTTCAGTAACCAGAACGGATAGTCAGCCAAGCCAGAAGTCAGGGATCAATGTAGTGGAACAGCAAGCAGGATCTGGAGCCAGAAGGGATGTCAGCAAAGCCAGTCTTTAACTGGTTGCCGCCCTCCCACTGTGAAATGATGGCGGGGAGGGGTGGTGCGGCTCTTGTTCTGGGACGCTGCGATCGCCGTCCTGGGGCGAAGCATGGTGATCGCAGCCGTGGCAGGACATGGCGCGACCCTGATCTGTGTAAAGAGCCGTGTCTGCGGCTCTTTAACCATGTGATCGGCTGTGTCCAATCACAGCCGGTCACATGTAAACACGGAGATGCCGGTAATCAGCTCTCCTTGCCTCACACTGACAGAGTGTGTGGCGAGGAGAGCTGATCAGCAGCATCTCCTCACAGGGAGACATGTAGGAATGTAATCAGGGCACTGATTATCAGTGCCCTGATTACAATAAAGAAATACAGTGTCAAAATACAGTGCCCACCATTGCCCACCAATGCCAGCATACAGTGCCCACAAGTGGCAGCAATCAGTGCCCACCACTGCCACCAATCAGTGCCCATTAGCCATGCCAGTCAGTGCTGGCAATCAGTGCCGCCTATCAGTGCTGCCCATCAATGCCCATCACTGCTGTCCATCAATGCCCATCAGTGTCGCCCATCAGTGCCACCCATCAATGCCCATCTGTACCCATCTGTACCGCCTATCTGTGCCCACCAGTGCCGCCTATCAGTTCCCGCCACGGCCACCTATCAGTGCCCACGAGTGCCGCCTATTAGTGCTCATCAGTGCCACCTAACAGTACCCATCATTGCCGCCTATCAGTGCCCATAAATGTGGCATATTAGTGCCTCCTCATCAGTACCACCTAATCAGTGCCCATAAGTGCCGCCTCATCAGTGCCCATAAGTGCCACCTCATCAATGCCCACCAGTTCAGCCTATCAGTGCCCATCAGTGCCGCCCCATCAGCGCACATCTGTGAAGGCGAAAAGTTACAAAATTTACTGACAGAAAAAAGTAAAAAACATTTTTTTTCAAAATTTTTGGTCTTTTTTTTGTAAAAAATAAAAAACCCAGCAGTGATTAAATACCACCAAAAGAAAGCTCTATTTGTGTGAAGAAAATGATAAAAAATTTGTTTGGGTACAGTGTACCATGACTACGCAATTGTCATTCAAAGCGTGACAGCGCTGAAAGCTGAAAAATGGCTTGGGCAGGAAGGGGGTGTTAGTGCCTGATAGGCAAGTGGTTAAACAGGAACGCAGGAGATAGTTTTTTGGGATGTGACCAAGGCGAAGGCAGAGCTCCTCTGGACTGGACAGCTTAAGTAGGCAGGACTGATGAGCAGGATCATCAACAGCTGAGTAACTGTGGAGAGAGATGGGAGCTGGCAATTAGCCGACAGCTGAGCAGCCAGCTCAGAGAAGAAAGGGCTGAGCCCAGCCTTGACAGTTCCATTCTCCCCCCGCACTTTTTCTATACTCACTGCACCACTGGGGTTTTGCTGGAACCTCCTCACTCCTTCTTACCTACTCGCTTTCTTCCATAAACCCGCTCTACCTAATCACGTCCACCAAAATGCAGCAAACCTCCATTAACATCCTCTCTCTGAATGCTAATGGTTTAAACACTCCTGAAAAAATAAATATTTTTTTTAAACATCACCTCACCACAAGTAAACAAGGTTCATTTACCTAAAGATATAGTAAACGCCTTTAATGCCTTCTATTCCTCTCTATATAACTTACCTGGGTATCCCTGTGCAATGTCCTGAGAAGCACAAAGACACTCTCTAATCTAATATCTTCCAATCTTCCCAAACTAAAACCTGCTCTGACTAAACATTAGACAAACCAATAGCAATGGAATGCTGAAGTGTTCAAATAAACAAAAGCAGGCAAATGTCCAGGCTCCTACTGCCTTTCACTAATGTATTATAAAATGTTCCTCCCACAACTATCTACCTTTTCTTTGCATGGTTCAGAGAAATCCCAATGAGGCTTATGTACTGTATATAACTAACAGAACATAAAATATCTAATGATAGAATGCCTTCAGCCTACTGTACATCGAGTAGGAGCAAAGGTATTGAGACTTCAAATGTTCCACAAAGAGATTATATACAATATACAAAATAAATATATTCTTTATTATACAATTAAAAAGGGAAAGAAGAAAACACCATAAAATAGGGAAACATAACATCAAGTGCGGATCCAGAAAAAGGACATAAGTTCACTAAGCTAAACTAAAAAAATAAAACATCCAAGTGCTTTGTCTACAGGCTACACTTAATAAATTTCCAATGCAATATTCCCAACGCACACATTCCTATGTAAATGGCTGATGGTCACATGTCTGATGAGGGGGGCCCTGTTTTCCGAAACATTGCCTTCTGCTGTAAATATGTGATTGCTGATTAAAGTTTGGACCCATTTTTGGAGATCCTGGTGTGCTGGTGACATTTCTCTCTACTCGCCATAAATGCCCCTGTTGTGGAGTTGTGGGGGAACACAAATAAACCACATCCATACATTCTATGGAAAAACATAGAAAGAGACATGTAAACATGTCAAAAATGTGTAAAAAGAGAGGGGAAAAAAAACATGACTGTGTATAACAGAAATAATTATAAATAAATCAATTACTTCCAAATTATACACATAATAACAGAAATGATACAAGCACTCAAATTACAGTGCACAACAGGTTTACCGTTGGTGTACAGAGTGATGTCCATACTCCAGCTCAATATCAGAAAATTCAAAGAGAGGGAGAAAAACTCAGTTGCTTGTTTACACCTGATCTTTTATAAACTTTCAAATTGTAAATCCACCTACTCTCCCTTTTATTTTTTTTTTAATCATTCATCATGAAGCACGATCCAGTATCCAGTATCCAATATCAGTGACATTTGGTGAAATGGTGAGCCACTGGGCTCACAATGTTGCTATTCCTGATGTCACGCACATTGTCAAGAATCCATTGCCAGAATTTGCTCTTATTTTTTCTATGTGATTGCATGGACATTTTAACAAATAGAAAACCCACGTTGTCTGACAGTTGACAAAATTATGTAATATAAATTGTTCACCATTAGGTAAAACATAGGAGGTATCTTTATACATAAATTTACAATATACACACCTACAGCAAGAAAATGTATTCAGAAGAAGAGACACACTCAGTTTTACTTTTGACTCAGATTGAAAGTGACTTTATACTATTAGATCTTTGATATATTTCTTTAAAACCTAACCCTAGATGTGGGATTCTCTAAGTCACCGAGAACCTCAGCGTCTCTTAGGATATGCCAATGTTTCATGAGAATCTCACTTACGGTCTCCAATTGATTATTTAATGTAGTAACAAACCTAGATTTTTTTAGATGTTTTCTCCTCTTCTCCCTGGAATAAAAGCAGGTTGTGTGGACTGTTTTTGGCCGTATGATAGGCATGATTCAAAGATTTTTTGCTCTAGCATCTTTTTAAAAAAGAGTTGCGCAAATTTGACATCTCTTTAAATACCTACGAGTCTGACATTTCCTTTGGACTCTTAGGTATGGATCCATGGAGTTTCCCCCAATCAGGTGACGGTTATGTGCACTGAGTGTAAAATTGCATGGCTTACTGTCCGTTGAGATTAAGTACGGTTACAATCTTTTTGTCTGAATCTCTGTAACTCCAAGAAAGGTAGAGTGTTCGTGTCAAAAGTCAATGTAAAAAAGAGATTAAAGAGATTTCTATTAAGTGCCTCACCAAATTTCTTCAATAGCTCCAAAGGGCCTGTCAAAAAAATAATAATATCGTCAATTTGCCTTCACTATAGGTCCAAATAGCTAAGGTACATCGACATGTCATCTGAATAAAAAAAGCCAACCCTCCCACCTCCCTCGGGTATAGGTTCCCATATGAAGAGACACACACAGTCTTTATTGCCATGCACTGCACCTGGAGGTAGTGGGAGCTGTTGAAGACAAACACATTGAGTGTTAAAATAAAATAAAGAAGGTCAAAAATAAATGTATTAAACCTATGTTGTTCTGTACTACATTCATTCAAGAATGTTCCTATCATTGCTATATCATCCTTTTGTGGGATGTTCAGGTAGTGGGACCATATATCAATTGATACCAAAAAATGTATCTGGTGTAATGTCAATGCCATTCAAAATTGTTAATACATGTAATGTGTCTTTGAAATATTTAGGAAGACTTTCGATGTGGGGTCTCAAGTTCGTGTCCCATAGACCAGTGGTGATCAACCCTTTCCTCGGGGCCCACTAACAGGCCAGGTTTGCAAGATAACTGAAATACATCACAGGTGATATCATTTGCTGCTCAGTGATTGCAGTATTCTAGTCTGCATCTCCCCAAGGTAATACATAAAACCTTGCCTGTTAGTGGGCCCTGAGGACAGGGTTGATGACCACTGCTATAGACTTTAAAAGGGTTTGCATGTTTGCACAAATCTTTTGCCAGTTCGCATGTTCTGGTGCGAACCGAACCGGGGGGGTGTTCGGCCCATCCCTACTATGCACTATCATCCCCTGAAAATCTCCAAGATTTATATACACCTAATTTCCTTCCCTTACTGAAAAAAATACTATCTACTCAACCACTGGAACAAAGGATTGTTTTTGTGGTTTGGCAATTCTTCCAAAATTCCTGTATCTCTAAGGCTCCCTACCGATTCACATACCCCCTAGCTTCTTTACCTCCACCTCCTCAATCTTTCTAAACTCATCTGGGTGGACAAGCCACTCCTTATACGCCCCAAATTACATGGTGGCATAACTCTCTCAGACCTATCAACCTATCACATAGCATACAACCTAGTATGGATGATAGAACGACATAGACAAAATTTGAATAAAGGCTGGGTTACATTACAAAACCTTTATGCCAAACTCCAACTGAAAAATCTTCTATGTTGTCACAACTCCCTGCCCGCCCATCTGAAAGCTTCCCTGACCATAACGCCGACAATCATATATTGCCAGAAAGCGATCAATCGGCAAAACATTTTTCCTCATCCATCACCGCTATTCCCCATAATCGGAAACCCAGACTTTTCCCCCAGCCTATCAGACTCCACATTTCATAACCTCACCACTAACAATACATACAGTATAGTATAATGCTTCCCACATTAGCCGTGAATCCCAAGGGCCAACAATCTCCTTTTTAGCTGATGCCAATGGCCCTTACCAACCATCATTTTGGAACGCAATAAAATTGAATCATTTTCTTTCTAAGCATTCCCAATGATAGTTAAGTTTGGTGCAGCCACATAGCTTGCTGCTTTTTGGGAGAGCAATTGTATCTGTTTTTATTTCTATATGCAAGTTTTTTAAACCTATTGCCCAAGGATTTGCTTAGTGTGATTCCCTTTGCAAGTTTTACTTGTTATTTTTTGAATAAATGTTTTTTATGGGTTACACTATGGGCGTATATGCTTTTTATTTTTCATCCTGCTGAAGAACCAACCCTGACTGGATCACATTTGGTGCTTTGGAGCTTCCCTCTATAAGAAGATGTAACATGCACATTTGATCATACTATATGATGGTCCACGGGATCCCATAAGAGGCTTTAATACTTGGTGTCACCTGGTGGTGGAAGCACTATGATTTGTGATTGCGGGGACACTGGTGGAGCAAGTGAATTGTGGATGATTTGTTTCCTTTGGACTTTCTTGTTTAAAATATATTTTTCCTTTTTAGACTTTGTGAATGGGCTCTTATGGACACCTATTTACATATTTGGTGTGATTTCTTTATACACGTTTTTTCACCTAATAAGTTTGATGTCATTATATTGATTTATTTTTGTGTTTTCACAATATTGAATTATATTTTTTTAGCGCTTCATATATTTATCACAATTCTTGCATTTAGTGTCACAGATTGCTTAAGCGGCTGTCAATAATAATAATAAAAATTTGAAATTTATATGTTTTAACGCGAATATCCTATATGATTTTCAACTTTAAAAAATGTACCTCTGTACTGAAGTTTTCCATTATATCTAAATATCAAGAATGCAATTACAAGATACTTACCCAGTGGTACAGAACGCTAGATTTAAACTATTCTGGATAAATGTGTTCAAGAGAGGAGCTCAATCCTCCATACCTTTTGGTCATGCCCTAAACGTTACTCCTTTTGGAGAACTATTCGTAGTATCTCTCAATGCTTTACAGATTTCCAAACTAGCCAATATTTTGAAACTATTCCCTTTTAGGTGCCCTACATTGCATTTGTCAGTATTGTATGTTTTTTTCTTCTTCTCTGATTGACAAATGTGCACTGATTTGTTAATTCACGGGTACTGTACAGTATGGCTTTTGTATCTTGTTATTTAAATTTATGTACTATGGAATACATAAATAATTGGCAAAACATTGTATTAAATTGTGACATTTTTCAACACACTGATTACTAACTTAAGGACTGATAAATGGAAATCAGAGAAAAGAAAATAAGGACAAAACTGAAATTGTTGCCCAAAGTCGATAATCAGGATTTTGGTAAATTTTTTCATACACTTATATGAGATTGGCTGCTATTGGCAAAAACTCCAGAAAATACAAAATATAAGGGTGTCATCTAAGAGCCTATTGCCAAAACGAATGAAATGGAAAATGCATGTGTAGTTTTAAAATCCCATTTTTATTTACTAGTTTCATAACTAACAATACTTCACAGTGGCACCCTAAATTTTGAGAACCTTTTAGAATTTTCAATTCTTCCCAAAAAACATGACCTGAAACTACATATTGAGAACCAATTAAAACAAAGGAGTCAAAAACATTGAGAAAAATTATCCGAAGTGTATACTGATTGTAGAGGTTTCCCATCTCTTGTGAGAATAGGAGATAGGGACTGACTTTTCTTGGACTTTCTTTATAGGTGAACTTGTTCTGGGTCAGTAACTCAGTGCGGTTGATTTACTGTAGGCAAATACACTTTGCTCTTTCCAAGGAAATTTTTTCCAGAGCTTAGTGAATGAGGTGAAAGTCTGTTGACTTATATCATCCAATTATGTGAAAGCAAAAAATCATGTTTTTCTTTATTTTTTATTTTCCATGCATGTCTAAGTTCACACAAAGAAAGCTTCAACAACTCTAGCTAATTGCATGGGAAAGTAAGGTATGTTATTTTCATTTCCTTTTTAATATTTCAACACAAAATCACAAGCTTTAGGACAAGGTAGCCAAATTATGAATTCACATGCTGAGAACCAACAACCACTTATTCGCTCTAACTTTGGTATTCCTGATGGACAAAAAAAAAACAAAGTCCCAGCAACAACAAATTAATTTAGCTAAAATTAATTTATAGTTTTTTTAATATGTTCAGTCTCTAACCTCCTTTCTCCATGCTCTACTATAAGTTCAACAACTTCATTTAAAACTAACAGCCTAATAAACGTAAAAGATTAATATAAGAAGAATAACATTACACTGTTACAGCACATATTTAAACCCCTGTGTGCCCTTCCAGAAAATCTATTCACCTGTTCTGATATCAGTAGAAGAACCAGCAGATACATATTTTTCTTGAAGCAGTTTTATTATGTTTTGAACCTATATCCCTTACAGTGAAATAACATCAACAGAAATAGCTTTCCCCATGTCACACAAGTGCTCTCTACACAATCTTTAAAAATATGGTGGATGAGTTACAGGTTTTGCCAATGTTAAATATCAAAATATGCTTTCCATTTTTTTCTCTTTACCATATAGTAAAACAAGTGTGACAATATCAAAAGAGTGTCAATTATTCAATTGTAGCATTACCATTTCTTAAATTCCACAGTGCAGTAATTCATAGAAAGCAAAATAATTTCTCTGGACACAGATATGTCTCCTAATTAGTTGCTATGGGATAAAGAACTGAGAATTAGTAAGCGGGTAATTGAGATAATCACATTTTAAAACTTACAAGACAGCTTAGTTTTCTTCCTCAAACTAAATAGTAGACAATGTAAGCAGCACCCCAGGTGGGATCTTAACCAACAATCCCTGGATTATTAGGCTTATTAGACTAAGATTAGACCACTGTATAAAAATTATAATGCAGAATTCACAAAAAACTGATGTTACCATGGAAAGTAAAATAATTGTAGGTGTAGACTATAATAGCAGCAATAGAGAGATGTTGTGCTTGTGTGGTGTACCGATAATGTGTGGTGAAATCTAATACGGCACTCATTTTTATCATACTTTCTGTATAAGGTACAGCAACTATGATAAATAATATTCCGTATGGGACCCCTAGAATAAACTCACTAGTATGTTCATCTTTTACCTTGTAAAACTGTATTTACAGTTTTCTTTAATGGTTTTATGCTTAAATAAACTGTTTTCATCTTTATTACTGTAGACATCCTATTTCTGTTTTATATAATCCTTGAAGAACAGCTTACTGTGGTATTAGTTTGATATAATTTATGTGGTAACTTGCTGACTTTTCCTGATGTTGAATATGGTGAATCTCCAATTATTACTTACTCTTAATGTAAATAAATGTATACTTTGGTACTTTGGTGTATGTAAAGTATATATTTGTATAGCAATACTAAGTTGGTGATCCTTGTATTCATAGGAAATAATGGACCTGGGTGCTCTCTATATTGTATTTCAAATTGAACTGACAGTAGTAGAGTACTTAAAGCGGAGTTCCAGTCACATTTTTGTTTATTTAACGTCAGCAGCTACAAAAAGTATAGCTGCTGACGTTTAAGAACCTGTGTTCTGTCCATGTCCTCTCTCAGCGGCACCGCCATCTCTACTATGGGCACCCGGCTGTGACAGCTTGTGACTTCAAAGCCGGGTGCCCACTGCACATGCGCAAGCAGTGCTGCGCTGCACTCTGTGACGGGTCCTGAAGTCTTCTAGGACCTGTCAAGTGGCTCTCTCTGTTCTCTTTCTCCTCACAGGGCAGACTGATAGCAGCGGAAGCCACTGGCTCCTATTGCTGTCAATCAAATCCTCCGATGAGGGAGCAGGGCCAAGCTGCACTGTCTGTGTTAATGAATGCAGACAGTGCAGCTCGGGATCGAGTCAGCAGGTGTTCAACAGAAGAAAGAGGAGGAGCCAGGAGCGCCAGCGGTGCACCCGAAAAGATGAGGATCGAGGCTGCTCTGTGCAAAAACATTGCACAGAGTAGGCAAGTATAAAATTTTTTTTTTTTTTTTCAAGAAAAGAACTTTACAATCACTTTAAGAGAATATTTTAAATCATGAAATAAATGAAAATGCCATGAACAAAAATGATGAAACCTTAAACCCCTTAGGGTCTGTATGTCAAGGAGGCGTGAAGGATCGGATGATTACGTGACCACTGTGTTTGGCTGCCACAGGTCCCGCTGACACCTGATCATTACTACGGACCAAGAGCACTCCCAGCATAGAATGATCTACCACCCATGGATATGTGTGTGTAGTGTGGGCATTAAAGCCCACCCCCCCTTGGGGGGGGCAGCAAGGAGTTAAAACAGAACTAAAGGCAAAATTTTGTTTTTTCATTCTGGATAGAGTAACAGAGTAACTGTTAGTTTTTTGCAATTTGTGTCCCATTGAGAGGTTTTCATTCACTTCCTGTCCTTATCACCAAGGTCACCAAAACTAGTATCCTTATTGAAAGATCTTCCCTCTATTACTGTCCTGGAGTTAACAGTAAACATGACAAATAGAGAGGGTGAATCTCCCTAATGGGGGCACAAACAGAAGTGAAAACCCGACATACATTCTAATCTCTGTCCACTCCACTGCCTTTAGTTAAACTTTAACCCACTATTTTGTTGCACAACCTTTAGAGGCAATCGCTACAAACAAATGATTTCTGTAGCTCTCAATGAAACTTCTGCATCTGCCAACAGGTAGCTGGGCTCACTCTTGAACAAGCTGTTCCAGCTGTCTCAGATTTGAATAGTGCCTTCTCCAGACTTCATGTTTCATCATTTTCCATAGATATTTGATAGGATTCAGATCAGGGCTCATAAAAAGCTGTGTTTTGAGTAATTTACCCACTGGAGGACCCATAGATTCCAATCAAGACACTAGGCAGTATGTTTGCTCCCGATTTCCGTTATATCTCATTGTAACCTGAGCAGATTCAAGGCACCCCATGTCAAAGGCAGCAAAGCAGCCCCAAAACATAACCAAGCCTTCTCCATGTTTCACAATAGGTATTGTGTTCATTTTGTTTATCTGGCCATAGAACAGTTTGTTAATGAGGTCAATAAAGATGTACATACGTGTTTGTAGTCTATGGGGAAGACACAGAGATCCAATTTGACCAAAGCTGAATAGGAAGTCCACAAGAGTTAACTATCAAGCATGCAGATAAGAGCAGTGCTTTGGTTATTGTGGATACAATTATTCTCAGGAGATACAACAACAGTTGTCTGACAGTCAGGTGTACAGGAAACAGGAAAAAATCAACCGACCCCACAATGGATGTTTTTAAGAGGATTGAGAAGGTGGTAACCACCGCTTTTACACATTGTTTGGTTAATGGTGAGACTGTTATCATTTTAAGGATTCACTTTCTCCACTGGGACATACCATTGTGGTAGGGAGGGGTTCCTTGTGTGGTCCTTTGGCAGTATACTTAGATAAAATTATTTCATTATTAATAACTTGTGGTAAATCTTACCTGGGGAATACAGGAGAGTTTCTTCAGCGTTTGCAAACTGTTTTATTGCCAGATCAGTGTATTCTAATCACTTTAGATGTTGCAAGTCTGTATACCTCTATCGAACACATTTTAGGCATACAGGCAGTAGAAACATTGCTGTAGTTCTGCAGTTTGCATGATGATGCTCAGATTTTGTTGGTTTCATCATTACACATCATTTTGAGTATTAATTATTTCATGTTTTGAAATTATTATCTCATGTAACTGAGAAGGACCGTGATGGCTTTGAATGTCCCCCCCCCCCCCCCATGCGAATGCATTTATGCAAATTGTTGAAGAAAAATATATTTAGAACCATCCAGTATCTTCTTGCCATGCGTTAGCATGGTTTAGATTGATCAATGATGTGTTTGCATATTGAGGTGGGAGATATACAATCATTAAATGCTTTTAAAGTGTCTGTTACCCCAACATTTCATATACCTGATATGTGCCTGCTGTACCATGTACTTGTATGAGAAAGTATCCTGTTCTCATTGTATTGCTTTCTTTGTGTGAAATTTCTAGAGTTCCTCTCAGACCCTCTGCTTTCCTATTAAAAACTGACTACACTAAGCAGGAGAGCACAGCGTGGCAAATTCTCTAGCTATGCTTGGAACTCAGTGTACTCTTCTCCAATGATCAGACTTGTCCTGACATGCCTCCCCCTGCACAGCCATACACTGAAGCTCAGTGTGCTGCTGCTTCTCCACCCCCAGCTCTTGTGCAGCTGAGAACAGAAGGAATGTGATCACATAAAAAAAAGGTATTTATAATCTTTTTTTTTTAATCTATACAAAATGTTTTGCCTTTCATTTCTGTTTTAAACTGGATGGGTTGTTTTATAGGTGATTCTTTACAATCACTTTGATAAAGATCTAAGATTAGATGGTTGCTGACATTCAACGAAAATTCTATACCATTTTTGGATGTGAGAGTATACAAGAAAGACAATAAATTGGAAACAGATTAATTTGTTAAACCCACGGACAGCAACCATCTTCTCTTATATAATATCCACTAGCTGTGTTCAGATCCATTCCACTGAGTTAGTTCACTAGAGTTCAACGCATTGTAAGTGAGCAATCAGTTAGAGAAAAAAGGATGAGTGAAATACAGAAGAAATTGACAGACGGGATATCCACAGACTGAATTACCATTTGAGTATTACAAAGGGATCCAGTCACAGGAATTTTTTTTTAGTATCTCAGTTTTACTCTGGGGCACACATGATTTTTTTTCCATTATTATTATTATTATTATTATTCAGGATTTATATAGCGCCGACAGTTTACACAGCGCTTTACAACATTAGGGCAGACAGTACAAGTACAATACAATTCAATACAGGAGGAATCAGAGGGCCCTGCTCGTTAGAGCTTACAATCTAGGAGGGAGGGTCAAGTTATACAAAAGGGTAATAGCTGTGGGGGATGAGCTAATGGAGAAAATAGTGCAGTTGTTAGATGGAGGCAGGATAGGCTTCTCTGAAGAGGAAAGTTTTCAGGGATCGCCTAAAAGTGGATAAATTTGGAGACAGTCTGGCAGATTGGGGTAGGGAGTTCCAGAGAATAGGCGAGGCTCGGGAGAAGTCCTGGAGGCGAATATGGGAGGAGGTGATGAGGGAGCTAGAGAGCAGGAGGTCTTTGGAGGAACGGAGATGGCGATTAGGTTGGTATTTTGAGACTAGGTTAGTGATGTAGCTGGGGGCACAGTTGTGGATGGCTTTGTAACTTATTGTTAGTATTTTGAATTGAATTCGTTGGGCGAGTGGTAGCCAATGGAGGGATTGGGAGAGAGGGGTAGCAGACACTGAGCGGTTTGTAAGGTGGATGAGTCTGGCAGCAGCATTCATGATGGACTGAAGGGGGGATAGTCTATTTAAAGGTAAGCCAATGAGGAGTGAGTTGCAGTAGTCAAGGAGAGAGATAACCAGGGAGTGAATCAGGAGCTTTGTGGTTTCACTGGTTAGAAAGGGACGTAGTTTAGAGATGTTGCGGAGGTTGAGGCGGCAAGCTTTGGAAAGTGATTGGATGTGGGGTCGAAAGGAGAGTTCAGAATCCAGGATAACACCTAGCACGCTGACATGTGGGGACGGGTGGATGGTTTTGCCATTGCTCTTGACAGAGAAGTCCGGGGAAGAGGCACGTGGGGGAGGAAATATTATAAGCTCGGTTTTGGACAAGTTGAGTTTGAGGAAGTGGTGTGACATCCATACAGATATGTCGGTTAGTAAGTTAGTGATTCGTGAGGAGACTTATGGGGTGAGTTGAGGGGTGGAGAGATAGATTTGTGTGTCATCAGCATAAAAATTATATTGAAAGCCGTGAGAGGCTATCAACTGACCCAGGGAAGAGGTGTAGATTGAAAATAAAAGAGGTCCAAGAACAGAACCTTGGGGGACCCCAACAGAGAAGGGAAGGGGAGTGGAGGAAGTAGAATTGTAAGTGACACTGAAGGTGCGTTGGGATAGGTAGGATGAGAGCCACTGAAGAGCACAGTCACGGAGACCGAGGGAGTAAAGTTTTTTGAGGAGGAGGGGGTGGTCAACCGTGTCAAAGGCAGCTGAAAGATCCAGAAGTAGGAGTACAGAATAGTGTCCATTGGTTTTTGCAGTTAGTAGGTCATTTAAGTGTTTTAAAAGAGCAGTTTCTGTGGAGTGTTGAGGGCGAAATCCAGATTGAAGGGGATCAAGAAGGTTGTTTTTAATGAGGTGGTCACTCAGTTGGTTGTAAACCAGGCGTTCAAGGAGTTTAGAGGAAAAGGTATAAAAGTATTGGGAGGTTTTAAGGAATAGTTACCCTGATATTGTGGACTTCCAGCATCCACCTCTACAGTCATTTAGGAAGGGCAGATCTCTCTGTTACATGTTGGTCAGGGCCAATTAAAAAGGTGAAAGACTTGATAGGCCTATTACTGTACATTTCTGGGACCTAAGAATAATGGTGCATTTCCATGTTTAACATGTGCACAATGCTCTAATATTATAAAAGATACCACTTTTACACATCTTTATACTGGGAGGAATATTTGCACTAATTTGCAGGTTTTTACACGTGCCAGAGTTTGTATGTAGTCTACATTTTAAAGTGCCCTTGCCTTTTTTATGTAAGAGAGAATACACAATTAAAGCGAATATTCACCCTGTATTAAAAAAAAATAAAGTCAGCAGCTACAAATAATCTAGCTGCTGACTTTTAATAAAAGGACACTAACCTGTCCAGGGGTCCAGTGCCATACTCACCCAAACGACTTTTTTGTCGGTCTTTTGGTCCCTGGCGCCAGTATGTTTACTGTGGGCAGCCGACTTGCAGCTTCACAACCAGCTGACCACTGCTAACATGATTTGTGAATGGTCCTGCAACCTTCTGGGACCTGTGTCATGTCCCAGAAGGTCACAGGGGTGGGGACTTCCAGTGGATGGCCACAGTTATTTGACCAGAAGTGGCAGCGGGTACCTGTCAAAACCAGGTACCCAATCCCGTCCCCATAAAACAAGGTCAAAAACAGAAGGGGGATGAAGCTGAAACTTCCCCTTTAGGCTGGAGTACTTCTTTAAAGACAGAATTTCAACAACTGTCAACTATTAGATCCCCTAAATCTGATTTGCCAGTTGCATTTCAAACAATGCGGACATGTACCAGCACAACTCATGTTTATGGCAATAGATCATGTACCAGTTTTGAGGAGAGGCAATAGAGAGTTAAAATGAAAAAAAACTGAAGTAAGATGGATTGCACTCCTTGACACTTTAATGCCTATAGGGCTTATGAGGGATTATGATTTGCATCCCTTTTTTATAGGATACATATTGTTTATACTTTGTTTACATATTGTTTATATTGTGTTTATTTTTTGTTTGATTTTTAGGTGCGGATGGAATGTACTAGTAACATTGTAGTATCTACTAGGAATTGTTAGCTAGTTCAATCAAAGTGGTTGTGAAGGCTGAATATTTTTAACCTTCATGCATATGCATAAAGGTAAAAAAACCTTCTGTGTGTTGCTCCCCCTACAGCAACCCCCCAATACTCACCTGAGTGGTGTGCACTCTCGATCCAGTGGTGTGCACAAGAGCCTCCTCAGTCCCGAGACTCCCTCTCCTCATTGGCTACGACAGCAGCGGGGGCCATTGGCTCTCACTGCTGTCAATCACAGACAGTGAGCCAATGAGGAGAGAGTGGGAACAGGGCCGAATCATAGCTCTATGTGTCTTATGGACGCTCAGAGCAGGGCTCGAGTGAGCACACACCAGTGCCCCATTAATAAGCTGCTTACTACTGGGGGCACTGGTCAAGGTGGAGGAGCCAGAAGCACCAGAGGAGAAGAAGAGGATCAGGGCTGATCTGTGCAAAACCATTGCACAAGCAGGTAAATATAACATTTGTTATTTAAAAAAAAAAAAAATTAACCTTTAATATCACTTTAAGGGATGTCTGTGAACGAATGCATGTCAGCTGCTTCCTTTTAATGGTCAATTCAGTATATGATATAAACACATGTTTGTATTATCCTTTTTTTATGCTTCTTGTACCTGATGAAGGATCCTTGTGGGGTCTGAAACTGTTGTACTGATGAAAGCATGATGAAGATTGAAAATAAAGGATAAAGTGCTGCTGATTGCACTTTATTTTCGTATATACAATTGAGCCTGGGCTGTCTCCATATCTGCTATACACCTACATTATCTGTATCTACTCGGTGAGTGCTGCCTGCAATATTTGTAACTGTTATATACAGTAAAATTTAAAGCGTTTGTTACCATAACACTTCATATACCTGATGTGTGCCTGCTGTACCATGTACTTTTATGAGAAAGTATTCTGTTCTCTTTGTATTGCTTCCTTTATGTGAGATTCATGGTGTTCCTGCTAGTCCCCCTGCTTTCCTATTAAAAACTGACCACACTACGCAGGAGAGCACAGCATCATAAGTTCTCTAGCTGTGCTGGGAGCTCAGTGTACTCAGTCTCCACCAATGATCAGACTTATCCTGACACCCGCCCCCCCTGCACAACCTGTCACTGGGAAGCAAAGTGTGCTGCTGCTTCTCCTCCACCCAGCTGTTATGCAGCTGAGAACAGAGGGAATGTGATCACTTATATGAAAAGGGAAAAAAGATGTTTATAAAATATAAATTGCCTACATTACTATTATTTTCATTACTATTCGTTACTTTCATTACTATTTTAAACCCAGTGGTTTGTTTTACAAGGTGATTGTTTACAATCACTTTACGTCTTTATAATCAAAGGAGTTTCATAAGGCAAACATTTTTAAATTAACATTTAACTAACTTTAATAAACATTTCATTAAAGTGATTACAAGAACATATTGATAAAAGGAAGAACAAAGTTTATAAAAAACATTATGTTTTTGTTCTTAAAGTTATATGTAGATAACAGTTATAATTGTATATTTAAAATTTTTAATATTTCAAATTTACAGAGCAGTAAAGTATAGCTCTCTTTGGTTATAATGTTGAGATATTGTGCAGGATCAGGCTCATTCTGCTATAAAGAAATTTGTATTTTCAAGAAGACCTGTCTGTTAGAAGAAAATAATTGAAAATTTGTAAGAGAAAAAGTGAAATAGGAGAAAAAATAGCATAATAAGAAGATGGAAGATGAAGGTCACTAAGTCAGCCCCAGAGTAAACCTAAAACAAGACAGGTGGTTTGTTGAGGTCATCCAAGTATGTTAACAAATTTTAGGCTATGTTGAATTTTGTTACATTGCCTTTTATATTATGTAAAATGTGTTAGAAAATTATATTAAGGACCCTTTCACATGACCATTTTCGATCAGGTCCACCTGTCAGTTTTTCAGGTGGACCTGATCGGATAGTCCATTCACCCCTATGGACTGGTGGGTGTAAATGGACTTGTGTCTACTTACGTCCCTCTACCTCCGATCAGCAGACAGATCCCCGCTGATCAATATGGAAGGCCCCCATCTGAAAGGGGCATTAGGAAAGAGGTGGGGAGTTCTGAAAAGCTATCATGCTTCAGGCAGCTGAGACACCTTTTTGGCATTGTGCTTAGCCAGCATCTAATTCCTGGACCAAGATGCTGCCTCGAAGATGACACAGTGGTGAAAATCCTGGTGTATGGTTATTGTCTGTGTTCACAAATCCTGACACAGATCAACCCTTACTACAGCCTCTCACCTTGTGACTTTCTGCTAATGACATTATCTCAACCTAGGCAAATTTGCTTCACTGACGCTCAGTAACTGCTTTTTAATGATAAAAGGTACAGATTTTTTAATTCTGCTGTTTCTGTATGTTATAAAATGTCAGAAATGCATGTTATTTCATGCAGACTTTTATTGTTATTGAAAGGTCCACTGTAAAGTGATTGTAAAGTCTCGTTTTCTTTTTTTAAATAATAACAAACATGTTATACCAAACTCCTCTGTGCAGTTAGTTTTGTACAGAGCAGACTGGATCCTCCTCTTTTTGGGTCTCTCTTTGCTGCTCCTGGCTCCTCCCTCCTATCGAGTGCCTTCCTCTGCCAGCAGCTTTCTATGGGGGCACCCGAGCCGAGTCAGAGCTTCGTGTATCGATTCAGACACGGAGCCCCGACCTGGCCCTGCCCCCTCTCTACCCTAATTGGCTGAATTTGATTGACAGCCGTGGGAGCCAACGGCGCCGCATCTGTGTCTCAGCCAATCAGGAGGAGTGTCCCAGATGGCTTAGACACACATGGACATCGCTGGAGAGAGATGGATCTCAGGTAAGTAACTGCGGGGCGCTGGGGAGGCTACTACACACAGAAGGTTTTTTTATCCTAATGCATACCATGCATTAAGATAGAAAAACCTTCTGCCTTTACGACTCCTTTAACTTCTGATGAAAAAGTGGGCTGCTATGTGGAAATGGCACCAAATGCCTCCTATCTCGCCTTTCGTTACAGTATTCAGTCTATCTAGCTACGTTTAGTTAATGTGTCAGCTGGGCTTTATAGTTTTATTTTTTTATTTGGGAGTTTGTATAGAATAAATGCTGAAATATCAGATCACAGTACAAAATACCATATTTGTAAAATAAAACACAAAGACAGCATCATAAATACCAAATATTACAGAATACTATTCCTTCAAATACCATTCCTTCCTGAGAGGAAAAAATGATAGTCTGTTTCTATTGTGCTGCAATTGAACTGGATCAGGTTGTGGACTCAATAACATCAAGCAGTAGGTTACAGCTGAGGTTCAGCTTAAAAAAGATTTTTAGCCCTACAGCTTCAGTGACCTAACTTACCTGTGCTGAAGTATGTTCTGCACTGTACAGATTGCTAGGTCCCTCTCCTTGCCTCTGAACCTCTGGTTAACTCCTGGACCCACCCCCTACTGCCCTCTCATCAATTAAGAATGTATTGGCTTTTTACAGCTGAGCAACATGATCTCTGAATGGAGGACAGAATCCTGTGTCTCATCAGACCCATCCTCATTCAGAGATTGTGTTACAGGCAGTGAGAGCAATGAAAGAACTTTTCTCAAAGGAAGAGGAGGGAGGAGGGGCCAGGCCCCCAACAGTAACTTTTTCCAGTGAATTCAGTCTGGGGATTTAAAGCTTTTAAATCTCCTGTGTGTCAGAAGTTTAGAGGCAGGAAGAGGACAGAGCATCCCTATAGTGAAAATTTCAACAGGACCCAGTAGGCTGAACGATGAGGGAGATACTTCATTACAAGTAAGTTTGGTCACAAAAGCTGTTGGGCTAAAAGTAATTTTTAGCTAAAATGTCAGCTTTAAAGAAGAGAATGTTGGAGAGTTCAGTATTGATGTGAATAGCATCTCAAAGCCAACAGGTAAAAGAGGGGTGGGGTAAGAATGTGGGAGAAGTAAAAGAAGATTTGTGAAAAGGTAAGTCTTCACAATCCTTCCTGTCGAACCACTAAGGCCCTGTACACATGACTGGTTTTGCCGTCGGAATAAACTCAGAAGGTTTCTCCGACGGAACTCTGACGGAATTCCATTCAAGCGGTCTTGCCTACACACGATCAAACCAAAGTCCGACCAAAGTCCGACCGTCAAGAACGTGGTGATGTACAACACGTACGACGGGAATAGAATACAGAAGTTCAATAGTCAGTAGCCAATAGCTTCCGTCTTGTACTTGCATCAGAGCATGCATCGTTTTTGGTCCGTCGGAACAGCATACAGACGAGCGGTTTTCCCGATAGGAATTGGTTTCATCGGAATTATTTAGAACATGTTCTATTTCTAGGTCTGTCAGAATTTTCTAAAAAAAAAGTCAGATGAAGCATAAACACGATCAGATTATATGATGAAAAGCTTCCGTCTGACTTTTTCTGTCGGACATTCCGCTTGTGTGTACGCGGCATAAAGCTTCTTATAAGGCTGTAGTGGGGAACAGAGGTAGAGGATAAAACTCTATTTGTAGAAAATGCGGGCCCTTAGGAACTAATCATTTTTTAAATTTTTTTAAATTAGTTATGTAATGGTCTAAAGTCAAGACTCTTGATTAGAGCAGAGACTGGCTGCTGGGACAGAAAGAAAAATAGTTTTTGACCATCCTACTATTAGCCATTGTTGGTAAACAGCCATCAGGGGGAACGGTTATTCTGAGTGGACGTTTAAAACGTCTTTCTCATTACTGTTGGTCCACGCACCCAGTACATGCACAATGTCTTTGCTCCCGCTATCAATACAGCAAAAGGAACAGGGCCAATCAGAGAACCTCTGTGCCTTGTGATCGCTGTAATGTCCAATCACAGTGATCACAAATGTAAACAGCACACCTGTTTACATTTGAGAGCCTTGCCTTTCCTGTCACAATGGTGGAGGGCAGAACTAATAAAAGAAAAAATCATTCATGAGTGGAGAATCACAGGCAGCAGAAGATTCAATCATCCGTTTGATTGTACAGTCTTTTTAAAAATGTTTCCTTCTTTGCCATTACCTTTTTTGCAACCCCATTTTTTTGCTGTTCTTTTTTTTTATCCCTATCAAATCCCTGGACCATGTTTTGAGCCAGAGAGCTCTTTTAGAGAGGCGTTGATGGGCAGCTGCCTTAGAAGGAATTGGAAACTGTTTTTAAAATTTCGTCCCTAGGTGTGCTGGAATGGAGGTGGGATTGGATGTGACTCAGCTAGACATCAAAGATGCGTGCCAGGGCAGAATGAAGTTCACGGGCCCTTTTTTTTCAACATTGTAAAGTGTACACAGAGAGAAGCCACACACACACAATGGCAGTTGAAAGATTTTTTCAGCTTTTTTCTATGATCAACAAAGACTTTTGTACAGTTAAGAGAAAAGATTAGATCACATGTCAATTGCCTGAGACAAAATACACTTTATGCCCAGGAAGGTCACAGCTGGCTGTATGCCTGGAGCCTGGAAAGCTGAGAAATATTCTGTGTATTCCCATAAGAAAGAAGTAAGTGCAAAGAGAACTTTAAAGCGGTAATAAACTGCTGTGTATGTTTTTTTTTGCAACCTACAAGGTAAAGCCATAATGTGCTAGTATGCATCGCATACCAGCACATTATGTGAAACTTACCTGAAAACGAAGTCCTTCAGTGCTGCGCTGTCACCGCTGCGAGGGCTTCCATCTTTACTCGATCTTCCATCTTCACTCGGTCTTACTTCTGGGTTTGTGTACTCATGACAAGTTGCACAAGTGTGAGTGGGCTAAATTTTTTAAACAATTAACCCTTTAGGCTCATAATCTTAGGAATACCAACTATGATTTTAGAATAAATGTCTGTAACACAGACAGATGTGTTCAGAGGATTTGTACTATACAGTAGAACTCTTCAAAAGCACTTTTCAAAAGACAGGGATTTGTTTAGTTTGCATTAAAAGCCTTAAAGGGGAACTGCAGTCTGCTCACATAACTCTAACCATTTTGCATATTATATATATACTGTGATTCTGTACTTGCCAAATATGCTGCAGAAATCATCCTCCACAAAGTCTGGCTGCAACCATTTTAACTGTGGGCAGCTGAAGGTTACCCAGTATGCACTTCCTAGTCTCGTGCCTGTGCAGTAAGCAAACTGCGGGTGCACATTGTTGTTGATAAGTTGCCACAGGAATGACAGCTTCTGTGGAAATTCATGCCCTGTTATGGCCCTGTTATGGCAATGTTTCAACATCATTGAACACAAAAACAGCCAAGGAAAGTGTACATACTATGTTTCTTCAAACAGGAAAGCAGCAAACAAAAGTATTTTATATTTTACCATGATGTAACTGTATTTCTTTCTTACCCAAACTGCAAACATTGAGGAGACAAGCCTCAGCTGCTGCAGTCCTGTCGCAGGATCTTGTCACACACACAAATCCTCTGTGTCAGGGAACTGCAGACAGCTGCCTGGAGGCGGGGCCTAAGCCCAGAGAAAGAATCTCCTATGCAGATGAGATAAGGAGTGTGAATTTATCCAGGGGAGATTGTGCAGTCTGGCCTGGGCAGTGTAATAAGTGTAAAGGGTTAAAATCTCCACATAAAAAAAGAGAGCATTCTTCCTTTCACTAGACTAGATGAAATTCTGCTCCCTCTGTGAGAAAGCACATAGATCCTTTCAGTGTCCTCCTATCCCCGCCCTCACTCGGCCCCCTTGGGTCTCCTGCGACTCCCCACCCCCCTCCTCTGCCAGCTAACTCTCACGATAGTGAAAAAAAAAAGAAGAAGAAACAAGCTCTGCTGGGATATCTGATGTTTTTTCTTCCGGGAGTCAGTGCAATGCAGGAAACCACGTCTTAAGCCTGTAATTTTTGCTATTAAAAATATCCCCAATTCTTTTTTTAAAAAGATACATTTTTTTTCTCTGTTTAGGCCGATATGTGTTCTTCTACATATTTTTGGTAATAAAAATCGCAATAACCGTATATTGATTGGTTTGCGCAAAAGATATAGCGGCTACAAAATAGGGGATAGATTTATGGCATTTTTATTTATTTATTTTTTTACTAGTAGTGGCGGAAATCTGCGTTTTTTTTATTGTGACTGCAACATTATGGCGGACACATCTGACACTTTTGACACATTTTTGGGACGATTTACAATTATACAGCGATCAGTGCTATAAAAATGCACTGATTACTGTATAAATGTCACTGGCAGGGAAAGGGTTAACACTAGGGGGCAATCAAGGGGTTAACTGTGTTCCCTGACTGTGTGTTTTTAACTGAAGGGGGAGGGGACTGACTATAGGAGATGGCAGATCATGGTTCCTAGCTATTAGGCACTCACAATCTGCAACTCCTCTCAGAACAGAACAAGGATTTGTGTGTTTACACACACACGTCCTTGTTCTGCCTCTCGTTCCCGCGATTGCTCATGGCTGGCAGTCATCGCGACCGTCGGCTACGAGCATCGGCACCCCCGCAGTGCAGCGGACGCGTGCCTGCTATCCCGCTTAAAGGAGCCGATGTACAGCTACGACGGCTTGCGGGGTCATGCCGACCAGCCGCAGTATGATGACATCAGCTGGTCGGCAAGTGGTTAAAGACCGTTTTAACACTTTTCAAAATAAGGTTTAATAATGAAAAGGTCAAATTGTATTTACAGAAAAGGGGTGTTACAAGCTATAAAGAGACAATAAAGCAACGGGAAATAAAAAAAGAGATGAAAAGGAAGAATACTTGCAGTGTTCTTGGTTTTAGCAGAGTTCAGTCCATGAACAACGTGTTGGTTCTCAATCTTGACAGATTCTCCTTGTTTTAATGGTACATGGGAACTGTCCAAAATGTGGATGCATTTCTCTTTTTCATCACATCAAAGGGGGGGGGGGGGGGGTGTTGACAGAGACCATCTGACCAATCATCCGGTCTAAGAGGTGTTTTCTGTGAGGTCATCAGGTTTATGACCACGTTCCAGATACAGTTTTCAAAAAGTATTCATATCTCTGAATATCTACAGTTTACAGTTCGCTAACCAGCAGATTATTGTCCAGCGTGAAATCCACTTCCAAATAAATATAAATATGTCAGGTTTCAGATTTCTACTTCACCTAGGAGGGATAAGGGGTGCCAATGGTTCTCCATATAGTCTGACATAGGTGTGTCTGGACTTGAAACATTACAAATTCCTGAGGAAAGTAAATATGTTTATATTCTGGCTGTGCTATTGTTTTAAAACTTATGGAATATTCTGTGATGATGGATTCTACTGAAAGATAGTCATATTTTAGGGATTCCAACTAAAGTATTTATCATACCTCCCAACTTTTTGTGATAGGAATGAGGGACACCTATCAGCAGAAGTATGCAGGCATAGGACACACCCCTTGACACACCCCTTTAAAGGAGAATTGTACAAAAAAAAACAAGATTGTAGAACCCACAAGTGCTTTTTTTACCACTACTATTCCTTTATATTGGCTTTTGGAATTTACAAACGCAGCAATTTAGAAATCAGATGAAAGTTTTAGCGCTTTTTGATAGATAAAAAGTGCATTTTATATACATCTATATAGATCAGATAAAAATGAGGGACAAATGAGGAGGAATGAGGGACAGAGGGACATTGCTTCAAATCAGGGACAGTCCCTCGAAATCAGGGACAGTTGGTAGCTTTGGTACTTATGACCCACTGTCTGTTAACTTTCTAGCCACTGAAGCTGCTAAGTCAGACACTTTTATGGGCCCTTAGATGGGTATTGGGAGATTGATAAGAGGTGGTAAAAATTTACTTTGTGTACAGTGTTGTATGACCGTGCAATTGTCATTCAAAGTGTGACAGCGCTGAAAGCTGAAAATTGGCCTGGGCAGGAATGGGGTAAAAGTGCCCTGTTGCCAAGTGGTTAATCAATACAACCTGGTAACATTACTATACATGTGTATAATTATGAAACATTATTAATAATTAAACTTAAGTATTATTATTTAATATTATTATTTAATAAATATTATTTAATAATTGTTAAATATTATCAGTTCATTTATATTATTAATATTAACATAAAAAGAACACAAATGATATATAATAAAAATCAATGAAAAATATGAACGTTATTAATAAAATATTAATAACGCCATTACAAATCCCTCTGCTAATACTGAAAGCATTTTGATTGACCAGGCTGAGCGTGCACGCGCTTCCTTCCACGCTCGCTCTCCTTAGCACAGACAAGTCAGGACATTTCTCTGCGCGCTCCCGCTCTGAGCCGGGAAGCAGCGGGCGGACTATCAGTACACGTTGCTTCCTTGTACATGCACGCGAACACGTGACGTCGCACATCTGCGACGAGCCAGGCAGAGTAGGGTTTATTCTGATTGGCTGCTTGTTACGTCACTCTCCATCTGACGCTGCTTAGGTAAGTGAACAGACCGGCGCCGTGCGAGTGCAGTGTGGCCGCATTGTACTTGTAGAGTGTGCTGAAGAGACAATAATAAACGTGAGAGCTCAGTGTGTTATAGGATTATATAGCTGCTGGTCCTCCCCTCACCTCTGTCGGCTTCACACTTCATGCTTTTAGGAAGAAGCTCATTCAGCGTGGCATGGATGGGGAGTTCCATCTTACCGGTGTGGCACGGAAGTGGTAGGACTAGCACACCTTAGTATTGTACATAGAGAATGAAGGGGCTGCATTACTTACCTTCTGGCAATGCTGTGTGCCTGGCAGTCATGGTTCAGTGACTATGCTGATTAGGAGTTCGGACTTTTCCCTGTGAGTAAAGATAGAGACAGCCAGGCCATACAAGGTCTGTACTGCCAGCCTCTTTATTTCTCTAAAAATGGACCTCCAGGATCTCTCTTCATATGTAAAACCACACATCAAAATAAGGTCCCTTCAATAAAGAATGAGCCAAGGTATTAATCACACAGCCAGATCGGTTTTGGTGCTCCAAGTATCTTGTGGAAAGCAGCAGCCGGGATCCCAGGTGTATGTGTGGACAGCTATAGCCTAGAAGCCTGTATAAATGACAGGCTGACAGCGGCTGCCTTAGAGTTGCCACCTCATCTCTTTAAACCCGAACACATATGAATTGCACAGGTTCTCTGGCTAATTGAATGCAGGTAAGGCAACAAGTGAATTTAAGTATAAAGATGAGCTCCGGCGTGTTCGCACAGCCCACGTGCAAAGCCCGCCAGGAAGTCGGCACAGCGCTAATCGAAGGCAGTGGGACATTTCCCGATCTCTGCAGCCGCCCATCAGGACAAAATCTCACTGCTTGTGATTAGCGCAGCGCAATGCCGTCTTCCTGGCGGGCTTTGCACATGGGCTATGCGAACACGCCGGAGCTCATCCTTATTTAAGTACTACCTTAATCAGCCACAGAAACTGTAATTAATATGTAAGGTTGAACTCAGGCGTGTTCGCAAGCCGCACATGCAGAGCCCGCCAGGAAGCCGGCACTGCACAGCGCTAATCACAAGCAGTGAGACATTTCCCGATCGCTGCAGCCGAGCATCGGGCCATACAAGATCTGTACTGCCAGCCTCTTTATTTCTCTAAAAATGGACCTCCAGGATCTCTCTTTTCATATGTAAAACCACACAATCAAAATAAGGTCCCTTCAGTAAAGAGTGCCTGTGATTAGCGCAGCGCAGTGCCGACTTCCTGGCGGGCTCTGCAAATGGGCTGTGCGGACACGCCGGAGCTCATCCTTATTTAAGTATTACTTTAATCAGCCACAGAAGCTGTGTAATTAATATGTAAAGATGAGCTCAGGCGTGTTCGCAAGCCGCACATGCAGAGCCCGCCAGGAAGTCAGCACTGCACAGCGCTAATCACAAGCAGTGAGACATTTCCTGATGCAGCCGTGCATCAGGACAATGTCTCACTGCTTGTGATTAGCGCTGTGCACTTCCAACTTCCTGGCAGGCTCTGCATGTGCTGTTTGCGAACACACCTGAGCTCATCCTTATTATTATGTGTTTGGGTTTAAAGGGATGAAGTGGAAACCCTAGGTTGCCAATGTCTGCCAGTGTTCAGACGCAGTCACACATGGAGTGATTTTCTGCAGTTAGGGATTAATGAACGCCCTTGGATGAAAGCTTGTGCCCACGGATGATCATCTGTTCCTAACTGCAGGTGATCGCTCCCTCTTTGATAACTTCCAAAACACCAGAAGATCGCTGTCAGCCTGTCATTACGTTGTACAGGTTTCACACACATTTGGGATCCTGGCAGGTGTTTTACACCAGATACTTGTAGCACTATGACCCTTTTTACGTAGGGGAAATGAGGCTCATGTCCGCACCACCGCTGTTTACTGCAAAAATGCAAGTTTCGTTTATACCAGATATTACACACCGCACTCTTCTTCCAGCATGGCAACTAACAGTTCCAGCTCTTGTACAGTGCACAGATCGTGTTGTTCACTGTCCCTTTCCTCTTCCCTTGTCCATATGTAGATTGCTGGATTTATGTGAAATGAGATGGTTTCTAAGAAAATGAAAAAAAAGAGCCGACTCTTTGGAATTATACACAATTACATAATAATTGTGTGCACAATTATTAGGCAAATTGTATTTTTGAGGATTAATCCTTATTGAACAACTACAGTACTCTCAGTGAATCCAAAATGTTAGTAAACCTCATACCTGAATATTTAAGAAAGTAAAAGAGAGCTTTTGGATTTCTTATAATATCTATGTGTGCACAATTATTGGGCAACTATTAGTGTGCAGAATTATTATGCAACTAAATGACAATTTTCCCATCTCACTTGTTTATTTTAAATTGTTAAACCGAGAATAATAAACAAACAACTCAAAATGTACAAATAAACATTTAAAAAAACTCAGTAACTAATATAGCCAAACTTTTCAATAACAGTGATACGCCTTCCATTCATGGATTCTGTCAGTATCTTGATCTGTTGACAATCAACTTTTTGTGCAACAGCAACCACAACTTCCCAGACACTGTTCAGAGAGGTTTACTTTAATTCACGGTGCTATATGGGTACCTTAAATAAATAGGGATAATTGTTTTCCTTCACCGTAAATCACCTGTTTAAGGGCCCACAAATTCTCAATAGGGTTTAGGTCAGGTAAGGAAGGGGCCATGTCATTATTCTTTCATCTTTAAGATCTTTAGCCCTCATTCACATTGGAGCGATTTGTCATGTGATTTAACAGGTCCAATCGCATGACAAGTTGCAGCCTAATGCTGGTAATGGCACCATTCCAGTTGGTACGACGCCCGACTTTGTGGTGCCGCATCAATTTGCAAAAGCAGTTTCTGCACTACTTTTGCCGATTTCAGGTGTGACTTCAATAGACATCTGTGCATGAAGCAACACAGATGTCTTTGAAGTAGCACCTAAAATCATGCTACTTCAAGTGAAGTAGTACGATTGCAAAGCAGCATCATTGTGAACCAGGGCTTACTGGTTAGCCACGCAGTGGAGTACTTCAATACATGCGATGGAGCATTATCCTGCATAAATATCATGGCCTTCTTGATAAGATGCAGACTTTTTCCAGTACCACTGCTTGATGAAAGTCTCTTCTAAAAACTGGCAGTATGTTTGGGAGTTGATTTTGAGCACCACTTCAACCAGAAAAGGTCCAACTATCCATCCTTAATACCACAAGTCCATACCAGTACCACACCTCCACCTTGCTGGCATCTGAGTGGAAGTGGAGTGGAGCTCTCTGATCGTTACTGATCCAGACACAGGCCCATCCATCTGGTCCATCAAGAGGCACTCTCATCTCATCTCATCAGTCCATAAAACCTTTGAAAAATCTGTCTTTAGATATTTCTTGGTTCAGTCTTGATGTTTCAACTTATGTGTCTCGTTCAGTGGTGGTCAGGTTTTAGCCTTCCTTTCCTTGGCCATGTCTATGAGCACTGAACACCTTGTACTTCTGGGCACTCCTGTTAGATTGCAGCACTGGAGGATAATGGTTTCCTGGTAGCTTCACATTTTATTCTCTGCAAATTTCTGATAGTCTTTTCTTTTTTTTCTCAACACGTTTCTTTGACCCTGTTGACTATTTGCAACAAAACTTTTGATGCCTTTTTGATCCGCCCCAATATCTTAGCAATTGCAAGAGTGCTGCATCCCTCTGAAAGACATTTTACAATTTTTGACTTTTCAGAGTCAGTTAAATCTCTTTTTTGGCCCATTTAAGCTTCCAAATAAATATGCACACCTTGATATGGGGTGTTGATCTCCTTAGGCCACACTCTCCCTCATTACACAAATACACATCACCTGATATGCTTAAATCCAGAAACATTCAAGTTTATACAGCTTGGAGTTGGAAAATATGCATAGTTGAGGTGATTGTAGCCGTATTAGTGCAATTGTGAGAGAGAAAATTGAGTACTGTCCGTGATACTTTTTTTATTTGCACTAACATATCATTTTTCATGGACGAGCTTTCGGGGTGTGTCCCCTTCTTCAAGGTCCAAGCAGTACTGATTCACAAAAGTTTTAGCAGAAGGTAAAATGTTAAAAAAAAAAAAAAAATCTCAGAGGGAAACTAAAAAGAAAAACACATACAAATCAATAGTATGGCAATGGTAATAACGCTATCAGCAAGTGAGATGAGACAGATTTAAAGCTACAGACTGGAGGGGGGGGGGGGATAGTCACAGAGGGGGTCATAAAACTGTAGTATAGTGGGAGAGGAAACCAATATCTCAATTCAGGCTATTGTTTTTTGTGTCAAAAAGAAGTATCATTCTTAGCTCAAACGTTTTTCCTTTCCTGGACAGTTCTGAAATTTCCCTTTTAAGAACTAATACATTGGAGTCTTCTATAGTGTGGTCCGGTTGTGAGAAATGATGTCCCACAGGTGTGCAGAAACTGTCTCCCTTATGTCTCTTGATGGTATGTCTGTACAAATTCATCCTCACTTGTAACTTCTGTCCTGTTTCACCAACATAAGATCCTTTGCTGCACCGGTTGCATTGGATGAGGTACACCACATTACTGGAGGTACAGCTGTATGATCCCATGATATTGAAGGTCCCATTTGTGTGTGTGACACTTTTGGATAGATTGATCTGGTTGCTGAGGATGTTACACAGCTCATCAAATTCATTCTTACACATAACTACTTTACTTTCAACAATGACATTTATCTCCAATGTATGGGTACTGCTATGGGAAGTAAAACGGCACCCCAATATGCAAATTTATTTATTGCTGACCTGGAGGACAATATTAACCGCTATATTGATGATATCTTCATGATATGGACTGAAGGTGAAGAGAATCTAAAACAATTTTTGTCATTGATCAACACTTTTCACCCATCTATCAAACTAAAAATGGATTATTTGAACACACATGTCAACTTCCTAGACACTACAGTATACATCAGGGATGATAAGCTTCACACGTTGATATACAGAAAACCGACTGACCGATGCAGCTATCTCCATAATTCCAGTTTTCACTCCCAACACACTAAACGAGCCATCATACACAGCCAGGCCATCAGATACCACCGAATACGTTCAGACCCAGAAGACAGAGATAAACATCTCAGGACACTGGCAGACTCCTTCCATAAGAAAGGTTACAAAGACAAAACCATCAACAACAGCATAAACACAGCCTTGAAAACCCGAAAATCTCCTCCAATACACAGAGAAAAAAAACAAACAACCGAGTATCTCTAGTCACCACATACAACCCAACACTAGAAGGGATCAAAAAGATAATCAAAGGTTTGCAACCCATTATAGCAGAGGATGAAACTCTGAAAAAATTTGGCTTTCAGACAACCACCCAACCTGAGACATAAACTAATTAGCAGGAAACTTCACTCTGATTATAAAGTCACAAATAATGGAAGCAAACCCTGCAAAAAAAAAGGCTGCAAACTGTGCAACCAGATCAATCTATCCAAAAGTGTCACACACACAAATGGGACCTTCAGTATCACGGGATCATACAGCTGTACTTCCAGTAATGTGGTGTACCTCATCCAATGCAACAGGTGTAGCAAAGGATCTTATGTTGGTGAAACAGGACAGAAGTTACAAGTGAGGATGAATTTGCACAGACATACCATCAAGGAAAATAAGGAAGACAGTTTCTGCACACCTGTGGGACATCATTCCTCATAACCGGACCACACTACAAAAAACTGCAATGTTTTAGTTCTTAAAGGGAATTTCAGAACTATCCAGGAAAGGAAAACATTTGAGCTAAGAATGATACTTCTTTTTGACACAAAAAACAATGACCTAACTGTACTGTGTGTAATATCTAGCTAGAATTATTATTTTTTTGTCTAGCTCCCTTTAGAAAGATTTTCTTTCATATCCTGTAGTAAGAAAGAGGAGATTACTTCAATGTGAGAGGGATATCCCATCTTAGTAGTCTCTGGATCATTTGTGTCCATTGGAAGGTTTCCTTTCCCCTCCTGTTCCAGTGACAGTTGTACAATGTTGGCTTCCCCATAATTTTCTGTCCTATTGACAATGGTCAACAGGACAGATAGGGTGAATCTCCCCAAAACCTACCAAAAATCTCCAGCTTTTTATATGTGATTTTAAATTAACATGTATTTATAGACACATTTTCTAGCTTTGGATGGAGTGGAGAAGGATTAGAACTCATGTTGGGATTTACTGCTACCCTGGGGTCTATTACAGAGATTCCCCTCGCTTCCTATTTTTGTGACACAGCTTTACCAGACAGGAAGTGAGGTGAAGCTCTCCAACAGCGACAAACCGAAATTAGTAGAACTATAGGCTAACTTTTTTTTCATTTTGGATAGGGAGGGTTATAACCTCTGTCAGTTTTTTTTTTTTTTTTTGCCATGTGTGTCCGTTTGGGGAGATTTACCTTTATTTTCTGTCCCATAGTCAAAACAGGAAGTGAGAGGAAATCTCTACAAATTAGAGGATTTCAAATAGAAATAAAAGGGAAAACATTTTTGTATAAGTATAAAAAACAAAATATTATAAATACTCTTTTCCCTTTTTTTTTAAATTATCACATTTCCTCTGTTCTTATCTGCACAAGAGTTGGCTAGGGGGGATTAGAAGCAGCAGCACACTGAGCTTCCCATTGAATGGTTGTGCAGTGGGGGGGGGGGGGGGGGGGTGTGTCAGGAAAAGTCTGTTCATTGGGGGAGAGCAGGCTGAGTTCCCAGCATAGCTAGAGAACTGACCACGGTGTGTCCTTTCCTGCTTAATGTGGTCAGTTTTTTATTAGGAAAGCAAGAGGACTAGCAGGGACAGGATACTTTGTCATACAAGTACATGCTACAGCATGAACATATCAGGTGTCATTAGTACAGTGTCAGTGTACAGTATTAGCACTGTTCACTGTATTAGTGTCTCTAGCAATGTCAGTGTCAGCGCCAGATTGTCTGCCACACTATCACAGTTCCACTATAAGTCACTGCCATTACATGTATAGTGTCATAGCTGTGTAAATTCCAGTATATATACTATAGTTTGTAGATACTATAACGTTTGCACAAACCAAATATTATACACTTATTAGGATTTTTGTAGCAGAATACATTTTGTCCTACATATAACAGAAATTAGAAAATATTGTTTTTCTTTCAACATTTTCAGTCTTTTCTTCATTTATATCTCAAAAAATAAAAAACCCAGTGGTGATAAAATACCACCAAAAGAAAGCTTTATTTGTATGAAAAAAAAATTCATTAGCATACAGTATTGCATGACCGAGAAATTGACAGTTAAAGTAGCAAAGTGCTGAATAGCAAAAAATGCCCTGGTAATGAAGGGAAAACCTTCCGGAGCTCAAGTGGGTAAATTGATTATAAGCCCTCTTTTTTATAAAAAAAAAAACAAAAAAACAATCATGTTATATTTACATGCTCTGTACAATGGTTTTTGCAAAGAGCATCCACAATCCTCTTCTTCTGGGGTCCCATGCCAGATCTCCTGGCTCCTTTTCTTGGTGTGCCACAATAGGAAGCCACTTCCTATTGTGGCACACCAGCATGCTTGATCCTGAGGTGGACTGTCTGCATCTATAGACACAGACAGTGCAGCTCAGCCCCACCCCCCGCTCCCTCGCCACAGGATTTAATTGACAGCAGCAGGAGACAATAGTTCCCACTGCTATTAATCTGCCCTGTGAGGAGAGAGAGCGGATAGAGCTGCTGCTGTAGGGCACAGTGCTGGATCAAGATTGAGCTCAGGTATACATGGGGGGGGGCTGCACACAGAATGTTTTTTACCTTAATGCACAGAATGCATTAAATTAAAATTAAAAAACTTCTACCTTTACAATCACTGTACATTAAGTAGGGGAATACTAGGACCCCTATCAGCATTTTATTTAAACATTGTGTGCAACATTACTGCCTAAAGGCACAATAGGCCAAAAGGGCAAGGTATGGTTATGTCAAGAACTATACCTATATCCGCTCCCCTATCCTTGTCCGGGGTACAAGTTGGGCAGGATCTGACCTCATTAGCCACTTATGGGTCAGTAAGGTAACTTAAGAGTCATAGGATTGAAAGCGCTCAGAAGCTTTGAAGTGGCAACATGACCATGTTTCTGTAAATTTGTGTATTCATTCTTGAGAGATATAAATGAGTTCCATCTCCTCTTCCTTGTCTGAACCATTCTCTAATCATCGGAGTAAGTGTAGATTGCCAGTGTACAGGAATGCCAAGTCTTGCTTCATTCACCATATGCATCACCAGTGATTTGTGATAGTCTTTTTTTTAGGTGAGGTCGTGTGATGTAGGAGATATTGCACAGGCGTGTAGACTAACGTGAATGTGGTAATGTGTAATAATGTCATGGACTTTCCAAAAAAGTCTGAAGGGTTCACAGTTTCACCAAATGTGGAGCATGGTACCCTTCTGCTTTCCCACATCTCCAACATGTATTTGGAATAGAGGGAGAAAATTTATCAAGGCGGGGTGGAGTTCTGTACCATCTAGTTTCAACTTTGTAGCAATGTTCCTGAATAGCTACATTAAGTGAAGAGGAACTGCAGTGTGCTCACATAATTTGTAATAAAAACATCTTTGCCATTCTCAAGCTTCCCTCCAACCACTTTGCATAATATTTTATATATACAGTTATTCTGTACTTGCCAAATATGCTGCAGAAATCTCCCTCCACTGAGTCTGGTTTCAGTCATTTTAACTGTGGGCAGCTGAAGCTGCTGCCTGTTCACTTCCTGGATTTACACAGATGCACACCTCCCAGCTCTGCAGCCCTCATTGGCCCTCTTATGACTCACCCCCCCCCCCCCTTCCTGGCAAACTCTCACGATAGTGAGAGAGAGAGCTGTGCATTATGTCATATGCCTAGGCTTTTTTGCAGACAAGAAACAGAAAGGTTTTTACTGGCAGAAAAAAGTGTTTTACTATCCAAAGTTAAAACAACAGGGGCAGGGGATTTAAGAGATGGAAAGATGAAAAAATTACTGAAGTTCCGCTTTAAGTGAGCCCGTGTGTGTGTGTATTCATGCATGTTATCCCACTTGTCATTGGTAAGGGAAGTCTGAACATCTTTCTCCCAGGCCACGCGTGCAAAGTCTGGGGTATTAAAGGATTCATGTAATGGCAGGGTGTGTATGTAGGAGATTATACAGTGCTTTGAAAAAGTATTCATACCTCTTGAAATTCTCCACATTTCGTCATGTTAAAGCCAAAAACATAAATGTATTTTATTGGATGCATTAAGGTGAAAAACACTAGGGTTTACAACCCCTTTAAAAATGAAAGAATGACGTGGCCCCCTTCCTCACCTGACCTAAACCCTATTAAGAACTTGTGGGCCCTTAAATGGGTGATTTATGGTGAAGGAAAACAGTAAACCTCTCTGAACAGTGTCTGGGAGGCTGTGGTTGCTGCTGCACAAAAAGTTGATTGTCAACAGATCAAGAAACTGACAGCCTCCATGATTAGAAGGCTTATGACTGTTATTGAAAAGAATGGTGGAGAGGGGGTCGGGGAACACTCCTACATATATTTTGGGCTTGCCCAAAATTAGAGACTTTCTGGAGGGAAGTGCAACTCGCGCAACAGTTTACGAACTATCTGGTTCCAGAGGACCCAGCCTTCTTTCTACTTCATTGCTCTGACATTCCTAATAAAACATATAAAAAGTAAGTCCCTGCACCGAAAACGGCATCACTTTGCGATGGAAAGAATCTGACTCTCTGTCTATCCAAATGTGGCTCAGAAAGGTAGAGGACATCAACAAAATTGAGAACCTAGAGCTCTCTGCACAAAACAAAAACTAACGTCATAATAAAACGCGGTTCCCATGGAGTATGTTTATATACTCGGACAAAGGCAGATCTCTGCTAGATGGCCCCTCCTTGCCACCCTAAATATCCCCATTGGCCCGTTCGGTTTAGCGAGCCCCCCCCCCCCCACTTTTTTTTTTTTTCTTGCCCATCCCTCCTTCTCTCCCTTTCTCTTTTGTCCTCCTTTCCTCTGGTATAACAAATACCTGAGTATCCAACCTAGTTTCTATTAGTTTACACTTATCCTGTTTGACTGCATTTTCGATGTTTAGATATTGATGTGTTGGTTGCCTTTGTATCCTAAATAAAATATTTGAAGAAAAAAAGAAAAGAAGGGTGGCTATATTGGTCAGATTTATTTAATTTTTTTTTAAATGTCAGAAATTTTTATTTTTAAATTTTAAATTGTTTATTATTCTCACTTTAACAGATACAGTGCCTTGAAAAAGTATTCATAGCCCTTTGAAATTTTCCACATTTTTGTCATGTTACAATCAAAAACATAAATGTATGTTATTGGGATTTTATGTGATAGACAAACACAAAGTGGCACATAATTGTAAAGCGGAAGGAAAATAATGAATGGTTTTCACATTTTTTTTTACAAATATCTGAAAAGTGTGACATACATTTGTATTTAGCCCCCTTTAGTATGATACCCCTAACTAAAATCTAGTGGAACCAATTGCTTTCAGAAGTCACCCAATTAGTAAATAGAGTCCACTTGTGTGTAATTTAATCTCAGTATAAATACAGCTGTCCTGTGAAGAGGTTTGTTAGTGAGCCTTAGTGAACAAACAGCATCATGGCATCATGAAGGCCAAGGAACACACTAGACAGGTCAGGGATAAAACTGTGGAATGTTTAAAGCAGGGTTAGGTTATAAAAAAAATACCAAGCTTTGAACATCTCACTGAGCACTGTTCAATCCATCATCCAAAAATGGAAAGAGTTTGGCACAACTGCAAACCTACCAAGACATGACCATCAACCTAAACTGACAGGGTGGTCAAGGAGAGCATTACTCAGAGAAGCAGCCAAGAAACCCTTGGTAACACTTGAGGAGCTGCAGAGATCCACAGCTCAGGTGGGAGAATTTGTCCACAGATTAGTCGTGCACTCCACAAATCTGGCCTTTGTGAAAGAGTGGCAAGAAGAAAGCCATTGTTGAAAGAAAGCCATAAGAAGTCCCGTTTGCAGTTTGTGGTGGACACAGCAAACGTGGTTCACCTTCCAGCAGGACAACGACCTTAAACATACAGCCAGAGCTACAATGGAATGGTTTAGATCAAAGCATATTCATGTGTTAGAATGGCCAGGTCAAAGTCCAGACCTAAATCCATTTGAGAATCTGTGGCAAGACTTGAAAATTGCTGTTCAGACGCTCTCCATCCAATCTAACAGAGCTTGAGCTATTTTGCAAAGAATGGGCAAAAATGTCACTCTCTAGATGTGCAAAGCTGGTAGAGACCTACCCAAAAAGATTTGCAGCTGTAAATGCAGTGAAAGGTGGTTCTACAAAGTATTGACTTAGGGGGGCTGAATACAAACGCATGCCACACTTTTCGGATATTTATTTGTAAAAAATTTTGAAAACCATTTATCATTTTCCTTCCACTTCACTATTATGTGCCACTTTGTGTTGGTCTATCACATAAAATCCCAATAAAATACATTTACGTTTTTGGTTGTGACATGACAATGTGGAAAATTTGAAGAAATATGAATACTTTTTCAAGGCACTGTAAAAATAAACAAGTGAGTAGAGCTGCATGATTAATCATTAAAGAATCAAGATCGCGTTTCTATCCCCTCACGATCTTAACACAGCATTTCCTTGATTCAGTGCAGAGAATTGTTTGCTCAAGCCAACAGCTGTAAAAAAAAAAACAGGCTGCTTGCTAAGTTTATCACATCACCGCTAAGAGCCCTCTCACAGTGACACTGGCGTCGGCGGTAAAGCGCCGCTAGTTTTAGCGGCGCTTTACCGTCGGTTTAGAGGCGCTTTTCGGCGCTTTAACCCCCGCTAGCGGCCGAATAAAGGGTTAAAATCGCCCGCAAAGCGCCGCTGCTGAGGCGCTTCTGTGGCGCTGCCCATTGATTTCAACGGGCAGGGGCGCTTTGGAACCGGTGTATACACCGCTCCTAAAGCGCCTCAAAGAAGCTGATTGCAGGACTTTTTTGGATGTCCTGCCGGCGCAGCGCCCCAGTGTGAAAGCAGCCTCCACAGTTATACTGCAGCAAGGTGGCTTGTCACTCCAAGTGAGCCCATCCCTCTGACATTTAGAAAGCACCTCCCTAGGGAACACTTAACCCTTTGATCACCACTAGTGTTAACCCCTTCCCTGCCAGTGCCATTTATACAGAGAACAGTGCATTTTTATAGCACTGACCACTGTATTGGTGTCACTGGTCACCAAAAAGTGTCACTTAGGGTCAGATTTGTCCACTGCAATGTCGCAGTCCAGCTAAAAATCGCAGATCACCGCCATTACTAGTAAAAACTATAAAAAAAAATAAAAAGTCCTAAATCTTTCCCCTTTTTTGTAGACGCTATAACTTTTGTGCAAACCAATTAATATACGCTTATTGCGTTATTTTTGGTAAAATAAAAATGTAGCAGAATACATATTGGCATACACTGATGAATACATTTTGTTTTTTCATATATATTTTTTGGGATATATATTCTAGCAGAAAATAAGAAATATTGTTTTTTTTCAAAATTGTCGGTCTCTTTTTGTTTATAGTGCAAAAAAAAATCGCAGAGGTGAGCAAATACCACCAAAAGAAAGCTCTATTTGTGTTGAAAAAAGGACATAACTTTTGTTTGGGTACATTGTCGCAGTACCGCGCAATTGTCAGTTAAAGCGGCACAGTGTCGTATCTCAAAGAATGCCCTGGTCTGGAAGTGGGTAAATCTTTCCGTGGCTGGTTAATGAATTTAAAAAAAACTAAACACTAAAGTTAGCCCAATTTTTAAATTTTTTTTGTATAATGTGAAAGATGATGTTACGTAAAAATCGTGAGAGAATCTTGATCTTTGTTCTAAACAAAAAAATTGTGATTCTCATTTTAGCCAGAATCGTGCAGCTCTATAAGTGAGATGGGAACATTTTTGTTTTTCATCTAGTTGCATAATACAATGTTTCTCGACTCCAGTCCTCAAGGCGGCCCAACAGGTCATGTTTTCAGGCTTTCCCTCAGATGAGACGGCTGTGGTAATTACTAATGGCCCGTACACACGATCCGAAAATCGCACGACAGATCGTACAACCTTTTTCGCGTAATAGTCGCAAGTAGAAGATGACTAGGTAAATAAAGTCACGAAAATTCTCGTATGACACAACATAAAATCAGAAGTGATTTCATGTGTTGTAATGTATTTGTATTGCATTTTCAGATGATAACTATACTGACGAAACGAAAATCGTACGATCTGGAATCGTACGAGGAAAATTTTCGTGCATGTCTGATCGAATAATATCGGATGAACTGTCGTGATCAGCTGTCGAAATTAGTGTACACACGATCCGAAAATATACGATTCTTCCTCGGACGACGATATTTGGATCGTGTGTATGGGCCATTAGGCAGTGGAAGTGATCAAATCACCTGTGCAAAATAATGGAAAGCCTGAAAATATGATCTGTTGGGACGCCTTGAGGACTGGAGTTGAGAAACACTGGCATAAGAATTCTGCACACTAATTCCCCGTACACACGGTCGGATTTTCCGACGGAAAATGTGTGATAGGACCTTGTTGTCGGAAATTCCGACCGTGTGTGGGCTCCATCACACATTTTCCATTGGATTTTCCGACACAGTTTGATAGCAGGATATAAAATTTTCCGACAACAAAATCCGTTGTCAGAAATTCCGATCGTGTGTACACAAATCCGACGGACAAAGTGCCACGCATGCTCAGAATAAATAAAGAGATGAATGCTATTGGCCACTGCCCCGTTTATAGTCCCGACGTACGTGTTTTACGTCACCAAGTTTAGAACGATCGGATTTTCCGACAAGTTTGAGCCAACATCCGTCGGAAAAAATCCTAGGATTTTGTTATCGGAATGTCCGAACAAAGTCCGATCGTGTGTACGGGGCATAATAGTTGCCTAATAATTGTGCACACATAGATATTCTCCTAACAAAGTCAAAACCTCACTTTTACTTTTTTTAAATATTCAGGTTTGAGGCTTATTAACATTTTGGATTACCCAAAAGCACTGTAGTTGTTCAATAATGAAATAATCCTCAAAAATACAACTTGCCTAATAATTATGCACACAGTGTATAGTAACTTGCATTTATATATAGTAACCTTCTGTCCTACAGTTATACTTTCCTTGTATTGTTTCTTTAATGGTGTTTTGTGTTGGAATTTGGCGATATCTTTTGCTATTTTGTCTTATACGGTTATTTGTAGTCATGATACCATGTTACATCATGACATCACGGCGTGCATGGTGACATTGTGACGTTTATTTACGTCATGCGTGATGACGGTGCAACTTTTCTTTACGTCATGACATTACGCCATTTTGGAGCCAATGATGGCTATTTTAAGCAGATTTACCAACGTTTCCCATTTTCATCATTGGTTGATATTTACCTCTTAATCAGCTGGTGTGTCAGGTTCCCAGCCCCTCTCTCATAATGTCAGCTGTTGGGAATGCTCTCCCTCCCCATCTCCTACATCTATAGAAGAGACTATGGTGCCTCTGAATACAAACCTATAGAACACTATCATCTATGAGAACAGTCTGGATGTCCCAAGATCTACATTGATGGCTAAGTATCACTTTATTTGAGCATTATGTGGCTTGGAACGTCCATCGTTTAAGCTGGTAGCTCCCTTATCAGGCAATTATAAGCTTGTAGGACTTTCCAATAAGGATTCAATCGCCAACAGGGGATGATTCAAGGTGCCATGCTTTAAGCCAGCGGTTGCCAACCAGTGGTCCATGAGAAATTTTGGTGGACCCCAGGGGTTCTGCCACAAATCAACATTGTGGCAGCTGTATACCCCCATTGTTCTTTCCAGTGTTGTTCTCAATGCGTGCTGACAGTCAATACAGGGTGATGCAGAGTGGCGGGCAGCAGAGAGCTGTAGCATGTATGTATAAGGCAGCAGTGTGATCTAAGGAGAGGGGAGCAGAGAGTCAGGGTATTGTGTTTGTGTATAAAGCTTGGGTACACAATAACAATTATTTCTGTGCAAACTGCTGGCTGAAAACTCTAGGCGGAGACACTGTACTAACCATGCAAGGTTAGTTCAGCGATCTCCCCCACTGAGCTATTGTGTTCTGACGGGAGATGGCCCCCCCCCGCCAGAACACTCTGATCAGTGTACTCTGCCATTGCCCCACTAGGCAACTACAGGTTATGCTTCACACAGCTTGAAGAACTTTTCTATAAGGATTCATTTGCCAACAGGCAATGACTTAAGGTGACATGCTATGAGCTACATACAAGGATACATGTGAAGACATATACCGTAGTTACATAGTTGGTAAGGTTGAAAAAAGACACAAGTCCATCAAGTCCAACCTATGTGTGATTATGTGTCAGTATTACATTGTATATCCCTGTATGTTGTGGTCATTCAGGTGCTTATCTAATAGTTTCTTGAAGCTATCGATGCTCCCCGATGAGACCACCGCCTGTGGAAGGGAATTCCACATCCTTGCCGCTCTTACAGTAAAGAACCCTCTACGTAGTTTAAGGTTAAACCTCTTTTCTTCTAATTTTAATGAGTGGCCACGAGTCTTGTTAAACTCTCTTCTGCAAAAAAGTTTTATTTCTATTGTAGGGTGACCAGTACTGTATGTGTATATTGAAATCATATCCCCTCTCAAGCGTCTCTTCTCCAGAGAGAATAAGTTCAGTGCTCGCAACCTATCCTCATATCCAAGATCCTCCAGACCCTTTATTAGCTTTGTTGCCCTTCTTTGTACTCGCTCCATTTCCAGTACATCCTTCCTGAGGACTGGTGCCCAGAACTGGACAGCATACTCTTGGTGCGGCCGGACCAGAGTCTTGTAGAGTCGCCTTTCCCTGGGCATTTTCCAGCGATCTCTGATATATTTACCATAATCTACTCTGTTTCTACACTGTCTGTATGTGGGTTGGTTGCACAATATAGCCAAATATAAGAACTCAACATGGACTCCGAGTAATCATCTAGCCATATGAAGTGGTCTGTCTTTATATAGCAATGTGGAGTAGAGGTCTTTTTTATGTCAGATAATTAACACGGACTATGCCCACTACTGGGGTATGTATACCTGTTGGTTTCCATCTATGCAACTTTGTTGTCTTTTTTTGGGGGTGATGCTTAATACATAAGCAATTTTTTCTGCAGCTGCAATGGTTGGGGTTTTTGAAATTTTTTTTGGCCAATTATGGTTTTACAAATTAGACAGTAGGTTTTTATATGTTCTGGGTATTTTAATAAAGGATTACTTTTATTCTAATACTTATATGTGTCAAGCGATTTGCTGGGCCTCTCATTTATACTGTGTACTAGGCATTAGGGACCTCACCATGCAGAGTGACCTTGGCAAGACAGTGTGGCTTTTACAAAGATTTTCAAATGTATATGGCACTAACACCTCTTTAATACATAATATTTCAGGAGTGCTGGCTATTTCTTTAGTTTAGCGTTTTATTGTTGTCAGCTTCCCTGTTGCATATTTTCCCTCACTTCCTGTCTGGTAAAAAATAAAAAAGGGTCACCAGAGCAGAACCCTCTCAAACGGAGCTCCAATTAGCAGTAAAAGCTTAGCATGGGTCTAACCTTTCAAAACACTTTTTGACTGAAATTCACTTGAAATCAAATCTGGACTTTTTTTTTCTTGTTTCCAGTGCTTTCCTTCCCAAACCCCATAGGGATTGATTTACCAGAACCAGGTGCAGATGTCTATGGTAGCCATTTAGCTTCAAACTTCAGCTTGTTAAATTAAGCTTTGGCAAAAAAAACAAAACAAACTGGAAGCTGGTTTCTATGGAGAGCTGCACCAGATTTTGCAGTTTCCAGTTTTAGTAAATCAATCCCATAGTGTCACCCATGTTTCAAATGTTTCAACCCATACAAACTTTTTTGCAATTGAATCCCATTTGAAAAAAGCGTGAATCTGTGAAAACACTTTTATAATTACACCAATGGTTGGGTTTATGACTGACTCTTGCTGCCTGAGGACAATAATTGCCTCTGCTCTGTTTTGATTCTCAGCTGAAGATACCACAGTACATGATCTGGTGGCATTCTGCGTTTATCAGTAAAAGCCTGACAGAGGTTATAACAAACCAAAAAAGATATTATTTTGACTGTGTATACTTAGGGTTTCCTGTTATAAAAACCATGACTGAACAAGCGGGAGGACTTTTTCTCTGACTTTCCAGATCTGCATACTTATTCTGAGTTGGAAACTAAGAAGAATTGGATATGGATTAAAGAAGAACTCCAGCTTTTCCTCTCCAAAACAACAGATGGATTGTGCATGTAAATGAATCCCAAACCCCTGTCAGTTTGTGTTTAACTTACCTCCTTTAATTTAGTGTATAGCAGCAGCTTTCTGTGATGTCACTCCTCCTCCTGGCTGAATTTCAAAGTTCTCTGACTTCCTGTTTCCTTCCTTCTCCAGTCCTGATACTACATGTTCCATGATCCTTTAGATCCTCCAGGGCGGGCTATGGGAATCACTTATACCAGTTCTGGGAGTTGATGTGGGTGGGTCCTATGGTTACTATGGGTGTTTCTGGGCCTTCTTGTGGGTGGGGAAAGGTGTAAATCTCTTTCCCTTTATCTGCATATTGAAGTTGGTGAGCCGGGCCCAGCACCTGCAGGGGTAAGCAGCTCATTACTTGCCTGAGCAGTGTGCACATTATGTTTGTACTACAGGAAGTGACTGTGGACGGGACAGAGTCTATTAGCAGGATATACATAGTGTCACATAGTACAAAGCCACAACTAAGCCCAGAATATCAGGGTATCTGCAGACAATAGAGCAACATGGTACAGAGGTATGATCTATTCTGGGACTGATCATTCCATTCAGTTCTAGTGAAAAGAAAGTTGGAATTCAGCAACTATGCAAAAAGTAAAGGCACTCCATGAGCTAAGTTCAAGGAAGTGCCTGCCACCTCTTGGGCTTATCTTTATTATTTAAATCTGACAGGTTTATTGTGCTTCAGCAGCATATCTTCCAGAGCTCTGATGCTGGACTCAGCTGGTCTCAGCCCCTTCAAGTGTAAAGTCAGAGCAGCTAATATGCCTGCCCCTCACCTCCTCCTCCTGCCCAATCACAGAAGCCTTTGTATTGTGTGAACTCAATCAATGAGAGGTCAGCAGAGGGGAGGGGCAGGCATAGTTGCTCTCTGTGCTTCATTCCTCTCTGACTGGAGTGTGGAGTGTATCCTGCAGCTGAGGCATAAACTGTCAGAGATAAATAATAGAGATAAGCCCACAATATGGCAGGCAGCTATTAGTACTTCACTCATGGTGTTCCTGCACTTTTTACAAAGTTCCTTAATTAGTGGTATTCAGCTTTATCATGACAACCAGGTAACCAGCATATTCAAAAGGAGTTTAGCAATGGCAGTCAACCAATGTTTCTCATAACACGTTTCCTTTAAATCTTTTACAACAGTAAGCCTTAGGGTCATGAATAACATGGTCCATTACGCTCTTTTCTGATTTATTGATTTGGAAGGGCTACTGGCAGCGGGCTGCACCTGTGCTCCACAGGTGCTGAAAAATGCCCAGCTTTTCTAATTTGTTGGCAAATGTGTATTAGACCTTTTTTACAATGAGCATGTTTTATTCAATCTATTCTATAAATGTTTAAAAGTGATAACAAATTGTATATATTCTATTCATGCTCAGCCTGATGGCTTGGAGCTGTGTACACAATTGTTAACCGCTTCAGCCCCGGAAGATTTTACCCCCTTCCCGACCAGAGCGCTTTTTGCGATTCGGCACTGCGTCGCTTTAACTGACAATTGCGCGGTCGTGCGATGTTGTACCCAAACAAAATTGACGTCCTTTTTTTGCCACAAATAGAGCTTTCTTTTGGTGGTATTTGATCACCTTTTTATTTCTTGCGCTATAAACATATTGCACATATAATTTTGAAAAAAAATGCATTATTTTTTACTTTTTGCTATAATAAATATCCCCCAAAAGCATATAAAAAAAATACAACTTTTTTTCCTCAGTTTAGGCCGATATGTATTCTTCTACATATTTTTGGTAAAAAAAATTGCAATGAGCGTATATTGATTGGTTTGCACAAAAGTTATAGCGTCTACAAAATAGGGGATAGTTTTATGGTATTTTTATTATTCATTTTTTTTTGTTTTTTTAACTAGTAATGGTCAAACTGCGACATTATGGCGGACACATCTGATAATTTTAACACATTTTTGGGACCATTGACATTAATACAGTGATCAATGCTATAAAAATGCATTGATTACTGTGAAAATGTCAGTGGCAGTGAAGGGGTTAACCACTAGGGGGCGTTCAAAGGGTTAATGTGTTCCCTAGTGTGTGTTGTAACTGAAGGGGGGAGGGGACTGTGCAGGGGAGATGACAGATCGCTGTTCATACTCTGTATGAACAACGATCTGTCTGTTCTCCCCTCAGAGAGCTGGAAACTGTGTGTTTACACACACAGATCCCGGTTCTCCGTGTGTCAGCGGCGGTCATTGCGGGAGCCCGGCAATGATCAGGGGCGCGCGCCCCTAGTGGCCACAGGGCGAAGCGATGTTGCATAACGTCGTTTCGCCCAGCTGTACTATTCTGCCACAGTACAACTGCAGCGGCTGGTCGGCAAGTGGTTAAAACCCCCCCCCCAAAAACTTGCCTTTGGTACCAGCTGGGTGATGAAACGACTGGCACATCAGCAGCATTTTCATAGTATTTTTTTTTTATAAACTCTGTAAATGTTTTTTTTTTTTTGTGTTTTGTTTTCTTTCTTTCTGTTTGAAATATATATAAAAAGCAGATGTAGAAAACAACAAGAAGTAGCACACCAGTATACTAATGTCAGCATGGATACAGGGCATACATCACGAAGTACACCAAAAATACTTATTGAAGTATAGGTCAACCAAAGAGCATACTGTACATCTGAACAGAGATGTGAATGTCAGGACTAAGTTAAAGACACAAGAAAAAAACTGGGGGAAGATCATTGGGAAGAAGGGAGATGGGGAGTGGGGTTAGAGGGAAAGGCAGTTTCCTTTGTCACATTTGCTTCATGGTATTTAGGTTGGTGTCCAAATCTACTTATCTGCCTGTGTTTCGTCACATTCGGCGACCCATCACATTTTGCTACGGAAGTGACGTTCCGCTGAGAAATTTTGCAGTGCGCATGCGTAACTTGCCTATATGCGTTCCAAAAGTTTTTGCGTCAATACCGACCAGTGAAACCATCAGATAATGTCAAGGAAGTGACGACAATAGCACCTTATAAACACACACAATCTATTACAAATAAACAGCTGATCGCTGTGCAATAATGTCACGGAAGTGACATTACAGACAATACAAACACTGCGCTATGCTTGCACATATAATGTCATCACATAGCACTTTATAAACACACACAATCTATTACAAAAAAACATTGATTGACATCTGATCGCTGTCCAAGTTCAGGTTGGGGGGGGGGTGGGGTGCAATTTAATCCTGCTTGCACATATAATGTGATTACATAGCAATACAATACAAGTAGAACACGTATTTTTTGTTTTTTACGTCACTTCCGTCACACTATCTGACGGTTTTAGTGTGCTGTTTTGTAGTAAAAGTGTTGGAACGCATATGGCAGCGTCGTGCATGCGCACTCCAGCGGGTAGCCATATGTGATGCTTCGCCATATGTGACGAAAAACCTGTCTGCCCTTGTACAGTGAGCTGTGCAAGTGCGGGAATGATGCCATCCCCGCCCGGCCAGTGAAAGTGGGAGACCAGGCAGCTGGCTGCCCGAAGATGTCAGTGGCTGGGCGGAAAACTTGGGGATTCTACATAGCTGGAGCAGAGGTGTGTATAATTTTGCCTTTAAAAAAAATTCTAAATGCTCATATTTTTGCAGGAAAAGAAATGTGCATTCATGAAATTTTTTTTTAGAGGAGCCTGCAAAGAACTGCACATGTGGTTAGTGGATCGTAGGTGCAATGCCAGGCTCCTGCACACTTCTCCTCCAGCTTCCTGCACGTAATAGGCATTCCGAGGTAATGGGCTTACTATTGGAGAACTACAGGACGGTTTTCTTCATTGGCAGACGGGATCACAAAAGGACAGAGGCTGTAGGGGAGAAGAACCCCTGCATGCTGTAACAGGGAGGGGGAACATTTTTGGGGGAGGGGATGGTTACGGGTGTAACATGTTGCATTCATAATATACAAAGGATCATTAGCTACCTGCCTGTCATGCTGACCCTCTAGCTTCAGTGCTTTCTGAGACAGTGACCTGGAACAACTATGCAGATGAGGAAAGACACTTATCAGAGACTGCACAATTTTTTGGAATAATATGGAACTTTTTGGCCACAAAAATTGCATCTGCAGTACCCTGTAAGAAGAGCTATTGTATTGACTTCTCGGACAGTCCTCGTCTCCTATTTTCTTTGTTCTAGTGCTGCAACCTTCATCAGTGTCTCCTAGCAATCAACACGTTGAGAGTGGTGGATGTCTGTGTACCCCACTGAGCACTGTGGTTCCATCCTGGGACCCCTATGTATCTACCTGTAGTTACGTAGTGAGTCCTGTAGTAATGTAGGGGTTAGACAAAAGGAGCCACAAAGTGCAGTGTGGTACCTAAGAAGGCACATTCCCAGACCAGTTGAATGCCAAAGATAACAACTGAGGCTGCATGCTGGAACAGAAGGGAGTTAGGAGAAATGCCACCATAGAGGCAAGAGAGGGTAAAGCTGATGCTATTCTGTTTAAGACTGACATCATCTCTTTAAATGAAGTTGTTCAGTAATGAAGCAGCTATACTAGTGATTAAAGTCACGCACACAATAGTTAAACCAGTATTTATTTATTTTTCTAAATGCATCAGTTCACACAATGAAAAGCACTCTATGGATGAAGGAGGTGGACCTTTGATCTATCTGCCCATTCTCCATTTATGGAGTGCTTTTCATGCTTCACTGAAACATTAGTTCAGAAAGATTTCTTAATATAGAAGAGTTTTTCTTTAAAAATAATCTATACTCAAAAAAGATTTAAACTGAACACATGAACTGATTGCAGATGCTGAAGGATTCCCACACATGTGGTATGTATGTAGGTATGTGTGTATGTGTGTTAACTTCAGATTACACCAAAGGCCTTGTAACATGGAGGACTCTATCATGCAGATATTTATTTCCGTGAAACTTTTATCCCTGCTTTCAGCTGTCTCCTGTGCTTTACTTTTGGTCACTGATTGTGATGTACCTCCTGAGTGATCACCAGTCAAGTGCTGATTTCATGAAATTAAGTTGACGATTAAGTACCCCAGATTTCAGCATATATAAAGGGTTACTAAACCCACAACAGTAAAATCAGTCTGTATATGCAGTAGAGCATGCTTGTTACACTAACTGTGGAACTTAAGCAGTTAATCCTCCGCATTGTGTGAAAAGGCTGTTTGATCCTGTCTTCTCTGATTCTCCCCTTCTTTTACTGTCCCCAATCCATCTGCTGATAGAACATAGCCCTAGGAGGCACTCTTCACATGCTCAGTTTGGTGTGAATTGCTAGAGAGTTTTTTTTTTCCCTGGGAGGGTGCATGTGATCAGCACAGGGCCAATCAGCACTGTCCAGACAAAGTCAGGGGCCATGCAGCCTCATAGGACAGTCAGAGTAGAATGAAAACTCCTCCTACAAGCTTTAACCAGTGCTCGGCTGGACACTGATAGAAGTCTGCTAACCCTGCTGACACAAGACTGCTATATACTGCTAATGAGAAAAGGTATTTAGCAGTTTATATTTACTAGAATAATTGTGTATCCATGTTCTGTGTACTGTGGGAGACCAGATATAGTGAATGCAGGGTCCTGGGTTTAGTAACACTTAAAGGGCTCATGTACACTACAGCTTCTAAACTTGAGTTTAGGAGCTTTTAGCATTTTTTTTTTTTTTAAATCAAAGCACCTAAACGCAACTCCATAAAAGCCCATGTGTCCATGCACACATAGGCTTTTACAAGATTTTAGAAGTTGCTGCGTGTAGGGGAGGTTCAACCTCCCTCTCCTGAATGCAAAAGAATGGTGTTCAGTATAGGAACGTATTGACCGATGGCCGCAACTTTGCTGCATTTGCATTTTCCCATGGATGGCAGTCAACCTAGTCTGTGTGTACATGAACCCTTTGGTAACATAAGACAGATGCAGCCATTTCTGAGTGTATGCATGTAAACTTAACCTGTTAAGTAAGTTGTTAAGGCAGACCATAATGAATAGGCTGCTGTAATGCAATGCACATTTACACAGGTGCGTTAGGGCACTTTCACGCTGGGTGATTGGGGGCGTCGGCGGTAAAGCACTGCAATTTTTAGAGGTGATGACCTCTAGGTCCTCTGGTGCTCTGACTGCTGAGCTGGTGACGTCAGCGCAGCCAGTAATCATTGTAGCAATAGTGGATGCCTGTCGTTGGGGATTCCTAGAGATACCTTGGTGAGGTGGAATGCAGCGGTACCAAACTGAGGGATAACCTGTGAAAAGGGGACACCGCCATTGGAACACTGCTATTATGCCTGTTACCCCTGCAGGGGTGAGGTGCTCTGGTGAGTGCAGGCACAAGTGGGTGTTGCGGAGGAATGTGGGGAGCACTGGAGAGTCACTTCTGTTTCAATTTTGTGCACGGATCACAGCTCACAGACTGTTATTCAATAGTGTATAACTGTATAGATTACATATATTTGTTGGGACTCATCACTCTGATACTAGCATCTGTCACTTTATTATTTATTTATTTTTTGATTTTGTTTAGAAGCATGTAATGTGTTTTAGAGATATTGATTTTTTAAATATGTTTATTCCGGTTTACACGCAACATAATTTTTTCAGCAATTGAGTCACGTATTATTAAGCACGCAACACTTTATCATTTGTGATGTGCTGTATGATCATATATATATATATATATATATATATATATATATATATATATATATATAAAAATAGATTGATTTATATTTTTCATGTGTATATATATTTTTGTACACCTATATATACTTTTTTTCTTTCTTTTTTATGCATATTTATTTGAAGCACTATTCACTTTATATGGAGAGTTGGTAATATTTAAGTAGTGTAGTGGATGCACATACAATTAACTATTGAACAGTGCCATTTTCCCTGAAGCAGATTTTTTACCACTCCTAAATCGCTGCAAAGATGCTGCTTGCAGGACTTTTTTTTTAACGTCCCGCAAGCGCACCGCTACAGTGTGAAAGCCCTCGGGCTTTCACACTGGAGTGACAGGAGAGCCGATTTGCAGGTGCTATTTTTAGCGCTATAGTGCCTGTAAAGCGCCTTGGTGTGAAAGTAGCCTTAGTGCACTTCAACAGAATGCTTACGTGTCAACTGGGCCCCCATAGTTTAATTGTGCATCTTTTTTTATTACAGTAAGGCCCCTTTCATACATGCCTTCAGTTTGTTTCATCAATTCGGTCACGTTTTTTCAAAGAAAAAACTCATCAGTTTTTCCATCAGTTCTTTCCATCCACTTAACCACTTGAGTCAAATTTTTGGATTACATTAGAGCTGCACGATTCTGGATAAAATGAAAATCACATTTATTTTGCTCAGAATAAAGACGACGTTTCTTGCGGTGTAACATCATTATACAAAAAAATCGGGCTAACTTTACTGTTTTGTTTTTTTTTAATTCATGGAAGTATATTTTTTCCGCAAAAATTGTGTTTTAAAGACCGCTGCGCAAATACCGCGTGACATAAAATATTGCAATGGTTGTCATTTTATTCTCTAGGGTCTCTGCTAAAAAAATAAATATATATGTATAATATATACAGAAGTTTATCCCTTTGATCTTAAAGAACCAAGAGATACATTGTATCTCTTCTCTTCTCTAGCTCTGTGTGCTGAGGAATATCTCTGGCTCTGCAATGTTTACATAGAAGCGGGGAGATGCCAGTTAAGATGAAGAGGGGGGTTGAATCGAGATCTTTTTTGTTTTTTTTAACGTCTATTTGTGCAGCTTTAGTATGCCTGCTTATGTGGGAGGTGGGGAGGCTCAATTTTTTATTTTTATTTTTTTACCTCTGATATTATTGCTATCACATAGTCGCCTGACAGTGTGTGCAAGGAGAGGACAGGAGAAGAGCAGTATACACAATAAGGGAACAGTCTGCACAGACAGGTTCCCTCACTTGCCGACGCTGACTGTCATTGTGGGCTTTTAAATGTAATTGTCGGCTCTTTTTTTTTTCTATACTTCACAGCGCTGAGAAGGAGCTGTTTTTCGAGACCGCCATTAAATTAAACGGTAGAGACATCATCAGTTGACCCTGCCCCTTTGTTTAATTTAGTGACTGGCCTGAATGACTGCTCCTTCTCGGTGCTATGAAGTATAGAAAAAAGAGCCGACAATTACATTTAAAATCTGACAGTGACAGTCAGCGTCAGCTAGTAAGGGAGCCTGTCTGTACAGACTGTGCCCTTACTATGTATACTGCTCTTCAGATCTCATGCCTTTCTCCACCACAAACCCACCCCTCCCCCCACCACAGTGATGGTTGCTCCTAAAAACCAATCCAAAAAGAGATGCAACAAGGGACCACTTGTCCATTTGCATTAGTTTATCCTCCATTCTTTTAATGGATGAAAAAAAAACAGAATGTTCACAGAAGCGAATGAAAACTGACGTAAATGGATTATCATCCATTTACATGCGTTTTTCCATGGAGATGCATTTTTCATCCGTCAACGGATGGATAAAAAACAGGCGAACGGTCCATATGTGTGAAACGGGCCTAATAGACCAGAGGAACATGATTGAAAAAGATTGTGCTTCCTGCATTTTCATGCACCACAAAGCATTTGATGCATCCCAGAGTGTTAGGGTTAATTTTTAGTGGATGTTACGGAAAACAGATCTGATTATGAGTTTCCCGTGTTCTCCTAGGGATAGTGTTCACAGTAATTACCGTATTTATCGGCGTATAACACGCACAGGTGTATAACACGCACATGAATTTTTAAGAGGGAAGTTTCAGGGAAAAAAAATTTTAAATAAGGAACTTTGAAGCAAAATAAGAGTCAGTGCCCATCTGCAGTCTCACCATTGCCATCAATACAGCCTGTTCAATGCCCATCTGCAGCCTCACCATTGCCACCAATGCAGCCTCATCAATGCCCATCTGCAGCCTCACAAGTGCCATCAATGCAACCTCATCAGTCCACATCAATGCAGCAGCCTCACCATTGCCATCAATGCAGCAGCCTCACCATTGCCATCAATGCAGCAGCCTCACCATTGCCATCAATGCAGCAGCCTCACCATTGCCATCAATGCAGCAGCCTCACAATTGCCATCAATGCAGCAGCCTCACCATTGCCATCAATGCAGCAGCCTCACCATTGCCATCAGTGCAGCCTGATCGATGCCCATCTGCAGCCTAGAGGGGAAAGGGAGGGGGGCGGCCCAGGAGAGGGACTTCCTTTTACAGAGGCCGCCAAGTAAACATGAAATTCTCGCTGTATGTAATCTGACATCGCTCGTCCCGCACCCTCCCTGTCCCCTCCGAGGCATCTAAAATTGAAGTATTGGCGTATAACACGCACGTGCTATTTGCACCCAATTTTTAGGGTGAAAAAGTGAGTGTTATACGCCAATAAATACAGTATTCAGTCCAGTGCAATCCATGCCAAAAATGCATCCCAATTTGACTCAATGTGGGTAACTCCTGCCACTGCACGTGATCTTGGTGAGAATGCCAAACTGTGCAACTTGGGCTTGTTCACGCTGTGTGCAGTGACCTGTATTTATCCACACTGGATAAGTGCAGGTCACCACTATAGCACATAGAAAACATTACCCGGATGCATTTTTGCACATGTCATTTCACATCAGCAGAACATGTTGCACTGCTGTGCTGAGGCATCAAGGAAATATCAATATGGGGTTGATTTACTAAAACTGGAGAGTGCAAAATCTGGCACATCTGTGCATGGTAGCCAATCAGCTTCTAACATCAACTTGTTCAATTAAGCTTTGATAAAAAAAACCTGGAAACCGATCAGAGTTGCACCATATTTTGCACTCTTCAGTTTTACTATATCAACCTCTATGTGACACTTAAAGAACAAGCAGTGAGATGCGCTGAAACGTTTTACTATGCAAACTTATGTGAACTTGCCCTTAAAGCATGTATTGGGTCAAAATTAAAAACAAAACATTAGCAGTATATCTCTATAATACTTGCCTATTTTCCCATGTTTTGTCTCTTGGGGTTCATGTACATGGGGCTTACAGAGGCATTTTAGATGCCAGACACTTTTCTGCGCCTGCGGAGCTGCCTGAGCTGCCTATAGCCTGCCATGCAAGTAATGGCTCTATGTGGCTGTGCTCTTATACACACCAATGTCTTTGTGGAGGAAAGTGCATTGTGGTTGAAGCACTATTTTTTAGTGTGGGGGTTGGGGGGTGTATATATTTGTTACAAGGGAGCTTGCACACATGAATAGCAACTTTTGTTTACTGTGTGAAAACATTTGGTAATTCATTTTCTTTTAAGGAAACATTTTTCCCCTATTTTTCATTGTTTTCCTTTTGCTGGCTGTGTTGTACATATCTCATTATTAATATCAAAATACCTACCATCCTTTCGTTTGGCTCACCTTTACAGGTCATGGCTCATATTTCAGTCTTCTCTCGGTTTCCTGCTGGATAAGATCCAGCTGCCTCGAGCTTAATATGACAAAAACTGAAATCCAATTTTACCACCCTTCACTCTGTCACTAACCTTTCATTTCCCCTCTTCTCAGTCTTGACAACACATGCATCACCACTGCCTCACTTGCCAAAAACTTCAGGCATTACTACTAGCCAGGAACTTTTTTCCTGCATGTTTGTAAGCCAAGATCCCAGCAGAAAGTGTAAAGTTATTGTTTACTAGTTAAAATACAGATATCATTCCTACTTTATGCATGACAGCAGCTCTGTACTCCAATGAAATGATCTATTCAACCTTGCAAGAGCTAAAAGTGTATTCTGTGCACTGTTCACTTACAGGTTAATAGTCAAATGAAGATTTCCATGATATTTCAGAATAGCATAGATGTTTTTTGGTATTTGGTTTAAGCATGTATTTTTTATTTATTTTTTTTGTATAAATTAATAACTTAATTATAATTTAATATTAACTTTATTATAATTTAATATTAAATTATTAAAGTATTCTTATTTTTCAAAAATAATCCAGACCTCGTAATCCATTTCTCATGGAATCATTTCTGTGTTTTTCTGCCTCTTTGTAACATCCTCCCTGAGCTCCTGAACTTTTCTTTTTCCCCTCTGTTGTGTTTGTTTGAAACGAGCAGTGTGTGGTAGTTGCAGTCATGTGCACTGCTCTATGCACACTACACAGCCTGGTCCCACTGAAAGTAAGGCTACGCTCGTACTTACTATGGGGCCATGGAGTAGTAGGTACCCTTTTTAAGTTAAGAATGCATACTTGAATAGAATATACAGTATATATTTTTTTCTGCACTGGAAGTCTGGAACTGACTGCATCTGTATGAACTAGGGTCGTTGGAATACATGCTAAAGAACATTATTTTTTATCAAGTTGTTAAAGGTAAAGTTCCGCTTTAGAGTGGAAATAAACTCCACTTTTTATCTTGTACCTACAGGTAAGCCTATAACAAGGCTTACCTGTAGGTACAGTAAATATCTCCTAAACTTGCATTGTTTAGGAGATATTCACATGGGATGCAGCCGGTGATGTCACAGGAGCATGCTTTCTGAAGGGATTGCTTACCCTTGCCTTACCTTCAGAGCTCCGTGGCAGGGCTCCCTGCGTGCATGTGCATGAGTGATGTCATCACGGCTCCGGACATTTATACAGCCGGAGCCTGCGAACTTGGACAGAAGACCGGGTGAAGATGGAAGCGTGATGGGGAGCCGTGACCGTGCTGAGCTGCAGGGCTCCGTGTGCAGTTAAGTCTGTGATGATGTGCTAGTATGTGATGTATACTAGCACATTATGGCATAACACTGCAGGGGGACCTATTTTTTGGGGGGCCGGTTTACTGACGCTTTAATTTTAATATTGGGGAGTTTATGGATTTACAATGGATGTTCAGTATTCCTGCAAACCTATCTCAAAGATACTAAACATTGTCTAGAATGTTTACAGGGACTAACATTTGAAGAAATATGTTTCTAGTGACAGAAGGTATCTGTTCTCTGTATACTATAATTGACCATAAAGATGCAGAAGAAGCCGTTAAGCCAGCCGTGCAGAAGAGAAATGTTCTCCCAAATACCCAAAAGTGGTTTATTGTGAAGTGTTGAACTTTTATTTTGAGCCACAGTTATTTTTGGTACAATGAGCTCCCACTTTAGCAAATGCTTTGATGGCTTTTGGGGATTTTCTTTTAATAGGGATCTTTCAGAATTTGTGTTTTACAAACTTTTTTTGAATCAAGTATTTTTTGTATTTGGATAAGGTCATATGAATCTTCTTCTTCCCTCTTTTTTTTTTAAGAAGAAATGAGTTACAGAAGTATTAAGGATGTCAAGATCTTTTAGAAAATAGATCTATATTGATAGGAATAGTTATCTTTCTCTAACAAGTTGCCAACATCCATTCTAGCTCAAAAATTCTCAGAGAGGGCAAGTAATGAGAGTGAACAGAAATTGCACCTTTGCGGAGAATTTTCATAATCGGTCAGAGAAACGCTTGGAGAGACTTGTACAAAAAGGCTATAAAATGATAATCGTAATGAAAAGATTAGGAAAATTGGTTTGATCGACAGATAGTTTAATAATTAATGGGTATAAAAGAAAAGTGGAAAAGAAGTAGAATTGGCTTTTTTTTATAGGCTTAAAAAAAATAAGTAAAGGATGCTGTGATATTTTATGGAAGGATAACAAAACGAACTATCATTCTACCCAAAAGGCTACATTTATTTACAGGAATGTCAGTACAATGAAAGATAGGAGGTAAGGACTATTTTAGATCTGACAATTAAAAGTGGATCTATAACTGCCTTATTTGATGGAAAAGTATTTTTCAGGGGTTAACAAAAAAAAAAAAATCTTTTTCTCTACAGTCACTTGGAAGGAGTGTAAATTGAACGAGTTTACTTCATATGAATCTCATGTAATATACATGTTGCAATCCCCATGTGGCTTGCATGATATTGGGTACCGAAAAATAAATTTTTGTCACCTGCTGTCAGAATATAATAGCACAGAGGGGAAGATTTCCCTGTCCATCTCGAATGGGGAAATTGGCTCAGCTCTTTTCATTCAGCTCGTTGGCTGAACAAAAAAACAACTATGTATGGCCAGCTTAACCACTTTTACCCTCTTGCTGCCCAGGCCAAATTTCAGCTTTCAGTGCTGTCATGTTTTCAATGACAATTGCGCGGTCATGCTACTCTGTACCCATATGAAATTCTTAGCATTTTTTTCACAAAATAGAGCTTTCTTTTGGTGGTGTTTAATCACCACTTGTTTTTTTTTTTTTTTTTTTGCTAACTAAAACCGAAAAAAAAAGACAAAAAAAACTGCACTAATGAGGAGGCGACACTGATGCCCTGATTATCAGTGTAGATGTCCCTTTCACACAAGCCTGTTATCAGCTCTCCTCTCCTCATGCTGTCAGTGTGAGAAAAGGAATGCCGATTACTGGCTTATGTTTACATTGTGATCAGTTGTGTGTGGACACAGCTGATCATGTGGTAAAGGGCTGCTGTGATTGACCCTTTACCCCAATCTGTGATCAGCCATATCCTAAGGACACAGTGATCACAGCGCACGCAGTGCAATCACGGGAAGACATCATATGATGCTGTCCCAGAGCTAACCGGCTGCGCTGTAGTCTTCATTCAGCTATAGTGCTTCGAGAAGTGGTTAAAGTGGCTGCAAAGGTAGAAAGTTTTTTTTTTTTTTTTTACTGTAATTTAATCTCTGCATTAAGGTAAAAAAACCTTCTGTGTCTAATTTCCAACCCTTCCCAGCCCCCCCCTTTATACTTATATTTATACTCAGCTCTTTCCTGTCTGCTGTGACTTTTGAATTTGATGTGCACCTTCCAAATATACAAGGCTAATCTATGAGTGCAGCTGTCCAGAATTTATTCATGTTTATCGCTATTAGCAATAGCCAGCACCTACGACCTCCGAACCAAGACAGATTTACCTCTTGTCTGTTTAAATGCTCCTGGAGCAGTGGTAACTTCCTCCCCCTTTATACTTACCTGAGCCCGATCTTGATCCAGCTCTGTGCCCAAGTGCATTGGTTCTCTCCGCCTTCTCTCTCCTCACTGGACATGGAGGCAGCAGCGGGACCAATTGGCTCCTGCTGCTGTCAATCACAGCCTGTGAGGAGAGAGTGGGGGACGGGTTTGAGCCTCCTTGTGCATGTCAATGGACACACACTTGTAAGAGGAAAAATGGTTACAAAGGGACATCAGGAGATCAGCAGCACTGGGATGCAATAAATGACTAATAAGCAGAAACAAGTATAGTTTATTGTACAATACACAAGATCTGGCACAGTTTAAAAATTGTTATTGTTTTCACATTGCTATGGAGTTGGTAAAGTGAGTGCCACATCAACACTCACATTGCTGAAGCCATGGCAACATATAAGCAATTAAACAAGAAATCTCACAGATCAGCTGGAAAATGAAAACTTATTGGAAGGCACCAGTGAGGTAGCCTTCCCAGGGTGCAGCTGCGAGGCATCACCAGTACCTTGGGGAAAGCAGGAAGAAAGGTAAGTTTTTATTTTTTAGCAAAATAACTTTTTAACATATGACTGCATTTTACTTCCATCCAGCATCTAAAGCAGCATACACGTTTATTTTGGTCACCCAAGTTTGATTCATACCATTTGTTTTCATCTGTAAGTGAAATATAATGTTAAACTGGTGCTGTATACTCAATAAATAGTATTTTTGTACAAGCCCAGAATTTCTGTAGCTAAAATTCCCTAGTAATGTGGAATTCTTTTTTTTGCATCTATATATTTTTATGAAAATTGTAGCTTGTTAACGAACCTTTCTACAAACAAACATTGAATTTTCCCCACTGAAAATGTTTGTTTCTTTCATGCTTGTTTTGTTTGCCGTTTTGTATTTCCTATAAAACATGTCTCCCCTGTTTCGTTCCAGGTCTTCCAAGAGAGCAAAATCCCATTTTTCATCCTATGGATCACTGAATAAGAAAGAGATGGTTTTACCTCGTCTCACAGGAGCCCTGCGCTCCTTTTCAAATGTCACCAGACAAGATGATTACAGGGGGGACTCGACAGACTTGATGGTAAAATGTTTTATATAGGATGCAAAGTGCTAAACATTCTGAATGACTCATCGATGGTAGAATGTTTTATGCATTGGCGGTAAACAGCTGTTAAAGCTGTCGTGCTAGCATTCCCAATAACTGCAGTTTGTAAATTTGGAAAAGACTATGCTGTGCATTAAAGGGGACTTAAAAAAAAAATGCAACCTTGCTTTCTGCTGCTAAGATTTAAGCCAGTTAATGTAAGCAGTGGATTTTAAAAGGTCAAGAACAGATCTGTAAGAATTGTGTTTACTTTTTCCAGACAAATACTCTATTTAGCAAATCTTATTGTGCAAGACCTGTGGATTTAGTAAGGTAAACTATGTCATAGCAAAAAAAAAAGTGTGTGTGTGTGTGTATATATATATATGTATGTATGTGTGTGTGTGTATATATATATATATATATATATATATATATATATATATATATATATATATAAAAAATACACAGTACTGTGCAAAGGTATTAGGCGGGTGTGAAAAAATGCAGTAAGTTAAGAAAGCTTTCAGAAATAGAAGTGCTAATAGTTTATTTTTATCAATCAACAAAATGGAAAGTAAATGAACAGAATTGCAAATCAATATTTAGTGTGACCACCCTTTTGCCTTCAAAACAGCATCAATTTTTCTAGGTACACTTGCAAACAGTTTTTGAAGGAACTCGGCAGGTAGGTTGTTCCAGTCATCTTTGTAGAACTAGCCACAGATCTTGTGGATATAGGCTGCCTCAAATCCTCCTGTCTCTTCATGTAATCCCAGACAGATTTACTGATGTTGAGATCAGGGCTCTGTGGGGGCCAAACATTCACTTCAAGGACGTTTTGTTCTTCTTTACACTGAAGATTTGGGACCAATCACACGCCTTCCTGATGGTGTGGCATGATGGAGATGTATTTGCTGTTATTTCTCAGTATTGAGGACACCACTGATCCTGACCAAATCTCCAACTCCGTTTTGTGTTTTGCTTGTGTTTGTCTAGCAAGGTTACTTTGCAGTATAAGCAAGGAAAAGCTGAGACCTCTGCAGTGTGTAAATGTGCTTTTACTGAACAAAAATTCTGTACATACAAAACTATTACAATATTTGGAATACAGTACAAGACTGACAGATATCTATAACAAGCAAAATGGCTAACAAATAAACAAACTATGGTCTATTCACAGTAAAAGTATGGTTATAAGTTACTTAACTCTGGTTAGTGTGTGTTTGTGATCTCCTTTGACAACGAGGACTCAGTTGGCAGTTGCTTTGGAAATCGGGTATCTTTTTTTCTTGGCTAGTACACATTCTTCCCCTTCTGGTCTTAAAACATGATGAGAGGCTTCTGGTCTTACAGACCTTGGTTCTAATGCATGATGAAGTCCCGTGTGTTTAACCACTTCCAGCCCAAGGCCATCATATGATGTCCTTGGCTTTCAGTGGGAATATCTGAATGATGCCTGCAACTACAGGCATCATTCAGAAATCCTATTTCAGCCGGCGATTGTATGCAACGTAAGAATGATCATAGTGGCAGTTCAGCTGCTAGATCGTTCTTACAGGCGACAGGAGGGGACATCCCCCCTCCCGTCGCCCTCCGGTGTTTCGCCATGCTCTCCCGTGCCATTGGGGACCTGGAGAAAGAATTGGCTGCCGCTGAATGACGATCATAGAGATTTCCAGTGACCAGATGGTCACCTGTCATCTCTATGACTGTCGGAAGCCTGGGCGTGACGTTATGACGTCACGTCCGGGCCGCGCTTGTAAACAAAGCTGCGATTGCGGCTGGAAAGCATGGGATTGTGAATTATTTTTTTATCTCATGCTTTCCAGCCTGGAGGTTAGATGCTGGGTCTTATTGACCCTGCATCTCTCCATAAAGTGGAGCTGTCACACACAAGGGATTGTTTACATTCCTTGTAATAGGAATAAAAATTATAAAAAAAAAAATTAAAAGAGACAGTGTAAAAATAAAAAAATAAAATAAGCAATAATAAGAAAAATAAATAAATTTAAAACGCCCCTGTCCCTGGTGGCTCGCGCACAGAACCAAACGCACACGTAAGTCCCGCCCACATATGTAAACACTGTTCAAACCACACATGTGAGGTATCACCGTGTGCGTTAGAGCTAGAGCAATAATTCTAGTACTAGACTTCCTCTGTAACTCTAAACTGGTAACCTGTAAAAAAAATATAAATCGTTGCCTATGGAGATTAAGTACTGAAGTTTGGCACCATTCCATGAGTGTGCGTAATTTTAAAACGTGACATGTTGGGTATCTATTTACTCGGCGTAACTTCATCTTTCACATTATACAAAAAAATTGGGCTAACTTTTACTGTTTTGTTATTTTTTAATTCATGAAAAATTGTTGCGCACATACTGCGCGACATAAAAAGTTGCAACGCCCGCCATTTTATTCCCTAGGGTGTCTGCTAAAAATATATATAATGTTTGGGGGTTCTGAATAATTTTCTAGCAAGAAAATTATGATTTTTTCATGTAGGAGAGAAGTGCCAGAATAGGCCCAGTATGAGAGTGGTTAAGGCATGATAAGTCCTTTCATGTGTCAGGTTATTTACCATAACAACTGACTAACGGACATCTGTGTAGCTTTCAGTTTGAGACTGTAGCTATAGAGACAATAGACTGTTCAAACTGTCAACTGAATACAACAATGGTATCTACGTTCCTATTGTATCCAACAGCATTTGTTTGAAAAGTATCCACTCAAGCCAAATCTGTCAGTAATCTGTCTATGACCCACTACTAAACAGACTGTCCCATGTAATGTTATGTCTGATTTAATATATAAAAATCATATTGTTTAACAAACGCAACACAATTTGCAGAAATGCAGCCCTAAACCTCCACCATGCTTCACTCTGGATGTATACATGTAAAAGCCTCAGTCAATACTGCTCCTTGGGCCATGTTTTGCCCCACCCACCAGGGCTTAAACATAGCGCACCCCATTGGGCGGGGCAAAACATGTCAGGGGCATACCCCAAGGAGCGTTATTAATAGAGGCTTTTCACATGTATACATCCATACCAGGATCAGGTTTGGAGAGCGGCAGTCATATGCTTTAGGCTGGGTTCACACTGGTCCGACAAACGCTCCGACATTGGGAGCTCATGTCGCATGACGTGTGAAATCCAATGTTTCCCTATGGGAGCCGTCCTAACTGGTCCGACACAAGTCGTTCCGACTTTAGAAATGCTCCCTGTACTACTTTGGTCTGACTTTGATCCTACTTCAGCCTATTGACTATCATTGAAGTCGGATCAAAGTCGGATCGCCGTCTCGCATGATCCGACTTCGGCATGCGACTTGTGCTCAGATGATCTTGAGGGGGAACTCCGCGCCAAATTTTAAATAAAAAACCGGCATGGGTTCCCCCTCCAAAGAGCATACCAGGCCCTTAGGTCTGGTATGGACCTTGAGGGGAACCCCCTACGCCGAAAAAACGGTGTGGGGGTCCCCCCCAATCCATACCAGACCCTTATCCGAGCACGCAGCCCGGCCGGTCAGGAATGGGGTGGGGACGAGCGAGCGCCCCCCCCCTCCTGAACCGTACCAGGCCACATGCCCTCAACATGGGGGGGTTGGTGCCTTGGGGGAGGGGGGCGCGCTGCGGCCCCCCCCCACCCCAAAGCACCTTGTCCCCATGTTGATGAGGACAAGGGCCTTTTCTCGACAACCCTGGCCGTTGGTTGTCGGGGTCTGCGGGCGGGGGGCTTATCGGAATCCGGGAGCCCCATTTAATAAGGGGGCCGCCAGATCCCGGCCCCCCACCCTATGTGAATGAGTATGGGGTACATCGTACCGGGGGTCTTCTTCCGGCTTCGGGGGTCTCTCCGGTTCTTCTCCGCGCTCTCCAGGTCTTCTGCCGGGCTCCTCTGCTATCTTCTGCTCTTTTGCCGCTCTTTTGCTATAGCGGAGGAGCCCGGTCTGCTGCCTTCTTCTCTTCGGGGGTCTCTCTGGTTCTTCTCCGTGCTCTCCGGGTCTTCTGCCGGGCTCCTCTGCTATTTTCTGCTCTTTTGCCGCTCTTTTGCTATAGCGGAGGAGCCCGGTCTTCGGTCTTCTGCCTTCTGCCCTCTTCTCTTCTTCTGATGTTGATACGACGCTCTCTCCGGCTGGAATGCACTCTGGGCGCTCCGCTCTGACTTATGTAGTTGGTGACCCCGCCCCCTTATGCCGTCACAGTCCCTGGGCATGCTGGGACTGTGACGTTTTGGGGGGCGTGGTCATCACCCAATGACCACGCCCCCTTATGCCGTCACAGTCCCAGCATGCCCAGGGACTGTGACGGCATAAGGGGGCGGGGTCACCGCCTATATAAGCCATAGTAGAGCGCACAGAGAGCATTCCAGCCGGAGAGAGCGTCGTGTCAACATTGAAGGAAGAAGGCAGAAGTCCGGGCCACCGCTAGCAATAAAGCTTTAGAAGATAGCGGAGGAGCCGGCAGAAGATCAGGACACCGGGAGGAGACGCCTGAGAGACCCCGAAGTCGGAAGAAGACCCCGGAGCTGTCTAATAAATTATTTAAAAACCTGTGTACTGTGTTTTTTTATTGACACTTTTTTCCCTAGGTGAATGGGTAGGGGTACGATGCACCCCATACTCATTCACAAAGGGTGGGGGGCCGGGATCTGGGGGCCCCCTTATTAAAGGGGGCTCCCGGATTCCGATAAGCCCCCCGCCCGCAGACCCCGACAACCAACGGCCAGGGTTGTCGGGAAGAGGCCCTTGTCCTCATCAACATGGGGACAAGGTGCTTTGGGGTGGGGGGGCCGCAGCGTGCCCCCCTCCCCCAAGGCACCAACCCCCCCATGTTGAGGGCATGCGGCCTGGTACGGCTCAGGAGGGGGGGGCGCTCGCTCGTCCCCACCCCCATTCCTGACCGGCCAGGCTGCGTGCTCGGATAAGGGTCTGGTATGGATTGGGGGGGACCCCCACGCCGTCTTTTCGGCGTAGGGGGTTCCCCTCAAGGTCCATACCAGACCTAAGGGCCTGGTATGCTCTTGGGGGGGGGGGGGGACCCATGCCGGTTTTTTATTTGAAATTTGGCGCAGAGTTCCCCTTCAAGATTCATACCAAGACATCCGACATTGCGTTATTTCCTGCCCCCTGCTGTAGCCCCTCCCATTGTGTGTTAGTTTTAATTGGTCAAAGGACAAGTATACTATCTGAAAAGTCGGATCAAAGTAGTATCCTGTTCATGAAAGTCGGATGGATGTAGGACCAATGTAGGATCAATGTAGGACCAATGTAGGACTGATGTCGCAGAGCAAAGTAGGATGAAAGTCGTACTACTGTCGTGTAGTATAGTGTGAACCCAGCCTAAATGTTCATTGCTCACTGGATGCGTTTTTGTTACGCTGGCATTCCTACTATCCCGAGTGCTAACAGGGCCCTATACCTCAGCCTGAAGCGGCACCACCAAGCACTAATGGCCCCATTACTGATGGTGGTTTGAAGCCAAAGGGTTGTCACACCAAATATTGAATTGATTTAGTTGTTTCTGCTGTTTGCTCACTTTGCATTTTGTAAATGGATAAAGATAAATCATGTAAAATATATATATATTTAGAGCATTCATGATTTTTCAGCCTTTTTTAACACCTGTCTAAACTTTGCACATATATAGTGTGTACATGTACAATATATATATATATATTTGGTAAAAGTATAGGGTGTCTTTTAAAATGTAGACATTAATTAGGCAAAAGGCATTATGAACCTGTTCACTTCAAAGTATATGAATGTTATGCTTGTAAGCATGATCAGCAACCTACCCAGTTTCATCTCAAAGCTTTATTTGTACTTCAAGCGAAATCCAGGTACATAAAAGATGGTTCCCATTAGAACAAGTGTTCTAGACAGCTTAGGATCCTTAATTCTAGCTATGTTTGAAATGTTACTAAAGGCAGTTTTTTTTTTTTATTAAAATAAAAAACATATTATACTCATCTGCTCTGTGCAGTGGTGTTGCACAGAGTGGCCTGAACCTCGTCTTCTGGTGACCCTGCCGGTGATCTTGGCTCCTCTTCTCCATGTACCTCCATTGCAAGTGCTTGCTATGGAGGGCACACATGCATGTTCAGTCCTGAGCTATGTGTGTTTTTATGGAGTCGCATTCCATAGACACAACGAGGCTTGGCCCCACCCCCACTTCCTCGTCAAAGCATTTGGTTGACAACAGCAGGAGTCAGTGGCTCCTGGTGGTCGAGTCCCTGTGTGAAGAGGAAAAGAGGAGAGAAAAGATCCAACCATGCTCAGCGCTGGATCAATTGAGGACTCAGGTAAGTATTTAGGGAGGTGTGGGAGGACAGCAAGCTTTTAAAAAAATGTTTAACTTCCTGCAGGGAATGCACGAAAGGTAAAAAATGTTTTGGCTTTAGAAAAACTTTAAAGAACGTTGATCAAAGCTGCATGCCAGAAAAATATTTTTTGTGCAGTTATTTTGGCCCAGTTTGGACCATTGTAAGTATGAATTTTCCATAGCTGATCCATGTGGAATGGGAGCTTCACATTAGTAGCCACTGCTACTGCAGTGAGCCTCGCTGTTCTGTGCCTAGGGGCTGCCCTGCGGCGTTGTAACTACAGGGGGTTGCTTGTTCCGCATAGACGCCAGTCATAGAACGCTAAATGAATACAAGGCAGATGTTGATTGGACAAGTTGGAGAGGCAGAGCGGTAACATCCCAATCTTCACCTCATCCAATCAGAGGGCGCAAAAGCTGCACATCAATGGCAAACCCGCGTGAGAAGCGTATGGCAGCCTCAACCTGGACTCCGTCCAGGCCACTCCCCGACAAATTTTGCTCCGCCCTTTGCAGCTTAATCATGCGGACGTTTCCCATGACTAAACCCCCAGAGTGGCGAAGTGAAATGCATTGAGGTGTGGCCTGGTCAGAGTCCAGGTTGAGGCTGCCATACACTTTTCACACGGGTCTGCCATCGATGTGTAGTTTTTTGATTCTTCCCTCTGACATCTTCCCTACCTCAGTTTGGAGCTGGGACGGGCTCCTCTTCCAGCCAGCATTCACAGCGATTTAGCGTGGATTTCGCCTCCCACCTGAGCGCCACCACAACTTTTTTCATAGGGACCCAATCAGAGAACATTTTGTTAAGAAAAATTCAAGGCACTCTCTGTATGACGCCTGTTTTTGTTTTTTTGCATGTTGTCCAATTTTTGAAATGATACTAGAGTGCCTGGCAAGTTGATAATCGTTGCTCACAAGCTTCATATACATTGAGAGAGGTGTTTTAAATAATTCTATTCTGAAGATAATGGGTTTCTCATTATTTAAGTGCACAGTTAAAAGGTTCTCTATCCTGAAAGCTTAAATTGTATATTTATTTATGCATCTTTAAAAGAAGCTGTGGTAGCAACATTAACACCTCTTACCATGTAGCAAATAGTAAAAATAGCACCTTTTTTTTTTCTTTTCTCTCAAGTGTTTTTAATGTACCTATTATTTATAGCACTGCTGGATTCAAACTTGTTTATCACAATACGTCAATTTTAGTGTACAGTAAGTTGTCTTCTAGCGGTCATTTCATTTCAAAACAATAGTTATTTTGAAAAGCTTTCACCTTTTTTCTCTTTGATTGCACATTTTCTCTCAAAACATTTAATTTTGAAGCAGTTTGAAGAGAGACATTTTCTTTTATCCATACTGCATTAATTTTACAGAACAAAAGATCGAAGTTGCGTGAACAAGTTTTGGAGTCTGACCTTACTTGGAAGAAAATAACTCAATTTGTCACTGGCATTGTGGACAAGGAGCATGAAGCAATAAACGAGGGTCTAAAAGAAATATTACAGGCTGCAAAACAGATTGGTAAATTACTTTTTGTTAAAGACAAATTCTTTAAATTCATGATGTGCTGTGAATTCAACTTGGTAATTTTTCACCTGGCTAGTCTGTATAGAGGAGAATCTCACTTGATTGTTTTGCAGCAAGTGAATTTCAATCTTCTGATCCCTGGCTCAATAATTCAGACTTAAATATTTACATAAGGGTGACTTTGGGGTTGTATTTCTCCTAGGTTGTCATTTTTATTGTAGTGCTTGTGATTTGGAGTGAAAGGTTTAAGCTATTACAGGGGAGATGACACACATTTATTTACAGGCAGTTTAAATCATAAACACACAGAATGGCAAAATGATTGCTTTCTTCTCTTGCAGCGGGAACTGACCATGGACAAGAGGCAATTGAAAGTGCAGCCATGTTCCTCTTCAAAACCTTCTATGATAAAGAAACTGTCGGTCACGAAGAAACCAAGGCCATCAAACAGATGTTTGGTCCTTTTCCATCAACATGTGCTACAGCAGCATGTAATGCCACATATAGAATTGTGTCACTGTTGACTGATGAACAGCTTAAGAAACTCTCACAACATTTTCATGAGAAAAACATTGACGATACAGTATTCTTTGGGAAAAATGTCATATTTTCTCTGGAAATGTATGAACTGGAAGAGACTGAAGATTTGCCACTAAATGGCAGCGTCGAGGCAGATAATGATATTAGTCTAGACTTCCTAAAATTTCACAATGGCCAGAAAGGCATATCTGCTATAAGTACTCGCCAAAAACATGCCAACATTGAAGATGAAGGCTCTTTACTGTATGATGAGGTGGAGAAATATGTTGTGCAAAGTTCCACTGGAGGTGCCACAGTAGAAGACTTGTGCAACACTATTTTTGAAATGCTGGCATCTGCTAAAAGCAATGATGAACTTCAGAATGAGGTGTGTCTTCTTTTATTTATTTATTTATTTGATTGTTTTCAGCTGAATTTATAGTTTGGTGTGTGATTGTTTGCATTGAAACAGGGCAGTTACCATAAGACAAGTTGGGAACTGTGTCTCAGGGGTTACCCACTGTGGGTTTGACATGGGACAAGATCATTGCAGCTAGTGGTCCCTTCACTGTATAATCAGTGTTCATTAGAAAATGAAAGGCTCCAAATAAGAGGGTGAATGGGGCAAAATAGGGTTGGTGGAACAGTAATGCAAGTGCTGCCTGAGGTGTCATTTAATGTAAAATTTGTAAATTAAATGTATAGTAGCATTTTTCTCCTTTACTTATTATGGTTAGCACCAAAAACCAAATGCCAGAGCATTAGGCAATGATCTCTGCTTAGAGTTCCAATATTTCAACAGGGCAGGCCATTAATTGCATATCTCAAAAAACAAAAATTAGAGGTGGCTGCTCTAGATTTTTTTTTTTTTTTTTTATTTTCAGGCATTTTTTCTTTATTTAACCACTTAACATCCGTCATATAGCCGTTTTACTGCTACAGGGCGGCACCTGTGTGCCGGATCACGTATCAAGTGGGCCCATCCATTAATGGCACCGCCCACCCCCCATCCATGCATCTGGCCCACATGCAAGATGCCGGATGCATGGATTCCAATGGCAGGGGTGTTTTTTTGAAGTATGTGATTAGAGCCATATGCTCTAATAGGCTTCAAAATAGGGGGGGTCTCGGGGCGCAGAGTACTGCGAACTGAGCCCACCCAGGTGTGTTGCAATAGTGATTGAATAGTCACTATTGCCACACTGATCCTCCTCCCGGCCAATCAAGAAGCGGGTCCTGAGACCTGTCACCCGATTGGCTGAAAGGACAGGTGATCGCCTAGGAGGAGACGCACATGATGCAGAGGAGGAGAAGACCCGATGGAAGCCGCCACCCGTCACCCATGCGCAGCCTAGTTGGGGTAAATGCGGGGCTGGATGACCGACCGACACCGCCCATGGGAGTAATGCGGTTGACCCGACAGACTGACTGACAAGCAGGGTGGTTTGCCCCCCCCCAAAAGAAAAAACCACCAGCCGCCACTGTCACGTATATATACGTGATCTGACACTTACGGGTAGGGAGGGGCCGGCGGCTCGCTTCCGCTGTAGTTACACATGGTTATCATCGATACCTGATGTCTCTCGCCACCTGCCGATCATTAGACCAAGAGACAGAACGGCGATCTGCCTATGTAAACAAGGCAGATCACCGTTCTGCCAGGAGGGAAGGGATGGAATTTGTGTCCATAATAATAATAATTTCATCTCTTCTCCTAGTAAAAGCACCTCACACAGTATAGTAAAACACTGGCTAGGGATTACATTTAACACATTGATCACCCCTGATGTTAACTCCTTTCCACCCAGTGTCATTAGTATAGCGTCATTGCATATTTTTTAGCACTGATCACTGTATTTGTGTCACTGTCCCCAAAAAGTGTCAGTTAATGTCAGAATGTCCGCCGCAATATCGTAGTCCCGCTATAAGTCACTGTTCGCTGCCATCACTAGTAAAATTAAGTAAAAATATCCCATAGTTTGTAGACGCTATAACTTTTACGCAAACCAATCAATATATGCTTATTGGGATTTTTATATACCAAAAAATATGTAGCAGAATACAAATTTGCCTACATTTATGAAGAAATTTGTTGTTTTTTTTTTTTTTTTTTTTTTTTAGATACAGTTGTGCTCATAAGTTTACATACCCTGGCAGAATTGATGATTTCTTGGCCATTTTTCAGAGAATATGAATAACACACAAACTTTTCTTTCATTTGTGGTTAGTGTTTGGATTAAGCCATTTGTTGTTATTATTATTATTATTATTATTTACTCTTTTTAAATCATAATGACAACAGAAGCTACTCAAATGACCCTGATCAAAAGTTTACATACCCTGGTGTTTTTGGCCTGATAACATGTATACAAGTTGACACAAAGGGGTTTGAATGGCTATTAAAGGTAACCATCCTCACCTGTGATCTGTTTGCTTGTAATTAGTTTGTGTGTATAAAAGGTCAATGAGTTTCTGGACTCCTGACAGACCCTTGCATCTTTCATCCAGTGGTGCAATGACGTTTCTGGATTCTGAGTCATGGGGAAAGCAAAAGAATTGTCAAAATGTGGGAAAAGGCAGTTGAACTGTATAAAACAGGAAAGGGATATAAAAAGATATCCAAGGAATTGAGAATGCCAATCAGCAGTGTTCAAACTTTAATCAAGAAGTGGAAAATGAGGGGTTCTGTTGAAACCAAACCACGGTTAGGTAGACCAACTAAAATTTCAGCCACAACTGCCAGGAAAATTGTTCGGGATGCAAAGAAAAACCCACAAATAACTTCAGGTGAAATACAGGACTCTCTGAAAACATGTGGTGTGGCTGTATCAAGATGCACAATAAGGAGGCCATTTGAAGAAAGATGGGCTGCATAGTTGAGTCGCAAGAAGAAAGCCATTACTATGCAAATGCCACAAAGTATCCCACTTATAATACGCCAAACAGCACAGAGAAAAGCCTCCAGCCATCTGGCACAAAGTCATTTGGAGTGATGAGACCAAAATTGAGCTTTTTGGCCACAACCATAAACGCTACATTTGGAGAGGAGTCAACAAGGCCTATGATGAAAGGTACGCAGGTGGATTGCTAATGTTTTGGGGATGTGTGAGCTACAAAGGCACAGGACTTTTAATCAAAATTGTTGGCAAGATGAATGCAGTATGCTATCAAAAAATACTGGAGGAACATTTGCATTCATCAGCCATGAAGCTGCGCATGGGATGTACTTAGACATTCTAACATGACAATGATCCAAAACACAAGGCCAAGTCAACCTGTCATTTGGCTACAGCAGAATAAAGTGAAGGTTCCGGAGTGGCCATCTCAGTCTCCTGACCTCAATATCATTGAGCCGCTCTGGGGAGATCTTAAACGTGCAGTTCATGCAAGACAGGCCAAGAATTTACAGGAACTGGAGGCTTTTTGCCAAGAGGAATGGGCAGCTTTACCATCTGAGAAGATAAAGAGCCTCATCCACAAATACCACAAAAGACTTCAAGCTGTCATTGATGTTAAAGGGGCAATACACAGTATTAAGAACTGGGGTATGTAAACTTTTGATCAGGGTTATTTGGATAGTTTCTGTTGCCATTATGGTTTAAAAAGAGTAAACACAGTTAACTGATAATAAATAGCTTCAGCCAAACACTAACCATGAGTGAAAGAAAAGTTTTTGTGTTATCATTCATATTCTCTAAAAAATGGCCAAGAAATCATAAATTCTGCCAGGGTATGTAAACTTATCAGCACAACTGTAGGTTTTATAGCAGAAAGTAAAAAATATTTATTTTTATTTTTTCCAAATTGTCGATTTTTTTTGTTTATAGCGCAAAAAAAAAAAAAAAAAACACAGATGTGTTTAAATACCACCAAAGAAAGCTCTCTATGGAGCCGCTTCACAAATTGGACCTGAAATGGTGAATGGAGACGCACCAGACTCCTTCTGTGATCCGCTGTGTTCTATAGTGTGAACCCAGCCTAAATCTCTCTAGTTTTCTTGTGATCCTAAAATATAGTAACATGGACATCCATTCTGCATCTCCCAGAATACCAGGGGTATTCTTTTGACTTAAAGTGGACGTAAACTTGAAAAGCAAAACTTTTCTCTGTTTTAATAAACCTCTATTTGGTTTGAACTGTGTCAAAACAGTGGCCACATGTATATTGTACCCTAAATATGGGCGTTACATGAAATAAGAAAGCTAGTCAATACCACTGCCCATCCTGTGTGTATGTATGTATGTATGTATGTGTATATATATATATATATATATATATATATATATATATATTTGTGAAGTGGACGGAAAATGATAAATGGTTTTCAAACTTTTTTACAAATACCTGAAAAGTGTGGCGTGCATTTGTGTTCAGCCCCCTGAGTCAAAACTTTGTAGAACCACCTTTCACTGCAATTACAGCTCTAAGTCTTTTTGGGGATGTCTCTACCAGCTAAGCACATCTAGAGAGTGAGATTTTTGCCCATTCTTCTTTGCAAAATAGTTCAAACCCTGTCAGATTGTATGGAGAACATCTATTCTCAATTGGATCTCAATTGAACCTAGAGAAATCTTCCTTAATATCGCTAAAAAGGCTGGAGTACTTGTCTGATCATAGACACAACCCAGGAAAGGGTGTTCTTGCCTCAGGCAAAAATCAACTCCATAAGAGAACTGGTGCGGAGGGTCAGGTCAAATGGCAATCCCTCCATTCGCCTCTGCATGAGGTTGCTTGAAACCATGGTGGCTTCATTCAAAGCGGTTCCTTATGCCCAGTTCCATTCAAGACTGTTGCAAAACAGTATCCTTCTGCTTGGAACAAAACAATTCAAGCTTTAGACTTACCAATGCAGCTGTCCCCAAGAGTGTCCCAAAGCCTCACTTGGTGGTTACTAACCCAGAATCTGCTGAAAGAGGAAGATCCTTCAGACCAGTCATCTGGAAAGTGGTTATGACGGATGCCAGCCTTTCAGGCTGGGGGGCAGTATTAGAAAAGACAACTGTCCAAGGACAGTGGTCAAGAACCGAAAGAATCTTGCCCATCAATATCCTAGAGATTTGGGCAGTATGTCTGGCTCAAAAGGCCCGGACTTTTTAGGTTACGGGATTGTCCTGTCAGGATTCAATCCGACAATGCCACAGCTGTGGCCTATATCAATCACCAAGGGGGCACCAAAAGTCTCTCAGCACAGAGAGGTGAACCATATTCTAACTTGGGCAGAAAGGAATGTCCCATGCCTTTTGTCAGTCTTCATTGTGGGAGTAAAGAATTGGCAGGCGGACTACTTAAGTCGCCAGAAGTTATTCCCAGGGGAATGGTCTCTTCACTCCGACATATTTTGGGCTGTTTGCCAAAGATGGGGGACTCCGGACGTGGGTTCAACATGAAGTTGGTCAACTTTGTGGCCAGAACAAGGAATCCATTCACATGCGGAACAGATGCGTTGGTAACCCCATGGGATCAGTTCTCACTGATCTATGCATTCCCTCCATTCAGTTGCTGCCTCAAATTCTTTTCAGGATCAAGCTGGAAAGAAAACCAGTAATTCTGGTGGCACCAGCATGGCCCAGACAGTCATGGTAAGCAAGAAATCGTAAAGATGGCAGTGGAGGGCCCATGGTCCCTCCCACTACGATCAGATCTGCTCTCTCAGGTACCGATATTCCATTCTTCCTTACGGTCTCTAAATTTAACGGCTTGGCTATTGAAACCCACATTCTAAAGAAACTTGGGCTTTCCAGGTCAGTTATCTCTACCCTGTTTTAATGCAAGGAAGTCAGCTTCCAGAACTGTATATTATAGAGTCTGGAGGGCTTATGATTCCTGGTGTGAATCCAAGGGTTGGCACACTCGAAGATATATCATAGACAGATTTCTTGCCTTTCTACAATTAGGGGTAGAAATGAAATTGGCCTTAAGTAATATTAAAGGCCAAGTCTCAGCTTTATCGGTCCTATTTCAAAGACCACTTGATACTCATTCTTTAGTGCGGGGCTTTATACAAGGGGTGACGCGGCTTGATCCGCCCGTCAAACCTCCCTTGAACCTTTAGGACTTGAACTTAGTTTTGTCTGTGTTACAAAAACAGTCATTTGAACCGATACAACAGATTCCCCTAGTCCTTCTGACAAGGAAGTTGGTATTTTTGGTTGCTATATCCTCCCCAAGGAGGGTTTCAGAATTGGCTGCTCTTTCTTGTAAAGAGCCATATTTGATTTTTTTCATGAGGACAGAGTGGTGTTACGCCCTCTTCCAGGCATTTTGCCAAAAGAGACTTCAGGTTTTCACTTGAACCAGGATATTGTCCTGCCATCGTTTTTTCCAAAACCATGTTCCAGGGAAGAAAAGTCACTACAATGTCTTGATGTGGTGAGAGCAGTGAAAATCTATTTAAAGAAAACTGCTCAGATTCGTGAGACTGATGTCTTATTTATTCTGCCAGATGGTCCTAAGAAGAGACAGGCAGCGTCGAAATCCACTGTCGCTAAGTGGATTCGGCAAGTGATAATTCAAACTTATGATGTTTCAAGTTAAGGCGCACTCTACCAGGTCAGTTAGTGCTTCTTGGGCAGTGCGTCATCAGGCCTCCATGGCTCAGATCTGTAAGGACGCAACTGGTTTTCAGTGCATACATTAACAAAATTTTATCAGCTGGATGTAAGGAGGTATGAGGATATCGCCTTCGGGCACAGTGTACTGCAAGCAGCAGTATAGATCCTCAAGTCTGGTTGTACCCTGTGGGTTGTTTCTCCCACCCCTCAAGTGGTATTTCTATGGGATGTCCCATTAAGTAATTACTTAAGGCTCTGTGTCCCATGATGTACGATAAAAATAGGATTTTTATTACAGCTTACCTGTAAAATCCTTTTCTTGGAGTACATCATGGGACACAGAGGCCCCTCCCCTCTTTTTTGGAATTTAAGTATATTGCTTTGCTACAAAAACTGATGTGCTCCTGGAAGGAGGAGGGGTTATATAGGGAGTAAACTTCCTTTGATTGGGTTTACCAGTGTCAACACCTGAAGGTGGCCTATAACCTATTAAGTAATTACTTAAGGCTCTGTGTCCCATGATGTACTCCAAGAAAAGGATTTTACAGGTAAGCTGTAATAAAAATCCTATTTTGGTTTCTTTCTTTGTACATGCCAAGGAGGTAGCTGATCAAACTGATCTGTTTTTGATCGGCTACCTTGGAGGGCAGAGGAGGGGTCAGGGGTCAGATCTCTCCATAAAGATGATCCGTCACTGCCCAAGCTATCACAATGTTTGCTGTTCATCGCTTGTAATAGCAAGCAAGTAAAAAAAAAAAAAAAAAATAGAATGTGGGCCTGTCCCCCCACGCAAATGCGCACGTAGGTCCTGCATGCATATGTAAATAATGATTGCACCAAACGTCGAAGTGAGAACAATAATTCTAGTTCCAGAGCTTACGTTTTTTTTCTAAACTGGTAGCCTGTAAACGCTTTTTCAAGTGTCGCCTATGGAAAATTTTAGGTACCGTAGTTTGTTGCCATTTCACAGGCATATACAATTTTAAAAGAGAAGTATGAGTTTTTTTGCAGAATCATACTTGAATAGGTGGATGCAGCATCTGTCGCCCGCTGGCTCTAAGACTGAGAACCGGACGATGAAACACCGCTGGTCTTTTGATTCTCGGCGCTCCCTGAGCAGAGAGCTGGTGACTGCCAATCACCTCTGTCTGCTCTGCCCCTCCCCCCACTCACTGGAGCACTGGACTGTGGAGGGGTGAGACTGGCTGGCTCAGGCTCTGAGAGGCTAAGCCGGGTACCAGTCCAAATGTGGGCTTTTCCCGACTTCATTGTCACGATCTTCCCTGAGGCTGGACCGGCTCTGTGACGTCAGCCAACAGCAGGCTTTAGCCCGCTGTCTGCTGAAAACGGGTCACAGGAGTGCAGAGCGAACTGCACTCCTGTGATCCACAGGAAAAGTACAGCCAAATGAGCTTTGGCTGTACTTCTCCTTTTTAAATGCTAACATTTTTGGTATTTATTTAATCAATACAACATATTCTTTTATATTTTAACAAAAAATTGATATTATATTTTGTGTGCACTATAATTCAATTAAATGTGTTTTTTTTCTGAAAATTTGCTTTTAAAAATGGCTGTGCAAATATAGTGCAACATAAAACAACCACCATTTTATTCTCCAGGTCCAGGATTTTTGACTTACCGTAAAATCCGTTTCTCTGAGTTAATTGACAGACACAGCCTTCTTTATTCAGAACTATAGGGTTATATCGCCCCCTACAAGAGTAGGACACTAGGCAGACAAAAAGACTTGTCTGTGCCCATGGGCAGTCCTAGGTGATATACACTCCCTCTCTGCTACAAGCCTTCAGTTATGTAACAAGCAGTATCAGAAGTATTAAAAACTCCATAGAGGGTTGGGTGCTGTGTCTGTCAATGAACTCAGAGAAACGGATTTTACGGTAAGTCAAAAATCCTATTTTCTCTTTCGTTCATTGACAGACACAGCCTTCTTCAGAACCATAGGGATGTCCCAAAGCAGTGCCAAACATGAGGAATCGGGCAGCCAACAAAAACAAACAAACCCCAGGCCAACCAGACAACCTGGAGCTCAGTGAAAACAACCTGGAGCCCACCCGACCAGCAAAAAAACCCCTTCACGAGGAAAAACCCTCTAGATCGCAGCCTGCAGAACCTTGCGGCCAAAAGAAGCATCCGCAGATGCCAGCACATCCACTTTGTAAAATTTTGTGAAAGTGTGCACCGACGACCAGGTGGCCGCCTTGCAAACTTGCGTTACTGACGCCTGATGATGGAAGGCCCAGGAGGTACTCGGAGACGGAGTCGAATGTGCCTTCACCGGGAAGGGAGGGACCTGATCCTTGATAGAGTAGGCCTGAGTCACCATCTGCCTGATCCATCTAGAGATGGTCGCTGAGGAAGCAGATAGTCCCTTTTTTGGCCCATCCGTGATCACCAACAGAGAGTCTCACCTTCTAAAAGACTCAGTGGCCGCCAAATACACCCTGACTACCCGTACCACATCTAAGGTGTGCAAGGCCAATTCCCTCGGATGTTGCGGCCGGGGACATAGAGAGGGCAACACCATGTCTTCATTTAAATAGAAATTCAGAGACAACCTTTGGAAGGACAAAAGGACAAGGACGAAGCACCACCTTGTCCTCGTGAATCACCAGGTAGGGCATGCGACAGGATAGCGCCACCAACTCTGACACCCTGCGAGCAGATGTAATAGCCACCAAGAAGGCCACCTTCTGTGATAGTGTGAGCAGGGGAATTTCTCGAATATCCTCAAACAGAGACTTCTGTAGAACCGAAAGTACCAGATTCAAGTCCCACGGTGGCAAGGGCGATCGCATCCGTGGAACCACATATCACACTCCCTGAATGAAGGTACGCACCAGGGAATGCGAAGCCAGGAATCGTTGAAAGAAAACCGCCAAGGCCGACACCTGGCCCTTGACAGTACGCAAGGCCAAATTCTTTTCAACGCCCCTCTGAAGAAAAGTCAAAATCTGAGCCACCGAAAAGGAACGTGGGTGAAACCGCACTGACTCACACCATGAAATATATGCTTTCCACGTCCTATAATATACCTTCCTGGAAGAAGACTTTCTAGCTCTGAGCAGCGTCGGAATCTCTGACGCAGATAAGCCCCTATACGTCAAAACCTGTCTTTCAATAGCGAGGCCGTTAAAGCCAGCGACGGTAAGACAGGGTAGAAGTTTGGCCCTTGGGATAGCAGATCCTCCCTGAGAGGCAACCGCCAGGGGGCATCTGCGACCAGACGCACCAGGTTGGCATACCAGGACCGACAAGGCCAGTCCGGGGTCACTAGAATGACTGGAATTCCTTCGGCCTCGATCCTGCGCAACAGCCGTGGCAAAAGCTTGAGAGGAGGAAAGGCGTAGATCAGACGATACTGGCCCCACGGAGTGACCAGAGCGTCTGAAGCATCTGCCAGAGGGTCCCGAGACCTGGCCACAAACCTCTGCACCTTCCTGTTGATTCAGGATGCCATCAGATCTACCTCTGGAGATCCCCAGCGGGATCTGTTGAAATACCTCCTGACGGAGAGACCACTCCCCTTAGTCCAATACTTGACGACTGAGGTAATCCACCTGCCAGTTGTCCACCCCCGGAATGTGAACGGCAGAGATGGCCGGGACGAGATGTCCTGCCCACCGTAGAATGCCGGCTACTTCCAGGCTGGCTAACACACTCCTTGTTCCTCCCTGGTGGTTGACATAGGCCACCGCCGTGGCATTGTCTGACTGGATCCGTATCGGGAGCCCCTGAAGCCGATCCGTCCAATGATCCAGACCGAGTCTGATCGCCCGGAGTTCCAAGATGTAGATAGGTAGCCTGGATTCCTCCAGCGTCCAGTGACCCTGAGCCGAGCTCAGGCCCAGGACTCCTCCCCACCCGGACAGACTGGCATCGGTGGTGACCACCGTCCAGTACAGCGGGAGAAAAGATTTCCCCTGCCGACGAGCCGGGGAACAAAGCCACCAGATCAGGAACCCTTTGGCTCCTTGAGTCTAGAGACTCGGCACATTTCTCTCATTTTAACAAGATTTCCCTTTGCAGGGGTCTCGTATGAAACTGCGCGAATGGGACTGCCTCGAACATAGACACCATGAGGCCCAGTACCCGCATGCAAGTCCGCAGGGAGAGCCACCCGCTGGACCGCAGTGAGCGGGCTGCCACCTGTAATTTCTGGAGTTTGTCCTGCGGAAGGACCGCTCTGGCCCGAGCGGAATCCAGAGTCAGACCCAGATAAACCAATTTTCGAACTGGGGTCAACGCAGACTTTTGGTAATTTATTAGCCACCCAAAATCTGCCAGAGTTTGAACAGTGATCTCCACGTTGCCCCTCAGGGCCGCTGAGGACTCTGCTCGCAGCAGAAGGTCGTCCAGATAGCCCTGAACAGAAATTCCCCGCTCACGCAGCAGCACCAGAACTGGGGCCAGGGGAGAGGGGGACCTTTACTCACCATACCAGGACCAAGTGGGCATCACTCCAGACAGAACCTCCTCGCCAACGAAGTGGGGGGCTGTCGGCCATGAGGGACGCTGCGACTCGAGCCGAGACCCGGCCGTATGCAACCTCGCAAGACGTTTAGCTCGCAGGGCCAGCCCCCGTCCAGTAGGGCTATGTCGCAGCCGACCTAGCACGTAGCTGCGGTCTGCACATGCTCGCTGGCCAGACAGGTGACCACTGGATTGAATGTCCAGCCCGTCACCCAGCCCGGCAGTTGATTGTAGATCTCACTGGAAAAATCCAGGGAAAAAATAAATAAATAAAATTGCCAGGACAAGAGATCCCAGCAGGGAACTAGGTCCTTACTGACTTGGCAGAAAAAAAACGAATGCTTGTAGCAGAGAGGGGGGTGTATATCACCTAGGACTGCCCATGGGCGTAGCCAAGTCTTTTTGTCTGCCTAGTGTCCTACTCCTGTAGGGGGTGATATAACCCTATGGTTCTGAATAAAGAAGGCTGTGTCTGTCAATGAATGAAAGAGACATATATGTTTGGGGTTTCTAAGTAATTTTCTAGGAAAAAATGCTGATTTTAACATGTATGAAAACGAATGGCAAATGGTTAAAGAAAATGGCTTTCAAATCTAAATCTCAAAACTATCTGCTATTTCAAAGCCTGTCAATGTACATGCAGTGAATAATCAGGGAATGTTCAGGTATACAGTCATTTTCTGTGACTGCACGTTAAATCCTAACTATCCGGAATCATAGACCGTTTACAATAAGTATATTTACTAATAGTTCTTGTTGTTGTAAAGAAGGAAGTGCTGGTAAAACCTGGAAAACAGTTTTGTGAGATGCATGCGTGATTATACGGTAAATGTCTTTTCTGTTTGAATAGTTGTAGTGAATAAAACACATAAGTGGTTTAACAGTACAATTGTTTTGCTGACATTTGTCATGGATGAGTTCCCCTGAGGTGTTATTATTTCTAAGTGTAGCACGTTTCTTTTGCATATATGCCTTCTGCAGTATGCAGCTCAATGTCAGTTTACTGCAAGATAAGATATATTATGATACACAAATGAAATGCAAATGTTTTTGCTTAGGCTTCTGCCAAAATCTTTAAAAAAATTCCCTTCCAAAAACTGTCAAGATTTAGAGAACATTAGGCTTTTTAAATGGCATGAATACATTTCTGTAGAACGAAGCACAATTCCTGACTGAGTGAATTTGGGATTTGTGACTTACTGCTTCTTTTATAAACCATCTCGTCTAGAATTTGAGCAATGTTATGTGGCTGTTATTATCTCTGTGTAACAAACCTAAAAGGCAACATTTGCATAATTGCTGAAAGCAATATTTGTAGGCAGTTACAAGCCCAGTGTAAACCCTTCTGTCATATCAAATAAAGCTAAAGGCGTTGCAGTCCCAAATATGACAGCGCTGCCTTTTGTGCCAGTCCAGAGTAGGCTGTATAAGTATAAGTGGCCGCACACGGCCTGGTGTTTTCAAGCAATGAGCTTAGTTCCAACTATTGTTTGTGATGGTTACTAAGTTTCCTAGCGGATATAATTGCCACTTACCATTGTCAAAAGTTCTTGTTACTGCACAAATATTTTCCAACTTGTGCATGTAAGCACCTATCATTCCTACAAGCATTTCACTGCTCAGGTGTCACATTCATCCTTTAGCTGAGTGGCAGAAAAGATTGCAGTCGTAGTAAAAATGACTATATGTTTAATAACGGAGATGTTTCACTGTGATACGTTCTCCATGAGACTTTTTAGTCTATTTGTGGCCAGCCTGTTCTGGTTGTCTGCTGAAAACTGCTAACTTGGCACTTATAAGTGAATCTGTTATGCCTAAAAAAAATACATATTTTGTCCTTGGTTGCCATACTTTTCCTCCAACTTCCATACTTGGCAAGATCGTGACCTGAAAAAAAAATACAGGTTGGGAGTTTTGATTTATTTGCAGCATACTTTTTCCCAGCTAGGTTTTTGTTCTTGTGCCTCGTTCACACGAGTGGCCAGGGAGTGGGAAAACCAGTTGAACCGCAGTTTTACTACCCCTCATCCACACACTTGAACACTGAAATCCAGCTGCTCACGGCTCTACACACGCCACAATACAGTGCTTTGCAGCCACGCCAAAAACTAAGCATCATTGCAGTCGCCAAATAGGACCATTGCAAGTCTTTAGGGTCACACCACAACCCATGCAACCGCATGCAATGCATGAAATTGTGCCAAAGTAGTACCATGTTTACAGCGTAAATCAATCTGTGAGGGGGTGACATATCATTGTCTATTAAATGCGGTCTGAAAAACAATCTAACTGCGGATTGTTTTTTTTTAATGTGGTTTAAACGCACTCACCCTCTAAAGCCCCTTAAATAAGTGCTATACACAAATGTGCATAAAATCAACAGACCTTGTATAAAGGCTAAATGCCTGTGCATAAACTGATTGGAAATAAACAAATGCATATATCTACAATACAAAAATCAAGAAAGTTCATAGTGAACAAAAAATCCTCTTTTCTAAAGTGCCAGTGCTCAAAAATCATGCTGAGGTGGTGTTTTTTTCTTAAAGTGTTACTAAACCCACAACAGTAAAATCAATCTATATATGCAGTAAATCATGCTTTTTATACTCACTGTGGAACCTAAGGGGTTAATCCTGCGCATCGTGTAAAAAGGCTGCTTGATCCTGTCTTCTCTGATCCTCCCCTTCTTCCACAGTCCCCAATCCATCTCCTGATAGTACAGAGCCTTGGGGGTGCTCAGTTTGGTGTGTATTGCTAGAGAGTGTTTTTTTTTTTTGGGAGGGTGCATGTGATCAGCACAGGGCCAATCAGCACTGTCCACACAGAGGGTCAGAGGTCCCGCAGCCTCATAGGACAGTCAAAGAAAAATGAAAACTCCTCCTACAAGCTTTAACCAGTGCTCGGCCAGACACTGATAGACGTCACAAGACTGCTATATACTGCTGATGAGAAGATGTATTTCATAGTTTTTATTTACGAAAGTAATTGCATTCCATGTTCTGACAGATCAGGTATAGTGAATGCAGGGTCCTGGGTTTAGTAACACTTTAAAATAAAGTGCTTGCCACTGCAAACAATCCACTCTATGCAGGTTTATGGCACACCCTCAATGGGTTCTAACTTACCAGGTGAAGATGACCCCCTTTGGCATATACCAAAGAGGGTCTACACAAGCTTTCCCACAGCTCCGCTGTATATGGCTGCTATTCCTCTGCTTACTGCCTCTTTAAACACAGAACCCAGGTACAGCTCTTATGCAGGAAGGATCAAACAGAGGGATCTCATAGACATAGTGTATACCGTCTTTTATTGAAAACACGCTTACATTCAGAGGGCTTTATTAGAGGGCAAGCACGTTTAAACCACATAAAAAATCACCGTTCAATGTGTACACATTGAGAAGAAGCAGCTACTCACAAGCACATTTCTTAGACTGTTGCGCAGGTAATATTATCAATATCTATCAGTGGTTGTTGCTCTTTTAATGTGGATGTGGGAAGCCAGCTGTAACTTTCTGGTGCTTCACAGCTGGCTTCCCACTACGCATGCACGGGTAGCTCTCCACTTTCTCAATAGACCAGCAGCTTCCTGGGATCTGTGAGGTGTCTGAGGAGGTTGGGATCAGTGAACTTCCACTTAGATCGCCTCGGGGGTGGAGGAAGAATAACAGAAATTCCCTTTTTAGATGAAGTTCCGCTTTAATACATTTTCATTAGAAGTATATAAACTGTTACTCATGACATGACTGTACTAAATACATTTTGTTCCTTTTGGCTGCATACGTTTTTTTAGATGGTTGAATTCAGAGAGTAGATCCTGGCTATTGAATTGTACACAGCTTACCTATTTCAATAATATCAGCAGAAAATTCCTTTTGAAAATTTGGTTTGTTTAGAAACCGCTATAGGTTATTTTATTTCCCATATTTATGCAGCACCAGCATATTATACTGCATTGTACAGAAAACACTGAAGCATTCACACCAGTAGTTGCTTCAGCTAAGCATATAGTTTAGTATGAAAATCACAAAAGAGAAAGGATAAGATGAAATTCTGTGCTCCAAGTTAAAATCGACAACCTTTATTCAGAATTCATCCATAAGTATGCAGTTTCCCTGCCCACTAACGATCATTTCATATGTATCAACACTCCTCCTCACCCACTACTCAGAGTGTGCATGATTATATTTTATCTTTTTTTTTCATGGCTGTTATTATAAATGGCTGAAAATTACCAGCTCTGTGCCTAGCAGTAAGGAATTAGGTGAGATCCAAAAGCTAACAGAACACAGACTACTATATGCTATAACCAACGTTCAAGCAATTCCAGTATAGTTAAAGTATGCATAACAGGTGTGCTTTATTCCATTATTTGTTTGATGCAAGCAAGCACTCTGTTTGTCATTAAATAGTAAATACACAGTTTATAATAAATCAGGTTGTTTATAATAACATAGAAAGGATTGATTTGATATAGTTTGGTCTTTCTTTCGGGACGGATTGTCCTTTTTCAATTGCTTTGTGCAATTTTCTGACAGATAAGATCCTTTCATTGACATCTGTTGCCAGCATTAATGTTCCTATTACATTTACACAAAAACACCAGCATGTTTTAAGACTGTGAAAGGAAACTGAAGGAACCCAAAGAAAAAAACAAAAAAACAAAAAAAAAACATAGAAATTATGTTTTAATCTTAAAGCGGAGTTCCACCCACAATTTAAAAAAAAAAAAAGTCAGAAGCTACAAGCACTGTAGCTGCTGACTTTTAATAAGGACACTTACCTGTCCAGGGAGCCCATGAAGTCAACCCCCGAGGCCGATTCATCCACCGGCTTAGGTGCAGGGCCGTCATTGCAACTAGGGTCCCTTTCACACATAATATCAATTTTTGACGCACTCCGCTTGCTCAGCAGGGATTGCTCCGTTGACCCTCGCTGAGCCGGCAGATGACAGGTCCATCTCTGCTCACTGTGCAGAGATGGACCTGTCAGAGCTCTGCTCTCTGCTATGGGGGATCGGATTAAAAAGGGATCCGCCGGTCCATTTTCATTCGATCTGATCTGCCAGATGGATGGAAAATAGGCTTTTCATCCATCTGAATTTAGTGGTTCGGAGAGGAGCGGATCAGATGACAGTGGACATGCGTCGCTCCATAGAACTGTATGGAGCGTTCGTTCAGGTCCATCTAAAAAACTGACAGGTGGACCTGAACATTCCGCATGTGTGAATGGGGCCTGAGGGAAATGGCCACCTCGTCCTCTGGGATACACACAGGTCCCAGAGGGCAGCGGGGGGTTATACTTTGCCGCGGCCCAGCTGGGACGGAAGTACACCTTTGTACTTCTTAAAAGGTAAGAAAAAAAAATATATATAAAACGAGGGGTGGAGGGGTGGTCTTTAGTTTAAGACCTTCTTGTAAAGTTGGGTGGAACTCCGCTTTAACATTTGATTTTTTTTCTCGCTACTTTTTTGCTAATTTGTTGCTACTTTTTAAAAAAAATTCTTTGTCAGTTTTTACGTTATACAGGGATTATCGGGGCCTACAGGCTCCCACAAGCAGCATTGGCAAGGAGCATGGTACACATACAGAAATAAAGTCAACAGTAGAATCACTGCTGATAGACCAGCAGATGTAAATTCTATCAAAACAGTAGCTTTGTAGCTTCCTTTGCCCAAGGACCCCTGACGAGATTCTATCCCTTACAACTTTTTCAGTACAAAAGGAAAAAATACTAAAAAAGAGAAAGAAAGGAAAAGTAAGGAGGAAAAAAAGAGCCAGAGAAGAGGAAGGGGAAAAGAAAAAAAAAGGGGGGGGGGGGAGGAAGGGGCAAATAGAAAAATTTAGAAGTACATGAGAAGTGACTTACATTTAGGCTCATGCACATGGGCAAAAAAAAAAAAAAAAAACTTTTAGAAGTTTTTTTTTTTTTTGCCTCTAAAGGCAGCTCCCTAGTAGCCAATGTGTCTATGCATGCAGATTTGTATTTTAGAGTAGCATTTGGAAAAATAAAATAAACCCTGTGTCATGAGTGAAGCGTACTGGCGTAATTTACGCTTATACACACATAAACATGTAATTTCCTTTCTTTTGTGTAGAACAAATTAACATTCTAGCCACTAGATTGAAATTGCGCACATATGCCTGTAAACATTGTGCATGCATAAACTTGTAAATATGCACCAGACTGCATTTTTTATGCTTGATTTTTCTGCTAGCTCCTGGCTTTTTTCTAATACACCTATGTGCAAGTTGAATAATAGATGATTTAATTTTTTTTCTTTCCACCACAGGTGGAAGGAAAGAAAATCTTTTGATTCCCCCATCAACACTGATGCCTCTCACAGTGCTATTGTGTTTTGCCGTTCTGCTGGCGGGGTAGGGTGGGTAATGCTGTGAGCCTACCTGGCCGGTAGAACACAATGATTACTGCTAGTGGCTATAGCCGCCGGCAGGCTGGGTACAACCAGCCTGCCCATAGATAAATCAAATATTGACAGGTCCCCGCTGAACCGGATGAGATTCAATCCATCTATGGCCGTCTTAAGGCAGAGCGGTGAAGGGATACTGCAAGTTATTAAAATTAACCTGTACTTTTTCTAGACAGGCCAAAGCAACAGCTTCACTTTATCACCAAACTCCCCTGCAGCACTTACCTTTCCTTCACTCCTCCATCACTCCTTTTAGCCACTGGAAGTGGAGAAAGACAGCCCTGTGTATAGTCTGAGTCACTCCAGTTTGGTGGTTTAACCGCGCTGAGGACGCTCTCTGACCCTCTTTAACAGCATTAGGCCAATTGCCAAGTACCAGCATTCTCGTATATTTCGGTGTATTACCTTTAGGCTGGGTTCACACTATTGTGATTTGGATGCGGCTTACACTGCATCCAATAAGCAGAGCATTTGAAAATGTTATTTGTGGTATGGTTCACATATGTGTGTTGCATCTGCACTCCGCATTGTACAAAATTTGTGAGGGACTTTAGGAAGCTCATGGAGGAGAAGGACTGATGTGAATGCACTATATATATAATATATATATATTATGTATGTAAAGCGCTACATAAAAGTACCTGTAATAAAAAAACGAACAAAGTATCCAACAGCACTTGGGATGCTCTTCATTAATGGTAAACTTAAAGTGGTTGTAAACCCTCACATATACTGTATCCAGTAAAGTGAACAGCGCCTCAGATGATTCACAGAAATGAAACAAATCCTCCTACATAGGTTTTACTTGTTTATCTGCAGTCTTCTCTTCATCCCTTCAAAAGAGCAGAAAATAGTAAAATCCTTCATCTGTCAGGGGCACAGAGGAGGGGACAGAGACGCTGCAGTAACAATGTGTGAGCTGATTGGTGGAAAGGCACACCCCTCCTCCACACAGCAGAAGAACTGTGTTCTGAATAGACAAACTGTCTGTCGAGCTCCACCCCCCCCCCACCCCCCCCCCCCTCCATCCTGATGCAAATTTATCTCAGGATGTGTCAAAAACTTCTCAGAAGTGACTCTTTGGAGAGAGATAAGTAAACACTACAGATACATGTGCTTTGTTTAGAGTTCATGACTTTAAAGCAAAACTGCTAACAGGTAGCAAGCTTTTTTTAACCACTTCAGCCCCGAAAGGATTGTCCTCCTCAATGACCAGAGCATTTTTTACAATTTGGCACTGCGCTGCTTTAACTGGTAATTGCGCGGTCATGCAATGCTGTACCCAAACAAAATTTGTGTCCTTTTTTCCCCATAAATAAAGTTTTCTTTTGGTGGTATTTGATCACCTCTGCGGTTTTTGTTTTTTGCTAAATAAACGAAAAAAGACAGAAATTTTGAAAAAAAAAATATTTTCTACTTTTTGTTATATATAAAAAAAAAATACAATAGACTCAATTTTAGTCACACTTTAGTCATTTAGGCCAAAATGCATTCAGCCACATGTCTTGGGTAAAAAAAAAATTCAATAAGCGTATATTGATTGGTTTGCACAAAAGTTTTATAGCGTCTACAAACTAGGGTACATTTATGACTGTCTGTCTCATTTCTTGAGGTGCTATAATGGCAGGGCAGTACAACCCCCCCCCCCCCCAAATGACCCCATTTTGGAAAGTAGACACCCCAAGGAATTTGCTGAGAGTCATTTTGAGTACATTGAATATTTTATTTTTTTGTCACAAGTGATTGAAAAATGACAAAAAAAAAAAATGTACCCAAAGTTGTCAATGAAATGATATATTACTCACACATGCCATTGGTATATGTGAAATTACACTCCACAATACATTCTGCTGCTTCTCTGGAGTACAGGGATACCACATGTTGGGACTTTTTGGGAACCTAGACACGTACAGGACCCCGAAAACCAAGCACCACCTTCAGGATTTCTAAGGCTGTAATTTTTTGATTTCACGCCTCACTACCTATCAGAGTTTCTGAGGCCAAGCTGAGATTTTTCTTTTCTTTCTTCATTTTCCAAAACAAATGAGAGTTGTAAAATACTCACCATGCCTCTTAGAAAATACCTTGGGGTGTCTACTTTCCAAAATGGAGTAATTTGTGGGGGTTTTGTGCTATCTTGACATTTCGGGGCCTCCGGAACTGTGATAGGGTAGTGAGGAAGTGAAATTTTACACCCTTAGAAATCCTGAAGGCGGTGCTTGGTTTTTGGGGTCCTGTACACGGCTAGGCTCCCAAAAAGTCCCACACATGTGGTATCCCCGTACTCAGGAGAAGCGGCAGAATGTATCTTGGGGTGTAATTCCACATATACCCATGGCATGTGTGAGCAATATATCATTTAGTGACAACTTTGCGTAAAAAATAATAAAAAAAAAAAAATTTTTAATTTTCCCGAAACTTGTGGCAAAATATAAAATATTAATATAAAACAAACACAAGTGGATCTATCAACCTCAGTTAAAACATGTCACTCTCCCAGCGCACATGGAAATATCATAAAATTGGTAAAACAGGGTATGATGGCAGCTGCTATAAATAACAATAATAAAACACATATGCTAAAAAATACACTGATTGATGTTTAACCACTTCCCGCCCGCCCACCGTCATATGACGTCCTGGGCTTTGGGCGGGTATATCTGAATGATGCCTGTAGTTACAGATATCATTCAGATATTGCCGTTTTCAGCCGGCGAATCTCTACACCATAGGAATGATCATAGCGGCCGTTCCGCCGCTTGATCGTTCCTATGGGAGGTGAGAGGGGACGCCCCCCCCTCGCCGCCCTCCGGTGCTTGTTACGATCGGTGAGGCGGAGAGCGGATCCGCCAGCGCCGGATGTAGATCATAGAGATTTCCGGCGGACCAGATGGTCGCCGGAGTCTCTATGATCGTCGGAGGCCTGGCGCGATGTTATGACGTCACGCCCGGCCTCTCCATTCAAAAAAACGTCGCCGCTTCAGCTGGGAAGCGGCGATCGTTTTATTTATTTTTTTAATTTCAGGCTTCCCAGCCTACAGGTGAGATGTGGGGTCTTATTGACCCCATATCTCACTATTAAGAGCACCTGTCATGTCATATTGCTATTACAAGGGATGTTTACATTCCTTGAAATAGGAATAAAAGTGATCAAATTTTATTTTTTTTCAAAAAAGTGTCAAAATAAGAAAAATAATATATAATTAACAATAAAAAAAAAAAAAAAAATTTTTAAAGCGCCGCTGTCCCCGTGTGCTCGCACGCAGAAGCAAACGCATACGTAAGTCCCGCCCACATATGAAAACGGTGTTCAAACCATACATGTGAGGTATTGCCGCGAACGTTGGAGCGAGAGCAATCATTTTGTCCCTAGACCTCCTCTGTAACTTAAAACATGTAACCAGTAAAAAAATTTCAAGCGTCGCCTATGGGGATTTTTAAGTACCGAACATTGGCGCCATTCCACAAGCGTGTGCAATTTTGAAGCATGACATGTTGGGTATCTATTTACTCGGCGTAACTGCATCTTTCACAAAATGCAAAAACATTGGGCTAACTTTACTGTTTTGTTTTGTTTTTTTTAAACACAAAACTGTTTTTTTTTCCCCAAAAAAGCGCGTCCGAAAAATTCCTGCGCAAATACTGTGTGAGATAAGAAGTTGCAACAACCGCCATTGTATTCTGTAGGGTCTTTGCTAAAAAAACATATATAATGTTTGGGGGTTCTATGTAATTTTCTAGCAAAAATATGATGATTTTTACATGTAGGAGAGAAATGTGGGAATTGGCCCGGTAGGGAAGTGGTTAAAGACAATCATTAAAGACACACTGGGTGTTTTAAAAGAAGCGCTGCTAATGCTTTAGGATAGTCATGACTGTTTATTTTTTAGCATATGTGTTTTAAAATATAAAATATTACATGGACTCAACATGCCTCTCAGCACATAGCTTGGGGTGTCTACTTTCTGAAATGGGTTTGTGCTATATTGACATTTCATGGCCGGCTACAGCGTGGACCTGCTTTGCCGGGACGGCGTCCCCCCGTGCACGAGCGGCCTTCGTGTCCTCTGCAGGGTGCGCGCGGTGCGCTCTGTGATCAGGAAGTCTGAGACTTGCCTGACCACAGATCGGAGTAAGGGGTCGATCCCGACCCCTTACCACGTGATCAGCTGTCAGCCAATCATTGGCTGACAGCTGATCATATGATGTCAGCAGAGCCGGTAATCAGCTATTTTTTCTCCTCGCGCTGACAGCATGAGGAGGAAAAATAGAGCCGATCACCGGTGGCCGTGAGAGGGACATCAGTCCCGATCACGGCGAGCTGCTGCAGATCCTCAGTGCCCACCTGTGCCCCCTGCCAGTGCCACCTAGCAATAGGCAGCAGTGCCGCCTACCAGTGCCCACCAGTGCCACCCATCAGTGCCCTCAGTGCCCACAATCAGTGCCTCAACAACAGTGCTGCACATCAGTGCCCATCAGTGCCACCCATCAGTGGTACTTATCAGTGCCCATCCATGCCACCCATCAGGGCCCATCAGTGGCCATCAGTGCCGCCTTATCTGTCCCCATCAGTTAACTGTGCCTATCAGTGCCGCCTTAACTGTGCCTATCCATGCCCATCAGTGCAGCCTATCAGTGCCCCCCAGTGCCGCCTCATCAACGCATATCAATGAAGGAGAAAAATTACCTGTTTGCAAAATGTTATAACAAACTATGAAACGTGTTTTTTTTTTTTTCAAAATTTTCCATTATTTTTTGTTTAGCAAAAAATAAAAATCCCAGCTGTGATTAAATACCACCAAAAGAAAGCTCTATTTGTGGGAAAAAAATGATAAAAATTTCATTTGGGTATAGTGTTGCATGACCGCGTAATTGTCATTCAAAGTGCATCAGCGCTGAAAGCTGAAAATTGGTCTGGGCAGGAAGGGGGTTTAAGTGCCCAGTAAGCAAGTGGTTAAAGCGGGGGTCCACCCACACCGCCAAAAAAAAAAAAATATTAAAAACCAGCAGCTACAAATACTGCAGCTGCTGACTTTTAATACATGGCCACTTACCTGTCCCAGGGTCCAGCGATGTCGGCAGGCGACGCCGAGAACCCGCTCGGTTCTCGGCAGCTGCCGCCGCCATCCTAGGTGAGGGAATCAGGAAGTGAAGCGTTGCGGCTTCATTTCCTGGTTCCCTACTGCGCATGCGCGAGTCGCGCTGCGCGTCCCAAGTGGTCCCTGCTCTCTCCTGGGAGCTGTGTGTTTCCCAGGAGACAGCACGGTGGGGACGGGAAGAGGCGTAGACTCCCATGGGAGTCTATGCCGGAAGTGGGTGCAAATACCTGTCTTAGACAGGTATCTGAACCCCCCTCCCCCCTGAAAGGTGCCTTATGTGACACCGGAGGGGGGGAGGGTTCCGAAAACGGAAGTTCCATTTTTGTGTGGAACTCCGCTTTAAAATATTCCATGGACTCAACATGATGCCTCTCAGCAAATAGCTTGGGGTGTCTACTTTCCAAAAAGGGGGGGGTGTTGAACTGTCCTGGCATTTTATGCCTAACATCACCCACTCTTCTAACCACTTCAATCACCAAGTCCTCCTTTCTGACACTTTTTGTTTACATAAAAAATATTTTGTTTTTGCTAGAAAATTACTTTGAACTCCCAAATATTATATATTTTTTTAAAGCATAGCCCCTACAGATTTAAAAAAAAAAAAATTTTTTCACAAAGAATTTGCGCAGCGATTCTTCAAATGCAATTTTTTTGGGAAAAAAACACTCTTGAATTTTAGTGCACAAAAACGCACTATATTACCCAAACGTTTGGTGAAATATAAAAGATGATCTTATGCTGAGTACATAGATACCAAACACGACATGCTTTAAAATTACGCACAACCACGCAGTGGCGACAAGCGATATTCATATTTAAAAGCCTTTACAGGTTACCACTTTAGATTTACAGAGAAGGTCTACTGCTAGAATTACTGCCCTTGATCTGACATTTGCAGGGATACCTCACATGCATGGTGCAATTGCTGTTTACATACGACATGATACCCATGCTTGCGTTCACCTTTGCGCGTGTGCACGGGGGGGGGGGAAGGGGTACTTTATTTTTTTTAATTTATTCATTTAGTTTTTTTTCATTTTTACACTATCCCTTTCAATTATTTATTTTTTATCTTTTTTATTGTTCTCACAGGGAATTTAAATATCCCCTATGAAAAATTTGGAGTCTATTAGACTCTAGATCTCTCCTCCGCCCTTAAAGCATCTGCCCATACCAAGATCGGTGTGATAAGATGCTTTCCCAGTGGCGCTGTTTATACCTGGCAAAGTCATGAAATGCTCGTAGCCTCCGGTTTCTTAGGTGATAGAGATGATTGGAGCCATTCTAGTCTTTGATCAGCTCTATGGTCAGCTGGTAGAACCACAAGCTGCATTTTCGGGTTCTCCGGTGGGACAGGAGAGCCTGAGAAAACCATGGAAGACGGCGGGAGGGGGCGAGTTTCCCCTGCTTGTAATAACAGTCTAGTGACTAATTTGCCATTAGGATTGCTTCTACATGAAATCCGACCACCAGCTGAAAAGAACGATACCAAGATGATACCTAAACTTGCAGGCATCATTCCAGGATAACCACTCAAATTCCAGCAACATACCAGTACATCGCTGGTCCTTGTTGGGCATATATTGTAATGTTCTTTTTTTTTTCATGCAGCCTGTGTGTTAAATGAAAAAAGAGACTCAATCAATCGATGGTATGCCCACTATTAGAATACCGCCCTGCATCCACCCAGTTCTAATGATGGGCATAGCACCGTTCTAAAAATATATGCTGAGGCATTGGGGCAATCTGCCCCTTTGTCCACCCCTGCCCCTATGCTTCGGCATATATGCGCTTTTTTAACTGTGGTGGTGAAATCACCTCCCACAGCGCTGGAGTCGCTAACTTGCATATTGTGAGAGCAAACGCTGTTGATGTCAAGATAAATAAATCAGTGCTGCAGCTGAATGGCGTACCTGCAAAGAAAATAATGGTTAACAATAAAACACAGTAAAGTATAAAAGAATTGCATACCTGCAAAGCAACAATAAAACATTGCAGTTAAGCATAAAATACAGTAAAACAGAGCAGAATAATAGAGAGAGAAAAAGAAAATGACAACTATGTTTGGCTTTTTTATTTTATATATTTTTTTTAAACTTTATGTATTTATTTTTTTTTTTACACTTTTTTATTTTTAACTGTAAAGGTTCCAGGTTTGGGTCTCTCAAAATGCGATGGCATCTTTGGAGACCCTGTGACAGTGTGTTCTAGAACTGTGCAGTGCTGTACCCTACGCTAATACTCCACTAGTGTGTGGTAGCGATAGAAACATTCACCGATACAGAGACCAGGTTGGTCAGGACAGGAGGGACAAAAATAGCGGGTATCACGCCTATATCTGCATCTCCTACAGACATGACATCTTCTTTGGGGTGATCCTTGGGTAGGGGTACCAGGGACAACACCTGGAAAATGCCTCTCATGCAGCTGGCTCACTGCATTTGCATTGGGTAGTTGGGGAACAGTGCCATCTGGAAACAGAAGGCCTGTGATGAGCTCTTCCTGGAATTTAAGGAAGGATCCATTTCGTCCTGATTCTTTGTATAGCACATAAGTGTTCAGCAGAGCCAATTCAAATATATATACAGATACTTTTTTATACCAGCGTCTGGCTCTATGGGCAATTAAGTATGGTGCCATCAACTGGTCGCTGAAGTCCACCCCTCCAGTGTTATCCAGTGGTTGCAATCGTGGACACAGAGGTGCTTCTCAACAACACCAGTCGCAGTTGCAATTTGGACTGTCGTATCTGCGTGAATGGAGGACAGAACGAAAACAATCCCTGTATTCCTCCACTGCAAGCAAATTATTACATTTCAAGCAGGCTCTGCCCCCCCTTCATCTGAATCAGGACTCTGCAAGCCGTTGGAGGAAGCCCTGGTGATTAGATCACACGGTGCCACATGCGCCAATTCCAAAATGAAGGAGGTGACTAAAAAGTGGCATGCTTGTGTAATAATTTTCCACGTACAAGTGTTACCCCTTTCCCAGTAAGGGTGACACCAAGTCCCAAACAATCTTGCCAGCGATACCCTATGTAGTCTGGGCAGTTGGGGGGGGGGGGGGGGGTGGCTCCACATGACTGTCTTTTCCCTCATAAACCATAAAACTAAATGTATAGCCTGTGGCCCTGTCACAGAGCTTCTACATCTTGACCCCATATCTGGCACGGTTGTTGGGGAGAAACTGTTTGAAAGCAAGACGGGCAAAAAATGAAATCAGGGACTCGTCAATGCAGACAAATTGATGAGGAATAACCAGGGCTGCGAACTGTTAGTTGAAGTGGTTTACGAGGGGCCGAATTTTGTGGAGCCAATCAAATCCAGGGTCACCCTGAGTACGACAGGGTTCATTATCATTAAAATGCATGAACCGCAATATCTGCTTGTATCGCGTCCTGGTCATGGAAGCAGAGAACATGGACATATGTTGAATTGGGTCAGTGGACCAATATGACCGCAACCCACTTTTTTTAGTTATTCCCATGAGGAGGGATAGCCCCAGAAAGGTCTTAAATTCGGAAAACTTAATATGTATCCATTCTCTGGCAAGAGTCAAATGGGGATTAGCAGTCGATGAATTGATCAGCATACAAATTGCTTTGGTCCACAATAGATCTATAGAGATCTTTCTTGAAAAGCAGTGAATTAAATCCAAGTGACATAAAATCAAAAGTTTCCACCTGAATTCCGGGATGGCCAGTGAATGGGGGAAGTACGGGCGCTGCAGAAGTGATAGGCTGCCAATCAGGGTTAGCATATGCAGTAGAGCTGCACGATTCTGGCTAAAATGAGAATCACAAATTTTTGCTTAGAAGATAGATCCCGATTCTCGCAGCATAACATCATCTTTTACATTAAAACAAAAAAAAATTGGGCTAACTTTACTGTTTCGTTTTTCTTTTATTCATTGAAGTGTATTTTTTCCCAAAAAATTGCGTTTAAAAGAGCGCTGGTCATATACAGTGTGACATTTTATTCCCTAGGGTCTCTGCTAAAATATATATAATGTTTGGGGGTTCCAAGTAATTTTCTAGCAAAAAATATTGATTTTAACTTAAGAAACAAGTGTCAGAAAAAGATTTAGACTTTAAGTGGTTAAACTTCCTGCATTTACACTTGTTTAAAAACTTGACAGACTGCCCAGATTTTTTTTTTTCACACAGAAATGTATCCCTTTGATCTAAGAAGGAAGAGTTACAATGTTTCAAGTTAAAATCTTGGCAGACTGGGGATGTTTTCTTTTGACAGCTGAGTGAGCAGATAAGTCTCTCCACTTGTTATATGAAAGAATCGGCAAACTCTGCAATAGAGATCGTCAGGGGAGTTGAATCGAGATCACGTTTTTTTAACGATTAATTGTGCAGCTCTAATATGCAGCGGGAAGGACGCTATGGGCTCTACGGGCCTGTCTTTTTCTTCTTGGTGGCTGCAGGACACTACATGTGCTAGCCACCGCACCAGCTTGAACTACACTTATGGAACTCGCCACGTGACTACGTATTACTACAGTGCTGGTTTGTCTACGACCAGGATGTGCTTGCTAGTTCACTATAAAAAACTAACTAGGGTCACCCGTGACACTAATACGGTGATCACTGGTGACGAGGTGAAAGGGTTAACTAGGGGGCGATCAGGGGGTTAAAACCTTTATTAGGTAATATATGGGGTTACCCTGACACTATAAAAGACTGACGATGAGTCGGACCAACTAGAGTCACCCGTAACACTAACACGGTGATCAGAAAATAGTTCTGTACACTATACTAGTGACACTGGTGACAGGGGGTGAAAGGGTTAACTGGGGGCGATCAAGGGGTTAAACCTTTATTAGGGGGTTAATGGGGGGTATCCTAAACCTACCTGTGCCTACCACTAACTGTCCTAACACTATTTATTGTCACAAGTGATACCAATACAGTGATCAGTGAAAAATCAGAAAAATACAATTGGTGTCACAGTGACAGGGAGTGAAGGGGTTAACGGGAGTGGGGTGGGGTGCGATCAAGGGGTCATCAAGGGGTTAATTGTGTGCCTACGTGTCCTGGTGTCAGTGTGCTGCTTGGTGTAATCACAGTTAGGGCTGGGAAAAAAATCGATTTAAATCTTGAATCGAGTTGAGAGGTCAAATCGATTCAAAATTTAAGCAAATCGATTTTTTTAGATTTTTTTTTTACCGCGCCGGTCCCGAGGTGCTGCGGGCATGAGTTTTTAGGCGGGTTTTTAGTCCGCGGCTACGGCCGGACGCCGCAGACTAGGCCGAAGCCGCGGCCTCGCCTAAAAACTCATGCCCGCAGCGCCTCCGGACCGGCGCGGACACCGCGCCGGGCCTAAAGAGCTGCGGGCAAGGAGTTTTTAGGCGAGGCCGCGGCTTCGGCCTAGTCCGCTAGGCCGGACGCTGCAGACTAGGCCGAAGCCGCGGCCTCGCCTAAAAGCTCATGCCCGCAGCGCCACGGGACCGGCGCGGTTTCCAAAAAAAAAACAAAACTCGATTCGAATCGTGAATCGAGTTTTTTTTAAGAGAATCGAAGATTTTTTTTTTTTTAAGAAAATCTCCCAGCCCTAATCACAGTGATGTTCTCTCTTCTCTTTCTGGAACCGAAAAGGGATGACATCACTTCCTCTGCCTGTGTTTACATTTCACAAGCAGAGGAGGCTCCTCATTCGCCAGAACTGATCAGCAGGTCCAGGCCAGAAATCATTGGCCTGGAGCTGTAGACTGATCAGTTCTGTAATGAATCCAATCGCCGCAGGCGCAAGTGTCGTACAGGTACGGCGATTCACACAGTGCTGGCAACCTGCAGCAGTAAATGTACGTGAGCTGTTCAGCAAGTGGTTAAAATGAACACTTGAGCCAGGCATGCGCTGCTGAGCATACATTCTCAGTTTTCTTTGGGTGGCAGGTTAAAATAACCCATGTGAGCATGTGAGGGAGTTAAATCATTCTGTGCTCTTGATATAAGATGACCCAACCCAGATGAAGACAGAGGGAAGATGGAGGAAGATTGTGGTTGTTGTATTGCTGATGGAAGGCACATTATGGCAAAAGCCTTAGGACCCCACAGCGGACTTGAGTTTTTCCTTTTAAGGTAGAATTCTTCTAAACGCTTGATATATGGCTCCAATTAGGGTGCAGTATATCTTTAAAAGACTAATAGAAGCCGGGAAAATTACTGGCAAAGCCTTTTGGCGGTCCTTCTTGATCTATGAACTGCTATATGGAAGTAATTGTACCTCTTAATGATTGGCAGGTTTTTCCTAGGCAGAAATCATCCCTCTTTTAATAAGAGTCTACAGCTCTTATAAAACTGAGTCTGTAAGGCTTTTTAATGGCATTTGTCCTACTCTTATCCAAGTTTATTCCCCATTAACAGTTATAGACAAACAGCAGTTTTACATGTATATAAAATGCTGCAAAATGGAGCCCCTGAGGTCTAAAAGACAGTCAAAATCTATTACGATAACAGCACACAGAAGAGCTTCTGTGCATCATGTAAAACCTGCTGAAGCTTTAAATGATACTGTAATAGATGCTTTACAGTATCACCAACCAGTTTTATAGGACACATGGTAATCTTTAGCCCAGTGTACCCATTTTATTGTATCCAGACTCAGGATACAAAAGAATGTTTATTCTAAGCTGGTTGCATTTTGTGTAAAACAATAGCATCATTACAGAGAACACTGTAAAGTATCTTTATTGTTGTGATTGTAATTTGTAGCTCAGTCACCAATGCAAGGTCACATTTGCAATCTAGAAAACATTATTAATGCATTTAGTTATGTTAAAACAAAGCTGACATTTAATGTGGTTTTATTTTGTCTTTCCTGGTTTCTTCTTTTCTCCCTCATCAACATGCTAAAAATATTTTTTTTTTTTTTTTTTTATGGAATCCTTCTATTTTTATTACATATCTTAATTTAGACACATTAGTGTCATCTTTATGTCTGTGCATTTCTGCCTAATGCAGACAGATCATGGCTGTTAGAAAGGGTCAGCAGGGTGCTGTACATAGATCTAGTTAGAGGAGCAATCGGCGAGCAATAAATGACTATAGCAATAAGCAATTGCTGCAGGGAGAAGCTGGGTAGCGCTAAAAAAGCTCTGTCTTTGGGCTCTGTACACTGAGGAAGTGCTTGACATCACTCATGATGTCACATCCCATCAAATGTAAAAACAATGCTGAAGCATTGTGTTAATGATGATCTGCTGCAGGTGCTCCTATGGAGCGTTGTGTAGCATGATGGGAAACACAGACGCTAATAGCTTCAGACAGCTAGGAGTTCTAGTGCTAGAGCTCACAGGTGCTCCAGAAAGCACTAAGGTTGGCCATCATTTTAAAATGCCTATTCCTCCATTGTTTTAAAATGCCCCTCTGGACTCAAGTGGTTCGAGACCCTCTTTAAAGCAGAACTTCACTCTCTCAATCAGCATTGACTATGCTTAATCCCAATACCGCTAGCATTAGTAACTAGATAGGGAACGTATATTATATTTACTTGTTTTAACCTTTTTAAAACAATTTCTTCAATTAGTTTCTGGTTTTCAAGTGTAGGAAAATTGCCATACATCCCAGGAGTCTTCATAAGGGGAGGAGAGGTTTCCCCAGCTAGGCATACCCTCCTGCTTGCGTGCCTGAGCTAAGGGCAGATGGATTCCACTAACTGAATGCTACATGAATCATATGCCTTTACTGAAGATGGCCACGGCAAGAAATGTTAGGTGTTTTTCAAAGCGATTTCTTAGCAAAATAAAGCATGAAGACCTGGATGGATGGGGTAGTTTCCCTCGAATATTAAACACAAATTAAAAGCTCCATCTTTCCAAACACTTTACTTAGTTAATTTGGGCCAAGTTGGCCCAAACAAACTGTCCCTCACTGACCCGTGAGGCTGCTGGATGTGCGGTAGAAACTGTATGTAGCTGCAGCTACATATAGCACTGTGTTCGGAGTGCAAGGTGAGACATTTTCATATACCTGGAACACAGTAGAGTCTACCCCAGCAGCTCAGAGCAAGCAGTGTATTCTAGTCTCTGCTTGCACCCGGAACAGTGTGGTGTGCTGTATGCAGCTACATATAGTTTATACCACACATCCAGCGGCCTCACAGGTTAGTGAGAGACACAGTTCATTTGGGCTGAACTATGTAAAGTGTGTGGAAAGTGCAATTCTTCTTTAAATTGCCTCTTTGGTTTGTGGTGCTCAGATGCAGTGTAGATCCTCTTTAATTAAAAAACCCAAACAGTAGGTCCCTGCACTAGGAAAGTGATAGTCTGTTTCTCCTACTCACTTCCAGGAATGTTAAATGTTTCTGGTCAATTTTCCAGACCCTTGCATCCCCACAGGACCCAGCAGTGACGTAGGGGTTGGAGGAGGGAACCGTATCACTCAGTGGGGAAACAGGCATTCACAGAAGTGTTAAATTGTGAAGCTTCTGGCAAAGCTGCAATATTGCAATGTAAGGAAGTTAGGAGACACAAGCAACCAGAGAAGTCAGAAAAATCCTTCTTCTATTGCAAAGGCATGCCATTTGGATTTTTTTTATGTGACAGAGTCTCTTTAAAGTATATGAGAAGCAAATTACTAAAACCTTATATAAGTTTTAACATGCTAATGTAATTAAAAAAGTAGGTTTTAATATTTTTTAATCCACAAATTTCATCAAAATAATAACTAATGATCCTAGTGGTCCTTGTTCAGGAACTTACTATTATAGAGTGACACCGCTCTGTTCTTGCCTCCTGCATTGTCACACTGGCTTCAAATGAAGACTGCAAATGACTCTTTTAATAGACAATTCGCAGGAAAGGTTCACTGTTGTCACAATTGGGAAACCCGCACTGAGAAATGCCATGCAACCCTGCCGAAGTGCATGCATATAGACTTGAAGTGCTTGCAAATTGGCGGCAGGATATCAGGATAACTGACATGCAATAAAGAAGGGTGAAATCATGTATTTTATTTTTAAAAAAATGTGTAGGGTAGCACAGCGATTTACCAAACAAAATGTTATCTGCTGCTCAAAAGTAGCATTGTGACAGTGCAAGCCATTCACCGTTGAGTGGCATCTTGATTTGTCCTAATTGTGCTCTTGATTTTGTTGGTATCTTGCTTAATATATCTCCCTCATGATTTCTAATGGCAGAGATGTTTAGAACTCTAAGCAGAAACCATTACAACTGTAGTTATATCAATTTCTGTAAAGATAAAGTTAATGGCTAACTGAAACTTAGATGGCTAAAAGATGGCTAGTTAATGGTGCAGCCTCAATGCAAGGGCACATAGAGACCAGTTTTCTGTGTTCCCTGTTCACACAATATCAATGCATTTTTACATAGTGCCACTCACAGCAATGCAGCTTTTCGCAACACGCTGCCATGCATAGACTTGAAGTGTCATTTTGTGACCCTTCAATAAAGTTGAAAAACAAAAAAGTAAACAGTAGTTTAGATGTTGTGGCTGGATAAATTACATTTCTCAGGCTAAAAACTTTTTAAAATACAGAAAACACCTGTTGAACCTGCCAGATGTGCATTGAACTGGAAGCATAAAATCTTTGTTCTGTAAGCCAGTAATCTCCATATTATTCATAAAATGGATATGAATAAAGGCATACATGGAAACTACACAAAAGACAAAATAAAGGCGCGCACACCTAGCATTACCAATGACATTTAATGAATGATAAAATACATAAAAAGTTGGTACTCACAAAAAGCAACTGTTATTAAACCATAAAATCACACAGTGTAGAATGTGCTAGATCACATCACGGGGTATAAGCTGACATGCTTTGGGAGTAGGCTAGCTCTGAGGAAGGGGGTGCGTGCCCGAAACGCGTCAGTTATACCCTGTGATGTGATCTAGCCCATGTTTCTGTGTGATTTTATGGCTCAATAATAGTTGTTTTTTGTGAGTACCCACTTTTTATGGATTTTATCATTTATTAAATGTCATTGGTTTATGCACTAGGTGTGCACGCCTTCCATTTTGTTTTTTTGTAGTTTCCACCAGATCACCCCATCTGAGTAGGGCAGCATCCACCCAGTCTTGGGATACTGATGTCCCTGTTGCCCTTCACTTTAGAAGACCCCTTAGTGCTGGAAGTCTTTTTTCGTGTAAAGGCATACATGGTTTTAGACTTGCTTGAGTGACGGATATGGCCTCCTCTGTAGAAGCCATGGCTGTGTTACTAGCTGCATTACCAGGTAAAAAATGCCTGATATGCAAACCACCAACCAAAAAATGTTGACTGTGGGTTCCTGCTTAGCGATCATTGAAGACACTTTAAATACAGAAATAAATGCTTTGTTGTTTTTTTTTTTGCTCCTGGTTTAGACCTTCACTGCTTTGATACACTGAGCAGTTATCATACGTTCTGTTGCTTTTATAAAATTGTATTGGATTAATAATACACAAACCATTTAGAAGCAAATAGAGCTCAGAGAACTTCTTGATCATAACTGATTGTGCAAAATTGTTATACTTTTGGAAAATTCCATTTTGTAAGACAGTACAAAAATTACAACATAGTTGTTGTTTACTGAATAATTTACAACAAAATATAACATTATATTATAAATTAGGAATGCATTTGTCAATTGTGTCTATGAAAGAGACCCTGTTGTGGGCGTCTGTCTCATGCTTTTTGTCTAATCTGACAAATTAACATTTTCTGAAGCTATAAAACTCCTCCCAGCCATCAAGTTAATTGGTTACTGAACTGTGAAAAAAACATCTGTGTTTCTACTCCCAAGAATCCATGCTAGATTTAAAAAATGAGCTTTAAAGGAGTATAGCAAAAGCTTTTTTGGCCATACTTCTCCTGTGGGTTACAGGAGTTCCCTTAGTTCTGCACTTCAGTGACCCATTTTTAGCAACAGTGGGCTAAAGCCGGTGTTTTCTAATGCCACAGAGCAGGTCCAGGCTTTGCCCTGAAGCCTGGACTGACAGCTGGCTCAGCCTCTCAGCAAGCCACTGAGAGACTGAGCCAGCCGCTCCCCCCCACCTCCACAGCCCGGTGCTTCAGTGAGCACCAGAGGGGCAGAGCAGAGAGCCAGAGACTGACAGTCACCAGCTCTCTGCAGGCTGAGGACTGAGAGCTCAGTGATCAGCTGTGTGTGATCTCTCAGTTCTCAGTCTTCGAGGCAGCAGGAACAGTTGCAGCTATCTAGGGGAGCATGTTTTTTTTTGTTTTTCATATTCCTGAACGTCTCTCTTAAGGCAGGGAAAGGCAGGTGGCTCAACTTTGTATCTTTATCACATGCCTAGCTTCAGGTAACCAGCCAGCAGAGACATAAGTATGTGTTGTGTGGGAAGGAGGGCTTATTTAAGGTTGTTAGAAACATGAATTCTTCAGGAATTTGCTGACGTTGCAATAAATGAGTACAAGAGCGAATTTGGTGGTACTTTAAATATTTCACATCCATGGAACTTTAAAAATTTTCCACAAACATTTTAAAATTAGCATTTTTGCTTCACAGTGCAGTAAATGTGATCTAGGGAGCTCTACAGCTGCCTTGATCACTTTTACTGTAATGACCTGTACACACGGTCGGATTTTCCGACGCAGAAAGTGCGATCAGATTGTGTTGTCGGAAATTTCCGATCATGTGTGGGCTCCATCTGACTTTTTCCGTCGGAATTTCCGACACACAAAGTTTGAGAGCAGGATATAAAATTTTCCGACAACAAAATCTGATCCTTTAAATTCCGATCGTGTGTAGACAAATCCGACGCACAAAGTGCCACGTTTGCTCAGAATAAATTAAGAGATGAAAGCTATTGGCTATTGCCCCGTTTATAGTCTCGACGTACGTGTTTTACATCACCGCGTTCAGAACGATCGGATTTTCCGACAACTTTGTGTGACCGTGTGTATGCAAGACAAGTCTGAGGCAACATCCGTTAGAAAAAAAACGATGGATTTTGATGTCGGAATGTCCGTTCAATGTCCGATCGTGTGTACAGGGCATTATAGTCGCTGGCAGAAAAAAATGGTACCATGCGCAAGGCTGCAGCGTGAGTTTTACCTACTTGAATTCGGACAATTTATAAACAGCCTTTTGACAACAACCGGTAAAGCAAATCTGTTGCATCCAAAAAAAAATCCCCACCCCTGTGGCCTAAGCAATCTTTAGTACCAATACTTATCCTTACTGCTGCTTCCCTCTTCTCCTATTGCTATCACTCTCTAAAAGTTCTCATACTTCTGAGCATGCAGGATCATGGGACTCATCACCTGATTAACCCACAAAGCTTGGGACCTGAGTAGCCAATAACTTGGCTTCAAGCTGTTACATAGGGTAAGTGTGACATTCCAAACAAGTGGCCACTGCTCCCACCTATAACTGGTCTATTGCAGCAAGGAGCACTGGAAGGGCGATGTATGTCAAACCAATACAAAAAGATTTCCAAGCTCAAATTTGCCAACCAGCCAGCGACCAACCAAACTACAGGCACTCTGTTTCCTGTAGTCCCTAACTCTGACTTCAGTGAGTCTCTACAAAAAGAGCATATGCATTTTAATGGATAGGTAGAGGGCAGGTGGACCTGGAAGGAGCCCACCCCTCCTTAAAAGTACAGTAGCACACTGAAAACCCAGCACATTGCACTATGGCAGCAAAGATGTCAGTGCATTGTCTGACCAATATAATCAAAACACAAACAAGTGGTCACTGCCCCCACCTATTACTGGTGTATTGCAGCAAGGAGCACTGGAAGGGTGATGTATGTCAAACAAATACAAAAAGATTTCCAAGCTCAAACTTACCAACCAGCCAGAAACTGGGTGCCTTGATGGGGCTTGTAGCTTGCATATGTATTTGCAAATGTGTGCAGCCTAAACCCCTGTCCTTAACGCATATTGTTAGACAGGTCAATTTGGTTGGTCACTAGCTGGTTGGTAAGTTTGAGCTTGGAAATCTTTTTGTGTTTGATATAAAGGGTGACATTCAATTTAAAGCGGTAGTAATCTCTGATACTTCTACCCAGAATTACACAGAATGAAGTGCATTAAGTTATTTTAAATCAAAGCGCTGCATAGTCGAAATATATGAACGCTTCTTGTAAAAATATTGTATTTGATAAAGCTCTTTTTTGTTTGCAGCCACCGCTATACAGACTGTTGTTTTCCACGTTCAATACTGTTCTTACTTCCGCCCTTTTTCCCTTTCCATGTCCCCAATCTCGTGCATGCGCAGTACTTATCAAGCCAAGCCTTGGCGGTCCTGTGCTGTGCGCACTGTCTCTACAACCCCTGTGACATAGCGAGTCACGTGGGGTTAAGGCTCAGCTTGTGAATGGAAAACATTCTCCCGGAACCGCAGAGCTGATGTCAGGCAAAGGAAATGACGTAGCCCCAGCATGTAAACACCTATTTTTCCAGCAAAGAAAAGCCTGCCGAAAAAATAGGACTAAGTGCACATGCGCCGATTTACGTCATTGATCAGAAAAGGATGGATTTCACAGAAAGGGATAAGATAGGAAGCGTACACAGAGCAACAAGGTCACTAGGTAGGAAAGCTTAATATGGTGAAAATAGCACAGGATGGGTTTACTTGTGCAGTTGTTGACAATACTAGGTAATGGACTTAGTCACTTCATGGTGACTTCACCACATTATCAATCAGAAATCTTTGTTGTTATTTTTCATACATCATATCACATGGCACAGCACAATCTGTGTCCATAGGCATTTGTCTTTAGAGACGTTTTGAAATGTGTTTCTTTAGGGAGTTAGTTCTGAGAACTTCCACACTGTGGACAAATAATAATATCAGTGGCAAACACTAAGGAAATTAAATCAAAGAGGCAATAAATGGAACCATATAAACTATAACTAATTAAAAGGTATTAGGAAGAGATGAAATCGTAGCAAATGGCTGCTCAAAACCCTGAAAGTAATGAAACAATTCTATAAAACGTGTAAGTGAAATGTAGCTTATAATTGAATGTAATTGCTTATGTGCTCCCTTTCTTTTCTGATGTGTCACGAAACAAAACCTTTTTAATTTAGACTCGTGTTTCATTGATCTCAGGAGACACTGTATAAATCATTCAGCTTCTGAAGTCTCTTCAGGAAACATTGGATTTTTTAGATCTTTTATACATTTCACTTTATTACACAATACACATGAAAGAAAGAAGAAACTGATTAAATGTATGGATGATTTCAAGTGTTTATTGTTCTCCAGTACTGGTTTCAGCATTGGTCTGAATTATAAAGAAAAAGCCCAGAGTGAAATGTGTCTCAAAAATTCTGTTGATGGGATTCCATTTTAAAAATGGCCCTGACGGTAGTTTATGGGGAATTTTTTTTATCGAAAGTATCTTGCTGCTATGTTGACCTGAATGTTGATAAATCAAACAGGCAGAATCGAGTCTTTCTAACCTGTCTACATGACCTTTGGTTGCTATGGGCTATTGCTGCTAATGTTCCCAGAAATGTTGGCCGGTGTTCAGGGGTTCATGTCACATTTTATTTTAGGGTGTAGTGGAAGCTGAAAAACTCGAATATGAACATTTGGTGTGTTTTGGAAAAAAAATACAACTTCTTTTACCAGGAACCAGTGACAACATTCAAAATGTCTATTAGTAGCAGCTACTGCTACATAGGGCTTGTCAATCTTTGCAGTACATTTATCACTACAATAATAACATTAATTACCATTTTCTGTTATGTCAAGAGGCTGTTATAATTGTTTGCATGTTTAGAATTTGATCAAGTGGAATTTTAAATACACAATACGATGTTCCACATAGCTATGTTTTGTCTTCTTTTAAGCAAACTTGTGTTAGAGCTGTTTCTTTCAGGTAATGGCTTTGGGAGTAATTAATAGCTTTTATTTTGAGGCACCTTATTTGTTAACTGCTTTAACAATGCCAAAGCCAAGGTCACTTTACAACTTAATTAAGACTGCTTGTAATGGGAGGATTATTTATTTCTGTATGCTATAATTAATTCAGTGGGCTGTACATAAGGTTAAAAGCAGGTACTTGAAAATTTAAAAGCTCACTCGACATTTGCTTTCATGAGTGAGCTCATTAATTGACAGGTTACCTATGCTGAGGGTATACACTGAGTCTGATTGCATCGCTTCAGAGAAGCAATTTCTCGGTTGTAATTTCAGTGGGATAAAGTGTTATTATTAGAGCTTATAACTCGTTTCAGTACATATTAGAAAAGCAAATTGATTTGAGTACAAACCACAAGACAGTCTTCCTCTTCATGTATCTATCACTAATCACAGGGCTTAGATATGGCTCCCAAAAGGGGGGGGGGGGGGGGGGCTATTGCGAGCGTTGAAGATCTTGGCTTAAACCATGTTCATTGCTCTCTTTTAATTTTAAACTGATGGTCACATATTTGGCATGACGTGTGTACTGCATCAACTTAGTATATCCATTTTTTGCAGTATGTAATAGAACAATAAAAATCTTTATGACTATTTTGAACAGTCAATTCGTTTTTTTTTTGTAATTCTGTATTTAGACATTGTGCATTTACAAAAGAATATGGCATTCCTACATAAACAATAAATGTGAGCAAGAGCTCCACGAAGAACCAACATTGAATAGTCAATTTTAGACCTTTTTTTTACAATTAGTGGTATTAAGGCTTTTATTTTTTTTATTTTTATTTTTTAAATATACATGTTATACTTACCTGCTCTGTGCAGTGGTTTTGCACAGAGCAGCTCTGGTCTTCTTCTTTTCGGGTTCCCCACCAGCGTTCTTGGCTCCTCCCCCTCGAGCAGTGCCCCCAGAGTAAGCCGCCCCGAGGTAAAAAAAAAATCTGCCTTTTAGAACCACTTTAAAGTGGATGTAGACCCTCACATATACCCAGTGACGTGAACGACCTTCACAGAGATGAAACAAATCTCCCTACAAAAAATTTACTTGTATATGTGCTGTTTTCCACTTTCTAGACTGTTTAGAAAGTGCACATTGTGTTAGAATTTTCTCTTCCCGTTCCACCACTGGTTGTGGATTCTTAGCATACATTGTGTGACAGCTAATAATAATAAAAGGTGCAGCGCTAACTCAATGGGTGACCATACAGAGAAATATATAATATATAATAAAACCGGAAGCAAAAAGAAATGTCCAACAGTAAATGTCCCAAAAAGACTGACATGAATCCACCAGAGGTGTGATGATAACAGCAGACAATGATGTGTGATACTGGAACCCTTCACCATAGATCGAATGGCCTCTCACCTGGTCCTAAAGATAATCAGGCAATGATACAAGATCGGCAGACAAGGAGATCTACATGACAAGGGACTCCTCCGGATGATCAGATGGCAGGTGGGTATCATAAGCATGTAATCACAAAAGGGACAGACATAGTGCTCTCCGTATTCAAATGTTTATTGTAAAACGAATAAAATCAGACTTACATATCAGGCACTTCACAAGTGCCAGGAAACGAACATGGACACACAGTGTGTGAGCGGTGGAGCATGCGCAGTAGCAGCGGATGACGTCACGACGTCACGTTCTAGACGCGTTGCGTCCCAGTGGGCGGGGACTTCCTCAGCAGATGTCGTGACTACGTGGGCACCCGCGCTATAAGGAGGTAAGTTGTCATGGCAACACCAAAGACAACTAAGATGACGTGTACCGGAAATGGGCAGACTCCGGAAGTGTCTCCACATACATCATTCCGAGCCTATGTAGCCCAATTAAGTATAGAGAAGGTTCAAAAATACATATGAAATAGTAAAAGTATATAAAACAATCTGGTGTTAGCACAAGACATACCCGAAAGTGAAGTCTTGAAAGAGCAGTGTCAGAGCACCATAATGTCTAAAATAAAAATGCAAAAAAATGCATGATAACTGTCATCCGCGGCCACCGACTGCTCCCCATCATAATATAATAAAAACATTATTACCATCATGGTACTAATTGTTACATGATATGGTAAAATAAGGACATTATTACCGTCACAATACTTTCTCATTACACAGACAATAAGAAAAGAGAAAAAAGAAAAACTAAAAAACTAAAAAACTTTATCGATCAGATAAAAAACAATTGGTATCGAATTCTACATTTAACCCATCGGGGTGCATGACCCCTGTCTCATAGATCCAGTGGGATTCTCTTTTACTAAGCTGCCGGATGAAGTTACCCCCTCTCCAGTGCTTAGTAACCCTTTCAATGCCCCAAAATTTTAAATACTTAGGGTTTTGTTGGTGGGAGATCTTAAAATGTCTAGACACGCTATGGGTCTTGAGACCTTTCTTGATGTTATTAACGTGTTCAGCCAGCCTGACATGTAAGGGTCTTGACGTTCTTCCAACATACTGTAGACCACAGCTACACTCCAGCATGTAGACCACCCCAATAGTGTCACATGTAATGAGCTGTTTAATCTCATACTCTCTGTTAGTAACCGAGGCCAAGAATTTTTTCCTCTTTTTGATATTACCCTTAGAATGTTTACAGGGGACACATCTACCACAGGCATAAAAGCCTCCCAAAAAGGAAAAAAGCTTATCTGAGGTAGGTACTGGGGGGTCAAGAACACTGGGTGCCAAGCGATCCCTAAGCGTAGGGGCTTTTTTGTATATAAACTGAGGTCTATCAGGTAATATGGGGCCTAAGACTCTGTCTTGTTTCAAAATAGCCCAATTTTTTTGAATAATTTTCTCAAATTTCCGGTGTTGAATATTGTAATCCAACACCATTTTGAAATTGTGGCTATCATTAGCAAGGGGCTTAGAGGAATTGGCAATCAGTTCATTCCTCTCTAATAACATGATTTTAGATACCTCTTCATCTAATAAGGCCCTATTGTACCCCTTCTGTTCGAATCTCGAGGTGAGGACCTCAGACTGGCTGACAAAATCCTCCACAGTAGTACAATTCCGACGCAATCTTATATATTGCCCCCTGGGGATGTTACACAGCCAAGAACTGTGATGGCAACTCCCCAGGGGAATATAAGAATTACGGTCGGTGGGCTTAAAATAGTTAGTAAGAGAGAATTTATTTTGCAAGATACTAATAGATAAATCCAAAAACACCACTTTTTCAGAGCTGATGGTCCATGTGAGAGATATGTTTCTGGAGTTGTTATTTAATGATTGAATGAACTCATCCAACCTGGATCTCTCGCCATTCCAGATCAAGATGAGATCATCAATAAATCTCCTGTAGCACAACAGCTCGGGGGGGCGATGGAGAAAGACAGCTTCATCCTCCCAGTGGGCCATAAAAATATTAGCCACACTGGGAGCAAAGCGGGCCCCCATGGCAACACCCCTGGTCTGCAGATAATATTCTCTGTCATACCAGAAATAGTTCCTCTTGAGGCAGAAATCCAGGCAACTCAAGAGGAACTCCTGGTGACCACCAGAAAGGGAAGACGAAGCTAATGCCCATTCAACTGAAGTCATTGCATCCTCATGGCCAATGATAGTATACAGTGAACTTACGTCCGCTGTTACCAAGAATGTGGAAGGCGAGCAGTTTAAAGTATCAAGAATTTGAATAATATGTTTTGTGTCCTTCAAAAATGCTGGAGTTTGCATGACCAAGGGCTGCAAAAAAAAGTCGATATATTGTCCTAATCTGGCGGATACAGAATCGATCCCATTGACAATGGGTCGTCCCGGGGGGTTAACCGTGTCCTTATGGATTTTAGGTAAGAAATATATGATGGGTGTTCGACAAAATAAAGGATCCAAGTATAAAGCCTCTTTTTTATTCAGGATTTTACGGTCTTTACCGTCCTCAACAATGCTATGTAGCTCGTCCTTAAAAGATAACATGGGATCTTTATTAAGAACATGGTAAGTGTCACGGTCTGATAAAAGGCGGGACATTTCATTTTGGTAATATTCTTTACTAAGGATAACCAGCCCACCTCCCTTATCCGCCGGACGGATCACAATGTCCTTTCGTTCAGTTAAGGATTTAATTCCCCGTTTGATGAACAAAGGGTCAGAAACTTTTTTAATATGTAATTTCTCCAAATCTTTGGAGACCATATTTTTAAAAACATCTAAATGTTTATTGTCTGAGATCTGAGGGTTAAATGTAGATCTGTTACGTAAAGTGGAGTAATTTTGTCCAGAGGGCCTGGGCCCTTGAGAGGGATGGGACAAAAAATATTTTTTCATATTCAATGTTCTAATGTATTTTTGAATACTCACATACGCACTAAATTTGTTGAGATTTTTTATGGGTGCGAATTTTAAGCCACGATCAAGGACCTTAACTTCATCGTCACTAAGGACAGCATGACTAAGATTGTAAATCCCTAAACCTGATGTGGCCTGGATTTTTTGTATTCGCTTCCCCCCTCTGCTTCCCCCCTAAAGCGAAAACAAAGAGAGGAAGCAGAGGGGGGAAGCGAATACAAAAAATCCAGGCCACATCAGGTTTAGGGATTTACAATCTTAGTCATGCTGTCCTTAGTGACGATGAAGTTAAGGTCCTTGATCGTGGCTTAAAATTCGCACCCATAAAAAATCTCAACAAATTTAGTGCGTATGTGAGTATTCAAAAATACATTAGAACATTGAATATGAAAAAATATTTTTTGTCCCATCCCTCTCAAGGGCCCAGGCCCTCTGGACAAAATTACTCCACTTTACGTAACAGATCTACATTTAACCCTCAGATCTCAGACAATAAACATTTAGATGTTTTTAAAAATATGGTCTCCAAAGATTTGGAGAAATTACATATTAAAAAAGTTTCTGACCCTTTGTTCATCAAACGGGGAATTAAATCCTTAACTGAACGAAAGGACATTGTGATCCGTCCGGCGGATAAGGGAGGTGGGCTGGTTATCCTTAGTAAAGAATATTACCAAAATGAAATGTCCCGCCTTTTATCAGACCGTGACACTTACCATGTTCTTAATAAAGATCCCATGTTATCTTTTAAGGACGAGCTACATAGCATTGTTGAGGACGGTAAAGACCGTAAAATCCTGAATAAAAAAGAGGCTTTATACTTGGATCCTTTATTTTGTCGAACACCCATCATATATTTCTTACCTAAAATCCATAAGGACACGGTTAACCCCCCGGGACGACCCATTGTCAATGGGATCGATTCTGTATCCGCCAGATTAGGACAATATATCGACTTTTTTTTGCAGCCCTTGGTCATGCAAACTCCAGCATTTTTGAAGGACACAAAACATATTATTCAAATTCTTGATACTTTAAACTGCTCGCCTTCCACATTCTTGGTAACAGCGGACGTAAGTTCACTGTATACTATCATTGGCCATGAGGATGCAATGACTTCAGTTGAATGGGCATTAGCTTCGTCTTCCCTTTCTGGTGGTCACCAGGAGTTCCTCTTGAGTTGCCTGGATTTCTGCCTCAAGAGGAACTATTTCTGGTATGACAGAGAATATTATCTGCAGACCAGGGGTGTTGCCATGGGGGCCCGCTTTGCTCCCAGTGTGGCTAATATTTTTATGGCCCACTGGGAGGATGAAGCTGTCTTTCTCCATCGCCCCCCCGAGCTGTTGTGCTACAGGAGATTTATTGATGATCTCATCTTGATCTGGAATGGCGAGAGATCCAGGTTGGATGAGTTCATTCAATCATTAAATAACAACTCCAGAAACATATCTCTCACATGGACCATCAGCTCTGAAAAAGTGGTGTTTTTGGATTTATCTATTAGTATCTTGCAAAATAAATTCTCTCTTACTAACTATTTTAAGCCCACCGACCGTAATTCTTATATTCCCCTGGGGAGTTGCCATCACAGTTCTTGGCTGTGTAACATCCCCAGGGGGCAATATATAAGATTGCGTCGGAATTGTACTACTGTGGAGGATTTTGTCAGCCAGTCTGAGGTCCTCACCTCGAGATTCGAACAGAAGGGGTACAATAGGGCCTTATTAGATGAAGAGGTATCTAAAATCATGTTATTAGAGAGGAATGAACTGATTGCCAATTCCTCTAAGCCCCTTGCTAATGATAGCCACAATTTCAAAATGGTGTTGGATTACAATATTCAACACCGGAAATTTGAGAAAATTATTCAAAAAAATTGGGCTATTTTGAAACAAGACAGAGTCTTAGGCCCCATATTACCTGATAGACCTCAGTTTATATACAAAAAAGCCCCTACGCTTAGGGATCGCTTGGCACCCAGTGTTCTTGACCCCCCAGTACCTACCTCAGATAAGCTTTTTTCCTTTTTGGGAGGCTTTTATGCCTGTGGTAGATGTGTCCCCTGTAAACATTCTAAGGGTAATATCAAAAAGAGGAAAAAATTCTTGGCCTCGGTTACTAACAGAGAGTATGAGATTAAACAGCTCATTACATGTGACACTATTGGGGTGGTCTACATGCTGGAGTGTAGCTGTGGTCTACAGTATGTTGGAAGAACGTCAAGACCCTTACATGTCAGGCTGGCTGAACACGTTAATAACATCAAGAAAGGTCTCAAGACCCATAGCGTGTCTAGACATTTTAAGATCTCCCACCAACAAAACCCTAAGTATTTAAAATTTTGGGGCATTGAAAGGGTTACTAAGCACTGGAGAGGGGGTAACTTCATCCGGCAGCTTAGTAAAAGAGAATCCCACTGGATCTATGAGACAGGGGTCATGCACCCCGATGGGTTAAATGTAGAATTCGATACCAATTGTTTTTTATCTGATCGATAAAGTTTTTTAGTTTTTTAGTTTTTCTTTTTTCTCTTTTCTTATTGTCTGTGTAATGAGAAAGTATTGTGACGGTAATAATGTCCTTATTTTACCATATCATGTAACAATTAGTACCATGATGGTAATAATGTTTTTATTATATTATGATGGGGAGCAGTCGGTGGCCGCGGATGACAGTTATCATGCATTTTTTTGCATTTTTATTTTAGACATTATGGTGCTCTGACACTGCTCTTTCAAGACTTCACTTTCGGGTATGTCTTGTGCTAACACCAGATTGTTTTATATACTTTTACTATTTCATATGTATTTTTGAACCTTCTCTATACTTAATTGGGCTACATAGGCTCGGAATGATGTATGTGGAGACACTTCCGGAGTCTGCCCATTTCCGGTACACGTCATCTTAGTTGTCTTTGGTGTTGCCATGACAACTTACCTCCTTATAGCGCGGGTGCCCACGTAGTCACGACATCTGCTGAGGAAGTCCCCGCCCACTGGGACGCAACGCGTCTAGAACGTGACGTCGTGACGTCATCCGCTGCTACTGCGCATGCTCCACCGCTCACACACTGTGTGTCCATGTTCGTTTCCTGGCACTTGTGAAGTGCCTGATATGTAAGTCTGATTTTATTCGTTTTACAATAAACATTTGAATACGGAGAGCACTATGTCTGTCCCTTTTGTGATTACATGCTTATGATACCCACCTGCCATCTGATCATCCGGAGGAGTCCCTTGTCATGTAGATCTCCTTGTCTGCCGATCTTGTATCATTGCCTGATTATCTTTAGGACCAGGTGAGAGGCCATTCGATCTATGGTGAAGGGTTCCAGTATCACACATCATTGTCTGCTGTTATCATCACACCTCTGGTGGATTCATGTCAGTCTTTTTGGGACATTTACTGTTGGACATTTCTTTTTGCTTCCGGTTTTATTATATATTATATATTTCTCTGTATGGTCACCCATTGAGTTAGCGCTGCACCTTTTATTATTATTTGTCTAGAGGGATTTGATCGTTTACCCTGGTGTTCAGCTGCTTCATTTTTTATTTACATTTTTATTTTGTGACATACGTGCGCTGATATACTTTTATATTATTGTGTGACAGCTGACTGGAGGAAAGGCACTCACCCCCTCTCCGCATAGGCAGAGGAAGAAAGAAAAGTGCAGAGCTGTGCTGTGACTAGACTAGCTGTCTGCTAATCTATTTATAGCACCCACCCCGCCACAAATTTCAGGCTGGTTTTATCTTGGTTGTCGGAGAGCTTGTCAGAAGTTATGCTGATAACAAAAGAACCGAGCAGCAGAAAGACACAAGACTTAGGGCTTTGGAGAAAGATAAGTAAACACTACAGATAGATGTGCCCAGGTCAAATTTCATGAATGGGGTTTACATCCACTTTAGGGTTTGCCTTCTGGATGCATTTTAGGCTTTCTGATTTAACTAGCATGTCCTCTTAAGTAAAGCCTTCAGTTTAATTTCCCAGACTGGTGTACCTCTGACACATGCTGATAAAATTCTGTATGAATCATCTGCTGTCCAGGTTACACAAAACTAGAATATGTGCACCTCCACAATAAGCATCCATTTTTTCTTTTGATGCACTTATTAAAATGCTTGGTGTATGCTTCAATTTTAGTTTGTCATTCTAAAATTATTTATAGTTTAAAAGTTTCCCGTTAACAGCCGGTAAAGCAACAGTGTCTCCATTTTGAAAATGTTAAAAAAAAAAAGACCATTTTTCGGTGAGCAAATCCTGTTGGAAAACTTCTCAAGATGTTTGTGTTTCTAATACAAGCTCATTATTGAACTGAGTATCTAATTTGCTGATTTTACTACACCTACAGTTTCCTACAGGCTTCACAGTAGAGGCCAGATTTTTCCAAAGCACACGTGAAAGCATTACTTGAAATTAACCTTGTATGTTTTTCAGTGGTAGATGGTCAGCAAGGTAAAACTTTAAGGCCTCATGCACGCTGGACGTTAAAATAACATTTTAAAAACGCCGGTAGTTTTGCAGTGAGTTTATCAATGTTTTTTAACGTTTTTGCAATAGCGTTTTTTTAAAATAAATTAAAAACGTTAAAAAATGCTTGTGAGCTGCGTTTTTGAGCGTTTATCAGCGTTTTTTGACGTTAGAGCGTTTTCACAGCTGTAAACCTCCTCTCAGAATCCACTAGTTTTTTTTTTTTTTTTTTTTAACCACTTTCCTACCCAGCCATAGTCATATGACGTCCACAGATGGGATCTCCCATCCTGGGTGGACGTCATATGACGTCCTGGGATTCCTGGCCGTCTAGGGGGCGCGCGCGCCCGCCGCGTTGCTCGGGACCCGGTGCGTGTGCCCGGCGCCCGCGATGTCCGCCGGGCACCCGCGATTGCCCGTTAACCGGGCCAGACCGTGGATCTGTGTGTGTAAACACACAGATCCACAGCCTGTCAGCTCTGAGGAGAGCAATCTGTGTTCCCAGAACGGAGGAACACAGATTGGTCTCCTCCCCTTGAGCGTCCCCTCCCCCTTCAGTTAGAATCATTCTCTAGGAAACATATTAACCCCTCCCCGCCCCCTAGTGGTTAACCCCTTCACTGCCTGTCACATTTACACAGTAATCAATGCAATTTTATAGAATTGATCGCTGTATAAATGTGAATGGTCCCAAAAATGTGTCAAAAGTGTCCGATGTGTCCGCCATAATGTCGCAGTCATGAAAAAAAATCGCGATCGCCGCTAAAAAAATAAATAAATATTTTTTTTTTAAAAATGCCATAAATCTATCCCGTATTTTGTAGACACTATAACTTTTGCGCAAACCAATCAATATACGCTTATTGCGATTTTTTTTTTACCAAAAATATGTAGAAGAATACATATCGGCCGAAACTGAGGAAAAAATGTGTTTTTAAAAAAAAAATTGGGATATTTATTATAGCAAAAAGTAAAAAATATTGTGTTTTTTTTCAAAATTGTCGCTCTTCTTTTGTTTATAGCGCAAAAAATAAAAACCGCAGAGGCGATCAAATACCACCAAAAGAAAGCTCTATTTGTGGGGAAAAAAGGACGTCAATTTTTTTTGGGTACAACGTCGCACGACCGCGCAATTGACGTTCAAAGTGCGACAGCGCTGAAAACTAAAAATTGGCCTGGGAAGGAATGGGATGAAATTGCCCTGTATTGAACCAGTTAAAGCCAATAAATCTCCCGAACCAAAAAATGCTGATAATAGCCTATGTGTGTATGGATAACAGGATAACATGATGGGGAGTTTATTGACTGTAGAAAAAAACGTCTGAAGCCAAAAACAGCTGCTGTAAAAACTTCCAGTGTGCATGAGGCCTAAATGTTTCCATTCGGAAATAAACGTGTGATTACATAGCTTGTGAAGTTTTCAGGAGTTTGTTGCTAAAAAGGCATAGTTCTTGAATGTAAGAATGTCCAACTATTATATTGTGTAGTGTGTGGGTTGAGCAGCTAATCTAAAATGTTAACAGATCCTTTGGAAACGCTAAAGAATAAAACGTCTTTAAATTTAATTTTGGAGGATTTAGCATTAATGATGCTGAATAATATTTCCTTGATGGCTTTTGAATAATCCGATATCCCAGTAGGCTTTATACTTTAAGGACACTTTCACACTGGGGCGTTGGGGGCGTCGGAGGTAAAGTGCTGCTATTTTTAGCGATGCTTTACCGTCGTTTTAGCGGCGCTTTTCGGCTGCTAGCGGGGCACTTTAAATCCCGTTAGCAGCCCAAAAAGGGTTAAAAGCCCCACTAAGCGCTGCTGCCGAGGCACTGCCCATTAATTACAATAGGCAGGGGCTCTTTAGGAGCGGTGTACACACCGCTCCTAAAGCGCTGCAGAGATGCTGCTTGCAGGACTTTTTTTAACGTCCCGCAAGTGCACCGCTCCAGTGTGAAAGCCCTCGAGCTTTCACACTGGAGTGACAGGAGAGGCGCTTTACAGGCACTATTTTTAGCGCTATAGCGCCTGTAAAGCGACTCAGTGTGAAAGTAGCCTAATGTAAATACATTGACAGAGCATTTATTTGTGATTTGTGTTTTTTTCTCCAACCTCCCTTTAAACATAAGAAATAATGTGTCAGTAAGATGTATTATGCAGTAATAATCATTTGTGATAAGTTTTATTCTATTGATAAAGAACTCATAAGAATGTAAAAGATTCTGAAACAGGTGATTAAAGTCTCTGTCAAGTTAAAGCTATCATCTTAGGTAGGGGTATCAAGCCTAAGTAAAGCTTTCTGTGTAAAAGTCACACTGCTGCATCAAGGCTCCTCTGTGTGGGGGTGGTCTATAAATCTCCTGGATTTCCATACCTTGGATTCACCTTTTAATTCTCTATCCTTTTTGGTTTTTTCCACCTCTTACTATGTAAACTTTCCCTGTTAAGGCAACCAAGGCCCCTTTCAGACAGGTGTTCCAATGAGCTCCGCCTTTCAGGTTTTTTTAGGTGGACCTGGTCGCCAAGTCCATTCATTCCTATGGACAGGTGGGTGTATATAGAGATGAATGGGGGAGAACTGCGTCCTCTTCCGTTTAGGCAAAGCGGATCAGAGGTAGCCGGGTGTAAGTGGACAGCAGAATGCATTTTGCTACTGGTTGCCCATGTCCACACTGCAGAAACTGAGCGGACATAGATGTGTCATCTACCCACTCTGCTCTGATCAGCAGGCAATCAGCTCACAGATCGCCCTGCTTATGCCAACGGAATCTCTGCCATGTGAAAGTGGCCTAAAAGGTTAATGATTTGTCTGTAGTTGATTAGTCACTGTTCTGATTTTTCTTCAACAAGCCTTGAAAGCTCTTCTTCTCTACTTTTGTACATCAGATAGTTGCAGCAGACATCCAGTTTTAGTTTTTTTTTCCCCTGCATTCTTTCAAAGTAAACAACAAATATGTAATGCTGTACATTAATGAATATAATAACTAAACAGGTTTATGTACCAAAGATTCAGGATAGAATCTATTACTTAAAGTGAAACTAAACTCCACTTCATTTATGATTTCCACAAGCTTTGTCACTGACATCAGTGCTCAGTTTTCTTCTAGGATGAAATAATGTAACTTCTGAGAATGCACACAGGAAATAATCCTTGGACCAAGGATGCCAAGATTGTACACGGAGCCACGCATATGTATCTGTTTGCAATCTTTAGGCAAGTAAAAAGCCCACCCATCAGTTGGTATGCTACCATAAAACAGCATCCTTAAGATGCCTTCTCTCATATTTGTAGTTGGCATTACTTCCAGAATATCCTTAAAGCAGTGGTTTTCATGGATATTAGACCACTTCATCCTCTGCGCGCTGGTTAAAGCCCTTTTTATTACCTATGCAAATGCTTACTTTCTACGAGTCGAGTATGTACCTCTAGACTCCCATGAAACAATGCCCCATTGTTTACTACTCAAGCTTGCAGCAAGTATTGCATTGTGGGATGTGGAGTGAGGGTGTTCTGACAAAATAGGCAACTCGGCAGAATATAGAACCACGTCACTTCCGGTTTATTTAAAACTAATTAATTGCAGATTTCTATGAAGTAATTTCACATGTTGAGGAATACGTGTTGTGACACAAGAGCGGCAACAAAATGCAGTCTGGTGCACGTTATTACGAGCGGAGCGCTTCAACACTAACCAACAAAATGGCCACCTCCAAGGCAGCGACAACTTCATCCCCATTAGCCGCTGTGCTGTGAAAACACCCAGATGTTCCTTTACCTGACTGCATTTGGTTGCCGCTGTTGTGTCCAAACACAAATCCGTCAAAATCTGCAATTAACTGTGGGTTTTAAGAAACCAGAAGTGACGTGGCTCTATATTCTGCTGAGTTGCGTATTTTGTCAGGACACCTGCATTTTTTTGCTCTTAACCATGAAGTTAGTGTTTGGTTTGCTTATCACTCTTATGAAGTTCCATTCAGTAAATGCAGTGCTAGGTTTTGATATCTCATGATGCCTGCTTTCCTGGTCAATTGTTCTTTTATGCTATGTGGTGTTGCCATAGGTTCACTTTAATGCCAACATTGATCGTTTTTTTTTTTTTTTTTGCTATTTCCTACTTTTGGCTTCATATATCTGCCAACTTATGATAAACATAGGATCACTGGATTGTATGATCCGACATGCTCAAAACTTCATGACTTTTTCCTGGGCTTTTCACCTAACTGCATAGTATAGATGTGCTTGTCCATATGTGCATATATGTGTGTAAACATTCCAGAATGGTTCTTCTAGCTCCCATAATTGAAAGAAGGGGTGTGATTTATGTATGCACATATGTGCATGGGCCCATAGAAAATGGGCTGATTCAGATCAGAAAAAAGGCCTAAAACTTTGCATTTTGGTGCCCATGTGCACAAATATGTGACCAAATGCTATTTAGTTATTTGAACAAACCTTGTAGGGAGTCTGGAGCAGCTTTTTCCCCAAGAAAGATCTTTTCATTATGATGTGCATGTTTTCAAACCTAAAAACAAAAAAATTACCAATCCTAAAATGTGATGACTGTGTTAGTTTCCTTTTTATCTTAATCATACAGTACAACATGCAGGATCTATATTTAGAGACCATGGGTTATATACTGCTACTTTGTTTCCGGATGTGTTACCCCTAAGTGTGGGTGTGGGCCTCAGGGACTGTACTTGGGCTGCACTGCTTAGACTTGGTCTGTAATGTTTGCTTCAGACACTGGGTCCTGTGTTAGGGCCGGATTAGGATAGGGGCTATTGGAGCTGCCCTTACATTAAGATAGGCCCATTTAAACCCCCCCCCAAAAAAAAAGATAAACTTCGAGGGTCGTGGCTCAGCGACCAGGGCTCACATAGAGCCCCTTTTAGGGGTAGGTAGCTGAAGACTTACTCAGCTACTGGTCAAAATTTGAGGCTCCTATCATCTATGGTTCCGGAGATACAGGGCTCCTTGTGCAGCCTGTCAGAAACTACATACAGAGCGGCCAGTTTAAATACAAGCTGGCACACTCTGTTTGCAGCAGACTGAGAGGACGAGCTCACAGTGCCTCTCCTCCCTTCTTGTCAGAGGCACTGAGCTCAATAGACAGCTTGGAGCCTGCAGAGTATGACAGGCAGCACCACCTGTCAAACTTGTCTATTGATTTCCATGGGGCCACTCTGCAACTGCAAGCCAAACTCGTTCGCAGTAGCAGCATAGTCCAACAATGTAATACTACCATTCAGCAATGTAAAAAAAAAAAAAAAAATAAGGAGGCGGCAGTAGCGCCTCATGAACACCTGTCGGCTGCTGCTATTCCACTCGTTGAAAAGCAATACACCACAGATCACTTTTAAGAGGGTAGTAAGCATTACCACAAATGTGAAAGAAACATGAAACACATCATCCCATTCACACTTACACCACCAACCAGGTCACTCCCCAGCCACTTCCCGTGTTAGCCATCTCCCTTCAACTTATATCAAGGTGACCATTTCCCAACCTGCAGATGACAGACCCTACTCCAAAAGATATCACTCCCAGTTACTCCCCCCACCCACTGATTGATATCTCTCCATGACCCCCTCACACCCCCGTGCTGACAGACCTCTCTCCCCAGCCTGTCCCCACACACCCTCTCACCTGCTGACCTGTGGATGGGGGGATCACTCCCGCAGTGTTATTGTGTTCTTCCAGCGGAGAGCCTTCCCAATCCACAGAATACAATGATCAGTGTTACTAACTATAGCTGGCGGCACTGATTGTTTTGGGAAAAACCTGACAGGCTGGTTGTACTCAAGTCGATTAATAGATTGACTTGTGTACAACCAGCTAGCCCATACATAGATAGACTATGGCTGGTCTCTGCTTAAATGGCTTAATTTCAATTCATGTATGTCCTGCTTAACCACTACGCAGTTCCTAAACACCCTTCCACAAACCTTTACATTTTTCCTTCCCAGATTCCTTCATACTGCCCACTGTCATACTCTCCACATTCCTCTCCTGCACATACTGTCCACTGTCATACCCTCCAAACTCCTCTCCTGTGCATATTGCCTCATAATACCCCCAAACTCCTCTCCTGTACATACTGTCAACTGTCATACTCTCCGCACCCCTCTCCTGTACATACTGCCAACTATCTTTCTCTCCACACTCCTCCTGTACATACTACCCCCATCATACCCTCCACACTACTCTCCTGTACATACTGCCCCCATCATACCCTCCACACTCCTCTCCTGTACATTTTGCCCACTGGCATACCCTCCACACTCCTCTCCTGTACATTCTGCCCCCATCATACCCTCCACACTCCTCTCCTGTACATATTGCCCACTGGCATACCCTCCACACTCCTCTTCTGTACATAGTGCCCACTGTCAACCCTCCACACTCCTCTTCTGTACATAGTGCCCACTGTCAACCCTCCACACTCCTCTCCTGTACATAGTGCCCACTGTCATACCCTCCACACTCCTCTCCTGTACATAGTGCCCACGATTATACCCTCCACATTCCTCTCCCTCGCCTGCACATACTTCCCACTTTTATACCATCCATACTCCTCTCCTATGCCTCTTACCCACAAAAAAACTGTTCTTTAAAATTATATTGAATATCCTCAATGTTACCAGCTCTAGAATGGGCACACTTTTTTGTTATTTCCACTAAAGGAAACCTTCTCAGTCCTCATATTTGTTCTGCCCATTGTTAGCACTCATTTGATTTTGTGATTACTACTGTGATGTATAGGAACATAAGGGATGTCAGCTACTCTAAATATACCACTGGAAAAAAAAAGTGTCTCTGAAAATATTTTTGAAATGTTGGCAACTATGCACTTGGGCACTGCTCAAGGGCCACTGGGTCAGTAGGCGGGCCCAAGATATTAAAGCGGTAGTAAATTTTGCTAACATTACTACTTTTTAGAGGCCCTGAGGTAGGTTATGCCATAATGTACTAGTATGCACCGCATATTAGCACATTGGGGTACACTTACCTGTCAGACTGAGCCCTCCAGTGCTGCACTGTGATCAATGTGGTGGGTCCCGGGCGCTTCCATCTTCACCCGGTCTTCCTTCCGGGTTCTGTGCCTTCGTTCACTTGCCTTGGCCGGGCTGTGTTGCTGTCACTTCCACGGATGCTCATGCGCATCCTCTCTCTCATCCCCTTTCTCATCCCCTTTCTCTCTCTCTCATCCTCCCTCTCTCTATTTAATTTAATTTGCTATAGCAAAAAATACTTTGCATTTTTAATTATTTTTAATTTAATTTAATTTTTTTATAAAAAGCCCCACCCTAATCCTTAGCACCAGGCCCATGATGTTCTTAATCGGGCCCTGACCTAGGCATTGGCTGGGGTGGAGAGGTGGGCAGATGACATCAAGATCTCAGCCAGTCAGAGGAAGAATTGTATTCATTTAATATTCATTTATAAAATACAGAGCTTCCTGTGAGTGGCTGAGCAGTGATCGGCCCAACTTGATTTTGTTCGAGGAGCAGGATGGGAAGTCCCCATCCTGCTGTTGGAACACAGTGAGGCTGCACACAGTTCATACAGTGTTGACATCTGCTGCATGTGTTAGTAAAGGAATTCATTTATTTGGGCTACCTTGGTTCACTTAAAGGGGTTGTAAACCCTTGTGTTCTTTCACCTTAATGCATCCTATGCATTAAGGTGAAAAAACTTCTGACAGTGACCAGCCCCCCGTTTTACTCACCTGACCCCCTTTGATCCCTCGGCGGAGACGCGCTATACCTCTCTGCCCAGGGTTCTCGGCTCTTGATTGGATAGATTGATAGCAGCGCAGCCAATGGTGCAGCAACATTGAAGCTTTACAATCACTTTAATAATAGAGTTAGGCATTAAAGTCTAAAGCCCCTTTTATACGGGGCAGATCAGCTCAGAGACGGCGCATAACAGTTCCCTCTCTGCTCACTGAGCAGAGAGGGACCTGTCAGAGCCCCGCTGATTTATATGGGGAGATCAGACGAAAACAGACAGCATGTCCATTTTCATCAGATCCCATCCGATCTGCCAAACGGATGACGAACATATACGCAAATAATAAAAAGCCCAACAATGAATCTTAATGCAGCCATTACATTTAAGGATCGGTAAGCTGCATTATTAAATTTTTATCTATAGAATTTAATACCGCTTTAACCAATGTTAGCTAAACTTTGTTGGCTACATATGTTTTATTCTGTAACTGGTTGCTGAATAACTTAGTCTGTTAAAGGAAATGGAAAAATAACAACTAGCTTGATCAGCCAGTAAAAATAAAGCCTAAAAATGAAACCTAATGCAGCCCCCGCATTTAGGAATTGGTAATGTTTGCTTTTGAATTTTAATACTGCTTTAACTGATATTAGCTAAACTTTGTTAGCGACGTATTTTTATATACTATATATATATATATATATATATATATATATATATATATATATATATATATATATATATATATATATATATATAATATATGTGTGTGTATATATATACATATATATATATAAATATTTTTTTTTTTACTGCTGCTGTTTCAAAGAATTATTTTTTCAAGGTGAAGGCCAATTAGTAACAAGAGTAAATCTTGCAAAGTTGTTTTAATGATTCATTTTAACAGAAATGTATACACGTTTTTTTTTTTCCTGACCTGACTGTTATTTCATTTTATGTGCTATGTAAGGCACTATATCCTGAATTAATTTGCAGCCAAGTGCAGAAATACCGTATCAATGCTGAAGACTGTGGGACTGCAAAATTGCATTCTCCTGTTTTTATTTTTTTCACATTTACAAAAAATAAAAGACTGTACTGTCCATTCTCTGCAGTGAACCGACAGGGAAAAGGAGGAAAAAAATAAAATGAACAGTGAGACAGAGCACTATTGCACGAACTAGTGGTTCAATAAACTATTAATACAAGCTTCTGCTGAAAGAATTCCCAACTAGAATCCCTTAGAGACTTTTTCAGAATACAGATATTGATGCTTTTTTTTTTTTATTTTTTTATTTTTTTTTTTTTAATGCATCAATATATGCCAAACATGGTTCTCTTAACATTTAAACACATGCCAAGTAACAACGGAAATAAACTTTTTTCTAATCATAAAAAATTTTTTACAACCTCTCAGAGAGTCTCTGCAATATACTTTTTACAGTGGATGTCCTTAAACAAACAAACTCTCTATTTCCAGACTGATAATCTAACTTTTAGGTGATTCTTTTAAAGTTTTTTTTTTTCTCTCTCTCTCTCTCTCCTTTGTATACACATACCTCCACGGATCTGAAAGGTGTCAGTTCCTGCAGGATTCGATTTAACATAATCATGGCAAACCTTTCTTCTGTCTGGCAGTTATTGTATTTTTATTCACTGCTTCTTTGTATGTCCCATTTGAGTGTCTCCTCCTAGGTTAGTTTTTTCCTCTACCATCATGTTTTAGGCCCGGTTCACACTGATGCGAGTTCATGACGAATTTGATGCGTCAAAAAGACTTTAAATTCGCATGTCATCCCTAAAGTCATTGTTTTCAATGACGGTCGTTCACATACATGCGTCGCAATTCCTCTATGAATGCGATGCGATTAAAAAAAGGGTCTTGTGCGAGTTTACTGCGTTGCGTTGCGAATTTAGACATCAATGTAAATTGTTCTTGAATCGAATTCCACCACACTACTCTCCACAAAAACCAGGAAATACACAGGAAGTTAACACCTTTTTTTTTTTTTTTTTTTTTTTTTTTTTACATTATGATTCCATTGGCTAGAATATCAATCGCAGCTATGTCCAACTCCTGAAATTCGCGGTAAAATTGCGCTAAATTCACAGTAGAATCGCAGTAAATTCGCACCTCACAAAGGACAAAAAACGGAACAAAATCACAGTGCATCAGTGTGAACTGGGCCTGATGCTACAGTTTTACGGTCAATTTTTGTATTTTCCTTAAAAATATAACATATTACAGAGGAAAAGCCCCATTGTAACAAACCAAGAAGGCAACATCACAAGTCTTTTAGATCAGCCTTTTTCAACCAGGGTGCCTTCAGGTTTCTTCAGGGGTTCCTTGGCGAATTGCCTAAAAATTGCCAATATTTTTTTATGCAAGCCAGCAGGTGGATCAAGTCTGCCTTTTAGTTACATAAAGCCACAGGTTTTCATGCACTATTTCGTGCACTATTACATCCTTCTAACCGCCGGCGTTCTAACAACCAATTACATCATCGGGTGATAAGGAAGACATTGAGCGCCTGCATAGCACCTCTAATGTTGGGTGTCCCTACCTGTGTGGATGTTACTGCATTATGTAAAACTGTTAGTTTCATTTTTTACATTTTAGAATGGAGCGTCTCCAGATTGTGCATAAACGGTGCCTTGAGATTGAGTATGATTTTTAAAGGGTGCCTTGAGATTGTGCATAATTTTTAAAGGGTGCATTGACTGAAAAAAGGTTGAGAAACTTTGTTTTAGATGATAGACTAATGGATGGTAGACTAGTTACCAGTCCAGTGCTTTAGGCCCCTTTCACACTACCGCAACTTCAAAGTTGTGCGATTTTGCGGCCGCAATTTCAGGGAATGCCTGTGTAAACTTGAAGTCTGTGGACCTCAACTCACATCAAAGTTGGACCAAAGTAGTGCAGGGACTACTTGAAGTCGCACAGATATGAATGGTACTCATTGGAAATCATGGGGTACGACTTGTCATGCGACTTGCAGTCCCAAGTCGCAGGATAAATCAGTGTGAGAGGGGCTTTAGTATGAGGGACTTTGCTAATTTGTAACCAATTGTATATCTCTTATACGTTTAATTTTATAAAATAACATGTTACAATGTGATACACATTTGTCTACAAATACACAGACACAAACCTTACCCAGTAGCCTTACCATCAAAAGGAAGGTACTGCCAGTCTACAATTCCTTGTATTGAGGAATGACACTAATTGCTGGGTAAGTGAGGTATTATGTAGCAATACCTTCTTTATTTTACTGATATTACCGTTAGCTGTTTTTAAGAGGAACTGAACTGCTTGCCTGAGTTTTTCGTGTAACGCGGAGTCTTTTTCTTTGGCTTGTAAGATTTACAGTTACAGTTGTCCACTTTTTTTTTGTTCAGAAGATACAGAATTGGACTCAGACTGATTACACCATTTGGCGAATGTCAGAAGGCCATTAGAAATAAATTTATCTTGACTAAAACTATTAAGAAATCAATTGAATTTGTTATCTTGTTTCTCCCAGCTGTAGCATGGTTACGTATCTTGTCGTAGTGTCCTCTCATTACTATCAGCTTGTGAAAATATATCCCTTATCACAAAAAAATAAAAGAAAACACCTTTCTTGTATTATCTTGAAAAGTTTTCTTAAAGTCATGGAATGGTGGTTGTATTCAACATCACTATGGAAAAAAAAAAAAGAAAGAAAAAAAGCTGGATGGCACAAATTGACCCTAATGTTTTTGAACTTGATTTGTAGCTTCTAAGAAGAAAAGAATGTTGCCGGTTAATTGAGGTCTTTGACAGGCTCACTTTATTTTTCAATGAGAAAATAGCACAACTGCTGTTTTTTCCTTGCTATTATCGCAACGCCTTTTCAAAATACGAAGAAGAAACTTTGTGCTTTCTTTGTTATATCGATGATGATATTGCAACTCAAAGTGAAAAATGAGTTTTACCGCCGAAAGTTAATTAGTTTGGTATTAATTCATCATCTGCCAAGGGAAATCTATAAAGTCAAAATCAGACATTCTGAGATTATTATTCAAAAGCACTCAACATGTTACTGCTGATGATACAGAAGCAAAATCTAAAGTTATTATGGTTTCCCACCTAAGGTTTTTTTTTTTTTTTTTAACCCATTTCGGTCGATTGCAGTTTTTTTTAGTACACAATAGGATTAGATTTTACCATTGATATATAGACTCCCCCAAATCTTATGTTTTACCTGGATCTTTTGGCAGAGATGCAAATTTCTCTACCCATTACCCACAAGTAAGCTTGTGGTTTGGGGAGTAGACCCAATCTACCTCCCTATCATCCTTTAATGTAAAAATGTAGCTCCTAGCCTTGAGGGATCCTTCTCAGCTATAAATAGGCAAGATGGGGAGGAAGGCGGGTGGAGAGAGACTACTGTATTTATTGGTGTATAACATGCACTTTTTAACCCTGAAAATCGGGTGCAAATAGCGTGTTATATGCCGTTACTTCAATTTTAGCTGCCTCGGAGGGGACAGTGAGGTGGGGCGGGATGAACGCTGTTGGATTACATACAGTGAGAATCTCCTGTTTACTTGGCGGCCTTTGTAATAGAAAGTGCCATATGCTGGGCCGCCATTGGACCACTGTTCTGTCTATCATAGGAGATTCTCACTGTATGTAATCTGTCGGCGCTCGTCTGCCCCCCCCCCCCCTCTAGGCTGTAGATGGGCATCAATCAGGCTGCACTGACGGCAATGTAGAGGCTGCTGCATTGAAGGCAGAGGTGAGGCTGCTGCATTGAAGGCAGTGGTGAGGCTGCTGTATTGAAGGCAGTGGTGAGGCTGCTGCATTGAAGGCAGTGGTGTGGCTGCTGCATTGATGGCAATGGTGTGGCTGCTGCATTGAAGGTAGTGGTGAGGCTGCTGCATTGAAGGCAGTGGTGAGGCTGCTGCATTGAAGGCAGTGGTGAGGCTGCTGCATTGAAGTCAGTGGTGAGGCTGCTGCATTGAAGGCAGTGGTGAGGCTGCTGCATTGAAGGCAGTGGTGAGGCTGCTGCATTGATGGCAGTGGTGAGGCTGCTGCATTGATGGCAGTGGTGAGGCTGCTGCATTGATGGCAGTGGTGAGGCTGCATTGATGTGGACAGATGAGGCTGCATTGATGGCAGTGGTGAGGCTGCAGATGGGCACTGACCCTTATTTCTCTTTTGTTCATTGACGGACACAGCACTTTCAATCTTGACCTTGGGGTTATATCGCCACCTTTAGGAGTAAGACTAGGCAGAAATGAAAAAAAAAAAAAAACAAGCACAGCACCGCCTAGGGGCGATCCTCACTGGTAGTAACCCCCCACTCTGCTACAGGCAGCTCAGTTTTTTTCTGCCTAGTCTAGGAGAAGGACCTGGCTCCCTGCTGGGACCTGTGGTTCTTTGGCTTATATTTGATTTTATTTCTTTTTAGTTTTTGTGATGCATCTGCAATCAACTGCTGGGCTGGGTGACACGCTGGATTTTATAGATCCTAGTAGTCTCCCCAGCCTGGCCACGAGTGCGCGCAGACCTGAGCTCCGCGCTGGAGAACGTTTCATCCTCTCCCCCTTCCCTCCCCTTCCCCAGTTGCGCTGTGGTTGCTGGCACTTAGGGATGTTTTTGCCTCTACCTGGCTTGGTGGGGTCCCCTCCGGGCGGTCTCTGTGCGTTCTAGGTGCAGGGGAGATGGCTGACGTTTGCCTCCGCATGTTGTAGTCGCCATTACTTTGGGGACGGGCGCCGTGGCCATTTTCTCGTAGCTGTGGCGGCCATTTTCCTGTGGTCTCTGGGCATTCCAGGCACTTGTGCTCTATCAGCGGAAGCGTGGCCGGCGGCCATTTTCTTGTAGCCTCGTGAGGAGTGTTTATGCTGGGCCTCTAGAGCTAGACTCTGCAATTGAAACCAGGCAAGAGCGCGGATCTCCTCATGGCTTGTCCCATCTGCCGGAGGACGAATGGCACAGCACTGCTTCTCAGAGGTCAGGGTGGGGAGTCCTTCTGGGGGGCCCCCCCAGTGTGTGGCAGCAAGGAGGGTGATCTTCCTTCTCTCTCTCTCCCTAGTGGGTGTTCGGTCACTGGTAGTGTCCGATCGAGCATGGGATGGCATGGCATCAGAAGCAGGTGCCTTCCCCCAGACACCCCCGTGATGGTAGCTGACCCCTCTGGGTCTGCGATGCCCCTGGACGCTTTGTCAGCAGTCCTGGAATCATCCGTTTCCCGGGTTGAAGTGGTGTGTGGGCGGAAAGCGGGTAAAAAATACCCCCTCCATCGTTTGGGGAGGACTCTGACCAGTTAGTGCAAGGACTTAAGTATGTCTGTGATGCGGCCCTGGGTACGGCCCCGTTACTTTCCAAAGTCTCCGTGTCGGCCGTGGTTCTGCGCCGGCTACTTTGACGCAAGTGCTGGTCGGCGGACCAGACATCTAAGAAGGCTTTGGCGGATTTGCCTTTCCAGGGTGATAGGCTATTTGGAGCCTCTCTAGACAACATTATTAAGGACATTACTGGGGGTGAAATGTACTTTTCTCCCACAGTCCAGAAAAGGCAAGGAGCCCCGTCGTAGGCAGGGCCCCTATTTTTCCGCTCACAAGCATCTTTGTCATCCGCCCGGTTCTGCAGCAAGTGTGCCCAGCCTAACAAGGCTCCCGAGGATGGGCAAAAGCGAGGGATCATGATCATGGGCTACCTGGACGATCTCCTCCTGAGAGTGACGTCAGCCTCAGAACTGAGAGATGATGTGGCGATCACCATGCAGACCTTACAAGAGTTCGGCTGGGTGTTGAATCGCCAGAAGTCTGTGTTGCTCCCGACCTGACGCCTGGAGTACTTGGGTTGATTCTGGACTCTGCAAGGGCGAAGGTTTTTCTTCCGCCGATCAAACTGCAGACCCTTCACACCGCGGTGCTGTTGCTGCTGTCCCGCAAGTGGTCATCGCTGCGCTTTTGCATGCGGGTTCTGGTCCTCATTGTATTCGCCTTTGAGGCGGTTCCGTATGCTCAGTTTCACACTCTGGTCTTGCAGAGGGAGATCTTATGCAAATGGGACAAATCCCCGGCATCTCTGGATTGTCAGATCCGGGTGGGCCATCTAACCAGGAAGTCGTTTCTCCCTCTCCATTGGACGGTGATCACGACAGATGCCAGCCTGACCGGCTGGGGGGGACCTTTCGACCTTCGGCCCAGGGCCGCTGGACGCCGGAGGAGCCCCTCCTATCGATCAACGTTCTGGAGTTGCGTGCGATCAGGTTATGCCTCTCCACTTGGTCGCAGCTGCTGCGTGGTCGTCCAGTCAGGATCCAGTCGGACAATGCCATGGCAGTGGCTTAAGCCAATCACCAGGGGAGGACGAGGAGTTCAGCAGCAGCACTGGAGGTCTCTCACATTCTGCAGTGAGTAGAGCTTCACGTTTACATTCAGCCGTTTACATTCCGGGCGTAGAAAACTGGCAAACGGACTTCCTCAGCATTAGGGAGTTGCTGGATCAGGGGGAGTGGTCGCTGCATCCGGAAGTGTTTCGTCTCATTTGCCTGCGGTGGGGCACGCTGGATGTGGATCTTCTGGCCTCTCATCTCAATCAGAAGGTGCTGAGATTTGTGGTCAGAACAAGGGATCCCTTGAGGGACGCGTCAGATGCGCGGGTGGCACCATGGGGGCATTATCAGCTCATTTATGCCTTCCCTCCTCTCAAGCTCCTTCCTTGTCTGCTGCGCAGGGTAGAGACTGAGGGAATTCCGGTAATTCTAATCGCTCCGGATTGGCCTCGGCATCCTTGGTATGCTGACGTAGTACAGATGGTGGCGGACGTTCCCTGGCGGCTGCCGGTGCGGGAGGACCTTCTGCCCCAAGGTCCGAGATTCCACCCTGCTTTACCGTCTCTGGCTTTAACGGCATGGCTATTGAAAGCCAGGTGATAAACCGGGGGTTGCTGGCTTCTGTGATTCCCACTATGTCGAGGACGCGTAAGTCCACTTCTCGGAAAATGTATCATTGCACCTGGAAGGCTTGCATCTCTTTGCGAGGCTGTGGGGTGGCATCCGCGTTCCTATTCGGTATTTAAAATCCTTGTGTTAATGCAGTGTGGTGATGATCAGAAACTTGCTTTGAGCACTATCAAGGGGCAAATATCGGCTCTGGCTATCTTTTTTCAGCGGCCATTGGCTGCTCACTCGTTGGTGCATACGTTTATTCAGGGGGTTCGTCATGTGGCTCCCCCGGTACGTCCGTGGGATCTGAACCTGGTGCTTTCAGTACTTCAGAAGCCACCGTTCGAGAACATTAGGGAGATCCCCTTACTCACGCTCTCTCAGAAGGTGGTCTTTCTAGTGGCTATTACGTCCGCTTGACGGGTTTCTGAGCTGGCGGCCTTGTCGTGTAAGTCTCCGTATTTGGTTCTTCACAAGGATAAGGCAGTGCTGCATCCGCATCCCTCATTTCTTCCTAAGGTGGTATCTGCCTTTCATCCAAATGAGGACATTGTGCTTCCTTCCTTGTGTCCTCAACCGTCTCACCCCAAGTAGATCGCCTTGCACTCTTTGGATGTGGTTCGGGCTCTCCGTGTGTACCTGTCGGCTACGGCTCCTTTTCGAAGGTCGGATTCGCTGTTTGTCACTGTGAATAGTCCGAGGAAGGGCCTGGCGGCTTCTTTGGCCACTATTTCGCGTTGGATCAGACAGATTGTGGTCCAGGCTTATGCCATTCCTGTCACGGCGCATTCTACCAGGGCGGTTAGTGCTTCCTGGGCCTTCCGGCATCAAGCGTCTGTTTCTCATGTGTGTAAGGCGTCTACCTGGTTGTCAGTACACACTTTCACCAAGTTTTACAAGGTGGATGTTGGCACATCTTCGGATGCATCTTTCGGCCTCAAAGTTTAGCAGGCGGCCGTCTGAGGTTTTGGCTTCCTTTTACGGGGAGTTGGGTGGAGGTTATTTTTTACATTTTTTTCTGTGTTCCCACCCCTCGTTGTGGCACTGATTTGGGATGTCCCTAAGGTCAAGATTGAAAGTGCTGTGTCCGTCAATGAATTAAAGAGAAATTGGGATTTTTTTCCTACTCCCCGTAAAATCCCTTTCTATGAGTTCATTGACGAACAAAGCACCCACCCCTCCTGATTGTGTTTGTACTGCTTTGTAACGAACTGAGCTGCCTGTAGCAGAGTGGGGGGTTACTATCGGTGAGGACCGCCATTAGGCGGTGCTGTGCTTGTTTTTTTAATTTCTGCCTAGTCCTACTCCTAAAGGTGGTGATATAACCCTAAGGTCAAGATTGAAAGTGCTGTGTCTGTCAATGAACTCAGAGAAAGGGATTTTACGGTGAGTAGAAAAAAATCCCGTTTTTGCTTCAAATTTCCTTATTTAAAATTTTAGTTTTTTTTCCAGAAAATCCCCTCTTAAAATTAATGTGTGTGTGTGTGTTATACACCTGTGCGTGTTTATATGCCAATAAATACGGTAATTACCACTAATGAACTCCACCTGTGTGTGTCTTCCCATCAGATAATCTCAAAGACCAAAAACCAGGCAGAAAATGTCTGTAAATTCAACACCATGGCTGACAATGTACTTAAAAAACTGATGGGCACATCTTCTGGTAATACCAAGTTATGAAGCTTGCCATCACAGAGGGAAGGGGGAAACAGCCATTGGTTTAAAATGTATATCACATACTTAAATCACCCGCTCATAGGACCCACAATAAGCAATTTCAGAATGTCATGTCTCTCCCTCAAACTAAACCCTACACCGGGACCAATGACCCCTCTGACTACCAACCCCGACTTTTTACCGGGAATATGGAGAAATAAGACTGATAACACAGAATGCCCGCTGAGAGCTCATCACTTATTTGACAAAGGTTCTATCATCCCTTTTGCAGCTCTTCCTACACACAACTCAGATACAAACATTTCCTTCTTCAGTTTCCTACAAATAAGACATTACCTAAATAGCATTACACCCGTCTCGCAATGGTCTAGAGAATTGCACCCTATCGAATCACTATGTTCTCTGACAAACCCACAAAGCCATCTAATTTCAGTTGTATAGTCAATGTTTTATGGGGAAATCAATCATAAAGATAACCCGACCAACCAGAAATGGGAAAGAGAACTTCAAATTGACCTCTCCCCAGAAGACTGGGACAACATTTATGAACATACCCACAAAGGCTCCATTAACATCTCCGCACAAGAAAACAATTACAAGCTATACTCAAGATGGTACCGCACCCCAGAACGAATTCATATCTTCAACCCTCACATATCACCATTGTGCTGAAGATGTAACTCTGAAACTGGCTCGCTCCTACATATTTGGTGGGAATGCTCGCTTATAAAACCATTCTGGGAACAGGTATATAGCTTGATATCTCGAATAACCACATATACACTAGACCTGTCAGCTGCACAGTTTTTATTACACCACACAACACTACCTCAATCCACATATAGGAAGTCTTTAGCTCTTCACCTCATAAATGCTGCGAAACAATGTATCCCCCTATTTTGGAGGAAAATCAACCCACCAAAAATCTCAGAATTCTGAACCTACCTAAGTGCCCACCTTTTCTCTTCCCATATGGAAGCCCTTAACATAAAAGGTAGAAAAGCATAACACCCCTCTAACACATACCGTTAAGAACTTTATTCACAATTTTGAGTGTAACCGTCAACACTACTAGCTTCCCCCCTACCACTATCAATACTTTCCTTATTGTAACTATAAAAATTACAATCCTAAAATCAGATCCTTGAAACTTCCCGAGATAGCATGTGTGACCAACTCTGACAGTACCATATAATTGACGATTTCCACCCTCCTTCCCTCGCACAGTTTGTTCCCAATAAGGGGTGCGTGGGTAGAGAGGCATAACTATGGTCCACATGACAGAACTGAATACTGTATTCACCACCGAGAAAATAAGTAATATATGTTGTTACACAATTTAATCAATCACCTTTCACTACGTTAGGATTGCTTTGGGTTAACTGAACTTTCTAGATCTTATCAGTTCGCAGTCAGAGATACTAGTCCATAGTACAAATAAACCGGATATTATATACTGTTTACTTAAGTGCACATATGGATAAGTATAATTATACTCAAAACAGAGAAATATTTGACATTGTTTTTCTTTTTTTCATCTACCAATTAATGAATGTAATTGCTGCATTTCTGTTCGTTATAACCCTCTGTACTGCTTGTTATTTTGTATAATCTTTTGCTTCTTAAATAAAAACTTTATGAAAGAAAAAAAAAAATGTATATCACAAGGTTAACTATAAATAAAGAACACATTCCAGCAACATTAGTACATATAACTAACTTTAGGAACAGCATGCAAACCAAGTGTAGTTCTAACATATTTGACAACACTCAAGCAAAAAGCACAAAGGGACAAACATTTGCACATCCTGAAACATGAACCTTTAAGGGATGATGATTCAGTTTCTTACTGTGTAGTATACAGATATTTCTTCACATACTGTATAGGGGGTCCCCGGGTTACAAACAAGACAGGGACTGTAGGTTTGTTCTTAAGTAGAATCTGTTTGTAAGTCGGAACAGGTAAATTTTTTAAGTGTAGCTCCAGCCAAAAAATCTATTTTTAAGTTTTGTAGATAGCATAGGGAAGGGTTATCACCCCTGTAACATTTGTTTTGCTGTCTGTGCCCCTGTTCAGAAGATTTCACCTCACTTTCTGTCCCAATGACAATTGGATTTTGAAAATTTGGGGTTATTAGGGAAATAAGGATAGGTGATAAAGCATCAGTGGAGACACCTTTTTCCCATATTAACTCTTACAGGAGTGAATTTCCCTCCCTAGGGGTAGATTTCCTCTCACTTCCTGTTGTCTCCCTCCGTTTGTAAGTAGGAGTCGTTTGTAAGTCGGGTGTTTGTAAGTAGGGGACCCCCTGTATGCGATTTTGTGTTATGTCCTCATTGTATGTCTTTTATGGTTTTGACAAGTTGTTATACATTTTTGATAATTTTTCAACAAAACTTATTGGTACCTTTTAGAGTGCTTTGTTAGTTTTTAGTGTTTTTTTGTGCAAATTTTGAGGACAAAGAAGTTGGCTATTCTTGTGGTTAATCCTGCCATCTCTTTCCTAAACAAGCAACTCGCTGTCCCTTCTTTCAAAGATTCTGCAGATAGAAAATTTGAGACGCTCCTAAAAGCTCTTTTTTTTAACGTTGCAGGCCTAGCCCTTTAAGCAGGTCTCAATGCACTTTCAGTATATCAAACTGCATGTAATAGACTAGGGCAATGAACAGCCACCATGACCCTTTATTTCAGGATCATTACAGAACAATTACAGCATTTGTTTTCAGTTATGCTTTTTTGTGTGGATATCCTAGTACATATCATGAGTCAAATCTCCAGAATGGCTCTAATTTCCATTAACATGCAAAAGAATTTTATGAGTTTGGCTTAATGTAGGAGGGACGTTTTTACAACCTCTCCTGAACGATTTTTTCTATCTTTTATTTTTAACAAAACCATTAAGACAAACCTTTTAACACTGACAATGGTGCTTACAATAGTACGTTTTTATTGTAAAACCTTTACCCCAAAAGGAACAAATCTGTTCCTGTAACTGCTTAAAACAGTAGTAAACTTGATCACCCACAAAAAGAAAAACATTTTATATATATATATATAATTTTTTTTTTTTTTTTCTAAAAGCCAAAAATGAAAAATGCCTGTAAACGAAACGCGGCTAAACATCAGTTACCGCGTTTACACGTGTTTACAAGCTGTTACAGGCATTTGGCGTTTCAAATGCCTCTGAAAATCTGTCCTGAATGCATTTTTTTGCATGCCAAAAAATGCTTCTAAACTCAACTGCCTAGAAACGACTAGAAACGACCATGTACTAATAAGATAACATAGAGGAGAGTTGAGGGGCAGCTGAAAAAAACGCCCAACTGCTTCTAACTGTCCGTGTACCAGCAGCCGTGTACATGAGACCTTAAAGCTTTTGTAGCTGAAGGCACTTTGTTTGGTGAGGCACTTGACCAATTCATTAAAGGTCCCAAGTGAAGATCCAAGAGAAATCCCATGAGAGTTTGAGGCAGTACCTTTTTCCCAATTCTATTCAAGAACTCTCCAACAAAACACTTTGTTGGCATGGAAAATGCAGGCTGTTTCCCTTGATTTACTCATGCTGCAATCCAGCCAAGCAAGAACTTATCTTGGTAAATCACCCCCCCCCAGCTCTAATACTGAGGAAATTCTTCCTTCCCTAAAACTGGAATGTCCTTACAACAGACTAAAATCTGCCAGGCTGGGGAGGAGTGTTTCAATTCCTGACAGTGTAACACCTTCCCGCCCAGCCTATAGCAGAATGATGCTCCATTGTCCTGACTGGACATCATATGTCCTGTCAGAACAAGCCGCTGTGTGCACCCCCGTGGGTGTGCAGCATGGCGATCGGTGGTGTGGTGTGTCGCCCGGACACACCTCATCTTCGAGCACAGTAAAGAGTCTATGACGTAGACTCTTTACCATGTGATCAGCTGTGTCCAACCACAGCTGATCACAGTGTAAATAGGAAGTGCCGGTTGTCGGCATTCCTCTATTCGCTGCTGACAGGGCATGAGGGAGGGTCTGCGCTGATAATTAGTGCAGTGCTTATCAGTGCAGCCCCATCAGCAATGCCTGCAAGTGCCCACCTGTGCCCACAAGTGATGTGCACCTGTGCCCGTCATTGATGCCAATCAGTGCCCATCATTTTTTATTTTATTTTTGTAAAATTTATCTTAATGCATAGAATGCATTAAGATAAAAAACCTTCTGACTCTGCAACCCCTTTAATTTTGTGCTCTCTGAAACGACCCCTTTAATTCATCAGGGATATTCACCTAGATATTCGTGCCAACAAAGTGGCCATTTGGGTAGTCATAATATCTGTCAGACATGTTTCTGAACTAGCGGGCCTTTCCTACAAAAAGCCTTTCCTCATACTTCACAAAGGCAAGGTTGTGTTATGCCCAATATCATGGTGGTTTCCTGCATTCTATCTTAATGAGGACATTATTCTGCCGTCCTTCTCTAAATTACCTGGACATATTTGGAGCCATTACATTATACCTAAAAGCTTTTGCTCCTATCAGAAAAGCAGATTTCCTTATTCTTCTATCTTTGGGATCTCACAAGGAACCCACTTCAAAATCCACTATTGCACGGTGGATAAGGAACCTGATTGCAAAAGTTTACGCTCTTAACCAAAAACCTCCTTCTGCGCTCTTGCTTTCTCACTCTAACAGATCTGTAGGAGTTTCATTGGCACCAAGCCTCTGTAGCCTAACTTTGTAAGACTGCCAGCTGGTCTTTTCATACTTTCTTGATGTTTTACAAGGTGGATGTCTAGGCTTCTGTGTATGAATATGTTGTCTGTGTCCTGTACTGTATGGTTAAGATAAGAGGAATTTGAATGAATTGCCTGTAAATTCCATATCATGGAACACAGTACAGGACACCCTCCATTCTTTTCTTAGGTTTACACTGCAATGATTGCTACAAAACTGAAAGCTCATGGAGTGAGGTGGAGTTCTAGAGAAGACTCCCCAGGGAGTTGTTTCCTCAAAAGCTAGCCAATGTCCAATCACTTGAAGGTATGAGCCTAAAACCTATGGTGAATGAATATGTTGCATGTGCCCTGCATTGTACTCCAAAATAGGCATTTACAGAGAATACAAAATTCCTCTTTTTTTCCTGCTTCATTAGTTTAGTTATTGGTTGTTTTTTTTTCTAAAACTTTTTTTTTTAAATTAACTACTGCAATGGATGGCGGACGGGAGGTCTGTACGGGCAATGCAATGTACTGGTACGTCGCTGCCTGTTTCCGGGTTTGAATGTACACAGTGGCAGTCTATTAGCAGGTCCAGCCAATGATGGCCAGAACCTGCTCTATTCTTCTCCTCAGTCTTCACGAGGGACAAGTCACAGGAAGCACCCTCGTGGCTAACAGAGGATAGAATTAGAAATAGACTTGAAAAACGTAACATTAATAAGTCACCGGGACCAGTTGGCTTGCACCCGGGGGTCCTTAAAGTGGATGTAAACCCGAATTTTTTTTTTTTTTTTTTTTTGATATCATACTGTAGGTTATAAGATTTCATATCATTTGAGCCCAGTCTTGCCACACAGAGTTAATCCATCTCTGAGCAATCCTCTTTTATTGTTCAGTGAGAAAAATCTTGACAAACTGAGAAAAACTTTGTCAAATACTCCCCCTTGCTGTGAGTGACAGCCTAAGACACAGGCATTATTTTTTTAATTCCCTCCTCCACTCCTTTCTTCATCAGCTCTGCAATGATTGGCTGTTCCACACCTCAGCATGATTTGGCATGCTGAAGTCATGTGGTTACTTTCCTGTCTTTTCACTGGATGTTAGAGAGCATAGCAGAAGTTCAGTGTTAGAAATACACAGGAAAAAATGCATATTGACAAGGAGTGTAGAGGTGGGCGGGGAGTCTACTGACATCATGACTCCACCCGCCGAGCTCCAGACAACAGACCCACCCACAGAATATGCAGTTTGTCGGGTCTAATACCAGACAGAGGGGAGACATTTGACAGGTAAAGATGCATGCAGGAGGCATGTGTATCCTTATAGATAACCCCTATGGCAGTAGTTTAGAAAGGATGACATTGGGTTTACATCCACTTTAAGGAACTCGGTCAAGTAATTGCCAGACCATTGGTACCAGCTGATTGGAGAAAAGCCAATGTAGCATCTATATTTAAAAATGGGCCAAGATACATCCCAGAGAATTACAGACCAGTTAGCCTAACATCAATAGCATGCAAGCTCTTGGAGGGGATGATAAGGGACTAGAGGTTTTAGTAGTGAAACCTGTATTATTAACAGTAATCAGCATGGATTCATGAAGAATCATTCTTGCCAACCCAATCTATTAACCTTCTATGAGGAGGTGAGCTGCCATCTAGATAAAGGAAGCATCATAGATGTGGTGTATCTGGATTTTGCAAAGCGGGGTCCCCCAGGGTTCTGTCCTGGGACCAATCAAATTTAATTTATTCATAAACGATCTAGAGTATGGGATAAACAGCTCAATCTCAGTATTTACGGACAATGCAAAGCTAAGCAGGGCAATAATTTCTCCGCAGGATGTGGAAACCTTGCAAGAAGATCTGAACAAATTATTGTGGTGGGCAACTACATGGCAAATGAGGTTTAATGTAGAAAAATGTAAAATAATGCATTTGGGTGGCAAAAATATGAATGCAATCTACTGAGGGTCCTAGTAGATTATAGGCTCAGCAGTGGCATGCAATGCCAAGCTGCTGCAAACAAAGAAAAAAGAATATTGGCAGGAATTAACTCCAGAGATAAAACAATGTTTCTCCCACTCTACAAGACTCTGGTCTGGCCGCACCTGGAGTATGCCGTCCATTTCGGGGCACCAGTCCTCAGGAAGGATGTGCTGGAACTGGAGAGAGTCCAGAGAAGGACAACAAAGCTAATAAAGGGACTGGAGGACCATAGTTATGAGGAAAGGTTACGAGCACTGAACTTCTCTCTGGAGAAGAGACGCTTGAGAGGGGATATGATTTCAATGTACAAATACCGTATTGCTGACCCCACAATAGGGATGAAACTTTTCCGCGAAAGGGAATTTAAAAAGATACGTGACCATTTACTAAAATTAGAAGACAAGCGGTTTAACCACTTCACGCAAAAGGACGTACCCGTACGCCTGTATTTTGACGCTAAAAACCGGGGTTATAGCAGCAGCTAGCTGCCATAATCCCGGTATTTTCAGGAACGCTGAGCATTTCTCTTTTGGATAAAAGTGGCCTCCGTGGCGGATTTGCCGCAAGATCACTTCGATTGGCAGTGGGAGAGGTGCCCACCCCCCTCCCGCAACGCTCCAGTCTTCTCCAACGCTTACCGAACCCACCGGTAGCGGCGGAGATGATCGCGTCCTCTCCCGTGGATGCCTGGCTTCGGGGAAAATGGCCCCTGCTCGGCTCCATGGCATGGGAGGGCAGAAGCATCGTTAAACGTCACTTCCGCCCATAGCTCTTAAAAGATATTTTTTTAAATTTATTTATTTATTTATTGCATTTTTGTATAAATATGAGATCTCCGGTCTTTTTGACCCCAGACCTCATATTTAAGAGGTCCTGTCATGCTTTTTTTCTATTACAAGGGATAAGGAATAAAGGAATAAAAGTGACCCAATTTAAAAAAAAAAAAAAAACAGTGTCAAAATAAAAAATGAAAATAAATAAGAAATTGTTTTTTTTTCTTAAGTGTCCTGTCCCGACGAGCTCGCATGCAGAAGCATAGGTGACTAGCACCCGCATATTAAAACGGTGTTCAAACCACACTTTCATCAATATAAAAAAAAATTGGGCTAACTTTACTGTTGTCTTATTTTTTTAATTCAAAATAGTGTATTTTTCCAAAAAAAGTGCACTTGTAAGACCTCTGCTCAAATACGGTTTGACAGAAAGTATTGCAGTGACCGCCATTTTATTTTCTAGGGTGTTAGAAAAAAATATATAATGTTTGGGATTCTAAGTAATTTTCTAGCAAAAAAAATGATTGTAACTTGTAAACAACAAATGTAAAAAAGAGGGTCGGTCCTTAAGTGGTTAACCTTAAAATGCGTAAAGGGTTCTTTACTGTAAGAGCAGTAAGGGTGTGTAATTCTCTTACCCAGACAGTGGTTTCAGCAGGGAGCATCGATAATTTAAAAAAACTATTAGGCACCTGAACAACCACAACATACGGAATATATAATGTAATACTGATATAAAAGCACACACACAGGTTGGACTTGTGTCTTTTTTCAACTTCACCTACTATGTAACTATGTAAGGGCCTTAGTCAGGGAGGTGGCAAAGAAAAATGCACATGACCGCCTGGAGTTTGCCAAAAGGCACCTGAAGGTCTCAGACCATGAGAAACAAAATTCTCTAATCTGAAACAAAGATTGAACACTTTGAACACTTTGACCTGAATGGCAAGCGTCATGTCTGGAGTAAACTAGGCACTGCTCATCACCTGGCCAATACCATCCCTACACTGAAGCATGATGGTGGCAGCATCATGCTGTGGGGATGTTTTGCAGCGGCAGGAACTAGTCAGGATCGAGGAAAAGATGAATGCAGCAATGTACAGAGACATTCTTGATGAAAACTTGCTCCAGAGCGCTCTGGACCTCAGACTGGGGTGAAGGTTCATCTTCCAACAGGACAATGACCCTAAGCACTCAGCCAAGATAACAAAGGAGTGTCTATGGGACAACTATGTGAATGTCATTAAGTGGCCCAGCCAGAGCCCAGACTTGAACCCGATTGAACATCTCTGGAGAGATCTGAAAATGGCTGTGCACCGAAGCTCCCCATCTAGCCTGATGGAGCTTGAGAGGTCCTGTAATAATGAATGGCAGAAACTGACGAAAAATAGGTATGCCAAGCTTGTAGCACCATATTCAAAAAGACTTGAGGTTTTAATTGGTGCCAAAGATGCTTCAACAAAGTATTAAGCAAAGGCTGTGAATACTTATGTACATGTGATTTTTTTTTTTTTTTTTATTAATTTACAAAAATTTCAAAGAAACTTCTTTCATGTTGTCATTATGAGGTATTGTTTGTAGAATTTGGAGGAAAATAATGAATTTAATCAGTTTTGGAATAAGGCTGTAACGTAACAAAATGTGTAAAAAGTGAAGCTGTGAATAATTTCTGGATGCACTGTAAGTAAAAGCAAGCCGGTTCTAAACTTACAAAATATGTTTCAGAAATGTGTTTGTTCATTTTTAAATGTTAACGCATACGTTTAAAAAAAAAAAAACAGCATAAGAGAAATGACTTAGCTTTAATGTGATTTGTCCCTTGTGCTGCTGTGTCCTGATTCAGCAGAAATCTTCCTCTGATGCATTCGGGGACTATTGAATGGCTCCAATGTAGAGCCTGACATTTTACTTTAGTACATTCCTGACAGTTGGTAGTATCCTCATCTTCTGGGCCTCAGTAGTCACACAAGCATTGGGGCTGATTTACTAAAGGATTTGAGAATGCTCACACAACAAAATGTGGAGATTCACACAAATGATCCAGTCTTGTGAAAAGGAAACCCCTGTTCGCTTGTTTCCTCTGCGCACAACTGGATAATTGAAGCTCATATTCACACAGTTCGTTCATTCATCTCAAATCCTGTAGTAAATCAGCTTCACTGTGACATTGTGCTCAGGCTTCCTTTGTCACTCCCAACATTAAAGGGTTACTAAAAGCATTTTTTAAATTTAAATAACAAACATGTTATACTTACCTGTTCTGTGCAATGGTAGTGCAGTGTCTCTCTTGAGCCAGGCTCTGTGTGTCTATAGACACACACAGTGCCACTTGGCTTTGCCCCCACTCCCCTCTCATAGATTCGATTGACAGCAGCAGGAGCCATTGGCTGTTGCTGCTGCCTCCATGTCCAGTTAGGAGAGAGAGAGCAGTAATGCTGCTCTCAGGCACAGCACTGAATCGAGATCGGGCTCAGGTTAGTACTTGTGTAAGGCTGGCTGGGTACACACTGAGAAATTTTTTTTGTTCAGCTAGAAGGCTGTATAAAAAAAAACTCACATATTCCTACATCCACACAACAAGCGATGTGGATGCAGGAATGCCCCCCCCCCCCCCCCGCTGTGCTATTATATTCTGACTGGAGGGACTCCTACCTTGTCGGAATACACTGATCAGTGCTACAGTGGCTAATTAAATTCTCGTTTTCCAGTGGGACTGTGCAACAGAAGTCTAATAAGGAAAAAAAGGGGGGTAAAAACTGCGCTAAATCATAAAGATAAAAATATGTAAATAAATAAATCAAGTGTGACTAAAAAATTTGATAATGCATCAAAATAGATGAATCAAGTGAAAAAGCAGCAACTCTAATTATATGACACCCATATTTCACTTAAATTTAAAAACAGAAAGAATCGCGCTAATCTAAAGATAAAAATTTAATATAAAAGTACGTGACAAAATAATGAGTGAGCCTAATTGCAGAATTCGAAATAGACTAAATACAATAAATAATGATCTCAGTGTATTATGGTATCTAGTGTTAACCACCCGTGCAAAAATTAAAAGTCCATGTAAACAATAAATTGGATTATGGTCTCAGTGTATGGTGGCATCTATTGTTGACCACCCGTGCAAAATAAAAGTCCATGTAAACAATAAATTGGATTATGGTCTCAGTGTATGGTGGCATCTATTGTTGACCACCCGTGCAAAATAAAAGTCCATGTAAACAAGTATCAAATTGGGACCCACTAAAATGGTGAAAAGAACTGACCACTCAGTTTATTCATTTATTCACCTCCAGTCTGTGCTCGCATCTCCAGTAGGACGGGACTGTCCGAGTCTGTATGGCCAACATACCGGACTTAAGGCTTATCTTATCAGGCGATATTGTAAGTGTTTTTCTATGCGATTCTATTAAAGTTTAAAAGGTTTTACACTATTGGAGTTTCATCTTTGTTACATGGTATACTTCTCTCACGAGTCGGTCTACACCATGGGATGATTTGAAGACCCTGCAGACCATTATTGATGCAAAGCTAAAGTCTCAGCTGTTTTTCTAGCTATGATACTCTGTAGTGGGGGATCGTGGCCTTCCGGTAAGGAGTAACCCCTTCTATTCCTGGTGGTGGATCACATTTTCACGGAGTGGATCAATACTTGTTTACATGGACTTTTATTTTGCACGGGTGGTCAACAATAGATGCCACCATACACTGAGACCATAATCCAATTTTTTGTTTACATGGACTTTTAATTTTTGCACGGGTGGTTAACATTAGATGCCACCATACACTGAGATCATTATCTATTTATTGTATTTAGTCTATTTCGCATTCTGCGATTAGGCTCACTCATTATTTTGTCAAGTAATTTTATATTAAATTTTTATCTTTAGATTAGCGTGATTCTTTCTGTTTCTACATAAACAGAAGTCTAATGTTCAGCTTTTGTTGAGCAGAGAGGGCCACACACAGATCGAAATTCAACCAGTTCCTGCTGAACCGACCACATTTTAATGTGAATGTACCCAACTTTAAAGTGTTTGTGAAAGCTAAAGGTTTTTTGCCTTCATGTATCTAAAAAATCAAAGAATTTCCAAGCTCAACTTACCAACCAGCCTGCGACCAACCAAATTAACCTAACTGTATGCGTCTTTAGTTTTAGTTGCACACATTTGCAAATACATGTGTAAGCTGCAGGCCACGGCAAGGCACCCTGTATCCTACAGACCCTAGCTCTAATTTTGAAGAGTCTCCACAGTGGGAGCACATGTATTCTAATGGATAGATGAAGGGCAGATGACTGAAGGGAGCCCAACCCTCCTTAAAGGTGCAGGAACACACTGAACACCCAGCACATTGCACAATGCTTGACCAATATGTCAACAATACAAAAAAAAGGTCACTGCCCCACCTATAACTGGTCTTCACAGCAAGGAGCACTGGAAGGGCAAACGCATGTAAAAAACCAAAGAATTTCCAAGCTCAACTTACCAACCAGCCTGCGACCAACCCAATGAACCTGTCTAACAGTATGCGTTAAAAACAGGGGTTTAGTTGCACGCATTTGCAAATACATGCGTAAGCTGCAGGCCATGGCAAGGCACACTGTATCCTGCAGACCCTATATCCTGTTTCCCCCCCAACCTGCCCTAAATACTTACCTGAACTTGATCTCCATTCAGTGCTGTGCACGAGAGCAGCATCACTGCTCTCTTTCTCCTCACTGGACATGGAGGCAGCAGTGGGAGCCATTGGCTCCTACTGCTGTCCATCAAATCCAGCGAGGAGGGAGTGGCAGAGCAACGCTATTTGTGTCTATAGACACACACACCGTCCAGATTGGGAGTGAGCCTGTACTGTTGCCTCCATAGCAAGGGCTTGCTATGGGGGTAGACACTGAGGAGGAGGAGTGGACGGCGCCAGTGGGGGGGACCCCTGAAGATACATTTTGGGGCCACTCTGTTTAATTCCATTGCACAAAGCAGGTAAGTATAATGTTTGTTATTTAAAGGAATAGCCTTTAGTAACCCTTTAATCCACTAATTGGACTGTGAATTAGTGTCGCAACATATACAAAATTCTCCCCAAACTTTCTGCCTCCTATAAGCCTTCATTACCATCTCCCCTTCTCCCTACTGCCTAAAACACGTAAGGATAGCAATGTTGCACAATGCAGCAAGGCCTGATTGGCTTATTGTTTTGATACACTCAGTTGAATTTTGGGAGTGAATTATGGGAAGTTAATAAAAAAAAAAAATATTTTAGGTAATTACTCTAGCCTTTCTCCTAAATGTATGTGTTTTTACAGAGCTGCATTAAAGGATGGACTCTTGCGTTTGCTGTGATTTTCAGCAGGTGTCAGTGTTAACTTAACGACACACCAAATGTAGATCGGAAACACAGTATGTTTGCCTGCACTGGATTGCACGATACATTAGTACCATGCAATCCGGTTGCTGTGTTTTTGTAAAAGAGTGCATGTACTACTTTTGGTGAGGTCTGGCGCAATTTCTGTTTTTATTTATTTTGCCAGCACACAAATATATGTATTCATGGTTTAGGACAATACATTTCTCCAGTGCATTCTCCACTGATACCAGGATACAGTATCCATGCATTCATTTAAATTAGATAAGCCGACCAGTACATCATAAAAATGTTCTGCCCACATAAAGCAGTCAGGAGTTCACCTTAGTTTTCCAAGCTGCACCAGAAAAGGTACAGCTTTGGACAAACCATTCACTTTCATTTGCCATTTACTGTCAAGATGTATGTACTGTGGTCAAAGTAATTTTTGTTTGCAAACCATTAAGCCATATTAGATTTTTTTTGTTAATGATCTACTTCTGCTAAAATTGTTAGCATTTGAGTGAAGAGGGTTTTAATGCCCTGTCAATTCCTAATGCTGAGCTTTCTGCTCCCTTCTCATCACCATGTAAAAAAAAAAAATGTAGTTGGGCTTCAACATTACTTATTCAATATATCATGTATGTATTTTTTATTTGATTAGGTGCTTAGGTTTTATCTGTGGAAACAAAACTGTTATTTAGGTATGCTCTAGGTAATTTTATTTAGGCTAGAATGCCTTTCTTTTTAAAGGCTTACAAAAACAGCTGCTGTGTTTAGCATTTGCTACTTGGTCCAGTATATTCATGTCAATCTTCATCCAGTAAATATTTTTAGTAACTAATGATCCTTTTAGGAGAAAAAGTACTGAACTGTATGCATCTTTCCCAATTGTCCATCTGATAAGGCATTCATAATTGGAATGCTTTTAGGTTTAGTGCAGCCATGAAAAGAGCAAATAACACATCTGATTGAGTTTGTAGAGCTAAAAGTACTTTCTGTTCACCCCATAATTGGGCAATTTTATTTTATAATTGGTTATATTTGTGGTCTCTAAGTAATGCTGACAAAGTGATGTACCAGTTTAACACAAATGCACACCAAAGGAAGGACACTTTTTTTTTTTTTTTTTTAGAAATTAGTCTGCCTTGGCAGCTTCCCTTGCTTTTTAGTTTGTGGTTATTTTTTATATGGTCTTTTGTACAATGGGAGGATAAAAGCATTGAATATTTATTCCTTTTTTTCCCCGATCTTCTTTAAGGACAACCCATGAGAGCTAGACATTTCCTCCCAACAGGAACAGGAAACGCATCACCAAAAACACTTTAGAAGGAAGATCTTCTGTCAAACTTGTCAGTATTTGTGCTTTCTCCTTCCAGAGGAGCACCTGTCTCTCTAAATCTCCCTCTTACCATCCATCCTTTTTTTTCTTGCCTCTCTCCTCAGGGAGCCAAGATTTGTCCGAGATACCTTGCCCTCCAAGACCCCTGCTTAGTATGGGCAGAAGGAAGCCTGGTTCCCCTCCCTTTTATAGTGCGCAAAAAAAAGGTCAAATCTAGAATAGATGCACCCTGTTGATTGCCATGGATGCTTTCTTCTTTGCCCTGATATACATTTCTATACAGGGGGTAGTGGAGGTTTGAGGGTACATGCTGATAAACATGGCATTGCTTTTATGTCAGTGGGTCTGATTCCCGCTAGTTGCCCCAGCAATGGAGGAAACAGCAGCCCTGGCTGCTTCAGCTTAACTAAGTGACACTGGCTGTCTCTTCCTGGTGGGTTGATGTAATTTCCAGGCACTGAAGGCTGTAGTTCTAAGCCTCATTATCTGTTCAGGAGAAAGAGGAAGGGCTTGCTGGTGCCTTCATTGGTGGACCCTCCCAACAGTTGGCTGAGAGGGTGCCACACATGGAAGGGCTGATTCTGCACTACGAATCTAGGCTCTCGTGGCATCAGTGGGGACAGAGGTAAGCAGGGTGTTGCTGTTCCTACTTGTTTTGACCTGTGTTTGTTCCTAGGTTCTTCACCTAGCCTTTAATATGTTATCTAGGACCCTTTTGGTGTTGGGCTTTTCCTCTACTTCCTCTTCTTGGAGGGAGTGTAGGGTTCCTGTCTAATTTCTCTCTCTGCTTAATTCTTTTGAGTCAAGAGAAAGCAAGAAGGACGATCCCTCTATGCTGTGTGCGACTCATTCTAGGTCTAGGAAATTCTAGGTGAGGCTCTGCCAGTGCCTATCACACTCTTTTCAATCATGAACGAGGAGTTTACTTTCAACTTCTAATCTTTCAAGTCTCTCTTGGCGGACATGAGATCCCCTGCTTAACATGTTTTTGTGCACGAATCTCCAACCTCTGTGCTGTCAGCTTCAGGGTATTCACAGAAGGTAGATAATGTGGGGGAATATTAATGACCCCACTCCTTCCCCATTGGACCCATTTACTAAGGCACACCAGCAGAAGGATTTTTCCTTTAGAAGTTCCAGATGTAAGCAATCAAATATCTCTGACTCACTCCCTTGGTTATCTCATTCATAACAGTTTGGCAAAAAGATTTCCTTTGTGGAGGTGTCTATCTCGCATGTGTTGGCCTGGAAAATGTATGAACATACAGTTACTGGGTAAGTCTAGTTCTGGTTTCTTTTTTCACTGCTGCCTCTAGACTGTGATAATAATGCTATCAGTCTCATCCAGCGCACAGAGTTTCTAGCTTGCAGGACAACAAACTAAATGCGAGAAGACTGAGAGTGAATGGCACTGAGGCAGGTTATGTAGTACACTGTGTATATAGTCTTTGTAAATAAACTGCTCATGTGTTTTCGCCAAGAACTGTTTGCTGTGCCTTTTTAAAGTGTTGTAAACGTATCCAGTGAGTCAAACACACCCTACTGCCAAGTTATTCCCTCACAGATGGTGGAGACGGCAAACATCTGTGTAAGCAGCTATAGTGAAGGCCAGCATGGTTACTGAGACAGCTCGTTTTGGCAAATGTTAACCATTTCAGCCCCGGAAGGATTTGCCCCCTTCCTGACCAGAGCACTTTTTGCGATTTGGCACTGCATCGTTTTAACTGACAATTGCGCGATCGTGCATTGCTGTACCCAAACAAAATTGATGTCCTTTTTTCCCCCACAAATAGAGCTTTCTTCTGGTGGTATTTGATCACCTCTGTGGTTTTTAGTTTTTGCACTATAAACAAAGAGTGACAATTTTGAAAAAAGCAATATTTTTTTTTTTTTTTTACTTTTTGCTATAATAAATATTCCCCAAAAATATATAAAAAAAACTTTTTTTTCCCTCAGTTTAGGATGATATGAATTCTTCTACATAGTTTTGGAAAAAAAACCCGCAATAAGCATATATTGATTGGTTTGCGCAAAATTTATAGCGTCTACAAAATAGGGGATAGTTTTATGGCATTTTTATTATTTTTTTTATTAATAATGGCAGCGATCTGCGATTTTTTTATTGTGACTGCGACATTATGGCGGACACATCGGACACTTTTGACACTATTTTGGGACCATTGTCATTTATACAGCGATCAGTGCTATAAAAATGCACTAATTACAGTGTAAATGGCTATGAAGGGGTTAAGCACTAGGGGGCGATGAAGGGGTTAAGTGTGTCCTAGGGTGTGATTCTAACTAGGGGGGGTGGGCTTTAAGACACATGACAGCTATCACTGCTTCCAATGACAGGGAGCAGTGATCTCTGTTATGTCACTAGGAAGAACGGGGAAATGCCTTGTTTACAAAGGTATCTCCCCGTTCTACCTCTCCGTGACACGATTGGGGGCACCCGGCAGACATCGAGTCTGCGGGATTCATGGTCACGGAGAACGTGGCATGCAGCACCTTTTCTTAAAGGGGACCTACCTGTATGCCCTTTTGCCCACCCGTGCCATTCTGCCGACGTATATCGTCGTGCAGCGGTCGGGAAGCGGTTAATTAACAGCAGGCAAATGACGGGTAAAACTGGCAAATGAGCAATTGCAACAGAGCCTTGCAGCCCAACAGCAAGTCCAGTTAAAAGTTAAGCCCTGCTACAGGGAATTGCTGTAACAGCAGGAGCAGAGACACCAGCACCAAACTGAAGCAATAATGTAGCAACTTCTGCACAGACAGCAGGCCGATATGGAAAGTGATTCCAGCATTATACTGTCTTTCCGAGTAACCTTATTACCACAGATGACTGCGGATGATGACCCTGTGTTTTTGACCACTTTTGAAATTACTGTTGAAAGGGAAAATTGACCAAAAGAACAGTGGGCTGACTGGGGGACCCACTATTATCTGCAGTCCAAAAAGGCCTACTATGACCTGGAAGCTACGGAAGCAAGAGATTATGCTGGTCTGAAAGCAGAATAAATGGTTGTAACCCTGGAATTGTCAGTTGGGAAAACCATGCAGATCACAAAGGTATGGCGTGATCCATTTGATGATGAAGTGGCTACAGCCAGAGGCTTTGTCAGGACCCCAAATTGTGGAATGTGGTCATAGCCTTATTTCTGAGTTTGCTCCCTACTGCCAAAAGTGGGTGAGCCAAGGAGATTCAAATACAGTGGACAAACTGGTGGACCTGTTACCTGTTTGGTTCTTGTGTTAGATTGTCCCACCCCTCATGTTTGTCACTGCTTTGGGACATCCCTATGGTTCCGAATAATGGAGCGCTGTGTCTCTCAATGAACGAAAGAGAAAATGGGATTTTTGACTTACTGTAAAATCCATTTCTCTGAGTTCATTAACAGACACAGCATCCACCCCTCTAAGGAGTTTTAATACTTCTGACACTGCTTGTTACTAAACTGAAGGCCTATAGCAGAGAGGGGGTGTATACCACCTAGGACTGCCCATTGGCGTAGCCAAGTCTTTTTTTCTGCCTAGTGTCCTACTCCTGTAGGGGGCGGTATAATTCTATGGTTCTGAATTCTGTCTGTCGATGAACTCAGAGAAATGGATTTTACGGTAAGTCAAAAATCCAATTTTTTTGCTGCAGCTTGCCAGTGTATCATTTCTGCCATCTTGTTCTTCTTTCTGAAATCTGAATATGAAATAGTTGAAATCGATTATCCTAGGTTGTAATACTGAAATGCAAAATTCAATTAATCCAAAGCCTTGTCTATTTTTTTTTTTAAACAGTTATGAAGTGTCCAAGCTGAACCAGTATGACTATGCCCAAATAAACACACAAAAACGTTAAGCAGTATTAACCGCTTCCCGACCGCCTCACGCAGATATACTGCGGCAGAAGGGCACGTATAGGCAGATTAACGTACCTGTACATTGCCCTTTAAGAGGCAGCTTGCGGACGCGTGGCCCGCCGGGAGCTCCATGAGCGTGATCGCATGCCCCCATGGACTCGATGTCCGCGGGGATACCCACGATCGTCTCACGGGGTGAGGAAGAATGGGAAAATGCTAATGTAAACAAGCATTACCCTATTCTGCCTAATGACACTGATGACAGCTCCCTGTAATCGGGAGCGGTGATCAGTGTCGTGTCACACATAGCCCACCCCCCCCAGTTAGAATCACTCCCTAGGACACACTTAACCCCTACAGCGCCACCTAGTGGTTAACCCCTTCATTGCCAGTCACATTTACACAGTAATCAATGCATTTTTAATTGCACTGATCGCTGTATAAAAGTGAATGGCGCCAAAAGTATCCGATCTGTCCGCCATAATGTCCCAGTCATGATAAAAATCACTGATCGCCGTCATTAGTAGTAAAAAAAAAAAAAATTTAATAAAAATGCCATAAAACTATCCCCTATTTTGTAGACGCTATAACTTTTGCGCAAACCAATCAATAAACGCTTATTGCTATTTTTTTTACTAAAATTATGTAGAAGAATACGTATCGGCCTAAACTGAGGAAAAAAAATGTTTTTTTTATATATTTTTTGGGGATATTTATTATAGCAAAAAGTAAAAAAATATTGCTTTTTTATCAAAATTGTCGCTCTTTTTTGTTTATAGCGCAAAAGATAAAAAACGCAGAGGTGATCAAATTCCACCAAAAGAAAGCTCTATTTGTGGGAAAAAAAGACGTCAATTTTGTTTGGGAGCCACATTGCACGACCGCGCAATTGTCAGTTAAAGCGACGCAGTGCCGAATCGCAAAAAGTGCTCTGGTCTTTGGCCAGCCAAATGGTCCGGGGCTTAAGTGGTTAAACCTAAAAGAAAATATTTATTATAGTGCAGGTTTCCAATTCTTAGATGTGATGAAACTAAAATAGTGTGCATTGACTCATAGGATAACACCATTTGCTTCTAGAAGCAGAAGAACATTTCTCAAAAGCTGTAGCTCGGAGCAGTTTTTATAAGCGCAAAAACAATGCTGTATGAAAAGCTATGATAATAGCATTTTTGTGCAGGCTTATAGTAGTGTTTTAGGAGCGTTGGAGTGTTATTAGCATGTTCACAGAACAGGACGTGAAAAAAAAAAACCCAGGAAAAACGTTTCTAGGAGCAGAAAAAAAATGCTCATAGCTTCTAGGAGTTTTAAAAAAAACACTAGTGTGCACGGAGCCTAAAACTTTTATCCCAAAAGGAAAGTTCAGCTTCAATTTGTTACTGTAGCCAAATCTGTTAGTACTTCTTATACTTCCCCCTAGACTGACAAAATTCCCCCCTGTGGTCATTCATCCAGAGTGACATCTCTTTAATACAGGAGGTATGTTACTGGCCAGATCACCAGGAGAAAACAGAAGGAAAAAGCCTAAAAAAAAGAAAACTATAAAAGCCAGTACATCTAATGATTGGTAAGCTGCAATATATTACATTTTTGGTTTTGGGTTTAATAATTCTTTCAGCTTTAATGCTCTCTGCAAAGCGCTTTACTATAGGGTGGCGCTATAAAAAAAAACCCTCACCAATGATAAGTTTAAACTCAAATGTGTACATGAAGGTATTTATCCTATTTTGATAATATACTGTTGGCAATAATAATTTGAATTGGGGTACTAAACCAGTTTGAGCTGACATGGATTAGAAACCTGAAAAAAATAATGCTCTAAAGCTTTTATGTGTTTGATTCATTTAAATATAGATTTGCTTTAATCCCAGACGATCAAAACGTTTGAGATAGGATATAGTTTAACACCAATATGCTGGTATGTAAAGTCTGTTTTCAAGAACTTGATGATATGGCAGTTTCTTTTCTTTTTGAAAACTTTTGTCCAAACATGATCAAAGAAGCAAGCATTATTTCAGCTATCACAGGAGTATTACTCAGCGGCTTGAAAAGTGTGTAAAATGTAAAGTGTGTTTTCCTGTAAATCAGTGAATGCAGCTCTCTCCAGTGAATTCAGAGAAGGTTCAAGCAGGATGTCTTCTTTTGAGCCTGGCCTTTTCCAGCTGTAAAAAGCCGTAATTTCTTCATTATATATGACATTCATATCTTATATATTTTGCTCTTAGAAAGAGATAGAAGCCTGTCTTGGATCTAGAATTTGCAATTCCAATTTTGGTAGTTTATAAAGGATTACTATTGTGAGCCACAGCTTAGATTCTGTATAATATGTACCAGATATCAGCATGTGTCATTGTCTTATATTTTTAAACATTCTAATAAAAGTTTAGATTTTTTAAAGGTATTTATTTTTTATTTTTGCACGTAGCAGCATATTGCCTTCAATTATAATTTGTACAGTTCAAGATGGAAAGTATACAAAACAAAAGTGCATTTTTCCAAACTATAGGCTATAGTGGTGACACCGCAATAAAATACTGGCAAATATGCCATTCCTAGGTCATCTAAGCTTGTCTTGCACCCAGCATGCAACCCTTCATTGGGTTTATTGCACCTCCACTTTTCCTTCTGCCCATAGTGGCATAATTCCTGCCTACGTTATTCTATGTTTACATTTGTTTGTGCATGAATGCATGCAAAATCGCACACCCTGTCGCAACAAACAAAAGCATACAGCTCTTTTGCAGGCGTGGTTGTAGCATTATTTTTAAAAGTGCCCCCACATATCTTGCTAACCTGTGCATGCTGGAGTGTGCTACTATGAATGTTAACAGAGGTGCCATGCATTATGGTGAGGCAGGGTCTTTTTGTGCAGTGTTTTGCAGAATAAATGCACCTTTTATTTTGGTGTGGGCCAGTAGAACTGGATGTGACTATTTTAAAAGATATGTATTTATTACAGGTATTTATATAGCACCGATAATTCACACAGCACTTTCCATATATAATGTACATTCACATCAGTCCCTGCCCTCAAGGAGCTTACAATCTAAGGTCCCTAACGCACATTAATACATACACATACTAGGGTCATTTTAGACAGACTTGATCTATTTGTTTATCGTACATCATGGGACACAGCTTCTTAAGTAATTACTTAATGGGTTATAGGCCACCTTCAGGTGTTGACACTGGTATACCCAATCAAGGAATTTCACTCCCTATACAACCCCTCCTCCTTCCAGGAGCACATCAGTTTTTTCGCCAGTGTTTAAGGTGTTGGTCACGAGTGAAGATGTGCTCTGAGGAGATCCAGGAGGGATCCATGCTGGATTTAAATAGCCTCCATACACCAGATCCATCCAAAGTGCCACTGAGGCCTAAAAGGATGTTACCTGGGGCTTTGTATTCGAAGCATGAGGTTTTGCCTGTAACGCTTCTCTTTGTGGGGCTGGACCCCAGGAACCCAGGGCTTTGGTCTTGCTACATTACATAGCTTTCCTGGTGGGGTGATTTTTACAGGTCCAAGGGAGTGGAACCCCGATTTAAAGGGACCTGGTCCTTGAAGGTTTGCTAAACGCAGCCTGCCGTGATGGGTGAAGGTTGGATTGTCTGTTAATTCAGCAAATCCTGTGGCAGGGATAAGGTAAGGGAAGAAACTTAGGTATTAAAAACACCTATGTATTTCTTCCATTAGGGAAAAAATGTTGTCATGCCTTAATTCTCCACTAGAGGGAGTCTATGCACATACCTTACTCTGTTGCCTTCACTGTAAAGCTCAGTCAGTCTGTGTGTGGTTGCAGCAGCATGATTTTTCAAGGTAAAAGAAATCTGCAAAAATGTTTTCTTTCTCCCCCCTGATGGGACCAGAGGGTTAGGGGGACATCAGCGCTGTACCCCCTTACATTTCCCCCTTACAGGACCTCCGCCCTAAGGGTGGAGGTCCTGCTGGTACCACTAATTGTTTTACTGTGGCTGATTTTACTGTTGTTTGCCTACTGCTGGATGGGTCTCTGCCCCCCCCCCCCCCCCCCTCGTGTTGGGTCTGTGGACCCAAAAATGCAGCGCACAAGTGCAGGAATATTTTAAAACATAAAAAGGGGCGGGATTTTTCTCAGAGGGGGCGGGGCCTAAACACAGTGCTATGAACATCCACGAGGACGCACGGCAGGCTGAAACAGATAAAAGCTACAGCTGTGACAGTCTCTCCTCGGCTGATGAGGAAGAGACAAGCAGCCTGCAACACAGGGACACAAGAGCTGTGGGACACGTATGAGTTGCAAAACTGGCATTCCTGATACAGGAAGGACACCTTTTTTCCCAGCACTAGGCTGAACTTTATAGCGGCTTTAAATGTCATGACTATTTTCAGCGATTTAAGTGCACTTTGTATAGTGCCTCTGTTTTTGTACTTAGGACTATACCTACCAAAAAAGACACCACAAAAACCAAAAAAGTAAAGGTTTCACCCCCAGGTGTTAGGATCTCGAGTCACATTTCCACGCTGTCATCCTCGAGCCATTGGATCAAATTGATGGCGCAGCTGCTTCTCACATCTCAGCCCCTGTATACCTGACTGAAGATATTCTTTCCTCCTCCCTGCAGGGTCTGGAAGGAAGATTAGTGGCTTTAATCGCATCCTCCATTCAAATGGATAGGAAGCGTGCTAGATCCCCCTCCCCCACTTCAGAACCTTGGCAAGAGGAACAGTGGGCTCAGGATGAGGTGTTACCCTCAGTCAATCAGGAGGAAAAACAAACTGATGATTCCTCTGTGGAGGAAACAACGGTAGAGGAACCTTTTTCAGCCTCACAATCTGAGAAATTGCTGATACAAACTCTTACGGAGATGGTTCGTTCCACTTTCATGCTGCCCCTAACGGAGTCTCCTGAAAGCTTGGGTTCCTTAAAACTCTCTCAGCCTTTGCATGCGTTTTCTGCACATGCATTACTAGAACAGCTTATTTTTGCTGAATAGAATCACCCGGATAAGCATTTTCTCCCTCTTAAGAGATGTTCAATTCTCTATCCCCGGAGGAGAAATTCTCCAAAAGATGGAAAATACCAGCAGTTGATGCTGCGATTTCCAATGTGAATAAAGGCCTAACTTGTCCTGTAGACAATGCACAAATGCTTAAAGCGGGGGTCCATCTATCTATCGTTTTTTTTTTTTTGGAGTTAACTCACAAACTTTTCTTCTCATGATTATCTACTCACATGTTCTGTGTAATAAGTCCGCCTGTGTCCGATTTTGTTGTAAAGAATAACTTATAAAATTCATTGAAGGCGGTTTCCATCTTCATTGTGGGCATTTGAAGCCCACAAGCATGTATTTCCTGGATGCGGTGAATGCTGTGCTCCCAGCATTCACCGAGATGTTGTGATGACGCTGTTGCACAATGCATGCTGGGAAGCCTGAGACTAGCTCCCAGGGGACTGTGGGAGGTCTGGGAGAGGCTAGAAACACACCTACTCCCATGGGAGGAAAACCAGGAAGTGCTAAGAAGTTTAGAAAAAAAAAGGTAATTACGGAGATTTAAATTTTTTTACACAATATGTCAGCATCTAGGCAAGGAAGAGAATGCATAGAGATAATGTTCAAAATTTGGGTGGAACCCCGCTTTAAGGATCCAACTGATAAAAAGTTGGAATCCCTGTTAAAATCTTCTTTTTCCATGGCAGGTGCCGCTACTCAGCCTGCAGTCGCTGCAATAGGCATCTGTCAATCCGTAAAGGACCAATTTAAACAGGCCCTTAGAGAGCGTCCTGCACAACAAGCTCAGGATTTGGCTGAACTACCAAAAGCATTATGCTTTGCCATAGATGCCATTAAAGATTCTATTAACCAGGTGTCCCGCCTTACGCTTATGCTTGTGCACATGCGTAAAATCCTGTGGTTAAAGAATTGGTCAGCTGAAGCACCATGTAAAAATATCCTAACTGGGTTCCCTTTTCATGGGGAGCTACTATTTAGAGAAGACTTGGACAAATATATCCAAACAATTTCTAGTGGGAAAAGTACTCTTTTGCCAGTCAAAAGAAAGTATAAACGCCCTTCATTTAAACAGGTTCTTTCCACTGCACCAGGGGCTTCCACCTCTAGGCAGTGGCGATGGCCTCTGCCGTCAGACTCTAGTGGAAGACCTCAGGGTCAAACCCAGGCTCAGAAGAAGTCCTGGGGTCGGAAATCTGCAAAGCAGAATCCTAAAGTCTCTTCATGAAGAGGCAACCCCCCTCACCAAGGTGGGGGGAAGACTTCTGCATTTTTCAAAAGTCTGGACAGAGGAAATTCAGGACAGATGGGTCATCTCCACGGTAATGCTGGCGTACAAGCTGGAATTTCGGGACTTTCCACCGTCCCGCTTCCTGAGGTCAAGCGTTCCCAAAGATCCAGAGAAAAGACAATCTCTGTTTCAGGCACTAGACCGATTAATATCTCAAGGGGTGATCAGACAGATCCCCCCCAAAAGAGCAAGGTCTGGGGTTTTATTCAAATTTTTTCATGGTACCAAAACCAAATGGAGACGTCAGACCAATTCTAGATCTAAGAAATCTAAATCGGTTCCTGAAGATCCGCTCCTTTCGCATGGAGACGATCAGGTCAGTAGTTTCTATCCTTCTAGGAGGAGAACTTCTGGCATCAATTGACATCAGGGATGCATATCTGCATGTCCCTATATTTCCTGCTCATCAAAAGTTTCTGAGGTTCGAGTTAGAACAGCAGCATTTCCAGTTTGTAACCCTGCCCTTCGGGCTAGCCACAGCACCCCGGGTGTTCACCAAAGTGCTGGTCCCACCTCTAGCCAGGTAAAGGGCACAGGGCATAACAGTCGTAGTGTACCTAGACGATCTATTGCTAATAGATCAGTCGGTGGCTCGTTTGGAGCAAAGCGTACGCACTACAACCAATTATCTGGAAAGTTTGGGTTGGATTCTCAACCTAGAGAAATCTTCCTTAATACTGCTAAAAAGGCTGGATCATAGACACAGCCCAGGAAAGGGTGTTCTTGCCTCAGGCAAAGATCAACTCCATAAGAGAGCTGGTGCAGATGGTCAGGTCAAATGGTGATCCCTCCATTCGCCTTTGCATGAGGTTGCTAGGAACCAGGTTGGCTTCATTCTTCACATTCTGAAGAAACATGGGCTTTCCGGGTCAGTTATCTCTACCCTGATTAATGCAAGGAAGCCAGCTCCCATAACTATATATTATAGGGTCTGGAGGGCTTATGTTTCCTGGCGTGAATCCAAGGATTGGCACCCTCGGAGATATATCATAGGCAGAATTCTTTCCTTTCTACAATTAGGGATAGAAATGAAAGTGGCCTTGAGTACTATTAAAGGCCAACTCTCAGCTTTATCGGTCCTATTTCAAAGACCACTTGCTACTCATTCTTTGGTCCGGGGTTTTATACAAGGGATAACGTGGCTTAATCCGCCCGTCAAACCTCCCTTGAACCCTTGGGACTTGAACTTAGTTTTGTCTGTGTTACAAAAACAGCCATTTGAACTGATACAAGATATTCCCTTAGTCCTTTTGACAAGGAAGTTGGTATTTTTGGTTGCTATATCCTCAGCAAGGAGGGTTTCGGAATTGGCTGCTCTTTCTTGTAAAGAGCCATATTTGACTTTTCATGAGGACAGAGTGGTATTACGCCCTTGTCCAGACTTTTTTGCCAAAGGTGGTTTTGGGTTTTCACCTGAACCAAGATATTGTTCTGCCATCATTTTTTCCAAAACCATGTTCCAGGGAAGAAAAGTCACTACATTGTCTTGATGTAGTGAGAGCAGTGAAAATCTATTTAAAGGCAACTGCTCAGATTCGTAAGATGGATGTCTTATTTATTCTGCCAGAGGGTCCTAAGAAAGGACAGGCAGCGTCAAAATCCACTGTCGCCAAGTGGATTTGGCAAGTGATAATTCAAACTTATGATTTAAGGGGTAAGATTCTCCCTTTTCAAGTTAAGGCGCACTCTACTAGGGCGGTTAGTGCTTCTTGGGCAGTGTGTCATCAGGCCTCCATGGCTCAGATCTGTAAGGCCGCAGCTTGGTCTTCAGTGCATACATTCACAAAATTTTATCAGCTGGATGTAAGGAGGTATGAGGATATCGTGTTCTGCAGGCAGCAGTATAGATCCTCATGTCTGGGGGTACCCTCCGGGTTGTGTCTCCCTCCCCTCAAGGCTTTGTGTCCCATGATGTACGATAAAGAAAATAGGATTTTTATAACCGCTTACCTGTAAAATCCTTTTCTTGGAGTACATCATGGGACACAGAGGACCCTCCCCTCTTTTTTGGGATTTAAGTATATTGCTTTGCTACAAAAACTGATGTGCTCCTGGAAGGAGGAGGGGTTATATAGGGAGTGAACTTCCTTGATTGGGTATACCAGTGTCCATCACCTGAAGGTGGCCTATAACCCATAAAGTAATTACTTAAGGCTCTGTGTCCCATGATGTACTCCAAGAAAAGGATTTTACAGGTAAGCTGTTATAAAAATCCTATTTTTTCTTTTCTATATAAGTGCAGGTGTGCACCTGCAGTTTTCCTGCTTAAAGTTTTAAAGGTATTTTTTAAAAATAATAAAATAGATACACTCACCTGCTCTGCACAATGATATTTCACAGAGGGGCCTTGACCACCTCTTCTGGGGTTCCCTACTGGCACTGTCTATTTCCCCTTTTCTGTGTCTGCTTGCTGTGTGGTCAGACATGCGGGGATCAATCCCGAGCCGGGCTGTGTGTGTCCATTGACACACACAGCGTGGCTTGGCCCCGCCTCTCGCTCTCTGCTGACAGGATTTGACTGACAGCAGCAGGAGACTATGGCCCCCACTGTCCTCAGCCAGGCTTGTGACAATGGGGAGAGAGGAGACGAGACCAACAGACGGGTGCTGCCCTGGCTCGATTTAGGTCTTGAGTAAGAATTAGGGGGGGGGGGGGGGGCACAACAAGTGGCAAAACGTTTTTTACCTTAATGCAGGGAATGCAGTAGGATAAAAAAACAAAAAACATTTTACCGTTTAACTGTTTTTTTCTGGTGCCTTGACTTCAGTTTTTGAAAGATTTCCTGAGATTTTTATTAATTCCACCCTTGAGTGTTCTACCTAGGGAAGTATGACAATGTGTGTATGGTAATGTGTTTATCTGATATGTTTTCTTTTATATCTTGTACCACTAGTGTGTGGCCAAACTGCAGTGTTAATGTTAACTGTGGTTTAAAAACATTTGTCTTTTTTGCAGTTATTTGAACTTCTTGGACCTGAAGGATTGGCTGCCATTGTAGTGCTCCTACAACAGAGGCAGAAAATTGTGTCAACATCCCTGAACTGGCAAGCTGATGGCAGGCTGCACTCTTTACAAGGTACAGCACACAGCAAGATTTGATCATTATTATGTTATTTTAAAGGTATACACAAACAAAACCAACTAGTTTGAAATCAAGTGTTATACAAGTCTACAACAGTAATAAAAAGAAAAAAATATTGTGATATTCCGTTTTGATGTGTTTGTTTATTAAACATTTAAAATGTATGTATAGCAAAACCTTTTCTTCTTAGCTTTGGATATAAGAATTTGGGAAGGGTTAGAACCAGTGTTGCCAATCTACCAGACTGAAATCTACTGACGCAACACCCAACATTTACTGGGACAGCCAAGTTTTTACTGGCATTTCCAAAAGTTACAAAATTACAGTTTTAAGTGCAAATTTCAGTATTTAGGCCACAAACAAGTACAATATTCAATTAGCAACATGATTTATGGTAGATATTAAGACAAAAAAGATATTTCTTCTTTTATTTTTGATATAGTAAGTAGCTCAGGTACAGGCATCAGGAGGGCTAGAAATTAGAATGGGCAGGCACACACACACACATGAAACTGGCTCTCGCAGTGACACTGGCAGCAGTGGGCAGCAGTACAGATGATGATGACATTACACCTACACAACACGTTACCTCCTGAATCACAGTGACAGTCTCTCTCCATGCCAGGTGGTCCTGTCTGTCTACTCCAGTTCAAACAGCACTGACAGTCCCGCTCCTGTCTTGCCTTGCTCCCGTCTTGCAGACCTGCACATGAGGCTCCGGCTGCTCCACTCGGCTCCCTTGCACTATGGCATCACATGGAGCACTCAGGCACTGCCTCCGCTAAACCAGCCTCCCACTGGCGCTGCCTGAACACACTGTAACAGGCACTCGGATGGTCTCGGCAGGCTCCTGACTGGAACTGTACATGCGCAGTTCCGAGCTGAGTGTCACAGTCATATTTTTAACTGGCAACCTTTTCCTGTCACTTGCATTTACTGGCAGGTGAAAAGTGCCGTTTTTTACTGTCTGCCAGTAAAAATACTAACGGTTGGCAACACTGGTTAGAAACCCTATCAGATTTTTTTTCTTTATTCAGGTCTCTGTTAGAGATGTTTTCCCTAACTTCTTGTTTGTGTACAATGTTTTACCAGACAGAAATTGAGGCAAAAAGGAGGCAACAAACAAAAATCTGACAGGGGTTCTAGCCGTACCTCTACTTATTTTCAGTTCTGACTATGCTGCTGTTGAAGAGTTTCCTCCACTTCCATTTACTGTCTTGAAAAAAGGTTGTCCCTGGAATGGGAAGTGAGGTGAAATCTCTGTAACTGAGATCCAGGCAGCAGTAAAATCCTATCAGGAGTTTCAGTCCTTTCCCACATTATCAAGAACGTAAACAAATATGGTAATACATACACTAAGAATTTATAGGCAGGCTGGCTATGGGAAGATGGTTTAAACAAAACCAAAAAGAACACCACTAATCTTTTTACAAAGCAGAGAAGAGCCTTCTTAAAACAGAAGGTTATCTGCATGTTTCATTTTTATTACTAAGTCAAGAAATAAGAGGCTTATTTCTCACAAAAAAATTGTGAAAAAAAATATTGATTGAAGAACTAAAACACTCTGGAGACTCCCCACTGGATGTTAACACAAAAATCCCTGGAGACTGGCCTTTGAGTAGTTAACTTACGTACCCTGGAGACTGGTCTTGTAAAAGCAGTAAACTTAATCCAAGTAATGCACTAAAAGCAAAATACCACAAATAAAAGCGCTTTGCAATGCATAGGAATAATCTAGATCAGAGCATCATGTAATTGTTCTTATGATTAACGCAGCTTATTATTGTAGCCTCTTTCGTCCGAAGCCACCGCCATCCTTGTGGTCTACTCTTGCTCCCTTCTCCACCTTAACTTCCGCCTTTCTTGTACATTGGTTTAGAAATCTTGCACATGCTCAATAAGATTAAACCAAGCTTCAGTTTCGTTTAGCAGTTTTTATGGAGCTTTAATCCCGCCTTAGCAATCTGATGCTGTATGTCAGTTTGTGAACCTCCCTTGTGACGTACCTAGTCACATGGGTTTTTCTCGCGGGATTGCAATACTGTGGAGTAATGCTAAGAGATACACGGCACATAGCTGTATAGACTGACGGCACACTTGCTGTTAGTCGGAGTTACAATGCACAAGCGCAAGTGACAGAATTGATAGGAGAGGGAGATATCTCCTAAACAACGCACTTTGAAATTTTATTAAAGGCAGCTACCACTAAATCATAATATACTGCTTTACATGGTACTGAATTGTTAAGCGGAGTTTACTACTACTTTAACACACTAACCCTGGAGACTGGTCACTGGGGGTTTAGGGTCTAACTCGTGATTATGCACATAGTGTGGAGGTTTGTCAGTCATGAGTTAAAGCGTTATTAAAGGCAATTTTTTTAATATTAACATAATAGAAATGAGATACTTATCTGCTCTGTGCAAGGGTATTGCACAGAGTGGCCCCAAACCTCCTCTTCTGGAGCCCCCCCCCCCGGTACTCTGGGCTCCTCCTCTTCTGTGTCTCCCCCGTAGAAAGCGCTTGCTATGGGGGTACACCTGAGGGCTCGTTCACGAGCCAGGCTTTGTGAGCTCATAGACACACACAGCATGGTTCTGCCCCGCCTCCCACTTCCTCCTCATAGGATTTGATTGGCAGCAGCAAGAGGCAATGGCTACCCCTGCTGCCTCTGTGCCTGTGAGGAGAGAGAGAAACCAGCAATGCTGCTCTAGGGCATAGCACTCGATCGAAAGACAAGCTAGGTAAGTATTTATGAGGGGAGCTAGGGGGAGCTGATACTGGAAGATTTATTTACCTTAATGCATAGACTATATTACAGTGGAATTCCAGTCATAAATTAAAATGAGCTTTTTCTTAGGATATGTAACAATTTAAACATTTATATTATCCATTATCCTAATTGCTGATTGTGTAGATTAGAAACAGCAGTTGAAGGCCGGCCTTACACAGTTCGAATCTCGGCCGGTTCAGCAGGAACTAGCCCAGATTCGAACCGTTAATAGGCAGGCTGAATGTACCAAGTTGGTCAATCAATCAACTTGGGTACAACAAGCCTGCCAGATTCTCTATAGCAACCGCTAGTGATAATCACTGTTTTCTCCCGGCGGGGACGGCTTCTCCTACACTCCCGCCTGGAGCAGACAATTGCTCAGCAGGGGGGATTCCCCTGTCAGCACTGTCTGGGGAATTTGTGCAAATTTCTTTAATGCATCCCGTAGTTGCAGGAAAGAAATGTGCATGGTTTATTGTAGAGGTCGACCGATATATCGGCCGGCCGATATAACGGCCGATATTTGGCTTTTTTTACTTAATCGGCATCAGCCGATTGTGCTGATAAAAAAAGCCGATTATACCTTCAGCGGGACTTGCAAATGACTTCTGTAATAGAAGTCAATGCAAGTTTTCTGAAGTTATCTTCTCTCCTACTCTGGGCAGCCTGCCAAATCTGATAAGAAGATACATTTGTATCTCTTTCAGGTTCTTTTATCAATAGACTGAACTCCGTGTAGGAATTCTCAGTTTAACCATTTAAAGACTAAATCTTTTCTGACACTTGTTGCTTACAATCCTGTATTTTCTGCTAGAAAATCACTTAGAACCCCCAAACATTATATATATTTTTTCTAGCAGAGACCCTAGGTAATAAAATAGCGGTTGTTGCAATATTTTATGTCACACGGTATTTGCGCAGCGGTCTTTCAAACGCAATTTTTTTGAAAAAATGCACTAATGAAATAAAAAAAAAAAGCAGTAAAGTTAGCCCATTTTTTTTCGTCCAAAAGTTTTGATTACCTGTTTTTGTGTATTTAATATTTAAGATAGTTATTTTTTTTTTAATCTAAATTATACATACAAGTGAACTGATTGGAGGTTTGTTTTGTTTAATAAATGTTTAAATATAAAAAATTTTCTGTATCACTTATTACTTAAGGCTGCTTTCACACTGGAGCGGGCATGCGTTGACGGTAAAACGGGGCGCTTATAACCCAGCTAGCGGCCGAAGAAGGGGTTAAATGCGCCCCTGAAGCGCTGCTGCCGAAACGCTTTGCAGGCGCTTCGGCAGCGGTGCGCATTCATTTCAATGGGCAGGAGTGGTGGAGGAGCGGTATACACCGCTCCAAAGATGCCGCTTGCAGGACTTTTTTTTAACATCCTGCCAGCGCATCGCCTCAGTGTGACAGCACTCAAGCTTTCATATAGACTGCAGGGGAGCCGTTTTACAGGCGCTATTTTTAGCCCAAAAGCGCCTGAAAAACACCCCAGTGTGAAAGGGGTCTAACTGTTAGATTTTATGCGATGAAGGGAAAAAAAAAAAAGAAATCGGCCCAATATATCGGCCCAAAAAAAATCGGCATCATATATCGGCCATCGGCCACTGCGATTTCTAAATATCGGCTTTGGCATCGGCCAGAGAAAAACCCATATCGGTCGACCTCTAGTTTATTGCCTACCTAAGGCCGGCCATAGACAGCAAATTTCTTTCCTGCTACCACATAGAGCCATTGTATACTCCCGGCAGGGGAGCACAGCGATTATTGCTAGCGGCTATAACAGCCGCTAAAATAATCACATGTAAATACGGCAGGCTGGCTGCACCCAAGTCTTGGCTGGTTCCTGCTGAACCGTCTGAGATTTGAACCGTCTATGGCCGGCTTTAGTTAAGCAATCAGCAATTTGCTAATCTTTACTGAGAGTGGTGTGGCTGCACACACTCACTTCCTTAAATCGTTTTAGCATAGCCCTGCCCCGTTCTACCCAGCCCTGTCTCCATCCCACCGACCTTCGGCACCATCGATAGCAATGTTGAGCACCTTTTTCTATCCTCCTAGCCTCACCTTTGGCGCTAGGGAAGTTACTTCTGGAAATGAGGATTCTAGGAGGCAGTGGACACGCCCAACAGTCGCCCTGCACAACTAAAGCCTAGAGCTTTTGTGGTCACGTAGCAGGAGGACTTTTTAAGAAAAAAAGAAAAAAAAAAATATCATATTTTTATAATTCTTATAAAGATGTAATATTATTGTGAAATTTGATTATAGGGAGGTGGAAAAAAAACACTTTCATTCCATTTTAAGGTAAAAAAAACCTTAACATGGTATTAAACCCAAAAGCAAACATTATATTACAGTTTAACATTTCTTAGATGTGGTGGCTGGCTATGTAAACAAGGCAGATCTCTGTTCTGACAGGGGGGAAGGGATGGATTCTGTGTTCCTGCAAAGCAGGGAACCAGAATTCATCTCTTCCCCTAGTAAAAGCAGCACACATAGTAAACACAAACACTGGCTAGGCACACCCCCCTTGATCGCCCTAGATGTTTAACCCCTTCCCAGCCAGTTTCAGTACAGTGACAGTGCCTATTTTTGGCACTGATCACTTTGTTAGTGTCACTGGTTCCCACAAAGTGTCAGAAGTGTCCGATTGTCCGCTGCAATATCGCATGCCCTCTATAAGTCGCTGATCACCACCATTACTAAAAAAAAAAAAAAAAATCCATAAATATACCTCATAGTTTGTGGATGCTATAATGTTCACTTAAGCTAATCAATATACTGTACACTTATTGGGATTTTTTAACCAAAAATATGTAATAGAATACATATTGGCCTAAGTTTATGAAGAAAGTTGATTGGGTATGTTTTATAGCAGAAAGTAAAAAATAAAGTAGTTTTCTTCAAAATTGTCTTTTTTTATTTATAGCACAAAAAATACAAAAACACAGAGGTGATCAAATACCACCAAAAGAGCTCTATTTGTGGGTAAAAAATGACATACATTTTAAATGGGTACAGTATTGCATGACCGCTCAACCATCCGTTAAAGTAACGCAGTGCCGTTTTGCAAAAAAAATGGCCTGGTCATGAAGGGGGGTAAATCTTCTGGAGTCAAGTGGTTAATACCTCTTTAAGCCTTTAGAACTACTTTAATGCACATACTATGGGGGCTGATCACCGAAGGGATAATGCTTATACATTGGAGAATTGTCACCAGTGGTGGGGGATATTCAGATATTTTGGAGACAAGGTGCTGAGATGTTTTAGCGCATACTCTCATCCCTAAAGGGTTGATCTCATACACTTTCTTTTTTTTTTTCTTTTTTTTTGCAAAAACTGACGAGTGAGCATCATACTGGTGACATAGATATTTAGAAGTGTATACAGGTGATTAACCAGTGTGTATGACGGAGGTGGGACATCACTACTGAAGTATGCTTTATTCCGCTAAATTTTGGATTGGAAGTAGAATCTGACCTTGAGTGACCAAAAGTGACAATCTGGCTTTATTACTAAAGGTTGAGGGATTTACAGTAAAATTGTTAGCTGCTCTATTTTGCTTTTCATTCACTTTTTTTTTCAACTAGACCCAGAATGTTTTGGTGGCGGTCACAATAATAATCCTTTTAGTGATAATCTACCTTGGTTTTACAGTTATGTCTATATTCAATTATTTTTTTATGTATTTATTTGTGGTCAAATGAGCAATGCAATGTGTTCTCTGTGCCTGGGCATGCCTACTTTATGTAATCGCTCTATTTCAATGGATGAAGGCTGCTTTGCATTTGCATTAGAGCCTGCTTCTGCCAGCCAGTGTCAACAATCAATCTGCAGCTATCAGTGCTACAGTATATCATGTCCTCTTGATTTCCCATTAGAATGCCTTTCTACCCAATGCCGTCACTTATGCTTTGTCTTAATAAAGCTGCCTTCTTTCAGTTTTACCCTTCAGGTAGAGATTCAGTACCTCCTTTGCACTAATTTGGTCATACATCCTCTCCTCTCTACTGCCATTTTTCTGGTTCACCTTTTCTCAGCATTTCAATTTCTCTTGTTTTACATTGTGCTTTTGCTCTCTTGTTGCTGTCATGCTTCTTCACATTCTGAAATGCGTGTGTGTGTGTAATAAAATTGTTCTTTCAATGCACTTTTTCTGAGTATATTTTAGAAAGTCAACTAGGTTCAGTGTAAGATTTCTTTTGAGAATGGTAATTGTAAAATTTAATTGATGCTAAAGCCAGACTAAAACCTGTACAATGAATGTATTCTGATGCAATGTCTTTGACTCTGTTTTATTAACTCTTGCTTCCCCAACAACAACATTTTATATTTCTGTTCATTGTGTTATTCTTGGCACTATTTCTAGTAAGCAACTTCTGTGTGTGTGATTCCTTCATCTCTTTGAATACACACCCCCTGATGGTGCACCTTCTAGTTTCTCTGCCTTTCTTACAGCACAGCGCCTAATCAAAGGTCATTCATTTTGACTGTTTGAAGTTTCAGTATTTGCCTTCTGTAAGATGTTTCTGCAGAACATCTGACTTCATTGTAACCTTGAATCACATGTTTATAAAACTGGTCCAGGAACTTGGAACAGCTAGTTGAAAATAAGATTTTAAACCTTAGTAATTTTCTACATTTTACATGAATGGCTTCTAAAATTTTCATTGAAGGCGTAATGGTAAAGACAATCTTTTTTAGCCACTTGTTGACTGCCCTATGGCAGATTTACTGATGCAGGGTGGCCATTCTGCGCAGAATCATGTATATAATGTAAACGTGATTCTGCACTTCTGCATAGGGGGTGCGCACCGCTGGAGTGCCGCTTCAGCTGTGATTAATCACAGCAGTAGCCGATCAGTGGGTGCCGGCCAATGGATGACAACTGGCACCCGCTGATTGTCGAGGAGAGACACAGGACGGTGCTCTGCATATGTAAACAATGCTGTGCTCCATCCTGTCAGCAGGGATGTGGTGGATGTTTTCCCCTGCAAAGGGGATAAAATCCAGCACAACTTAGTAAAAACACCACACTGTGTAGACACACATTTACTCCTGTAACCACTTCAGCCCCAGAAGGATTTGCCCCTTAATGACCAGGCCATTTTTTGCGATACCGCACTGCGTCACTTTCACTGACAATTGCGCGGTCCTGCGACGCTGTACCCAGACAAAATTGACGTCCTTTTTACCCACAAATAGAGCTTTCATTTGGTGGTATTTGATTACCTCTGCGGTTCTTATTTGTTGCACTATAAACAAAAAAAAACAATTTAAAAAAAAAAAATGTACTTTTTGCTATAATACATATCCCCCCCAAAAATATAAAAAATCGAATTTATTCATCAGTTTAGGTCGATATATATATTCTTCTACATATTTTTGGTAAAAAAAAAATATATTATTGTTTTTACTGGTAATGGTGGCGATCTGCGATTTTTAGTGGGACTGCGACATTGCGGCGGATAAATCTGACCCCAAATTACACTTTTTGGGGACCGGTAACATTATTACATTGATCAGTGCTATAAAAATAAACTGACTAATGCAAAAAGGACACTGGCAGGGAAGGGGTTAACACTAGGGGGCGATCAAGGGGTTAACTGTGTTCCCCGGGTGTGTTCTAACTGTTGGGGGATGGGCTTATAGGCGCATGACATGGATCACTATTCCCGATCACTATGAACAGTAGATCTGTCTTGTCATCTGGCAGAACGGGGAATCCCCTTGTTTACATAGGCAGTTCCTGATTCTGCCTCTCCTCGATTACAGGTCACCGGCGGATATTGAGTCTGCGGGCATGCTCACGCGATGCTATCCTCATTGCACGGACTGACGTATAGGTGCGTCTATTTGTGCATGAGAGCCAACCTGCTGTAGTATATCTCTGTGAGCTGGTCGTCAAGTGGTTAATCGCCCTAAATGTTTAACCCCTTCCCAGCCAGTGTCATTAGTACAGTGACATTGCATATTTTTGGCACTAATCACTGTATTAATGTCACTGGTTTCCACAAAGTGTCAGTGTAAACTGTCCACAGCAATATCGCAGTCCCGCTATAAGTCGCTGATCGCCACCATTACTAGTATTTACAAAAAAAAAAATACATTCCAGTATATATACTATAACTTTTGCGCAAACCAATCAATATATGCTTCCTGGGATTTTTTTTTTACCAAAACTATGTAGCAGAATACATATTGGCCTAAATTTATGAAGAAATCTGATCCAATAAAAAAAAAAAATGTAAAAATATGTTTTATACTAGAAAGTAAAAAATATAGTTTTTTTTTTTCCGAAATTGTCTGTCTTTTTTTTGTTTATAGCGCAAAAAGTAAAAAAACCCAGTGGTGATCAAATACCACCAAAAGAAAAGAGGACATCAATTTTATTTATGTACAGTGTTGCATGACTGCACTATTGTCAGTTAAAGTAACACAGTGCTGTATAGCAAAAAATGGCCTGGTCATGAAGGGGAGTAAATCTTTCAGAGGCCAAGTAGTTAACAAACACCCGTTTTACAGTGTTATATCTTTACTGAGAAAATCGCAAAGTATGAGTTCATCTTTAGGATAAGTTCACAGTAGCCCTTTCAGTCATACCCAGTGTTTTACTGTGCAGCGTACTTTTTTTATTTTTTATTTTTATTTGAAGTGTCATGTACTTCGCCAAACACAACAATTGTTTTCTCTGTGCCCTATCAGTGATCTGCCTTTATCCGGCACAAAAAAACTTAGGTCACCATCCTTGGGCCTAAAGAGTAGATGGCCTAGTCACTCTTTAAAAATAAAAATAATTTCAACCAGATTTATGCGTTTCTCCCCCCCCCCTCCTTCAACAAGCTGCTGTCTCGTCTAAAATTGATTTTAGGTTTGTGTATACTTTAATTTGAGTTTGAATATTTTAGTCATTGACCTTGTCCAGTAACCTAACGCTATGTAAACTTTTATGTGCTATTTGCAAAAGTTTTGTAAATAGTTTTCTGACAGAAAAAAAATGTGCTTATTATAATTGCTGATTAAATAAATGTTGAATTGGAAGATCTATTCCATTAGCCAATTTAACAAATAGAGGTATTTAATTCTTCATTAATTAATGCTTCTGAAATATAGTTTTTTTGTTAATTGTGTGCAGGCAAAATAAAAACTTTACTAAACAGTATTTTATATATTATACCCACATACCACAATATAGTTGAGACCAAACACTTTTGATGTCCTGTCCACATACATCTAACTGTAGTGCACAATTTCTAAGATTTAAATCTTGGCTCTTGTGTTTCACTGGTCCTTCCTGCATTTTTAATAGCTGAGTAGAGATGCGCTTGGTCGTGTTCCGGATCTTAGTCCCAACCCACCTGCTCGATCCCGCCAGGACGCTAACACTGCACATGGCTAATTACAGGCAATGAGACATTTCCCGATCTGTGCAGCTGCGGACTGGGAAATGTCTCACTACCTGTTTTTAGCCATGTGCAGTGTCGGCTTCCTAGCGGGATCGGGGCAGATGAGATCCCGAACGCACCCGAGCCCATTCCTATAGCTGAGCAGCTCTAAACTGGGGTAAAAGCAAACATGCTTGTATATGCTATGTAATGAAGTGGAGGGGTTGACACTGACGGGAAACAGGGTCCTGGTCTTTGTATAAACAGCTATCCTATTGCAGGAAGGTAATTGCAAAAATGTGTTGCCCTTTGTGATTTACCCAAAGCATTGTCTAAGCTGTGCGTACAAATTACATGTTTTAGATCCCCGCACAGCTGGAGAAATCGGAAGACCAAACTTTGGCTGTCAAGTTACAGTCCAGTCTGAGCAAGAAAAGCAGCTCATGAAACAGTATCGGCGAGAAGAAAAACGCAATGCCAAACGTGAGAAACGTGTAGGAGAAGATGGAGAGATTGCTGGGGAAGGGCTAATAGGCTTTGATCCCAAGGAACTGCGAATGCAGAGGTAATAAATGCCAAACACTGAAAAATGCTTCAGCTGTAATTGCTACTTTAATGTGTCCTAATCATTTATTTTCTTTAAGTTCGACTTTTGGAGATTACACAAATTAAATTTCAGGTCACGTCTTAACCAAAGTATAGAATTTTTTTTCTCTATGAAAACCTAATTTTCTAGGATAAGGAAGCAGTGATCTGCTTAATTAGAATCTGCTTGGTCGCTTCCACATGATTTAGAAATGCAGATTAAGGAGGTAAGCTATCTTCCTTAGGTGCTCTGTACACACCACTAGTTTAAGATTTATGAAGTCTGTACTAAATGCATTGAAACTATCTGTTTTTCCTCTTGAGATTAATGGGTGCTATTTTCTATGTTGTCATCTTGAAATATAGGGAAAAAAAGAAAGCAAATAAGGTGTTGCATTGCTGCAGTGGAGTATAAAAAAGAACCTTTAGCCTTGTTGGCTTTTTAAATATTGAGCCCATAAAATGTGTGATCTCTACATTGTTATGTGGCATGGCGTAGGGACAACAGCACTGTAAATAAGGTCTGTTGCAGTTATTGAGTTGCCAATGCCTACAAATTGTACCTATAATTTGCTGCAATTGTTATTGGGAGTGTGTTTCTTTACACACTTGCAGACGAATTGTTAAATTGACTGTGACACAGAGATCACGCTGCAGCATAAATTTCCACCTCTTCCTTCTGTTTTATCTTGTTAGGGTCACTCCAGAGAACTAATTCTAGGGAACACTATGCAAAAACATATTTATATCTGCCTCCATATCTGTTACTGGTTTTATCTCTCATTGAATTTGTAAATATGCTGTAGTCAATCAGCAAAAAAAAGCATATACCAAAAATAAAACAAAACTGGCCCATGAATATCACTTGGGTACCAATATTTTTTTTTTTTAAAACTTTACAGTAGTTCCTGTCCATTTGTGTGATCGGATAATAATTTTTTCCTGGTTTGTAAAGAAAACTGCATGTTTCCATAACCTGTTCTCACAAAGAACCTCCAAAATTGCCCCATAATATCACAACTTACTGAAGCAGAGGAGGAGTTGTGAAGAATTCTTAAAAATAATTATATTCAGGATGCTGGTGTATTGTACTTTTGCTATTTTCTAAAATATCTGGTTACAAGCAAAAATTCTTTGAAAGCTTACATTTATTGGTGTATCATGGGCATGATATGTAACCTTTTATGCTGGTTTGGTAGCTTTCAATCACTGTCAGACCATCTGATATGGCCCACTCCAGTAGGTGCAAAAAAATACTCTGCTATTGATTTCTCACTCCTGACACTTAAAGTACCTCTCTAGGCAATACGTTTTTTAGTTTTGTATAGAGTGGGGAAGGGTGACACATTCTGTCAAGTATATATTGCTGTCTAAGTCTCCATTTGAGTGATTCACCACACCATTTGTACTGGTAGAGTAAGTGGAAATCCAACATTTTAGAGTTGTCCCCAGACCAAGAGGTGAAGGACATTTTCAAAAAGGTACACTACTTCCGCGGCAACAGTCTAAAGGCTTGTACATGCTACAAGAAAATCGGGCAAACATTTTCGTCCAAAGCATTTTCGTAGTATTTTCGTATAGTGTGCACACAACTTTTGACAGTCGATTCTGAATTTTCGTCCAAAAATTTCCGAAGGGACGAACTCAAAAAATGTTCTCGTACGGTAACAGAACAAAGGATTTTCGCTTAATGTGTACCGGTTTTTCTACTATTTGCTGTGAAACATCGAGAAAAATCGGACGAACGTTCACCCAATTTTCTTAGTGTGTACCCTCTTAATATGGGATTTTCCTCAACTGTAAGAGATTTTCAATACCTTGTTGAAACTCTGTGACAGGAAATGTCCATATTGGCCCACAGATGGCATAAACACCCTGGTAAGGTTTTAACCTTTGTCTACTCTATAAAAATGGCTTTGCAAACACTTTAAGAAAACACTTTGCAAGTTTTCATTGACTAAATGTAGAAGGATTGAAACCATGTATTTAGAGAGGTGAATGTGACAAGAATGTTGTATACTCACTAAAGTGGTGTGGTTATAGGGTTTGCCATAGGTTTTTAAAAATGTAGTCTAGACATATAGTCTAGAATGTGTAGATCAGTAATGGTTTGTTAAAGTGATGCTGTGTAGATTTTTTATGGTTCAGAAATAAGTTGTAAAATGCTAAAGGGCATGACATTTTGTTTAGTAGGCCTATTAAAAGGATGTCTTTGGTGCACTAAGTAGTATTAGAAACGTGTAATAATAATTTTTTATTATCTTATGATTTAGTTTTCTTAGGAATTTCCATGTGATTTATTTTGGAAACTTCTAAATATATTTTGTATTTTTCTACAGAGAACAGGCTCTTGTAAATGCTCGAACCATGCCAATACTGAGCAGGGACAGAGACTATGGTGAAAGAGTTGTATATCCACATGTTTATGACTGCTATGCAGAAGCTTTGAAAACCTCTGCATTTATTGGTGGCTCAAAGGTATGTCAGCAGTGGCAATAGTTTTGTTTTTCACTTGCCTAAATTGCAGTTATCATGATAAAGTGAAATGCAGTAATATGTCATGACATCCCCAAAGAAATGTATATACAATATGTTTTTTTTTACTATATCTAACAGTATTTTAGTATAGTTTTCTATCTTACTCCAGTCTAAATCTATCTACAAAATATCAGAGTAAAGTCACTCACCCTCAAAAAAAAACAAAAAAAACCCTCTATTGAAATATGCAGGCTGCCATTCCAGTCCTCTTCATGAAAATCCAGTGTCCTGTTTGATCATGGCTTTTAATACTCAGAGTCCATATAAAATTCAGTATTCCAAAATTAAAGCCAGGGGATCAATGTGACATCCAGGTAATTAGCATCTGAAAATGCTCATAGCATTTCTCATAGCGCAATTTGTTTTTATAGTAAACCTGTCCCAAATCTGGGCAGTACAGACTGAGCTTATATAAGCATTTCAAGTGATCAAACGAGATATAGGCAACCGAGGATTTGTTTAGTCTCCACTTTTACTGTAAACTTGAGCATGGCCATGCATCTGGCACGCTCAATTTTGCCTCCATTTTGGTCAGAGAGGACACCTATTACATCAAAGGATCTGGCCATATAATTGCCTCACCTACCACGGGTGCTAAATTTCTGTCCTAATATGTTTCTTGTAAGGGTACCCCTGTTTTTGTTTGGTCAACTGTAATTAAGAATTGGGTACTACTAGTTGTAAAAACATCAGTCTGGTCTTTAATGTCAATTCACAGCTTAATGTTTTAGCTGGTGTTTGGTATACATCTTTAGGTACTGCTAACCTGTGCTAGGCTCCATCTATGAACTTACAGTCTCTACATGACAGCCATTGGTTACTTTTTCTAATTGTATATGTGTATATCAAACAATATTGGAAAGTCTGTAAATGCATTACACATTTTAGCATACCATAATCCTCTGTAGTTTGCATTACATACATACTTTTCACCTATTTATTGTATAATATCACTTTTAGCACCGACTTATCATTAAAAGTAGAAAGTAGAGCCTGAGTATGTAAATAATATAGCTTACCTGTAGGTACAATGTATATTTCCTAAACTTGCACCGTTTAGGAAATACTCACAATTTTAGCCAATGACATTACCAGTGCATGTGCACTGCAATCTACATTGAGTGTGTCCACAATTCAGAGCATTGTGATGTGATCATGACTCCCATGTGTATGCACAGGAGTGACATCATGGCGGCCAGCAAAGACATCATGGCATTAACTTGCTTGGGAGTTACCCTCAGGTGTTTGGTCACCGGCAAAAACTTGCTAGGGATGCCCCCAGAATGCACCATATAACCCTGTCCACTTTGTTATACTGCAATACTACAGTTTTTTGGTTTTTTTTTGCTGTATCCTGATGGACCTGTTCTTCCCTAGAGAAATATTTTTAATTTTCTAACCATTCAGCTTTTTTCTCTTGAAGCTTCTGTCAAGTTGTGACTGCTTAAAACCTTGGGATTAGGTACTCTTGGTGTGTACCTTGGGAACCATACCCAGACCCTACTGTGTGGGGCCAGCCTGTAATGTTTGCTTTGGGCACTGGATCCCGTGTTTGGCACCTGAAGGGTAACATGTAGTTATTCGCAGGGCGCTATGCAGGCCCAAGGCCGTGGTCCATATCTATGTTTCCTAGACTCTGGCTTTTAATAAAAATTGACAGTGCATTGCCAATACTTGGGAGTTATTCACTATTGTGGTGAATCTTGCTATTTTTCTCTAATATTTCTCAGTGTGAACAATTTAAAATTGTCAACATATACCTGTCTGACAACAGCAGGTTTCTCTGCCATTATGTCTGTCTTCTTTGGAAAACGTTTGGCACTTCTACAACCTGTGGTTTCCAAAGGATAAAAATGCCCTCTCTTCCTCTTGACCCTGTTCACGGTTCAGAAGCAGAACCTTCAGAAAGACATTAAAGACTGGCCCACTCATTAAATATTAACTTTTCCTAAGCCTTTTGCTAAGATTTGTCCTATGGACAAGGAATTTTAAAAGAAATTGACAATACAGATGGGTGATCCTTTCAGTTCTCAATAAACACTATACAGCTCCTATTTTGGAAGTTCCTTTTTTTCGGACTTTGTTGATGGGCATCTGGAGGCCTTCTTTGGACTTCACTCCTACCCTGCAACCAACTATTACTGCTATGTCTGTTTGCTAGACATTTTCTCACTGGACAGGATAGAGAACATGAACCTGCCTTTGAGGACCCTACACTATTACAGCAATTACAGCTAATGCCATCTTCGCAGTTGTATTGTGTTGATGCTCTAGAGCAGCCTTTCTTAACTTTTGTTCCTGGGAAACCCCTTCTAAAAATAAATATGCCTACAGCTCATGATACATTAGCATGATTAATACATCGAAGAAAGTTAAAAAAAAAGAATAAGTAATGTGGTGTACTAGTGCCCACGTTAACATTAATGGTCAGTTTAGAAGTAGTGGAAAATGACCCCCTTGCATTGGTGATTAGAGAAGGTGAGAGATCAATCCACAATTGCTCAAAGCTCAAGGAACCCTTAACAACCTTTTGAGGAACCCTGATTGAGAAACACTGTTCTAGAGAATGTGATTCATAAAGTCTCTAGAATGTCCCTTATCTTATGCATTTGATTTTGTGGCTAAAAGCTTGGCTTGCTGAATCTGCTTGTAAGAAGTGTCTTTTATGTATGCCTTTTGATGGTTAACACCTATTTGGGGAATCCATTGATAAATTCATCAAGGAAGTCACTTGGGGAAAGGTGCTTTTACCCCACATAGGGAAACTTAAGTCTACTATTCCTATGATTACTACTACTTTTCAGCAACAGAGTTTCTTTTCACTCTACTGAGGCTTCTACTTCCAAAACAAGGCTTAGCACACCTTTAGTCACAAGCCCTGGACTCCCAAAGTCCACCAAGCCTGAGTCCCAAAACCAAATTGGGGGGGGGGGGGGTGGTTGGATGGTGATTGCTACAGTTAAAAACCATTAAACACATTTCTTTGTGTACCAAAATGTTGGATGGAATCAATGAGATTTGTCATTGCTTTTCTAAGGCAAGGACATTTTCTGGCATCAGTGGACAAACAAGATGCCTATCTTTTTATCTTTTTTTTACCCTCACATCAATGTTTTCTGTGTTTTGCTGTGAGAGACCAACACTTTCAATTTGTAGCACTATCATTTGGGCTCTTCTGTGTCCCCCAAGTGTTAACAAAAATGCTTGTCCTGCTTCTGGCTCTATGAGCCCAAGGCATACGTGTCACAGGTTACCTGGACAACCTTCTGCTGAAGGACTCCAAAGCCCCAAATTTGTCTACCAATGCCCAGAGGACTATTTAGTTCCTTTAGAGCTGTGGGTAGATAATCAAATTTCTATTGTCTGCTTTCCAGCCCTCACACTTTCTGAAGTACCTGACTTTTCCTACCCCAAGAAAAGGTTGCTTCCCTCAGGTCAAAGGGGCACCCCTCAGTTCACTTCTGCATGAGGGTTCTAAACTTGATGGTAGTCTCCTTCAAGGCAGTTCCTTTTGCCCACTTTCACTTCAGACCTCTAATCCAAAATACTCATCATGTTGAACAAGCAAATTCAATCCTGTGCAGCCAGACAAAGCTCTCACTGACTTGGTGGCTCTTCAATCCTGCCCTAGAATTAGAAAGTTATTTTGCATTTCCTGGAAAGTGGTGACAAGGCTGAGACAGGGTTTACAGTTCTTGACTGTCCAGGGGACTTGGTCCTCACAGAAACTTCCCATCAACATCCTGGAAACAAGAGCCATCAGTTTGTTTCTACAACACTGCACCGCTCTTCTGCAAGGTCACCCAGTCAGTGTGCAATCAGCCAGTGTCACAGCAGTGGACTATCAAGGGGGCACCAGAAGTGAGGCTGCTCTGAAAGAAACAGGTCTGATACTCTTCTGGGCGCAAACTCACATTCCAGGTCTTTTGGCCATCCACATCACTGGAGTCGACAACTGACAGGCTGATTTCTTAATCTCTTAATGCCTAAACCCGGGTGGGGAAAAACAGAAGTGGACACCCTGGCCCCCAGGTTCAACAACAAGCTGAACAACATAGACCAGTGTGTCCGTGATTAAACTACATCTTCGATGAAATCTTTGATCAATATATATGTCTATGTGCCTACCAAGTGAAAAAAAGCAGTCAAGATGTAAACCCCACCAGCTGTGCCCAGAAATGATTTGTCACACATGTGCACCTCCAAAAATCTATGCACTCACCAGATAATCAATAGTAATACACTTCCACGCAGTTACCCTGAAGTAGCGAGATATCACATCATGGTGTATCAGTAGAATGGTGGTCCATGATAGAATAAAGCACTAGATGAAAAAGCTCACCAATGGGAGCTCACAAATGCTTATATAGTGTAGTAGCTTATTTAAAAAACTGACTAACTCTTCTGGGGTCCCCCAGTGGCCCTCCTGGCTCCTCCCCACATCAAGTGCCCCCTTGTTGACCCGCATTCCAAGGGGACACCCATGCGGGTGCACTCCTGAGTCCTGCTGCTGCGTCCATTCACACAGACAAGCAGGACTTGACCCCGCCCCTGGCTCCCGTGTCACTGGATTTGATTGACAGCAGTGGGAGCCAATGGCTGCTCCTGCTATCAATCTATCCAATGAGGACCTGAGACAGCAGCTAGAGCTGCTGTGCTTGTCCCTATCGATGGAACAATCGGGTTCAGGTAAGTAAAGAGGGGGTCTGGGGGGCTGCTGCACTACAGAAGGCTTTTCACCTTAATGCATTAGGGTGAAAAACCTTGAGGGTTTAAAACCCCTTTAAGTATGCCACCTAATTTTTTTGGTATGGGTGGTGTTAATGAGAAACATCTGTGTGCCACACTGTACCCATATAGCCGTTAGAGCTGCCCGTGACCCCAACAAAATGGCGTCTTCCGGTTTCTAGTGTAATAGAGGCTGTGGCACTTCCAGTCTCCCGCAAAATGGTGGCTGTGACACTTCCAGTACGGAATTTTGTAATAACGTCAGTGATAGGCAAATCCCTTGATAACGTTCTGGAGCATGAAATGCGTCAGGAGGGGAATATGTGCTGACGCTGTCGTCACCGCTTCCTCGTGGCAGGAGCGGTGGCATAACGTGGGTTTTTTAGGTCTATTTTGTATCATGCTGCAGCTGTTTTTATGTCAGTTTTTTTACTATACCATATGATCATTTTTGGGCTCCCATGGTTGAGCTTGATTTATTCTATTTTGGACCACCATTCTACTGATACACATGATGTGATGTCTCTCTATTTCAGAGTAACTGCGTATTCCTATTGATTATATGGTGAGTACATAGATTGGTGGAGTTGCACGTGTGTGACGAATCAGCACAGCTGGTGGTGTTTACATCTTGTTTGCTTTTTTTCACTTTCTGTTAAGCACATAGACTAATCGGTATATATTGTTTGAGGATTTCATCGAAGATATAGTTCAATCATGGACACACATGATGGGACTTTATTCACTTTTATAAGACTGGTTTATGTTGATTCACTTTGTACAGGAAGCGCTGCACACTATTTGATATTTTTTGAATGTTTGAAGGTTGTATGTTCACCTTTATGTGCTAGCTGTTAGATAACTAGCCATCGCTCACTTTCTCCTTTTTTTTACTTTTGAACAAGCTGGACAAACTAGTAGCAAAGACCAGGGATCCTCTAGCCTACACAGTGGATGTTCTGGTGATTCCATTGGCTCAAATCAAGTCGGTTTATGCTTCCCCCCCATGAAGACCCTTAACTGCTACGCAAGATAGAGGAGGAAAGTGTTGCCGTGATTCTCAATGCACCAAATTGGCCTAGAAAAACATAGTGCACAGAAATACTTTTGATAAACAAGCCTTGACCTCTTCCAAACAGACTAGATCTGCTCCTTTTACCCACTGGTTTTAATGGCATGACTGATGAAACCCAAAAGCTGAATAATGGGCGTAATTCTCAGTCTGTTATTTCTACCTTACTCAGTGCAAGGACAGCAAGCTGAGTTCCAGGTAATATTTTATTACTTGTATTTTTGATCTTACCTCAGTCTGGTCTTGACTAGTGCCTGGCTCTCAAGGGCCAGGTTTCTGCTTTTTCCATTTTATTTCAGAAACTTCTTGCCTCTCAACAAGACACTTGTTCGGGGAGTTGCTCATATAAATCCCCCAATTTGACCTCCTGTGTTATTTTGGGATCTCAACCCGGTGCTGTCTGTACTTTGGAGACTTAATTGTCTCCCTATGAATCAATTAGATATATTCTTTAGGTAGACAACCTCACTTATAAGGTTGCCTTCTTGGTAGCCATTACATCTGTTAGGCATGCTTCTGAGTTGTTGCAAGGTCTTTCCTGTATAGAGCCTTTCTTGTTTTAAGCAAGGACAAAGTAGTTTTGAGACTTAAACCTTCTTTCATTCTCAAGGTGATTTCTTCTTTCCACCTCAGTGAGGGAATTGTTCTTCCTTCCCATTGTTCTGCCCCAAAACATGACAACAAAATTGCCCTACATTGCCTTTCTGGGGTCAGAGCTGTCCGGGTCTACCTGAAAGCCATAGCCTCTATTTGCAAGTCTAAGTCACTCCTTGTCTCTGCTCACATGTTCTCCAAGTTCTACCAGGTGGAGGCTCAGGCCTCAGCAAATCCGTGCATCTGCTGGTAGGTGCTTCATCTTTAAGCTGTCATCTGAGTGTATTATTAGAGTTTTTTTTACCTTTCTTTTGGGCCCTTTGGCAGTTCTGTTTGATATGTTGTTGCCTACCCCTCCGTTTATTGTTCGGGTATGTCTCATGGTCTAACATTACAGGTCATGTGTTCTGTACTGTACAATTAATATAATAGGCAATTATGACTTTTCTGTAAATTGCCTATCTTGGAGTACAGTACAAGATACAGGCCCCACCCCTCTGTTTCTTGATCACTTTTTTTTACTTGCTAAAAATCTGTAGTCTCCCGAAGTGGAGAGATTCATGTGGTAGGCTCTGGGGGCTGCCCTAGCAAGTTTTTTTGCCAGTATCCAATCATCTGAAGGAAGCTGCATATGTAACCCATGGTCTTAAGCCTAGTATACACTAGTAGTTTTTTTTTTTGTTCAACCCAGCAGTGCTGAATGAAAAAAAAACCCTGACAACTCAGAAGGAGCTGCTGTACTAATTATCCAACATTAGTATAATGATCTCCATTGGCTGAGAGCACTGTTCGTGAGGCACTCAGCAGACTTCTGTCGGACCAACTGCAGTACACACGGGCTAAATATCGGCCGGTTTCTATTGAACCAGCCGATGCCGCCCGACATTCGGCCTGTGTGTACTAGGCTTAAGAATTCTGTGTCTTGGTACTCCAAGATAAGGAGCTTACAAGTAAGCTGACATTTTTATTTTTTTGTTTTCATATATTCTAAGACTACCTTCACACAGGCAAATTACCCCAGCCAGTTGGATTCCTGAAGTAAGAATCAGTGATGCAGCGCAAAATCTTGCTACAGGAATCTACTGGCTGGATGTAATCCCCAGTGTGAAGTAGGCCTTAATAAGTCCTGTTCTGGGTCTTTTAGCCAAGAGGCTTTGTAGAACTTTGGATTTGATATAACCCCCATTCCTAAGTTCACATCTTACCTGGTAGCTTGACCTCCCTATTAGCCCTCATCTCATGCACACTTGAGCGCAAAAAATTGCCTGTTTTATAGGCAATTCATGTTTTTTTTTCTGCCTCCAAACACCCCTCTATGTTATCCTATGTGTCCATGCACACATAGACATTTACAGGAGTTTAGAAGAGAAAAAAAAACCTCATCACTTGGGCATTATGAAGAGAAGTGTATGGACTAAAAAAATCACGCAAACGCACATAAATACGCATAAACACGCACTAATCCTAGGCGTGTTTATGCGCGTTAATACACTCTAATGGCCAGAACAAATGAATATTTTGGCCAATTGAATGCGTTACCGACATATGCATGAACACACATATATGTGCATTTAAAAACATGGCTTTTACCGTTTTTTGCTTCTTTTGTCCTGTAATGAGAAAAGGTGTCTAAAAGAATACAGTGTGCATGTGACCTTTCTCGGTTGTGCCTTTATGTATGTGAGCTGAGTGAGGTTGAATACTCTCACTCTTTTTATTGTAGGAGCCTGCTGCTGGGTAAAAATTGCTGTCTGCTGACAAAATTCTAAAAGCACTACAGTTGCCTATTTGTTTTAGGCTGGGTTCACACTGCAGCATGGAGTGGCTCACAGCAGAGGTCAGATGCGTCCCTGTTCACCGTTTCAGGTCCGATTTCAGTACGAATTTTGGGCTGAATTCGGACCTGAAATGGACCAGAAGATGCACAAGACTCCCGTGCAATTCCTTCCGGAGATGTGTGAACCAGCTCCATAGAGAGCTGGTCAAAATCTTCTGACGTGAATTGGATGCGGTGAAACGTGCATCCAATTCCCAATAGTGTGAACCCATACAGGGGCACTCTATTTGGAAATGACATGAGGTTAATTGCTGGCTCTGACTAGCAGGTATATTGTTTATTTTATGCTATGGACTTGCTTTACAAAACCCTCCTGAACTGAAAGTGGAACTTCACTCTCTTAATCAACATTGATTTTTTTTTTTTTTTAATCCTTATGCTGCTAGCATTTGTAAATAGATAAGCAAGTATATCATATTTTCTTGTTTCAAAAATTTTTTTTTTTGCATTTCTTTAGTTGTTTCCTGGTTTCTAGGCCTAGGAAAATCATGTCATATATCCCAGGAATCTTCAGTAGGGGAGGGGGGGCTTTTTCAGCTAAGCACACCCTCTCCTGCTTGCAATCCTGAGCTAAGGGCAGGTGGATTCCAGGAAGTGCCGTAAATGCTTCCATGCACAGCTGCACCAAATTCTGCACTCTCCAGTTTTAGTAAATCAACCCCTGTGTTTGGTGTTGATGCACAGGGGTGATCACGTGTGATTTCCACTCTGCCCTTGCTCAAGATGGCCATGGCCAGAAATGCTAGGGTAGGTGTTTTTCACAGTGATTTCTCAACAAAATAAAGCATGGAGACATGGATGGATGGGGGAGTTTGCTTTGAATATAAAAAATGTATGAAATAGTGTTTTTGGTTTGTGGTGCTCAGATGCAGTGACAATCCACTTGAAAGTGTTTGCTGCCTTGCTAAATACTGTAAGGGTGCAGGACAAACCTGCGTAGACAGTTCTAGGTGGCCCTTTCTCATGCATGGTTTACCACTGCCACTACCAGTTGAGCCTGTCCTCCTTACAACACATATCTGGAAAAACCTGTCTCCCGATTGGCCAAAGCATCAAGCGATTCTATTCGGTGGCTAACATTTTGGAGGAACAGGCAGAGGAAGCTTGAGGAGCAGACGCCAGAGCCGCCACTACCCGCACTGCAGGAGAATAGGAGAGGACACCACAGCCCGCAGGAGGGGGGGGGGGTGGTGCTGTCAGAGCCGCCAGGGAGGGGGTGTTGTTTGTTTGCCACCCCCCCAAAAGAAGAGAAGAACCCACCAGCCGCCACTGACCAGACTGTGCTTAGACATATTGTGATTACACTGTCCAGCCATTATAATGGACTGTAGAGCCTAATTTGTTTAACTGCTTGCCGACCAGCCGTCGCAGTTTTACTACGGCAGATTGGCACGGCTGGGCGAAACGACTTTACCTTACGTTGCTTCGCCTTTTGGCCACTAGGGGTGCGATAACCGCCGGGCACCTGCGATCGCTCATGACAGAGCGAGAACCGGGATCTGTGTGTGTAAATGCACAAATCCTGGTTCTTTCAGGGGAGAGGAGACAGATCGTCTGTTCAAACTAACTATGAACACCCATCTCTCGCTTCCCCTAGTCAGTCCCACCCCCCCCTACAGTTAGAATACAGTGAGGGAACACAGTTAACCCCTTGATCGCCCCCTAGTGTTTACCCCTTCCCTGCCAGTGACATTTATACAGTAATCAGTGCATTTTTATAGCACTGATTGCTGTACAATTGTCAATGGTCCCAAAAATGTGTCAAAAGTGTCCAATTTTTCTGCTGCAATATCGCAGTCCCGATAAAAATCGCAGGTCGTCGCCATTACTAGTAAAAAAAATAATAATAAAAATGCCATAAATCTATCCCCTATTTTGTAGACGCTATAACTTTTGCACAAACCAATCAATATATACGCTTATCGCGATTTTTTTTTTTCAAAAATATGTAGAATACCAATCTGCCTAAACTGATGAAAACATTTTTTTTTTTTTTTTTGAAAAAAAAAAAAGTGGGATATTTATTAGAGCAAAAAGTAAAAGATAGTGTTTTTTTTTCAGAATTGTCGCTCTTGTTTTGTTTATAGCGCAAAAAATAAAAACCGCAGACGTGATCAAATACCTCCAAAAGAAAGCTCTAATTGTGGGAAAAAAAGGACGTCAATTTTGTTTTGGTACAGCGTTACATGACCGCCCAATTGTGAATTAAAGTGATGCAGTGCTGTATTGCAAAAAATGGCCTGGTCATTGAGCAGCCAAATCTTCTGGGGCTGAAGTGGTTAAGATTAGAGCGCAAGTACTTTTTTAAATGTTTGTGTACAATGTTTAACCATGTTAACAATTGTAAATGTTTTTTTTTTGTTTACTTTAGTTACTCCTGCCAGAAGGTATTCAGCGAGAAAATAACAAAGTCTATGAAGAAGTTAGGATTCCTGCCACCGAACCAATGCCTGTTGGCTTTGAAGAGAAGCCAGTGTTCATTAAAGATCTAGATGAGGTGAGCAGTGCTGCAATTTTGATGTCTTCATTTTCAGTACGGTTACTTAAAGTGGATGTAAACCCAATGTCATCCTTTCTAAACTACTGCCATAGGGGTTATCTATAAGGATATACATGCCTCCTGCATGTATCTTTACCTGTCAAATGTCTCCCCTCTGTCTGTTATGAGACCCAAAAAACTGCATATTCTGTGGGCGGGTCTGTTGTCTGGAGCTCAGTGGGTGGAATCGTGATGTCAGTAGACTCCCCGTCCACCTCTACACTCCCCTTGTCAATATGCATTTTCTCTGTGTATTTCCTTGTCAAAAGAAGTTTATTGAGTATACAATGTTATAAAGATACATAAAGTAAGTTTACAAGGATCTATAAAGTAAGCTCATTGTTTTACAGTAGGGTTTATATAGGTAAATATCATGAAATTTCAAATATTAAACATTGGGTTCACGTAAACCTAAATTAAAGATATATATCATTTCCTTAGTTACTTTTGTAGGTATTTAAATGATTTATACCTACTATACATATTGTTTACAAGTAGAGTGTATATAGGTCAAATAAATTCTGATAATGAGCTTTAATCGTAAGGTGGAGAAAAGGAAAGAGAAAGAAGAAAAAGGGTTGAAAGGTAGAGGTATGGTCCACAAGGTTGTCCCGCTCGTCAGTTTATTATTCTTTTTAGTTCTCTTTGAAGCCTTAGAATGGGTGTCTCTGTAAGTCATTTAATCTGTTACCATGGCAACAGGACAGAGTCATTGAAGTTTGACAGGAACTGTTGTTTTATCCAAGGATGCCAAAGTTTTTCAAATTTTGGAATTTGATTTTGATCGATGGCTACCATCTTAGCATGGGACATTGTATTATTCATTCTGTGAATTGTTTCTGCTAGTACCAATGTAGGAGATTTCCATGCCTTGGCCACTGTTTGTTTTGCAGCCGTTATTAGTTGGATCATAAGTTTGAATTGAGAGAGTGTTAACCATTCCGGTTTTAGATTAAGTAAAGTTAAATATGGATCTGGTTGTATTATTTTTTTAAATATTTTAGATGCAATCACGAAGACTTCCTTCCAGAAGGTTTGGATTACTGGGCACGTCCACCATATGTGTAAATATGTGCCTATTTCTGGGCATCCTCGAAAACAAAGAGCTGAGGTATTAGGTGAATATTTTGCCACTCTAGCGGGTACAAGGTACCAGCGAGTTAGGACTTTATAATTTGTCTCCAGTGCTAAGATGTTGGGTGAAGATGACTTAGATGTGAGCCATATGTTAGACCAGTCTGTGTCTTCTAAAGTTCGTCCCAAGTCCTCCTCCCACCTCTGAACGTAAGAGGGTCTATTAAGATTTGCTACTCCATATAATTGATTATAAAGTGATGAAATTGTACCTTTAGCAAATGGATCTTTTGTACAGATTGATTCAAAAATGGATAATTGGGATAATGGTGTATCCCCCTTTAGGAATGGTGTATAGAAATTTTTGATTTGGAGATATCTAAATATCTCAGAGTTTGGTAGATCATATTTTTCTCTAAGCGATGGGAATGAAAGGAATGATTTAGATGCTATGAAGTCATTTAGTGTCTGAATGCCTGATGTTGTCCAGGCTTTAAAAGAATTTGGGTAGATCCATGCCGGATAAAAGGCCGGATTTCTGATAAAAGAAAGGAGAGGATTGTGTGGAGATTGTAACTGATATTTGGTTTTTAGTTTATCCCAGAGAGATAAGAAGTGTTTGGTTATGGGATTATGAATTTTAAAGCGGTCTTTAGGATCAAGCCATAATAAATTTGATATTAATAGAGGGTCATTTTCTGAAGCCTCTATAAATACCCATAATGGGATTTCCTGTTTTGCATGGTATTTGGACAGACTGGCCAAATGTGCTGCTCTGTAGTAGTTAGTAAAATTAGGGTATCCCAGGCCTCCTTTATTTTTGGGACGATGTAGTGTGTGTATAGGTATACGTGGTTTAGAAGAGCCCCATATAAACGAAGTTGCTCTTTTTTGTACTATTCTCAAAAAATAGGAAGGAATTGGAATAGGGAGGACTCTGAATAGATAAAGCAATTTGGGTAGAATAGTCATTTTGATTGCATTAATCTTCCCTATCCAGGATAAAGGAAGTTGCGACCATTGTTTTATTAGATTTGTGATCTGTCTTAATACAGGAGGATAATTGGTTGAGAATAAGTCAGAATGAGATGCTGTTAAATGAATTCCAAGATATGGGATTGATTTTTCTGCCCATGTGAATGGGAGTGCAGCCCTAGCCGGGATCAATTCCATGTTTGTGAGTGAAATATTAAGCACTAGGCATTTCTTAGGATTAATCATAAGGCCGGATAGGGCTGCAAATCCATCAAGAGCTGGTATTAAGTTAGGACCAGAGACCTGTGGTGATGATAGAAAAAGTAATATATCGTCTGCAAATATACATAATTTGTGTGTAATACCTCCTACTTCAATGCCAGTTATAGTTTGGTTTGTTCTGATGTATTGGGCCATGGGTTCGAGTATAAGGGCAAATAATAAGGGAGATAATGGGCAACCCTGTCGGGTACCTCTTTCGATATTAAGGGCTTCAGATTTGTATCCAGCATATTTTATATAGGCTTTGGGTTTATTATATAATGCTTTGATCCATGTTAAAAAGTGGGGTCCAAAACCCCATTTTTGTAATGAATATTGCATATATTGCCAGGATACTGTGTCAAATGCCCTCTTAATATCGAGAGATAGAAAACATAAAGGGATTTTCCGTTTTTTAGCAATATGTGCTAGTTTGTTAAACGTTTCAGTGAGAATGGGAGAGAGTATTTCTGAGAATGTTTTATAGTATAAAGCCGAGTAGCCGTCTGGGCCTGGTCTTTTGTTAAGTTTTAGGTCTTTTATGGCGTTAGCAACTTCATCTATAGTTATAGGCTCATCCAAACTGCTTTTTTGATTCTGAGATAACTCAGGTAAGGTTATTTTTGAGAAGAAGGATTCAGCCTCTGTAGGATTAAATTCATTGTTTGTCTTGTATAAAGTTGCGAGATGTGAGTGAAATTTATGGACTATTTTAACTGGATTACAAGTGTAAACATTTTTTGATAATTTCAAACGTATTGGTTTGAAAGATTTGTTAGTTGAATTTAATGCCCGAGCCAAATATGTACCTGGTTTGTTTGTATTCATGTAGAAATAGTGTTTGGAGCGTTTGAGGGATTTATCAACTGACTCAGTGAGAAATAGATCGTATTCCAATCTAGATTTTTCCAGATGAGATTTTGTACTCTGAGATGGATTATCTTGAAATGATATGTAGGCTGCATTAAAATTGAGTTCTAGTTTTTTTGCTAGATTTTTGCGTTCCCGTTTAAATAGTGCCATTTGTCTTTGTATTGTACCACGCAAGACAGGCTTATGAGCTTCCCACAGTGTTATTGGGGAGATGTCTGTTGTATTATTAATTGATATGTATTCCTTTAAAGCTTGTTCAATGGCCATCTGATGTAGTGGGTGTTTGAGCATTATGTCCGGTAAGTACCAGGTTGGGTCATGCGCTTTTGGTATGGCTGAGGCTATAGTAGTGTATACTGCATTATGGTCAGACCACGGAATCGGAATTATATCTGATGCAATAATTTCTGGTATCATTCCTATTGTTAGAAAAATATGATCTATTCTGGTGAAGGTTTGATGAGGGTGCGAGAAATAAGTGAATTTCTTTTTCATTGGGTTACTTTCTCTCCATGAATCTACCAGATTGTATTTGGAAAGAAGTTGAGAAAAAGGTAATCTAGAGGTTATTTTGGATGGTGTAAAAGGTGATTTATCTAGAAATGGGAGGAGGACCTGGTTCGAATCCCCACACATTATCACTGTTCCTATTTTGTGTGTATTAATCACTTGTAATATATGTGAGAGGAATGGTGTAGGTTGTTTGTTAGGAGCGTAGTAGGAAATCACCGTGATTGCAGTATCCATTATATAACCCATGAGTATCAGGTATCTACCTTCTGGGTCTTTAATTTCTGATGATAAGGTGAATGGTGTGGATCGGTGAAATGCAATTAGAGTTCCCCTTTGCTTGGTACAGGCAGAAGCCGTGTAAATTTGTTGATAAAAAGGAGAAATATATTTTGGAGTAGAATCTTTGGTGAAGTTTGTTTCTTGGAGGCATACTATGTGAGCCTTCTTGTTATGGAAAGTACGGAAGGCTTTGGTCCTTTTTTGAGGGACATTTATTCCCTGAACATTCAGGGAAAGTATATTCAGTGGTGCCATGGCAACAGATCAAATAGTTTTGACTTACTTTTTGTTATGCAGAGCTGACTGCGCAGATCAACCTGTGTGGACTGAAGAGATGAATAGATAGAAAAGAAACCAGTGAATTCTGGAGTAAAGAGTAAACAAAAAACATATGAGATTAGATGATGCATTGTATAAATTATTTTTTGCAAGTAATCACAATTTACCCGTGAAAGAGAATAAATATCTCTCTCAGGGGAATAAGTGCCTTCGTCACACTCCCACATAATATGGTTGGGAGAATGAGGAGGGCTAATGGGGGTACACGGATCTTCCGCTTACAGGAGAGAAGTGCTATGTCAAAAGACATCAAAATGATGTTTCATTAATTGGAGTGCAGAATATAGTTTTTGTTGAAATTATTTATTCCAGGGTGGTTGTATATGGTTAGTCTTGCCCTAGGCTAAATAATTCAGTTAGAAAGGTACTGTTAATAACTTTGGTATTGATGAAGATAGTTTGAATTATTTTGGGATTTTAACCCTTTTAGAGTAAACAATTACATATTTTATTCATATGTAACTGTTTAGATATGTTAACTCATAAAATTGAGGTTGTATTGCTTCAGATTAGAATAAACAAAAACATAATTCTAGGAACTAGTTAGGTAATAATATATTTGTTTTAAGAAAAGAAAGAAAAAGCTTCCATTACTTCTGGATTATTGAACATATTTGTCCTAAAAAGTAATAAATCTATTGTTATTACCTGATAATATATAACTGAACAAGAATTTCCTTATTTCACTTATATATTCTAAGGCTATATGAATCAGAAGTAATAAGAAATATAACTGGAATGTAACATGATCCCACACAGTGTGTGACTATCAGAATGCAGTTACATTCAGTTATAAATATAGGTTTTTTATAGAGAACCATCTCTTAGTATAATAAATGAAGAGATATCAGGAATTAGGATGTCAGTCCATTGAATCTTCTTGGTCCATGGATGATGTGCCATAACGGCCTCTTTTGTGAGAATGATGATTCCCATTTTGTTCTGAAATTTTCTGGGTGCTGCCTGAAGGTGAAGATGATGCCATTCTTCTGCGTGTGGGAGTGTTGCTGCTTGTGGGTTCTGTCAGATTTAATTTTAAAAGGGTTTGTTGTAGTTCATCTGCTGATCTGCTTCTGTAAATTGTACCTTGGTAGTTAAATCTGACTGAAAAGGGGAAGCCCCATTGATACATAATGTTGTGGCGTTGCAGTTCCATTAGTTGGGGTTTCATGGATCGTCTTTTAGTAATAGTAAGTTGGGATAGGTCAGCAAAAATTTGATAATTGTGTCCTTGAAAATTAAGTTCCTTTTTTTCTCTTGCAGCAATTAGTATTTGTTCTTTCGTTCTGTAATAATGAAATTTTGTGATTATATCACGTGGGGGTCCATCTTTCTTTTTGGCTGTGAGGGCTCTGTGTACTCTGTCCAGTTCTAAACGTTCAATAGGGATATCTGGCTTTAGTACTTGTAATAGAGCAGTAATAGTAGATTGCAGGTCTGTCACAGATTCAGGTATTCCCCTTATGCGCAAGTTTGAACGTCTGGCTCTATTTTCGTAATCTTCGAGCTTAGTTTGAAGTATTAAATTCTCTTTTTTTAATTGTTCCAATTCTGTTATATTTTCTTGGGTTGTAATTTCAATTTCATCCATTTTTATTTCTAAGGCTGCGGTGCGGTTTCCCAGCTCTCTTATTTCTTTGGTTAGGCTTTTTGTTATTTGGTCTGAGGTTTGTTTTAAAGCCTTATGAAGCATCTTTTCAAATTGTAATAATATTACTGGGGATACTGAGGAGGCTTGTGGAGAAGTTTGTGAGAGGATTTGTTCTGTATCTGACTCAAATGGAGAGTCTTGCTGTGACATTTTCTGTCTGTGAGAGCGCCCTGATGCTGTATCTTGTGAGGTGACTGGAGCTGCATCAGCTGCAGTGAGTGCCTGTGAGCTCTTTGTGAGGTGATTTTTATTTCTGCCACGGTTTCCTCCCAGTACCATATTTCCTGCCCAAACTTTCACAGTTTGTTCCCTGGCGCAAAAAGGTTCAAATGGATACCTTTTGAGCCTGCAGGCTCCGCTTTGTCCTTCTCTTCTCTCCTCAGCGGTGTGGAGCTCTAACAATGCATGTCTGCTCCGCTAGGCTCCGCCTCCTCTTCTCTGTGTATTTCTAACACTGAACTTCTGCTGAACTTCTGCTATGATCTCTAACATCCAGTGAAAAGACAGGAAAGTAACCACATGACTTCAGCATACCAAATCATGCTGAGGTGTGGAACAGCCAATCCTTGCAGAGCTGCTGAAGAAAGGAGTGGGGGAGAGAATTTAAAAATACTGCATGTCTCTTAGGCTAATGCACGAGATGTAAATCACCTGTCACTCACAGCAAGGGGGAGTATTTGACAAAGTTTTTCTCAGTTTGTCAAGAATTGTCTCACTGAACAATAAAATGGGATTGCTCAGAGATGGATTAACTCTGTGTGGCAAGACTGGGCTCAAATGATTGCAAATCTTATACTCTACAGTATGATAAAAAAAAATTCAGGTTTACATCCACTTTAATGTTTTTAATTGAAATAATAGAAATACTCTGAGTGCTTAATCTGTAGAAATATTTACAAAACTCAGATTAAGGTCATCCAAATTACTTTCTGACTTTAGCTCAATTGTTGTTCTTACTACAAAACATCAGTAGTTCACTAAGTGGTTTCACTTGCTGTTTGAAATTTATATTTAACATTTTATGGCCTTTTTTTTTTTTTTTCATTATGAAGTTTTTTCTTTTTACTATTTGAAAACCTATTCCGTCAACTCAAGCTGAGTCAAGGCTGATATAAAAAGTTATATGTTCTGTTTCACAACAGACACTCACAAAATGAAATGAGAGTTTTCAGTCATGGGTATTTTTTTTTTACTGCACATGTCTGATTACTAGAGCATAGGAGAAAACTCACATAAAACACATCTTGTAGTACTGTTTCCTAACTCAATATACTATTGCTCATTGAAAGCTTTTGAAAAGCACAGGACAGATTGCTTGATTTCAAAACAGTTGGTAGGCTGGACCCTGCTGCTTCTCTGCGTACAATAAAGGGATCCACCTTAGACCCCTTTCACGCGGTGGTGGTTTTCAGGCGTTTTAGCGCTAGAAATAGCACCTGAAAAGTGCCTCCCATTCATTTCAGTGTGACTTTTCACACTGGGGCGGTGCGCTTGTGGACGTTAGAAAAAGTCCTGCAAGCAGCATCTTTGAGGCGGTTTGGGAGCGCTGTATTTAGTGCTCCCAAAACGCCCTGCCCATTGAAATGAAGTGCCGCAACGTCTTTGTGGTTTACAGAAAAAAAAAATTAAAGCATTTCACCCATGATCAGTAGATTGTGAGTACAATGTTAGGCTTCTGCAGACACTTACTACAGTTTTTTGCCCTCACCTCCATAGGGCTTTTTGTTAGAAAGCTAGAGCTTTGGTTCGACTTACTCTGCAGAATGGAAATGGCGTCTGAATGAAAGTTTATTACAGACCCCTGAAATACGGGGGGATCTGATTAAAGAAATTACAACGTATTTTTAGATAAATGACACTGCGGGAAGCGACCCGGGAATAGTATGGGAGGCACATAAGGTAATTTGGGGGACCCTAATCAAACAGGGATCCTGGGTAAAGAAGGCCCAAGAAGAGAAAATTAAACTGTTGGAAGAAATACAGGTGCTTGAGCTTCAACATAAGAGGACACCAGTTCACTCTTTGGGGAATGATCTCGCCCATATGAGACGACAGATATCAGATCTCCTCTGTTTTAAAGCTAAAGTAGCATTACAATCCGGTAGGAGGATATCATATGAATCTGGAGATAAGTGTGGCAAACTGTTGGCAAGGAAGCTAAGGGAACATCGCACCATGTCATACATACCTCACATAAAAGGGAGTAATGGTCAAATACTCTCATTGCCAAAAGACATCGTGCAGGCGTTCGGGAAATATTATTCCTCATTATACAACTTGGCATCGCCCTCTTTGCCTCCCTTCTCTGTGGAAGAATATCTATCTTCTTCACGTCTAGCTCACTTGCCTTCTCCGGCTCGCTGTAAACTAGATGCCCCTATTACTATCGAGGAATTACAGTAATGAAAATGATCAAACCGGGAAAGGCACCAGGCCCTGACGGCTTTACCATACAGTATTATAGGAGTTTTTCTGCATTACTAAGCCCATATGTGACTGAAGTATTCAATGCCCTAGTACAGACAACTGCATTTCCACCAGATGCACTAAGGGCACATATTGCGGTTATTTTAAAAGAAGGGAAAGATCCGTCAGGTTGCAGTAACTACCGGCCGATCTCTCTACTTAATGTGGACCTAAAACTTTTTACTAAGTTACTTGCCTCTCGCTTATAACCTTATATCTCCCAGTTGATTCATATGTCTTGTGAAGCAAGAGACAATACTATTAAAGTACTGAATTTGGTCCAATATGCTAAACAAATGAAGACACCATGTGTCTTGAGTACAGATGCAGAAAAAGCCTTCGATAGTGTTAATTGGACATTTATGTTTGAAGTTTTAAAATATATGGGCTTTGGCGATCAGATGTTACAATGGGTTGAGAGGTGTATTCTTCCCCACAGGCCTTAGTTAAGGCAAATGGGGTGTACTCAAAACCCTTTCCAAGCTCAAATGGTATCCGTCAGGGCTGTCCTCTCTCGCCCTTATTATTTGCTCTTACACTAGAGCCTCTATTGAATAAAATTCGACACAACCCAGACATTGAGGGGCTAAAAAAAGGAGGTCAGAATTACAAAGTGTCAGCTTATGCAAACGATCTACTTTTTTCAATGCCCAACCCACATGTGTCATTACCCAATCTCATGAGGAAGATTGAACGGTATGGAGTCCTGTCAAACTTGAAAATAAATTACACTAAATCAGAGGCTATGGGAGTTGTATTGCCCAATTCTGTGTGCAGCACTCTAAAGCTTAACTTTAAGTTTAGATGGACTCCAACTGCATTAAAGTATTTGGGCACTCACATCCCATCAAATTTAGCCGACACATCTGCGGTTAATTTTCCACCGCTATTTAGCTCGGTAAGAGCATTGTTAGATAAATGGCGCTGAGGAATACATTCCTGGTTTGGCCTGTGCAATATCACCAGGATGAATATAGTGCCTAAATTTTTGCATCTTTTACAAGCATTACCCATTGATATTCCCATGGCCTACTTCAGTCAGATTCGTGCCTTGTTTACGAAGTTTATATGGGCTACCAAACACTCAAGGATCAGTAGAGACCTTTTGACACTGCCCAAAAGGGTAGGTGGAGTGGCGGCCCAGATATGATGAAATATTATCAAGCAGTCCATCTTGGCAGAATAATAGACTGGTGCAGACATGGAGAACACAAACTATGGACGTCCAGTGAACAACAGGTTAGCCCAGTGCCTTTGGATAGAGCTATATGGTGCTATGCATCTTTACCAGCCTCTCTTAAATCACATCCTATTTTAGGCCCAACATTGCGAATAGGCTCTAAGATCAGCCAGAACCCTAGATTATCCACCAAACATTCACCTTTATTCCCCATCTTGGGAAATCCAGATTTTCCTCCAGGCCTAGAGCCAGGAGGATTTGGGAACCTCAGGGAGAAGGGCTGTTTTCAAGCTTCACATTTTTTGACCTCTGATACATGGCCAACGATGGACTCTTTGTTGCAGCAGGGGGGACAATTTGAGATAAATTTTTGGCAGGCGATGCAGGTACGTCACTATCTTGAAACCCTGGGATCCCCGGAGGGCTACAGACGATCGCGTACAAAATTTGAGAGGTGCTGTGAGGGAAGGGGGCTTCTTCCCCGCACGATCTCTAAGATGTACGCGATGTTGGTATCACCTCCGGACGACTTTACAATGCCAGGCCTGAGTAAATGGGAGAGACATCTTGACAAGATCTTCACCCCAGCTGAGCGTCAGAATATTATACACCTTTCGCTGAAATCATCTAGGTGTATGAAAATTCAGGAATCTAACTATAAATTATTAACACGGTGGTACTATACTCCTTCAATGCTTAACAAATTTTTCCCAGATGCCTCAGATCTCTGCTGGAGATGTGGTGAGGGACAGGGGACTTTACTACATATCTTTTGGTCATGCCCAGAGATTAGACATTATTGGCAGGATATACAGAGGATCACTCAAAAACTCACAGATTTTCAGATCCCAGAAGAACCGGCTTTTTTCTTGCTCCATTGTTCACAAATTCCGCTTCAGAAATATAAAAAATCAGTGCTTTGTCATATGGTGAATGCAGCAAAAGCCTGTATTTCTTTGCACTGGAGGGACGGACGACCACCTCCCATTACCTCGTGGCTTAATAAAGTTAGAAGCATAGAAATAATGGAAGACCTAGTGCTTACGACCCTAGACAGAAAAGAACAACTTACTGAAACATGGGCCTCATGGGAGGTATTTGTACACTCAGAAGAGGGGAAGAGGCTACTTAGGAGTGGAGGAGGGGAGTGATGTCTCTTCTAGTACACACTGAGGGGGGGGGGTGCGGGCGGACGGCCTTTCGTCTCTGGGAATGCCCCCCCCCTTTCTTTTTTTTTGGTTTTATTGTGTTTGATTATGTTGGGTTCAGGGTTGTTCAAGATCAAAATAACAGGAGAGTTGAAATTATGGTTGTTTATAGACGTAGTAATAATGGGCCAAGTTTGAGCCTGTTGGTGAAGTATTAATATATTTTGAAATACTGTATTTGTTATGGTACTACTATTGCTTTGGAAAATGTATGATGGAATGATACTAAGACTGTTTTCATTTTCTCTGCAAAAATAAAGAATTAAAAAAAAAAAAAAAAGAAAAAAGAAAGCTGGAGCAAGTGTCAGTGAATTGTGAGAGCACTCATCCACGCCCTCGTAGTTCATTGAGAACTACAAGCTGTCTGCCACATTGGCAGGAGGGACTTGTAGCCTATTTTACAAATCGCTGTGAATGAACAATGTGGTTGTGCAGGCAGAGCCCTGCTGTCACACCGGAAGGGGTGAAGGGGGTGAGCGGGATACACATTGAAACATGTTACACCCTAAACACAGGTGTAACATGTTGCAAAGGTGAACTGTAAATGAAACTGGCATAAATAAGTGAACTTGTCTTTAATATCTGCTTCCTGTGATCCCCTGCACTGCAGTGATCACACTTAGCAGTCCACGCTGGTTTGCACACTGAAGTCTGTCTAATAGTATGAATGTGCTTACAGTAGTAGAGAGCACAAGGATGCCCTCATATACTGTCTCCTTCATCATTTTCTGTGTCAGTGCTGAACCAGGATGTATTGCCTAACTGCAGCTCAGTTTACAGGGAGATCTATGACCTGGCTTTGCTTTGGGCAGGTATGTCTTAATCACAAGACTAAGGGCCCTTTCACTCGGACGTGTCTGTGTACGGGCTTCGCTTTGCTCAGCGGAGGATCGCTCCATTGATCCCCGCTGAGCAGGCAGATGACAGGTCTGTCTCTACGCTGTGCAGGGACCGAGCTGTCAGAGCGCCGCTCTCCTCTATGGGTGATCGGATTAAGATGGACCGTAGAGTCCGTTTTCATCTGATCCGCAGACAGATAGAAAAGTAGGGTTTTCCTCCGTCATCAGAAATGGAGCATAGCGGAGACTGATGTCAGCGGATGTTTATCCACTGACATCCGCTATCCCATAGGGATATATGTATGTCTGTTTTTCTATCTGAAAACGGATGGATAAAAAAACTGACATACAGTCCGCCCGTGTGAAAGGGGCCTAACTTGTAAACAGATCTCATCCTTTGCTAGGTTAACATACATGTAGTGTTTATTTAGTGGTTTCCCAGAGTTCCCCTTTACAGACCCCATCAAATTTAGTTAATCATTTGTAACAAAGCTTTGTTTACATTAAAGCAGTTTTCAGCTCTGAATGGTTATGTCAGCAGCCTAAACAGTTATTCAGGAGTAAGTGCACTTTACATGTACCAAATAGATGCATCCAATTGATTTTTCAAACTGCTGATACAGTCAAGGTAGTGCATAAACCTAGCCTCTCTACTGCAGTAACTTAATGGTCCGATAACAAAACAAAAATGCACCTCCAGCAGTTCGAATTGGTGCTAGCTCTTGCCTGTGGGAATGCATCTGGCTGTGGCACCTGTATTTATGTAAGCTGCATACTTAATGAATAATGCCTCGGTCTTGCATTTGATCGATTTTGCGTTCTGGTCTGTGTACAGCAGAGTAACTCGTTTATATCAACCTAAATTTTAGGAAGGTTTTTTTTCTACTATACACTGTTAAAATCAGTAATAGCAAATGTATTGTTTTAATAAGTAGTCAGTATATAATTAAATTCCTGAATTCAGGGCTTGCTGACTGTACCCCATTTAATGCACGTAATGTTTTTGTTGATAGATTATCAAACTGTAAAGGACTTTATAGATACATATTGTATTGAGCAACTTGAGTATATAGTGTTTTTCAGCCCTTCATCTTAGTATTGCGCCTGACAAGCACCTTAGCTGCAAAGTCTGTCTTTCTTTCATGTTGTTTGTATGTTCTCTTACCAAACTAAAAACTGTCTCTGTACTTTGTTCAGACTTTCACATACCTGTGCTGCTAAATAGGCATGCATGTGATGTGACTGTTCCTGTCTGTTCTTATCTCTGCAGTGAAAGTGAGAACAATGAAGGATTGTTTAAGAATTTCCATTTAGACATATCAAGCTTCTGACTGCCTTCTTACTTGGTTATCTCAAATGCTAATTGGTTCCTGTATTCATTTGTTGTCTGAGTTTGTTCAATTATGACCGTTAAGATCACGAGGATACTATTTTAATAGTTTAATATTCTGTGCTGCTGAGAAAAAGCAAGCTGAAAACATATATGAACTTCAGTTGGAAAAATTACTATCCACTTATGTTGGCTGCACAACCGGCAAGCAGGATAAAAATTTGTAACATTTTTTAACAAACAAAAAAAATGCATCAAATTGAGCATTTCTCAGCAAAATGGCTAATGAAGAAGAAAAGCCTTTAAACTGGAATCACAATAATTTGCTGCTATAGTTTTTGTTTTTGGTCACTCAGAACTTAGTTCACCAAAAAAAAAAAAAAAAATAATCATGAATGCACATCTTTTTTGGAGGTTAAAAAATGAGCATTTAATATTTTTTTTTACTCAGCAGCTTGTTAAAGCATTGCACCCATAATCACTAGATCATAGGTGCAACCCTAGGATCCAGCAAATTCTCAGTCAACTGGCTGCCTGAACTTCCCATACAGGCAGACAGTTTACTACACTGCAGGAAGAATCAATGAACTATGAGACAGCTCATCAAGCACCCCTTACAGTTCATTCAGAGCTACAAGCCATCTGCCACGGTGTAAAGCGGTAGTTGTAGTTCATTCATTCACAGGAAACTGTGAATAAATGATGGGGTCATGTGGGTGGAACCCCGCACGCCAGCACTGCTTTTTTCATCTTCTCACCTTAAACACTTGAGTCCCGTATTAAACTAGCACTGTGCTCTGCTTCAACTCTTCTCTTATTCTTCACTCAAAAGCTTCTGAAACCATTGGCTCTTGCTACTGTCAGTCATGTAAGGCGGGAGGGGGGTGGGGCAGGTCTACCCCCATAGCAAGCCGCTTGCTATGGGGTTAGACACAGAAGAGGGGTAGCCAAGATCGCCAGCATGGGACCCCAGAAGCGAAGGTCAGGGGCCACTCTGTACAATTGCACAGAGCAGGTAAATGTATCATACTTTTTTATTTTAACAAAAATAAACAGCAGCTTTTACAACAGCTTTAAATCATTGGTGGGTCTTGCCATGAACCATTAAGGTTACTTTCACATTGGGGCAGCAGGTCCATTAGCGGTAAAGCATCGCTAGTGTTAGTGGTGCTTTACCGGCGCTTTTTTGCCGATAGCGGCCGAAGAAGGGGTTAATACCGTCTGTGTCTTTGGAAGCGCTGCCCATTCATTCCAATTCTAAAAATTGTCACGCATATAGCCAGCTTCAGGGGGTATCGCTTGTTATGTATTAAATATCTTAGAGGTGTGCCGAAACCGAAAATTCCAGATGCACTTGGCCGGAACCGAAAATGACAGCTTTTCAAAAATATATATTTATATATATAATTGTATTATACTAGACTTTTTAATTAATATCATGAATTTAAATGAATATGGGTTTATTGTCGGCCATTATCGGCACCTTTAGCGCAAGAATAGCTCATGAAAATGCATCCCTTATTAGGTTGCAAGCTCACAGGAGAGGGCCCTTCTAACCCTCTTGTATTGAATTGTATTGTTGCTGTATTGTCTCCCTTTATATTGTAACGTGCTGAGCAAACTGTTGTTGCTATATAAATCAATAATAATAATATTCCCTTTCAATTCTATGCACGTCTTTACACTGATCCATTGCGCGTCCGTTGTGGTGTTAAAAATCTTGCATGCTGCATTTTTGGTCAGTAAAAAAACAACAACACACCTCCCCGTTTAAATGCATTGAAAACGCAGCAATAACACACCCGTGTTACATTTTTGATGCGTTTTTTGAGTCACATGCCCTATGAACAACACACCATAAGCACAGCAAAACTGCAGTAAAGTTGCAGCAAAATCGCATTATCGGCACCTTTTTCTCTTTTGGCAAAATTCCAATAACCCTGTTCTCTGCCAATAATTTTTGGTGGCCGAAATTTTTGTGCATCTCCAAAATATTTATTTGTAAACAAATTGGTAAAAATAATATAAACCATTATCAAGCAACAATTTTAAATCGTATAAACTTAAATAAAGGAAATAAAACTGACCCAAAACCTTTAGGCCTTTGGTTTTAACCCTTTGATTTCCTTTGAAATTCTGCATATCTGTTACCTTTTTAACAAAGGGCAGAAATATGTTTTTTTAATATGCGACTATTAGGCACAGTCTTTAGCTATCTACTGTTTATGTTCATTTTCTTTTTTACCCGTGAGATTGTATTCCGTTTTTAGTTTCTTAATTCGCTGACAAGTACTGGCTGCATCTTGGTAGAACCAATTTGCATAAGGCAGGAAAAAAAAAAACTCTTCCATCTTAAGAATCACTATCTCTGATAAATGGCTTGAGCTTTTTACCTAAAGTGGGTGCTCGAGGTAGGATTTATTTCTTTGTTACATGCCATTTCCATTTCCTTTTAGTTACAGTACATAATTAATGACCTAAATAAAAAGTGGATTTCTTTGCTTAATGCATAGGAATTATTATAAAATCAATAAAGCCCTTTCTTTCAGTAATGTTTTGTTGCTTTTATAATTTTAGCAAGTAAGCAGGGCTGGGTGAAGTTAGACACATTAGTGCATAAATTACCATGTTTATACTATCCTTTGGAAGGCTTAGCAGTTAATATCACTATGGTTCTGCGGTCATAATTCTCTCCAAGACCTGCATAATCATTCTTTATTTCTGCACTTATTATCATGTGGCATTTCTTGTGTAACAATTAGGGGAGACCGGCACTTTAACATTAGTCTTGTTGGATTTCAGAATACCTCAAGTAGTAATGAACTTCCAAGACTAACACAAATGTTGGCATTGAATAGTTTTTGTTAGTTGGCTCAGGTAGCATATAAAAATTACCAATTTACTGTCATCTGCAGCATACCATGAGCATTAAACCTTATCGCTTTGCAGGAATTGTCTATTATTTAAAGTGAAAAGTCTGCCAGGATTTACTTTTTGCTATTTTGTTGCAGGGGCTGCATCAAAAGGCATTTAAGCAGAAAGTCTGTCATATTTATTGAAGCTGGTTTCTGCCATGAATGGAAAAATAATTTTCTTTTAGTCATTTTAGTTTGAAATATTGTTTAAGGCTAATTTACTGGTAGCTGCCTTTCCTTATTTTTTCATTGCTTCACATTTGCCTATCTGTATTCATGGATTCTGTAGTGTTTGGTATCTCTGAATGTTCACAATTAAACATGATTTTACATGTTACATGATGTACATTTTTTTAATATTAAAGTTTATTTTTCTCTACAGTTCATATAGCAGTTCACGTTCATTTAAGTGATGTAAAGGTGCTTTTTTTTTCTCTTAATAATAAACATGTTATACCTTCATGCTCTATGCAATAGTTTTGCAGCCCAGATCCTCCTCTTCTGGGGTCCCCTGCTGGCGCCCTGGGCTCCTTCTCTTCTCAGTGTGCCACCATAGGAAGCTGCTCCCTAGGGTGGCACATGAGCTGTGCCTCAGCTCCGCCCCCTGCTCCTTCATCACAGTATTTGATTGACAGTAGCAGGAGCCATTTCACAGTAGCAGGAGCCACTGGCTCCTGCTGCTCTCACTGAGTCCTGTGAGAAGAGAGAGAGCAATTCTACTTTTCTCAGGCACAGTGCTGGATCGAGCTTGGGCTCAGGTAGGTATTTAGGAGGGGGAGGGGGAGCTCTACATGAAAGGGGTTTTTTACCTTAATGCAGAGAATGCATTAACCACTTCCATACCAGGCCTATTCTGGCACTTCTCTCCTACATGTAAAAAACATAATTTTTTTGCTAGAAAATGACTCAGAACCCCCAAACATTATATATTTTTTTTTAGAAGACACTCTAAGGAATAAAATGGAGGTCATTGCAACTTTTTATCTTGCATGGTATTTGCGCAATCATTTTTCAAACGCTTTTTTTTGGAAAAAAAACAGTTTCATGAATTAAAAAATAACAAAACTGTAAACTTAGCCCAATTTTTTTGTATAATGTGAAAGACGATGTTACGCCGAGTAAATAGATACCTAACATGTCATGCTTTAGAATTGCACGCTCTCATGGAATGGCGCCAAACTTCGGTACCTAAAAATCTCCATAGGTGACGCTTTGAAAGTTTTTACAGGTTACCAGTTTAGAGTTACAGAGAAGGTCTAGTGCTAGAATTGTTGCACACGCTCGCTACCTCACGTGTGTGGTTTGAACGGCGTTTACATATGTGGGCGGGACTTGCGTGTGCATTCGCTTCTGAGCGCAAGCTACTGGGGACAGGGGCGTTTGAATTTTTTTTTTTTTACTTAATTTTTTATATTTTTACACTTTTTTTTTTTTTACATTTTTTTGGATCACTTTTATTTCTATTACAAGGAATATAAACATCCCTTGTAAAAGGAATCTATTGTGACAGGTCCTCTTTATGGAGAGATGCGGGGTCGATAAGACCACACATCTCTCCTCCAGGCTGGAAAGCATGAGATCGATAAAAAAAATTCACCGATATCATGCTGACAGCCGCGATCGCGGCTTTGTTTACTTCCGACAAACAAGATATTTGGGGGGCACACTCTAAAAGATGCATCAAAGATGGTGCAGCCATAAGGCCATACAACAGAACAAAATATTACAGCGCACAAATGTAAAAAAGACATTTACCTCCTGCAAGGCTTATTTAAAACACCTAGACATGTTCAAAAAACATTATCAAAAAATATGGGGATTTGGTCACACCATATTGATATATGGTGCTTAAGCCCACTTACTGTGACAAAGTACCCCATGATTAGTGGGTCCTACGCTATCCAAAGACTGGGAGATCTTGCTTCTCTGAACCATGGGAGCAATACACTCCTCTGTATGGGAGAACTGAGGTCTCCACCCATGACACAGGTGGACACTAATGAGAGGCACTGATGAGGGAGTGGGGTGCTCTTCGCCCAAAAGGATTTGGTCAGAATCCATACATACAGAATCCTCAGTTCTGCCATATAGAGGAGTGTATTGCTCCCATGGTTCAGAGAAGCAGGATCTCTCAGTCTATGGATAGTGTAGGACCGACTAATCATGGGGTACTTTGTCGCAGTAAGTGGGCTTAAGCGCCGTATAGCAATATGGTGTGACCAAATCCCCATATTTTTTGATAATGTATTTTTAAAATGTCTAGGCATTTTAAATAAGCCTTGCAGGAGGTAAATGTCTTTTTTGCATGTGTACGCTGTAATATTTAGTTTTTTTTTACATCCGGGAACGTTATGACGTCACGCCCGGGCCTCCGACGGTCACCGGAAATCTCTATTGTCATCATCCGGCGCTGGGCAATTCTTTCTCCGGGCCCCCGATGGCACGGGAGAGCCAGAGAAGCACCAGATGGTGGCGGGAGGGGGGGGGGCGTCCCTTCCCGCTGCCTGTACGAACGGTCAAGCAGCGGAACTGCCGCTATGATCGTTCTTATCGTGCACATAATCGCCGGCTGGAAAGAATGATATCTGAATGATGCCTGTAGCTACAGGCATCATTCATATATCCCCGCACAAAGTCAAGGACGTCATTTGACTATGTGCGGTAGGGATGTGGATAAGGTAAAAAAAAACTTTTGCTTCTAGCGTCAACCACTTTAAAATCATGATACAGATGTGTAGATGGCATTTTGTTTGTTTGGACACACGGCAATACAATTTAAAGACATCAAATAATAATAGGCCTCTGAGAGGCTAAGTCTCGACTACAACTGATAAACCATATGCATCACTACACGTTTTTCAGGTGATGTGAAGCCTGCGATATCAGAAGAGTCTCAAGGGAATCATTTGATATAGCAATAATGGTTATTCAAAAATTGCCACAGATGGAGCCCAAAACCTTCAACAGCAGCAGGTGCAAGGATGCCAGTTAAGAGGCGTTTATTCTCCAGAAGCAAGACCTCTTGTACATAAAAGTCCTAGACAGAAAGAAGTTTTTTCCAATTTTCTGTGTCTGATATTGGTGAATTATTTGCATACTATATATCTCACTGTATCAGTAAGTGCCACGTCATTCATCTAAATACTCATAGTTCAGATATTCTGGAGGTCTCCGTGGTACTGACTAAATAATGCAGTTACAACTAGGTTCACTGTGTCATTTTTTAAGCTGGTTAGAAATGGATGCTTTTTTTTTGATCAACCAGCCGACTGATCAGAAAAAAAGAAAAAAAAAACAGAACCGATTCAGCCATCCACACATTGAAGGAGGATAGGGGAATCCCCTCACCGGGCTATTGTATTGTGGCAGCAGGACTCCTCACTAATCAAAACTATAGCCAATTAGGTGCAGGTGCTAACTAAGTGTAAATATACTGACAGTCCAGTTTGGGAGATGTCTATTCCTAGATCAATTCCTCCTAAATGGGAATTGCTATACATGGTTTGAAATTTGATCCATGTATGGCCAGCTTAAGGGTTCATTTAGCATCCCAGTAAGGCCCAGAGAAGCCACCCCTAGGGACGTTTAGGGGTTCCTTCTCTGTGTCTTATTTTCTGTGCTTTTTTGTCCACTTCCTGCTCCCTCTGGTGACATCACGTCCTTCCCATTGCAACTTTTAGAGGCCAGTCAGTCCTCTGGCCTTTTGTTGGCTTTGTACACACTCTTTGTGTTCACATGGGAAAGGGGAGGAAGTGCACAGCTCTTGGCTTTGAGGAAGCCAAATACTGAAAGGCCCACCGCCACCAAAAACGAAAAAAACCCTTCCAATGCAGCAGCCATTTTCTAGAAGTCCAAATGTTTTCTTTATTTTTCTTTCAAGGTAAGTTTTTATTTGAAATACAACACCACTATTCCTCTCTTCTGTACTAATGAATCTCATATATTATTTTAGGCATGCAGTCTCTATCAGCTGAAAATAAGGAATAAACTAAAACTCAATTTTACTTTATGTATTCTTCTTTTACAAGAAGTATAGGGTAATCTAGAAATGTAGTTTAGATGTGAATAGTTACATCAGCCTTACTTGGCTTTAGTAAAGTTTATCATACAAATTATTCAGGTCATAGCCTAGTAGGACTCCAACTCTTTACTACCAAAAGCTCTCAAGACTGGCTACAAAGGGGAATTATTTGCTCACAATTGTTACAATTTATCAAGGCAGAGGTCCTTAGGCCCCTTTCACACAGGCATTCCAATCAGGTCTGCCTGTCAGATTTTCAGGTGGAGCTGATTGCAAGGTCTATGGAGCCCTATGAACAGGCAGATGTAAACAGACTGTTAACAGCTGCTTACCTTCGGGTCTGTCTAGGGCCAGAAAAAAACGAAAATGACTGCTTTGTTTTCTGTTTTTCTGTATCAGATCGGAGGTAGCCTGATGTCTTTTTACTGTAGCTTCCCATAGAGCTGACAGGGATCCGCACATGTCTGCTGGGCAGAAACTGAACAGGCGGAGTTATAAAAAAAACTGACATCCATTCCGTTCAGCTTCGATCAGTGAAGAATCTGCCCATGGATCCCTTGCTGACCACCAGAGCAGACTCTGCTCCACGTGAAAGGAGCCTAAGACTGTCAGTCACCCACTCTCTTCTCTGCCCTTCCAGTGCTGGCTGGAAAACCGGGCTGTAGAGGGGGTGGAAGCAGCTGAGTCAGTTTCCCAGCAACTTGTGTGTGTATGTGTGTGTGTGTGTGTGTGTATATATAGATATATATATATATATCTATATATAGATATATATATATAGATGTATATATATCTACTATAGATATATCTATATATATATAGATATATATATCTATATATATAGATATATATATCTATATATAGATATATATCTATATATAGATGTATATATATCTACAGGTATATATAGATATATCTATATATATATCTATATATAGATAGAGCTACCTATCTATATATATATATATATATATATATATATATATGTATGTGTATTTATTTTAACATGCAGCTATTGTAAGTATCTGAATTTGACTTATCAGCCTCTGCCTCCCAATCTCCTGTACAGCACAAGGAGTCAGTTGGGAGCTGAATGCAAATGTGAGGAGAGAGTGAGATAAAGTGTTATCATCTCTTGGGCTGTGCCTGGGTAGCAGATCTGTACAAATCTCAAACTGAATTGGCAGAATCTACTCCCTTACATGAATTTAATCTGTGTATTTTGATGTTAGCTTTTAGATGTTCAGCTTTAAGAGCTGGTGATTAGGGGCAGTTCTTGCTTTAAGGTGATGCTGCAGCCGTTTTTAATTTGCTGTACCTTTGTTTTTGCTCCCTAAAACAACTGCAGTTGTTATAAAAATAAAACTACCAGTCCCTCTTTATTTCCTTAAAACTGTCTCTGACAAAATCAGTAACTGACATGATCTAAATTGAATAGTAGTATAAGGCCTCTTGCCTTGCACACTGCTGCCTACTCAGTTTTCAGACATGCAGGAATTCTTTTTTCAGTGATCTAAATGCAGACCTTGGTTTCAATGCGCCTGTACACACAGGGGCGTAAATGTGCTACATATTGGTAGGAAAACAAATACAGAAGTCTGAGTTTACGGTCAAATACATACAAATGCCGTGCTTCCTGCTTGTGTGCACACTTGCAGATACACGCAAATATTCGCAAGTGATATACAGCCGTGGCCAGAAATTTTGAGAAGGACACAAATATTAATTTTCACAAAGTCTGCTACCTCAGTTTTTATGATGGCAATTTGCATACACTCCATAATGTTATGAAGAGTGATCAGATGAATTGCAATAAGGGGGCACAGTGGTGTAGTGGGTAGCACTCTCGCCTAGCAGTAAAAAGGGTCACTGGTTCGAATCCCAACCATGACACTACCTGCCTGGAGTTTTGCATGTTCTCACTGTGCCTGCGTGGGTTTCCCCTGGGTACTCCAGTTTCCTCCCACACTCCAAAGACATGCTGGTAGGTTAATTGGCTTGTCTAAATATGAATGTGAGTTAGGGACCTTAGTTTGTAAGGTCCTTGAGGGTAGGGACCGATGTGAATGTACAATGTATATATAAAGCTCTTTGTTAATTGACGGCGCTATATAAGTACCATAAATAATAATAATTGTAAAGTACCTCTTTGCCATGGAAATGAACTTAATCCCATAAAAAAAAAAAAAAAAATGTGAAGAAGGCTTCAGGGCACCCAAGAAAGTCCATCAAGCACCGGTACCGTCTCCTACAGTTGATTTAGTTGCAGGATCGGGGCACCATCAGTGCAGCGCTTGCTCAGGAATGGCAGCAGGCAGGTGTGAGTGCATCTGCACGCACAGTGAGGTGAAGACTTTTGGAAGATGGCCTGGTGTCAAGAAGGGCAGCAAAGAAGCCACTTCTCTCCAGAAAAAATATCAGGGACAGACTGATATTCTGCAGAAAGTACAGGAATTGGACTGCTGAGGACTTGGGTAAAGTCATTTTCTCTGATGAATCCCCTTTCTGATTGGGGCATCCGGAAAAAACCTTGTCCAGAGAACAAGAGGTGAGCACTACCATTAGTCCAGTGTAATGCCAACAGTAAAGCATCCTGAAGCCATCCATGTGTGGGGTTGCTTCTCAGCCAAGAGAATGGGCTCACTCACAATTTTGCCTAAGAACATAGCCATTAATAAAGAATGTTACGAAAACATCCTCCGAGAGCAACTTCTCCCAACCATCCAAGAACCGTTTGGTGACAAACAGTGCCTTTTTCAGCATGACGCAGCACCTTGCCATAAGGCCAAAGTGATAACGAAGTGGCTTGTGGAACATAACAATACAAATTTGGGTCCATAGCCAGGAAACTCCCCAGACCTCAATCCCATTGAGAACTTGTGATCAGTCCTCAAGAGGCGGGTGAACAAAAAAACCCCCAGAAATTCTGACAAACTCCAAGCATTGATTATGCAAGAATGGGCTTCCATCAGTCAGGCTTTGACCAAGAAGTTGATTGACATCATGCCAGGGTGCATTGCAGAGGTCTTGAAAAAGAAGGGTCAACACTGAAAATATTAACTCTTTTCATAAACTTAATGTAATTGTCAATAAAAACCGCTTATGAAATGCTTGTAACTATACTTCAGTATACCTTAGTAACATATGACAAAAAGATCTAAAAACACTGAAGCTGGGGGGCGTGGCCAGTACGTGACGCCTAAGGAGAGAGCTCCGGAGCAATAACGGGGATTCCAGCGACGAAAAGCACCGAGCATCTGCGATTTTGTGCAAGACTAACAGGGGACATACACCCGCCACTCCTGCCATGTCTAGGAAATGCAAAGAGGTGAGGGGACCTCAAAAACTTACTGCCTTTTTACCGCTGCCAGCATGAGGTAGCAGACAAGATGGTGCCAACTGCACGGCCCCTGCTACCTACCACACCATCAGCGATCATTACCCAGACCTGCCTGACGAGACTCCCACTACTGTGGGGGGGGTTTAGAAGGCCATCTATCCCCTTTCAGGACGGACTAACTCAGCCCATCATGCTGCAGCCCAGCAAAAGCACGCCTGAAGCTGGATCCTATTAACTAGGAACAGAAGGTAAGCCACAATGTTGATTCCCCAGGCCCCAGTCTGACTGAAGTATCACCAATAGCCTCATTCCCCACTGCAAAAGAGCCAGTAATGGACACCCAACCTAAAGAGATGCTATTAACCATTCATAACGCACTCCATGCTGACATTCTCACACTGACCAGGCATTTTACCAGGGAAGTTTACTCACTGGGAGACAGAGTCCATACTATAGAGGAATCAATGGGAGAAATAACCACTACTATTAATGACCCACGACGAAAAGAGAGAATAAGCATGGCAAAAATAGCTGACTTAGAGGACCGTTCAGGGAGGAATAACCTCAAACTCAGAGGAATTTGTGAAGCGATCCAACCACCAGACCTCAAAAAGTATGCCGCAGATCTATTTTCTACTCGTCTACCTGAAACGTCAGCCATAGAGCTTAAGATCGATCGCATACACCGCGTGCCAAAACCGGCCTTTTTACCACAATCGGTCCCACGCGACGTCTTATTAGGAATTCATTTTTTCCACATTAAAGAAGAAATCCTGTACTAATCCAGATCTATTGGCCAATTGTCAAACCCCTACAGCCCGATTCAAATATACGCTGACCTGTCCAAACATACCCAAAGGTACTTCGCAACCACAAAATAGAATACAAGTGGAAACAACCCTCTAAACTGCTAGTGCAAAGGAATGGCTCATCTTTCATTATAACGTCAGTGGAAAAGGGAATGGCCCTATTGCATACTTGGGGCATTATACCCGAACCGATACTGCCTATGGGAGCCAAAAAAACCCTGAAAATTTTCACCACAATGGCATTGAATCAACTAGGATCATCATGATCCCCAAAGATCTGCTAAAAGTGCTTAAAATGTTATGATCAGCAAATACCCCATCGTGCTTCATTGCTGCACCTGTTGGCGTTAAAACTTTTACCCCACACTACCGTTGCAGTGCGGAATGCTAGATATATCTCTGCAATTTGTGTTCTCTGTTTTGGTTTTTTCCTCTGCCTTTTTTACAGCTCCAGATGTATCCTATGGATCACCCTTTTATTTTCAAGTCCATCCATCCACATCATCGACACCTGTTACACGGATCAACAAAAGAATAAGATAGACAACACCACAACAACCTGAATACCTTCAACCGCTACCACCATTTGAAAACAACAAAAAGAACAGAGTACCACCTGAACTACAAGACCAATCCCATCAAATGAGCACTAAAATCCTAACTTTAAATGCCAATCACCCAGCTAAAAGGGCCTGACTATGGCAAACAGCCATAACACATTACTGTCAAATTTTGTGTGCACAAGAAACACACTTTAAGATCGATGCAGCACCTACCTGCACACACAAAGACTTTCCACACATTTTCACTGCATCAGGACCAAAGAAAAAACGAGGAGTCCTTATGGCAATACACCATTCAGTCAACTTCCAACTTCAAAATAGCATCTCTGATACCAATGGGAGATACCTTATTTTGAACTGCACAACTGACAACTCTCCTATCACCCAAGCAACAATATATGCCCCGAACAACCGTCAGGTGTACTTTCTAAATAAAGTTCTGAAGAAAATCCGCCAAGTACAGAAGGGCTCACTGATCCTCTGTGGAAATTTCAATATAGTCCCAGACCAACAGAGACACATCCAACCCCAGATCCAGGCAAAACTCCGCAATGGGAAAGTTAATCAATGACAATGACCTCTACTATGTGTGGCACTGCCACCACCATGGAGAACGAGAGTATACATACCACTCTCCAGTACACAATACCTACACTTGTATTGATTATATTTTGACTGACAAATGGATGTTGCAATGGGTTGGTAAATCTGACATTGCACCCATAACCTGGACAGACCATGCCCCTGCAAGTGTAACAATTTCAAATTCAAAACCACAACCAGCACATAAAACATGGAGAACCAATGCCCAAATTCTAAAAACACCCCCATATACTACATCCCTACAGCAACAGATAGAAGAATTCTTCCATCACAACGTGAGCTCGGTGTCAGACTCTGCAACCCTTTGGAGCGCACATAAGGCATTCAGTAGGGGGGTGCTCATACAATTGGGTACACAGGCAAAAAAGAGGAGGATGCAGCAAATTGACCAACTCACAAAAGACATCAAATTACTAGATTCCCAAAACCAGTCACATCCCTTTTAGGAATTGAAAAGTAAACTCATGACCTTAAGACAAGAGCTTAGAGCGGTACTACTGGATACATTTGAAAAACAACACCGCAAACTGAAAACTAGATACTATAACACTAGCAATAAAGCAGGCAAAGCTGTGGCGACGTAAATCTGTGGACATCGCATTAAATCTGAGATCCCATATATGTACCATCCCAGCACTAAAGAAAAACTACAAGATCCCCAGGCGATAGCTAATGCCATCAGCTGTTACTACAGCTCCCTGTACAACATCAAAGATGAACCCCAAAACACGCAGCCTACACCTGAGATGATAACCCGATTTCTTGAGGGAATTAAACTTCCCTCACATACACAGATGATCTAATAAGGGAATACTATAAATTACTCAGGGATACTCTGCCCCCACACCTATGCCAACTATTCAATGATGCTGCCTCCTCCTCAACATATCCAGCAGAAATGCTAAAGGCCCTAGTCATAACATTACCAAAACCTGGTAAAGAACATAATGGACCCTAGAACTTTCGCCTGATCTCACTACATAGATATTAAACTGTATGCTAAGGCAATAGCCACACAAATGACATATATGCCGTCACTCATACACAGAGATCAGGCGGGGTTCACTAAGGGAAGACAATCAGCAGACGCAACAAGGCAACTAATCAACATAAATTTTGCAGATCGAACTAAAACGCCTTCTTTGCTCCTCTCTTTGGACGCAGAGAAGGCGTTTGACAGAGTTCACTGGGGATACCTCAGGGCAGTTATAAGTAGATTTGGATTTGCAGGTAAAATTTTATCTGCCATATCAGCCCTATATGATCAACCCTCACTACAAATATATGTTGATGAAATGCTATCTCAGACCTTTCTTATTTCAAATGGTACGAGACAAGGCTGCCCCCTATGCCCTTTAATTTTTAACCACTTCAATACCGGGCACTTAGACACCTTCCTGCCCAGACCAATTTTAAGCTTTCAGCGCTGTCGCAGTTTGAATGACAATTGCGTGATCATGCTACACTGTACCCAAACTAAATTTTTATCATTTTGTTCCCACAAATAGAGATTTCTTTTGGTGATATTTGATCACCTCTGTGGTTTTTATTTTTTGGTAAACAAATAAAAAAAGACCGAAAATTTTGAAAAAAATAAAAGTTTTGCTTTTGTTTCTGTTAAAAATATTTGTAAAGAAGTAAGTTTTCTCTTTCACTGATGCGGCACTGACAGGCACTGATACGGCGGCACCGATGAGGTGGCACCAATGAGTGGGCACTGATATGCGGCACTGATGGGCACTGGTAGGCGGCATTGATGGGTGGCACTGATATGCAGCACTGATGGGCATTGATAGGTGGCACTGATAGGCAACACTGAAGGGCACTGAAAGGCGGCACTGATGGGCACTGCTGGGCATTGATAGGGTGGCACTGATAGGTGGCACTGCTGGGCACTGATGGGCACTGATAGGCGGCACTGATGGGCACTGATATGCGCCACTGATATGAGGAACTGATGGGCATCCCTGGTGGCACTGGCAGTGGTAGGCATTAGAGTGGGCACTGATTGGCAGCTGCCTGGGCACAGATTGGCAGCTGCCTGAGCACATAGTGGCATTTCCCTGGGGGTCTAGGGGCATACCTGGTGGTCCAGTGTGGATGGCTTCCCTGGTGGTCCTGGGCGGCTTCCCTGGTGGTCCTGGGCGGGATCCGAGGGGGGGCTGTGCTGATAAACAATCAGCACAGACCCCCCCTGTCAGGAGAGCAGCCTATCGGCTCTCCTCTACTCGCGTCTGTCAGACGCAGTGAGGAAAAGCAGATCACCGGCTCTTTCTATTTACATCGTGATCAGCCATGATTGGACATGGCTGATCACGTGGTAAAGAGTCTCCGTCAGAGACTCTTTACCTAGATCGGTGTTGCAGGGTGTCAGACTGACACCCCACAACAACGATCGCCGCGATGCGCGCCCCCGGGGATGCGCAGCGGCTCGATATTCCTGATCACGTCATATGACGTCCGGTCAGGAATATCAAACCACTTTGCCGCCGTCATTTGGTAATAGGGCGGGCGGCAAGTGGTTAACTTAATCATTGAACATTTGTTAGAACGGATTCGTTCTGACCCATACATTTCAGGGATGATAGTGGGGAAAACAGATCACAGAATAAGTCTGTTTGTGGACGACGTAATACTTATAATTTCCAATCCGCTCACCTCCCTTCCAAGCATTCAAAACATTCTCACAGACTTTGGAACAATATCATACTACAAAGTCAATGACACCAAATCTCATATTCTAGACTTAGGAATAGATGAAAATGCCAGACGCATACTCTCCACAGCCTATCCTTATCAATGGAAAAACACAGGAATTCCATATCTGGGTATGAACCTAACTAAAACAGCTAAACTGTTTCACACAAACTTCTCCCCTTTCAAACAACAATTTGTGTCAGACCTCCAAGGATTAGCAAAATTTGAATTCTCCTAGGCAGACCGCCTGGAGGCTTTCGAAATGATAATACTACCCAAACTACTATATCTATTTAGATCCCTTACAATATGCATCCCCAAATACTACTTTAAAACACTACAAACCGCCCTGAGTAGATACTGTATCTTTGTCAAGGTAAGAAACCTCAGTGTTCATACAATACACTGATCAAACATAGATCCATAAGAGGCTCTTCCATGTCAGAATTAACAGACTATTACTATGCCACCATTCTGACCCAACTGAAAGAATGGTTCTTGCCATCCCCAAACTCACTATGGGGAGAACTAGAACGGGCAGCAATACCATATGTAAACATGCAGCTTTGGCTCCTCAGCAGACAAGTCAAATCGAATATCCCTACACACCTTTCGCCTACAATAAGGAGCTTCTGCCCTGGCCTGGAGGAAGTTGATAACATACAGTTGAAAATAAATGCCTACCACGAAACTTAACCCCCCCCTTATCTATCATCAAAATTCTAATTCCTGACATACACATAACCTCATGGACCAAAGATCCCAACACTAAGATAGGAGTCATGTACGTGAGTGGGTCTCTCAAAACATTCACCCAACTTAAAAGGGAACTAACCCTCCAACCTCCTGACTACTATCCTTATCTCCAGATACCACATTGCCTTCAAATACGGGCTTCTATTCCCATAAAAATTTGGACCTACCTGAACTATTCCACCAACACGACTAAAGGAATATTAATCATTTACCCTGTGCTAAGAGAAAAAAATGTACCTTCCAAACTACCCTCGCTAACTAAATGGGAACAAGATTTAGGATGTAGCTTTACACCAACTCAATGGTCGCTAAATCAATATACAAAGCCACCTCTTGCGTAACCCCAATGGGAATTGACACAAAAAAATAGCCCAAAGGTGGTACTTAACCCCAACAATTCTAGCAAAATATAAGGGAAATACCTCATCCAAATGCTGGAGAGATTGTGACCAAAGGGGAACCTTAATGCACATCCTCTGGGACTGCCCCCACCTACACACATACTGGAAAGATGTGTTCTCACTAATGGCTAATGTCACGGCACCCCTATTCCAGCTTCCCCATATTTAGCCATTCTTAATTTAAACACAAACCTTATCCCCCTGGCAAATTGCAAGATTGTTATACATATACTTCTGGCAGCTAGACTAATGCCCCGTAAACACGATCGGACATTCTGACAACAAAATCCATGGATTTTTTCCGACGGATGTTGGCTCAAACTTGTTTTGCATACACACGGTCGCACAAAGTTGTTGGAAAATCCGATCGTTCTGAATGCGGTGACGTAAAACACATACGTCGGGACTATAAACGAGGCAGTAGCCAATAGCTTTCATCTCTTAATTTATTCTGAGCATGCGTGGCACTTTGTGCGTCGGAATTGTCCACACACAGTCGGAATTTACTCAAACAGATTTTGTTGTCCAAAAATGTTATAGCCTGCTCTCAAACTTTGTGTGTCAGAAATTCCAATGGAAAAAGTCAGATGGAGCCCACACACGGTCGTAATTTCCGACAACAAGCTCCGATTGCACATATCGGAAAGTCCGACAATGTGTACAGGGCATATCACTAACCAGACTATGGAAAAAGAATGCCCCTCCATCACTGATTGAAGTCATTACATTGACCAAAACACACTACACATACGAACTCTTGATCACATCAAATAAAACCCAATACCTTCGGGAACAACAATTGTGGGCTCCGTGGACCAAATGGTATAAAACCCACACTTAGAAACAATTAAGTACAACACATACATAAAATAAAAAGCGGGAGAAACTACTCAGGTAATGCACACACATATTTGGATCAGTATGATATGGTATTATCTTATCCACAGGTGACCTAAGAAATGACTTGTCCAAGAAACTTACCATTATTTGTTTTACTTTATTACATTTCAGTTCTTTTTATGTTCTTATGTTAATACTCTGTATGTTAACTGACACCTTTTTGATGCTAATGATAGCTCTACCTAATACATCCATGTAATGTCAGTGCATAATTTGTTCAAAACCCAATAAAAATCTATTAAACGGAAAAACACTGAAGCAGCAGACTTTGTGAAAATTGAATATTTGTCTCATTTTCAAAACGTTTGGCCACGGCTGTACAGCCCACCCTCGCACTTTTTCTGCCAGGAATGTCTGATGCTCATACATCAGTGTAGTGTGCAAGAGACCTAAAACATTATATTCTACCAAGTATAATATATTGTTTCTAAACAATACAGATCCCAACTAAAACCTCGAATTAGATGTCTAATTCATGAAGAGAAGTAATGTGAAATTAGTACTTTCCAGTACACTTCTAAATCTAAAGAGTAAGATGTTCTTAGTGTTCCAAATGTCAAACGCTATAATAAAGCATCCCAGCTCACACAACTCGACAGCTTTATTCACTGTTCCTTACCTACTTGTTAAGGTATTGCTGAAGCAATGGAAAAACATTTTTAAAAGTCTGATTGTGGCTGGATAGTGGTGGGAAATCTATAATCCTCATACCAAGCCTTTCTCACTCCATGTAGGCTTAGCATTAAGTCTTTTTTTTTGTTTATTTCTGAACTCTCTAAACTGCAATATTAAAACAATGCTTAGATTAAAAATTTCTACATCTATGTAGCTTCCTGTGGTGGCTAGACTATAAACTCAAATTTATTCTACTTCATGTTACTTTCTAGGCTCACTATAAACCCATGAATCTGTCTATGGTTTGGGCAAGGGTACACATGATAAATTGTTTCTGAATCATACGGCCAATGAAAGTCTTCCAGCATAAAACGCAGGGATAAGGCTTAAAGCAGTATTAAACCCAAGAAGAAAAATGTAACATATTGCAGCTTACCATTGCTGAGATGTGGTGGCTGTTAATTTATTTAAGTAATTTAATTAAAAAAGTGAAACTTATATTTTATATAGATGCGTTACACACTGAGTAATATACTGTATTTCAAGCATTTCTTTTAATTTTAATGATTATGGCTTACAGCTAGTGAAAACCCAAGATTCAGTATCTCAGAAAATTAGAATATTACATAAGACCAATAAGACCAATAAAAAAAAGGATTTTTAAAATAGAATGATGGCTTACTGAAAAGTATGCCTATGTACAGTATAATATTCACTCAGTACGTGGTCAGGACTCCTTTTGCATGAATTACTGCATGATTCATGCGGTGTGGCATGGAGGTGATCAGCCTGTGGCACTCCTGAGGTGTTATGGAAGCCCAGGTTGCTTAGATAGTGGCCCTCAGTCTGCATTGTTGGGTCTATCGTCTCTCTTGACAATACCCCACAGATTCTCTATGGGGTTTAGGTCAGGCGAGTTTGCTGGCCAATCCAGCACAGTGTACCATGATCATTAAACCGGGTATTAATTACATTTGGTAGTGTGTCAAGTGCCAAGTCCTGTTGGAAAATTAAATCAACATCTCCATAAAGCTGGTCAGCAGAGGGAAGCATAAAGTGCTCTAGAATTTCCTGGTAGAGGGCTGTGCTGACTTTGGACTTGATAAAACACAGTGGACCAACACCAGCAGATGACATGGCTCATGGATCATCACAGACTGTGGGAAATTTTGCATTTCATTTGGAAATCAAGGTCCCAGAGTCTGGAGGAAAAGTAGAGAGGCACTAAATCCAAGTTACATGAGGTCCAGTGTGAAGTTTCAACAGCCAGTGATGACTGACACTGTGTGTAACACATCTATATAAAATTAGTTTCACTTTTTGAATTGAATTACTGAAATAAACTAACTTTTTGATGATATTCTAATTTTATGAGATGCACCTGTATATGTCTAAATCGCTGCGTAAATTGATGGCGCTATATAAGTATCCATAATAATATTGAGGGCAGGGACTGAATGAATGTGAATGTACAATAAATATGTAAAGCACTGTGTTAATTGACAGCGCTATATAAGTACCTGAAATAAATAAAATAAATGAAAAAAAGCTGATCATTGTAAGCACCCTGTCAGTAATAAATGGTTTGTCTCAACCTTCTAACTGCTACTTTGGCTGGACAGCTTGGTCTGTTACAATAAGTTGAAAAAAAAAACAACAGATTTATTGTGTGGATGGTGAAAAACTTGTTTTTTGGGTTTAATATCACTTTTAATTTCCTTAGTCAATAGGAGCATATAGGATGGGGTGGACAAACTTTGTGTGTTTTTTTTTTTTTTTCCCCTGTACCTCATATGTATATTTATTTATATATATATATATATTATTGAAAGGTCACCATTTTTCTAGGTAAATATAATTCTAAAGGTGCTATTGACATGACATTTTCACCACATGTCGGTAACCCATTCAAAGCATGCATACAAAGAAACCAAAACAAATAGGTTCAGTAACAAAGTTATGTGTAATAAAATGGCACAGGGAAAATGTATTAAACATATAAAGAAAGGTGCAATCTATCGGTAATTAAAAAGCAATCCTACCCCTTGTCAGTGCAAATTAATACCAACAAAAAATAAAAGTGTAGCGCTATATACTATACAGACATATAAATCAAAAAGACCCCAACCCATAAGTGCATACAAACAGTACGTAAAAACCTTCTCACACCTTGTATGACCATAAATATGGATTGCACAATAAAGTAGCACTGTATTATTCAGCAAAACAGTTAAGGTGAAACAGTAAATGATAAATCTTAATTGACAAATATAAACAAATAACTTATATTTGGAAAACCGTGAAGGTTCAGCAAATCTAACACCTAAATTTATGTAAAAAAAAAAATCCTGAAACATAACAGTCCACAGTATAAGTTTGTAGAAAAATTATGAAAAAAGAAACCACCACCAAAAGTCTATGGAGGTTGCACGTTGAAAATGGTGGAAATATGACTCCCAGGTTCACAAAAAATTCACCAAATCTGCTAAATAGGTAGACAGTGAAGGAACCACAAGTGAACAGAGGGTCTAGACTGGTGCCGGGGCCATCACCAGAAACATCAAGAGGCTTACCGGAACTTAATTACTTGAAAAGACATATGTCATACAAGTCAAAAAAGGCTTATTGACCAACCGGTCTAAACAGTGTGTCTTGTCAAATGTCGTCAGCATACAATAGGGAAGAGGGTATCAGCACAGCTTCCACATCCATAGGCAATCCGACATAGGCCAAACGAATATTCATATGCCATGCTAGGAGTAAAAAAAAAACTCACATAGCGTGATAACGTTTAAATACTGGTTTATTAAAATAATTAAAAATAAACTCACATATTAGAAGATCAGAAACAGCTCGAACATCATATAGCGGTAATCGTGAGGGGTCCACCCGACATGTTTCAGCTAAGGAGCCGTCATCTGGGGTGTGGAGCCCCCCCACCTCACCGCTTTATAAACAAATAATGACCCCCACTGGGAGTGGCATAATACCAGAAGTGCAATAAATTAATATCACTTCCGGCTTTGAAGGATCTTAAATTAATTTATGTGTTCCCACAAGCACAGGGGCAAAAGGACAGATGTTGTTTGTCAATAAAAGCATATCCCAAGAAAATCCAAAAGAATATTCCAAAAATACAATATAAATTGCACAGTGGCTTGGTCTGCTAGTCCGGAAATGTTCCAAACGCAAACCAAGCCTCACTCTCAGTATGGACAGACGTCATTTCCTGTATGGGCATAGCGGCACCACCGCGCTCCACCCATATGGCCAAGCCTCGCTCCCATGCAGTGTGATGACGTCATTCCCACACTCCCAGTGCGGCGTCGATGCGCTCCACCCCGCTACCCAAGCCTCACTCTCATAATCGCAGCCTCATCTCATAAAGAGAATGAGATGCTGCTGCGCTCCAAAGAGCTGAACAAAGCCTCAATCTGAGGCCGGTCTCGGATTCCTGAAGTGTCAGCAGAGGTGGGCTCCTAAGTCAAAATATAAAGAATATAAAAAACTATACTAATGATTGCCCAGAATAAGCAACATAATAATGCCAATCGTTGCTATAGATAAGAGTAAACTCGTTAAGGTCATAAAAGGGGCATCAACCCAATAATTAATGGTGATTAAATATGGGATCATATATATGGATCTTAAAGTGACACTGCCAGTAGGGGGCATCAATCCTATTCACACCTAAAAAAAAATGCGACATTACATATACTAAATGATTAGTAATCAACTAATTAATACAAAAAAGGAAATCATAACAATACTTGGCTTAATAAAAGTACTTTAGCTTAGTTAAAAAAAGGAAGATCATAACAGTACTTAAGCTTGATTAATAAAAGAGTTGATGTCCCACTCTACGTTAATACCTTGCGGAAAGTGGGACCCCAACTCATAAATCCAATATGTCTCCAAACGGGAGACACCTCTAAGGGTCGACCCCCCCCCCCCCGCCATGGGGCAACATACCTGTCAATGATAATAAACTGGGTGCCCACAGGGTTTCGATCATGAAATTCCCTGTAGTGCCGAGGGACGGTATGTTTGGTACTACCTGCTTTGATAAGATTAATATGTTCCGAAACTCGTGTCGTAAAAGATCTGATGGTCCGGCCCACATATTGTTTGCCACATGGGCAAGTCAGAAGATATACTATTCCTGTGGTAGCGCAGGTGCAAAATTGTTTAATCCTATATGTACGACCGGTTACAGTAGAGGAGAAGCTATGGCTTGCCTTCCTACCGCAGGTATTAAACTGCCATACTAAGCACTTTCTGCAAGGATAGAATCCAATCCAATCATGAAAAAAGGATGGTTTACTTGGAGGATTAATGACGTTGGGTGCCAACTTATTTCGAAGAGATGGAACGCCTTTAAAAACCACCTTAGGGGTTTTGGGCAACAAAGGGCCCAAAATCTTATCTGTTTTCAAAACATCCCAGTGGTGTTCAAAAATTTTCTTAACATGCTTATGCTGGATGGAAAAAAACGTCAGAAAGGACCATTTAAAATCGTCATTTGGCTGTCGAGGTCTATCCTCCAATAATAAAAATGGGGGGAAACTGCTGCGCCCACGTGATATGTTAAGCAGCCAACACCACCAATTTGACAAATTGTGTAAATAGATATAAGAAGAAAAAAGTGTAGCGCTAAATTGTACTCATAAACATTAATGTGGACATCAATGTGAACCTTAGTGTAAAGCACCCGTGTATACATCCATCACATTAATGTGGACAACAATGTGAACCTTAGTGTAAAACAACCGTGTATACATCTATGCTCAGTCCTGCTAATCCTGCAGGAATGATAAAATAAAATATAATAACACCATATACACAAAAAATCTGGTGAAATAAAATATCTGTTATATCAGCTTTTATGTGAAACACCCTTGTGTATATCTGTACTGGGTCCTGCTGGTCACGCAAACCTGGTGTAATTAACATCAGTCACCATATATATAGAACTTTTAGTAGTATGAAGATTATATTGCAATAACCCACTATATAGTAAATATTACAGACTGTATATATGTAATAAAAAACTTCCACCAAAAATAAGCATGTGCAAAACAGTTTTGAGGTGGGATTGGATAACAAGTCTCTGGGGTATAGACCGGTTCGTTCAATCAAACGGATGTATCCTGGAGCAGGGATATACACCTCACAGTGGTATCCAAACGTCTTCCCAGTAGACTTTTCAAACACTCAATAAGGCAGGAAATAATATAAAATGCCCTTACCGGACGTGGTGGACTCACAGGCCGTTGGCGGTGAGTCATACAGGCTTGCACCGTTTTAACGGTAGGGTTAAAGCTGCTCTCGGTCTGTAGTAGGGAATCTTGGATGGATCCCCGATCACGGGTAGCACCTTGGGTTCCTCTTCTGATGATCACTCCATCTCATTCAGATGAGATAAAGGAAAAAGGGAAACAAAAAAGGCTCCACATAGCGTAAAATCCGGGTAACCAGGAAGTTTTATTGCACTAATTCCAAATTTCCAATATCAAATCAGGTTTAAAAACAAAGTTCATATGAACCAAATAGTAAAATTTAAGCGCAGAAATCAGATGGCTGTGGTAGCGTCACACACCCGACGCGTTTCGTCTACCAAGACTTCAACTGGGGTAAAGCTAACCTCTCATCTGCTGCGCTTTTTATTTAAAATTGCTAAAAATTCCATTGGGGACACCTGTGCGGCGTGACTTCCGGGATTATCTATGTCTTGTGATAGTATTAGTCAGCTGACCATCAATAGGGCCTATCAGCAATGCTGAACCGTCCCAGAAACCAAGCCTCAACATGGTAATTCTATCCTGCCAATAACAACCAAGTGACAGGGTCATGTGGCTAGTGCGTCAGAGCGTCAGGATGTAATGACGCGGAGTTTAACGTCGCTAACCCTCCCTAGTCTACAGATACTTCCTTGTTTATGCGTCATCACGTTTAAGCGTGATGACGCGGCCAGCTGGTCACGTCTTTTCATTGACCAACTGATCCAGCCATCCAATGGGCAACGCACCGCGCCGCACAGGCGCAGCGGCACAAATCCGACACCCATCCACTCCCAGCATGTCGGGCCACGCCGATGCAGCACGCAACATCTGCGGGCACGCCCTCCATCAAAGCGGCCACTCATATTGCTCTCTCTATTCAACCAGATCACATGATCGGAATACTATTCAGTTGTCAAAGCAACCAAGCACTAATAGAGTTTAATCATTGGGACACAGAGATGGCATAGATGTACGGACTTATTAAATCACTGAAGACGTATCAGCATTGCTGATAGGCCCTATTGATGGTCAGCTGACTAATACTATCACATGACATAGATAATCCCGGAAGTCACGCCGCACAGGTGTCCCCAATGGAATTTTTAGCAATTTTAAATAAAAAGCGCAGCAGATGAGAGGTTAGCTTTACCCCAGTTGAAGTCTTGGTAGACGAAACGCGTCGGGTGTGTGACGCTACCACAGCCATCTGATTTCTGCGCTTAAATTTTACTATTTGGTTCATATGAACTTTGTTTTTAAACCTGATTTTTTATTGGAAATTTGGAATTAGTGCAATAAAACTTCCTGGTTACCCGGATTTTACGCTATGTGGAGCCTTTTTTGTTTCCCTTTTTCCTTTATCTCATCTGAATGAGATGGAGTGATCATCAGAAGAGGAACCCAAGGTGCTACCCGTGATCGGGGGTTCCATCCAAGATTCCCCACCACAGACCGAGAGCAGCTTTAACCCTACCGTTAAAACGGTGCAAGCCTGTATGACTCACCGCCAACGGCCTGTGAGTCCACCACGTCCGGTAAGGGCATTTTATATTATTTCCTGTCTTATTGAGTGTTTGAAAAGTCTACTGGGAAGACGTTCGGATACCACTGTGAGGTGTATATCCCTGGTCCAGGATACATCCGTTTGATTGAACGAACCGGTCTATACCCCAGAGACTTGTTATCCAATCCCACCTCAAATCTGTTTTGCACATGCTTATTTTTGGTGGAAGTTTTTTTATTACATATATACAGTCTGTAATATTTACTATATAGTGGGTTATTGCAATATAATCTTCATACTACTAAAAGTTCTATATATATGGTGACTGATGTTAATTACACCAGGTTTGCGTGACCAGCAGGACCAGTACAGATATACACACGGGTGTTTCACATAAAAGCTGATATAACAGATATTTTATTTCACCAGATTTTTTGCCATAGCTTCTCCTCTACTGTAACCGGTCGTACATATAGGATTAAACAATTTTGCACCTGCGCTACCACAGGAATAGTATATCTTCTGACTTGCCCATGTGGCAAACAATATGTGGGCCGGACCATCAGATCTTTTACGACACGAGTTTCGGAACATATTAATCTTATCAAAGCAGGTAGTACCAAACATACCGTCCCTCAGCACTACAGGGAATTTCATGATCGAAACCCTGTGGGCACCCAGTTTATTATCATTGACAGGTATGTTGCCCCGTGGCGGGGGGGGGGTCGACCCTTAGAGGTGTCTCCCGTTTGGAGACATATTGGATTTATGAGTTGGGGTCCCACTTTCCGCAAGGTATTAACGTAGAGTGGGACATCAACTCTTTTATTAATCAAGCTTAAGTACTGTTATGATCTTCCTTTTTTTAACTAAGCTAAAGTATTTTTATTAAGCCAATTTAGCACATTTTTTTTTAGGTGTGAATAGGATTGATGCCCCCTACTGGCAGTGTCACTTTAAGATCCATATATATGATCCCATATTTAATCACCATTAATTATTGGGTTGATGCTCCTTTTATGACCTTAACGAGTTTACTCTTATCTATAGCAACGATTGGCATTATTATGTTGCTTATTCTGGGCAATCATTAGTATAGTTTTTTATATTCTTTATATTTTGACTTAGGAGCCCACCTCTGCTGACACTTCAGGAATCCGAGACCGGCCTCAGATTGAGGCTTGGTTCAGCTCTTTGGAGCGCAGCAGCATCTCATTCTCTTTATGAGATGAGAAGAGGCTGTGATTATGAGAGTGAGGCTTGGGTAGCGGGGTGGAGCGCATCGACGCCGCACTGGGAATGCGGGAATGACGTAATCGCGCTGCATGGGAGCGAGGCTTGGCCATATGGATTGAGCGCGGTGGCGCCGCTATGCCCATACAGGAAATGACGTCTGTCCGTACTTAGAGTGAGGCTTGGTTTGCGTTCGGAACATTTCCGGACTAGCAGACCAAGCCACTGTGCAATTTATATTGTATTTTTGGAATATTCTTTGGGATTTTCTTGGGATATGCTTTTATTGACAAACAACATCTGTCCTTTTGCCCCTGTGCTTGTGGGAACACATAAATTAATTTAAGATCCTTCAAAGCCGGAAGTGATATTAATTTATTGCACTTCCGGTATTATGCCACTCCCAGTGGGGGTCATTATTTGTTTATAAAGCGGTGAGGTGGGGGGGCTCCACACCCCAGATGACGGCTCCTTAGCTGAAACATGTCGGGTGGACCCCTCACGATTACCGCTATATGATGTTCGAGCTGTTTCTGATCTTCTAATATGTGAGTTTATTGTTAATTATTTTAATAAACCAGTATTTAAACGTTATCACGCTATGTGAGTTTTTTTTTTTACTCCTCGCATGGCATATGAATATTCGTTTGGCCTATGTCGGATTGCCTATGGATGTGGAAGCTGTGCTGATACCCTCTTCCCTATTGTATGCTGACGACATTTGACAAGACACACTGTTTAGACCGGTTGGTCAATAAGCCTTTTTTGACTTGTATGACGTATGTCTTTTCAAGTCATTAAGTTCCGGTAAGCCTCTTGATGTTTCTGGTGATGGCCCCGGAACCAATCTAGACCCTCTGTTCACTTGTGGTTCCTTCACTGTCTACCTACTTACCAGAAATGGTGAATTTTTTGTGAACCTGGGAGTCATATTTCCACCATTTTCAACGTGCAACCTCCATAGACTTTTGGTGGTGGTTTCTTTTTTCATAATTTTTCTACAAACTTATACTGTGGACTGTTATGTTTCAGGAATTTTTTTTACATAAATTTAGGTGTTAGATTTGCTGAACCTTCACGGTTTTCTAAATATAAGTTATTTGTTTATATTTGTCAATTAAGATTTATCACTTTCACCTTAACTGTTTTGCTGAATAATACAGTGCTACTTTATTGTGCAATCCATATTTATGGTCATACAAGGTGTGATAAGGTTTTTACTTACTGTTTGTATGCACTTATGGGTTGGGGTCTTTTTGATTTATATGTCTGTATAGTATATAGCGCTACACTTTTATTTTTTGTTGTTATCTTTTGCCTTGAGTCTATAGGTGTGTTAGCTGCTATCCTAGTGTTCTTTTTTTGTTCTAGTGCAGTGCTGTACTTACCTCTCTATTGTTCAAATTAATACCAGCTGGCTCAGCGTCAACTGATGGCCTATAAAAAAGTATCTCATTACCAAGGTGTCACAAAAGAACCATCTCATGATGGGTAAAAGCAAAGAACTCTCTCAAGACCTTCACAACTTTATTGTTGCAAAATATGACATTGGTTACAGAAGGATTTCTAAACTTCTGCATGTTCCAGTGAGCACTGTTGTGGCCATAACCTGGAAGTGGAAAGAACATCATTGCACCATAAAACAGCCACGACCAGGGTGCTTCTCACAAGATTTCTGACAGAGGAGTTAACAAATTATCAGAAGTGTTGTCCGAGAGCAAAGGACCACTTGTGGAGAGCTTCAGAAAGACCTGGAATTAGCAGGTACAATTGTTTCAAAGAAAACAATAAGTAATGCTCTCAACCGCCATGGCCTGTATGCACGCTCACCACGCAAGACTCCATTGCTGAAGAAAAAGCATGCTGAAGCTTGTTTAAAGTTTCCTGCATAACATTTAGACAAGCCTGTGAAATACTGTGAGAATATGGTCAGGTCAGATGAGACCAAAATTGAACTCTTTGGATCCTATAATACACACCATGTTTGGGGGTCAAATGGCACTGCACATCACCCCAAAAGCTTCATACCAATAGTGAAGTTTGGAGGTGGGAACATCATGATGTGGGGCTATTTTTCAGCTTACGGTACTGGCAAACTTCATGCCATTGAAAGAAGGATGAATGGAAAAATGTACCAAAACATTCTTAATAAAATTCTGCTGCCATCTACCAGGATAATGATGATGAAACAAGAGTGGACATTTCAGCAGAAAACTATCCCAAACACAAATCAAGGAAACTCTCAATTGGTTTCAAAGAAATGAAAAAAAGCTGCTAAAATAGCCCAGCCAATTACCTGACTTGAATCCAATAGAAAATCGATGGAAAGAACTAAAGATCTGCGTTCATAGAAGAGGTCCACGGAACCTTCAAGATTTGAAGACTGTGTGGAGAAATGGGCCAAAATCACACCTAAGCAATGCATATGACTAGTTTCTGCATACAGGAGGCGTCTTAAAGCTGTCATTACCAACAGGATTTTGTACGAAGTAAAAAATACATTTCAGTTAGCATGTTCAATACTTTTTCCCTGTGTCATTCCATTTTATTACACATAGCCTATTTTCTGAAGGTATTTGTTTTGGTTTCTTTGTATGTATGTATTACATGGGTCGTTACCGACATGTGGTGAAAATTTCATGTCAATAGCTCTTTTAGAAATATATTTACCTAGAAAAATGGTGACGTGTTCAATACTTATTTTACCTGCAGTATGAAGTAGGGAAAAAAATTATTTGATCCATTGCAGATTTTGTAAGTTTGCCCACTTACAAAGAAATGAAGGGTCTATAATTTTTATCATAGGTGTATTTTAAATGATAGAGACACAATATCAACCATAAATCCAGAAAAAACACATAAAACAAATACTATAAATTAAGTTGACGTTCAGTGAGTAAAATAAGTATTTGATCCCCAAGCAAAACATGACTTCGTACTTGGTAGAGAAGCCATTGTTGGCAAGCACAGAGGTAAGATGTTGCTTGTAGTTGGTGACCAGGTTTACACACATCTCAGGAGGGATTTTGGTCCACTCTTCTTTACAGATCTTCTTTAAATCCTTAAGGTTTCTTGGCTGTCGCTTGGCAACTCAAAGTTTCTATAGGATTAGGGTCTGGAGAAAGATTTTACAATACATGGCCCTGTCTATTACCCCCTCAATACTGCAAATTCGGCCTGCGCTTTTAGCAGAGAAACAGCCCCAAAGCATCATGTTTCCCCTCTGTGCTTGACTGTAGAGATGGTGTTCTTGGGGTCATACTCAGCATTTTTCTTCCTCCAAACATGGCAAGTCGATTTAATGCCAAAGAGCTCACTTTTGGTATCATCTGACCACAGCACTTTCTCCCAATCCTTCTCTGAATCATTGGCATGACTGTTCATGTGCCTTCTTGAGGAGGGGGACTAGCCGTGTTTGGAGGAAGAACAATGCTGAGTATGACCCTAGGAACACCATCCCTACAGTCAAGCATGGAGGTGAGGGGCTGCATTGAGGGGCCAATGGACAGGGCCATATATTGTAAAGTCTTGGATGAGAACCTTATTCCCTCAGCCAGGACACTGAAAATGGGTCATGGATGGGTCTTTCATCATGACAATGACCCAAAACATACCACCAAGGCAACAAAGGAGTGGCTCAAGAAGAAGCACATTAAGCTCATGGAGTGGCCTAGCCAATCTCCAGACCATAATCCTATAGAAAATTTATGGAGGGAGCTAAAACTTCGAGTTGCCAAGCAACAGCCAAGAAACCTTAAGGATTTAGAGAACATCTGTGAAGAAGAGTGGATCAAAATCCCTCCTGAGATGTGTGCAAACCTGGTCATTAACTACAAGAAACGTCTTATCTCTGTGCTTGCCAAAAAGGGTTTCTCCACCAAGTATGTACTAAGTCATGTTTTTTTGCCTGGGGATCAAATACTTCTTTTACTCACTGAGTTGCAACTCAATTGATAACAATTGTATAATGTGTTTTTATTGGATTTTTAGTTGATATTCTGGCTCTGTCATTTAAAATACACCTGTGATAAAAATTATAGACCCTACGTTTCTTTATAAGTGGGCAAACTTACAAAATCTGCGGGGGATCAAATAATTATTTTCCCCACTGTGTGTGTGTGTGTGTATATATATATATATATATTATATATAAAATGTGTAAACAATGCGGCCAGAAGATGGCACTGTTCATCTACAGACTTAAAAAAAATTTGCTTTAATCAGTTGAATCTTCAGCCTTAATGTGATGTTTGTCTTAGCTGAAATAGAGATCACATGATTGGGAAGCACTCTGATTGGTTCTTGATTCTCAGTGGTCACTAGGCTGTCACAGATTGAAATGAAAACTAGTAGCTGCGAGAAGGTGGGGCATTGTGTAGGGAAATGGTATGTTAGTGTTCATTGTTAAAATCTTCGTTCAAAATGTAGTAAGTAAAGTTGCAAAATTACAGACATAGTTAACTATCTATTTAGTGCACATCCACCTGCTTTTTATTTGAGTAAAGGGGTTGCAATGGTTTTATATAATCCCAGACAGCCAGCTGTGACAGTTTTGAAAATGCTGTGTCAGATTTATCATTATACTTACATTAGCTTTTACTTGAAACTTAAGCAGACCTACAAATTTGGCAGAGGCATGCTTTAAATTGGTGAAATCCCAAGTAGCTCCTGATTTGGCATTTTAGGAAATGTCTTTTAGTAAATCTGTCTAATAATTGTCCTGGTTTGTATTGCTTCGATATGTAATTAAGTTGTTTGGCAAATCTTTATATAATGAAGGGTGGGGGATCTTTGTCAATTACAAAACTATGGCACTATCCCTAATATTGTAACAATTAGAGCATTTTATAACCCATGTATACCCTCAACAATCAAGGAACTGTAAGAATAGGAATTTTAACCACTAAGCCACCGCCCACCGTCATATGACGGCTGGACGAGGCTTCTGTTATTCTGGGAGGACGTCATATGACGTCCTCGCCTTCCCGAGCCACTAGGGGGCGCGCGCCCGCCGTGTCACTCGGGACCCGGTGCGCGTGCCCGGCGGCCGCGATGTCCGCCGGGCACCCGTGATTGCCGGGTAACACAGCAGGAGCGTGGATCTGTGCATGTAAACACAGATCCACGTCCTGTCAGAGAGGAGAGGAGACCGATGGCGTGTCCCTTGTACATAGGGACAGCGATCGGTCACCTCCCCCAGTCAGTCCCCTCCCCCCACAGTTAGAATCACCTCCTTAGGTAATACATTAACCCCTCGAGCGCCCCCTAGTGTTAACCCCTTCCCTGCCAGTCACATTTACACAGTAATCAATGCAATTTTATAGCATTGATCGCTGTATAAATGTGAATGGTCCCAAAAATGTGTCAAAAGTGTCCGATGTGTCCGCCGCAATATCGCAGTCACAATAAAAATTGCAGATCGCCGCCATTACTAGTAAAAAATAAATAAATAATAAAAATGCTATAAATCTATCCCGTATTTTGTAGACGCTATAACTTTTGCGCAAACCAATCAATATACGCTTATCGCAATTTTTTTTTACCAAAAATATGTAGAAGAATACGTATCGGCCTAAACTGAGGAAAAAATTTGTTAAAAAAAAAAAAAAAATTGGATATTTATTATAGCAAAAAGTAAAAAATATTGTGTTTTTTCAAAATTGTCCCTCTTCTTTTGTTTATAGCGCAAGAAATAAAAACCGCAGAGGTGATCAAATACCACCAAAAGAAAGCTCTATTTGTGGGAAAAAAATGATAAAAATTTAATTAAGGTGCAGTGTAACACGACCGCGCAATTGTCATTCAAAGTGCGACAGCGCTGAAAACTGAAAAATGGCTTGGGCAGGAAGGGGGTGTACGTGCCCTGTATTGAGGTGGTTAATGTGCCCAAAATACATGAGGGAAAAAAAAACACAAAAAAATACCAATTGTATTATTATATTAAAAATTGAGTTCCTTTATAATTATAAAAACAACGTTCAACAGCTGCACAGATAAGTGTACAATTGAATACATAAAAGTGAAGAAACGGTGGATTGCCATGTTACGCCCGATGAGGGCTTCCTCAGGATCCACTTTGTCTTTTGATCTATACAACAATGCAGCTGGTGAATAATCAAAAAAATCCATTATTATACAGAAAGCAATCACAGGAAAAGAAAAAAAAAAAAAAAAAAAAAAAAAAAAAGAGAAACGATCATTATTAACCACTTACAGTCCGGCTCCTGTACATATACGTTGGCACTTTAAAGAAGGATATCTCGGTAACGGCAGCAGCTGCTGCCACAACCGAGGTACCCATCTTTTCATGAGCTGGTCGTGTTTATGATAAAAGTGGTCTCTACAGCGGATTTGCCGCGAGATCACCCTAATTGGCAGCGGGAGAGGTGCCACCCCCCTCCCGCCGCTCTCCCGCGCCCTCCGCTGCTTACCGGAGCCATCGGTAGTGGCGGAGGCGATCGGGACCTGTCATGTCTGTGGTATGGAGACAAGTGAGGGGAAGATGGCCCCCACCCGACTACATACCGCAGGAGGGTGTATGCGGCGTCATAACATCAGCTCCGCCAATACGTCTTAAAGGCCCATTTTTTTGTTGTAATATTTTCAAATGACACATTTTTTTATTGCATTTAAGTCCAAATATGAGATCTGAGGAATTTTTGACCCCAGATCTCATTTAAGAGGACCTGTCATGCTTTTTTCTATTACAAGGTATGTTTACATTCCTTGTAATAGGAATAAAAGTGATTCATTTTTATTTTTAAACAGTGAAAAAATAAATAAAATAAAGTAAAATAAATAAGAAAAAAAAATGTCCCGACGAGCTCGCGCGCAGAAGTGAACGCATACGTGAGTAGCACCCGCATATGAAAACGGTGGTCAAACCACACATGTGAGGTATCGCAGCAGTCGTTAGAGCGAGAGCAATAATTCTAGCCCTAGACCTCCTCTGTAACTCAAAACATGCAACCTGTAGAATTTTTTAAACGTCACCTATGGAGATTTTTAAGGGTAAAAGTTTGATGCCATTTCACGAGCGGGCGCAATTTTGAAGCGTGACATGTTGGGTATCAATTTACTTGGCGTAACATTATCTTTCACAATATAAAAAAAATTGGGCTAACTTTACTGATTTATTTTTTTATTAAAAAAAGTGATTTTTTTCCAAAAAAAGTGCACGTGTTAGACCGCTGCGCGAATACGGTGCGACAAAAAAGTATTGCAATGACCGCCATTTTATTCTCTAGGGTGTTAGAAAAAAAACAATATATAATGTTTGGGGATTCTAAGTAATTTTCTAGCAAAAAAAAAACTGTTTTAAATTTGTAAACACCCAAATCTCAAAACAAGGCTAGTCCTTAAATGGTTAATCTTGAAATGACCACCAGAAGCACCAAAGTTGATATTAAGGGGACATAAAGAGCCGAAAAGGAAACACGCCAGCACCCCCTCATCATGTATCCAGCCAAAAAGGACTTTTTTTTTTGGTTGGCAAATCTGCCTAGAGGTGTTTAAACTTAATATAAAGATTTATTACATTCACTTTGGCATTCTTGACTACATTAGAAGTAATAAGATGTATATACAGTTAGGTCCATATATATTTGGACACGGGCATAATTTTCACACTTTTGGTTCTGTATACCACCAGGATAAAATTAAAACGAAGTAATCCAAATGCATCTGAAGTGCAGACTTTCAGCGAAATTAAAGGGGTTGAATATAAATATCAAGTACAAATTTTAGGAACTGCAGCCATTTTTATACACAGACCCCCCCTCCCCATTTTCAGGGGGTCAAATGTATTTGGACAAATGAATATAGTCATAAATAAAATGTTAATTTTTAATATTTTGTTGAGAATCCTTTACTGGCAATGACTGCTTGAAGTCTGGAACCCATGGACATTACCAACAACTGGGTTTCCTCCTTTCTGATGCTTTGCCAGACTCTAACTGCAGCTGTCTTTAGTTGTTCTTTGTTTGTGGGTCTTTCTGTCTTTAGTTTTGCAAGTGAAATGCATGCTCAATTGGGTTGAGATCAGGTGATTGACTCGGCCATTGCAGAATATTCCACTTCTTTTCCTTCAAAAGCTCCTGGGTTGATTTTGTAGTGTGTTTTGGATCCTTGTCCATCTGTACTGTGAAGCGCCTTTCAATCAACTTTGCTGCATTTGGCTGAATCTCAGCTGATGGTATATCTTTAACCACTTCAGCCCCGGAAGGATTTACCCCCTTCCTGACCAGAGCACTTTTTACAATTTGGCACTGCGTCGCTTTAACTGCTAATTGCGCGGTCATGCAATGCTGTAACCAAACGAAATTTGCGTCCTTTTCTTCCCACAAATAGAGCTTTCTTTTGATGGTATTTGATCACCTCTGCCGTTTTTATTTTTTGCGCTATACACGGAAAAAGACCGAAAATTTTGAAAAAAAATGATATTTTCTACTTTTTGTTCTAAAAAAAATCCAATAAACTCAATTTTAGTCATACATTTAGGCCAAAATGTATTTGGCCACATGTCTTTGGTAAAAAAAATGTCAATAAGTGTATATTTATTGGTTTGCGCAAAAGTTATAGCGCCTACAAACTAGGGTACATTTTCTGGAATTTACACAGTCTTTAATTTATGACTGCCTATGTCATTTCTTGAGGTGCTAAAATAACAGGGCAGTACAAAACCCCCACAAATGACCCCATTTTGGAAAGTAGACACCCCAAGGAAATTGCTGAGAGGCATGTTGAGCCCATTGAATATTCATTTTTTTTGTCCCAAGTGATTGAATAATGAAAAAAAAATAAAAAAAATTACAAAAAGTTGTCACTAAATGATATATTGCTCACACAGGCCATGGGCATATGTGGAATTGCACCCCAAAATACATTTAGCTGCTTCTCCTGAGTATGGGGATACCACATGTGTGGGACTTTTTGGGAGCCTAGCCGCATACGGGGCCCCGAAAACCAATCACTGCCTTCAGGATTTCTAAGGGCGTACATTTTTGATTTTACTCCTCACTACCTATCACAGTTTTGAAGGCCATAAAATGCCCAGATGGCACAAACCCCCCCCAAATGACCCCATTTTGGAAAGTAGACACCCCAAGCTATTTGCTGAGAGGCATGTTGAGTCCATGGAATATTTTATATTTTGACACAAGTTGCGGGAAAGTGACAATTTATTTTTTTTTTTGCACAAAGTTGTCACTAAATGATATATTGCTCACACAGGTCATGGGCATATGTGGAATTGCACCCCAAAATACATTCTGCTGCTTCTCTTGAGTACGGGGATACCACATGTGTGGGACTTTTTAGGAGCCTAGCCGCGTACGGGACCCCGAAAACCAATCACCGCCTTCAGGATTTCTAAGGGTGTACATTTTTGATTTCACTCTTCACTGCCTATCACAGTTTCGGAGGCCATGGAATGCCCAGGTGGCACAAACCCCCCCCAAATGACCCCATTTTGGAAAGTAGACACCCCAAGCTATTTGCTGAGAGGCATGGTGAGTATTTTGCAGCTCTCATTTGTTTTTGAAAATGAAGAAAGACAAAAAAAAAAATTTTTTTTTTCTTTTTTTAATTTTCAAAACTTTGTGACAAAAAGTGAGGTCTGCAAAATACTCACTATACCTCTCAGCAAATAGCTTGGGATGTCTACTTTCCAAAATGGGGTCATTTGGGGGGGGTTTGTGCCACCTGGGCATTCCATGGCCTCCGAGACTGTGATAGGCAGTGAAGAGTGAAATCAAAAATTTACGCCCTTAGAAAGCCTGAAGGCGGTGCTTGGTTTTCGGGGTCCCATACGTGGCTAGGCTCCCAAAAAGTCTCACACATGTGGTATCCCCGTACTCAGGAGAAGCAACAGAATGTATTTTGGGGTGTAATTTCACATATTTCCATTGCATGTTTGAGCAATATATCATTTAGTGACAACTTTGTGCAAAAAAAAAAAAAAAAAATAATAATTTGTCTCTTTCCCGCAACTTGTGTCACAATATAAAATATTCCATGGACTCGACATGCCTCTCAGCAAATAGCTTGGGGTGTCTACTTTCCAAAATGGGGTCATTTGGGGGGGGGTTTGAACTGTCCTGGCATTTTATGCACAACATTTAGAAGCTTATGTCACACATCATCCACTCTTCTAACCACTTGAAGACAAAGCCCTTTCTGACACTTTTTGATTACATGAAAAAATTATTTTTTTTTGCAAGAAAATTACTTTGAACCCCCACACATTATATATTTTTTTAAAGCAAATGCCCTACAGATTAAAATGGTGGGTGTTTAATTTTTTTTTTTCACACAGTATTTGCGCAGCGATTTTTCAAACGCATTTTTTGGGGAAAAAACACACTTTTTTACATTTTAATGCACTAAAACACACTATATTGCCCAAATGTTTGATGAAATAAAAAAGATGATCTTAGGCCGAGTACATGGATACCAAACATGACATGCTTTACAATTGCGCACAAACGTGCAGTGACAACAAAATAAATACATTTTTAAAAGCCTTTAAAAGCCTTTACAGGTTACCACTTTAGATTTACAGAGGAGGTCTACTGCTAAAATTACTGCCCTCGATCTGACCGTCGCGGTGATACCTCACATGCATGGTGCAATTGCTGTTTACATTTGATGCCAGACCGACGCTTGCGTTCGCCTTAGCGCGAGAGCAGGGGGGACAGGGGTGCTTTTTTTTTTTTTTTTTTTTTTTCTTTATTATTTTTTTGCTTTTTTATCTTATTTTAAAACTGTTCCTTTCATTTTTTTTTTTTTTTAATCATTTTTATTGTTATCTCAGGGAATGTAAATATCCCCTATGATAGCAATAGGTAGTGACAGGTACTCTTTTTTGAAAAAATTGGGGTCTATTAGACCCTAGATTTCTCCTCTGCCCTCAAAGCATCTGACCACACCAAGATAGGTATGATAAAATGCTTTCCCAATTTCCCAATGGCGCTATTTACATCCGGCGAAATCTAAGTCATAAAATGCTCGTAGCTTCCGGTTTCTTAGGCCATAGAGATGTTTGGAGCCACTCTGGTCTCTGATCAGCTCTATGGTCAGCTGGCTGAATCACCGGCTGCATTCTCAGGTTCCCTGTTGAGACAGGAGAGCCAGAGAAAAACACGGAAGACGGTGGGGGGCATTCTCTCCCACTGCTTGTAAAGGCAGTCTAGAGGCTAATTAGCCGCTAGGATTGCTTCTACATGAAAGCCGACCGCTGGCTGAAAAGAATGATACCAAGATGATACCTAAACCTGCAAGCATCATTCTGGTATAACCACTCAAAGTCGTGAATGCTGTACCTGAAGACAAAAAAATGGTTAACAATAAAGCACAGTAAACGGTAAAGTATAAATAATTACATACCTGAAAAACAAACATGATAAAACATAATAACAATAAAACATTGCAGAATAGAATACAGTAAAAAAGAGCAGAACAATAGAGAGAGAATAAAGAGAGAGAGAACAATAAAACGACAACTATTATTTTTTATTTTATATTTTTGTTTGTGTTTTTTTTTTTTTTTTTTTTTTTTACACTTTTTTTGTAACTGTAACTTTTATAACTGTAACCGGTTCCAGGTTCGGGTCTCTCAAAATGCGATGGCATCTTGGGAGACCCTGTGAAAGTGTGCCTAGTCTGTGGAATGCTGTACCCTACGCTAATACTCAGCTAGTGAATGGTAGTGTTCAAAACATTCACCAATGCAAAGACCAGGATTGTCAGGACAGGAGGGACAATAATAGCGGGTGTCACGCCTATATCCGCGCTTGCTGCAGACACAACATCTTTTTTGGGGGGGTTCGTTGGGTAGGGGTACTTGGGAGGACATAAAAATGCCTCTCATGCAGCCGACTGCATTTGGTTGGGGATGTGAATTGGGGAAGTACGGGCGCTGCAGAAGTGGTGGGTTCCCAATTAGGATTGGCGAATGCACCAGGAAGGGCACTATGGGCATGACGGGCCTGTGTTTGTCTTCTTGGTGGCAGCGGGACACTATTTGTGCTTGCCACCTCACCAGCTTGAACTGCACTTATGGGACTCGCCACGTCACCAAGTGTTACTGCAGTGCTGGTTTGACTACGACCGGAGTGTACTAGGCCGCTGGCGCTTGCCAGTTCACCAAAACGCTACCAAAAAAACTGTAAACGATCGCAGGGATCAGGCCTGACTCTGCGAACGCTGCAGTTATGCATTTAGTGTTTTGTAAGTGACAGTGATCGATCGATACTGCACTTGGGTGGGCTGGGCTGGGCCGGGCGGAGGGGCAAAACGCAGGTGCTAGCAGGTATCTGGGCTGATCCCGCTAACACTGCGTTTTTGGGAACCCTAAACTGCTGGGGACGCCAGTATAGATCTGATCGGATCAGATATTGATCAGTTCAGATACTATACCACTAAGGGAGGTGTACAGTGCGTGCGTGGGTGTTAGCGCTACTGGCACTAACCTGACGCTGCCTGGGGCTGGTGCTTGCCAGTTCACCAAAACGCTACAAAAAAAACTGTTAGCGATCGCAGGGATCAGGCCTGACTCTGCGAACGCTGCAGTTATGCATTTAGTGTTTTGTAAGTGACAGTGATCGATCGATACTGCACTTGGGTGGGCTGGGCTGGGCCGGGCGGAGGGGTAAAACGCAGTTGCTAGCAGGTATCTGGGCTGATCCCGCTAACACTGCGTTTTTGGGAACCCTAAACTGCTGGGGACGCTAGTATAGATCTGATCGGATCAGATATTGATGCGTTCAGATACTATACCACTAAGGGAGCTGTACGGTGCGTGCGTGGGTGTTAGCGCTACTGGCGCTAACCTGACGCTGCCTGGGGCTGGTGCTTGCCATTTCACCAAAATGCTACCAAAAAAACTGTTAGCGATCGCAGGGATCAGGCCTGACTCTGCGAACGCTGCAGTTATGCGTTTAGTGTTTTGTAAGTGACAGTGATCGATCGATACTGCACTTGGGTGGGCTGGGCTGAGCTGGGCGGAGGGGCAAAACGCAGGTGCTAGCAGGTATCTGGGCTGATCCCGCTAACACTGTGTTTTTGGGAACCCTAAACTGCTGGGGACGCTAGTATAGATCTGATCGGATCAGATATTGATCTGTACAGATACTATACCACTAAGGGAGGCGTATGCTGCGTGCGTGGGTGTTAGCGGTACTGGCGCTTATCTGACGCTGCCTGGGGCGACGCATATCACCGCCGGGCGATCAGGGGGCTAAATCTTTATTCGGTAATAAACGGCGGGTGCCCTGACATTATAAAAAATAAACAAACTAACCAGCGTCACCCGTAACGGTTATACAGTGATCAGTGGTGAAAGGGTTAACTAGGGGGCAATCAAGGGGTTAAAACATTTATTAGATAGTATATGGGGGTCCCTGTCGCTATAAAACTCTGACGGCGAACCTAAATATTTACCTCCCTAACTAGCATCACCAGCGACACTAATACAGCGATCAGAAAAATGATCGCTTAGCGACACTGGTGACAGGGGATGATCAAGGGGTTAAAACTTTATTAGGGGGGGTTAGGGGGGTACCCTAGACCTACAGGGGGCCTAACACTCACTGCCCTAACACTGTAACTGTCACAAACTGACACCAATACAGTAATCAGAAAAAAAAAAAACCTGCTTGGTGTCAGTTTGTGACAGGGGGGGGGCGGTGATTGGGGGGGGATCGGGGGGGGATCGGGGTGTTTAGTGTGCCTGGCATGTTCTACTGTGTGTGTGTGTGTTGGTGCACTCACATTGCAGTCTTCTCTCCTCGGCCCGGAACGGAAAATACCGAGCCGAGGAGAGATGACATCATTTCCTCTGCCTCTGTGTACAATACAGAGGCAGGGAAATGATCCCATTGGCTGAGAGCGATCGCGAGGGGGGGGCCACGAATGGATGGCCTCCCCCTCACCTCCGATCGCCGGGGGAGATTTGCCGACCGCCGCAGGCACCGGGGGGGGGGGTCCGATCGGACCCCCCACCCGCGGGCAGGCAAGGACGTACATACACGTCCTTTTGCCTGCCCGTGCCGCTCTGTCGACGTATATAGTCGTGCGGCGGTCGGCAAGTGGTTAAACACTGCAGAGTTCATCCGGCTGCTTCTGTCTTCTGTTACAGCATCAATAAACACCAATGACCCAGTGCCACTGGAAGCCATGCATGACGTTGTGTGCTTTGGATCATGAGCTGTTCAAAACCTTCTCCACACTTTTATTCTTCCCGTAATTCTGGTACAGATAATCTTGCTTTTCCAGAACTGGTTTGGCTTTTTTAGATGTTTTTTGGCAAAGTCTAATCTGGATTTGCTGTTCTTCAGGCTTATGAATGGTTTGCACCTTGTGGTGAACCCTCTGTATCTGCTCTTGTGACGTCTTCTCTTGATCGTAGACTTTGACAGCATCATTGATAAATGATTTTGTGAATGGGTTTTTCTTTACCATAGAGAGGATCCTGCGATCATCCACCACTGTTGTCTTCCTTGGACGTCAAGGCCTTTTTATTTTGTGGAGCTCACCAGTTCCTTCTTCATTCCTCAGAATGTACCAAGCTGTTGATTTGGCCACTCCTAATATTGCTGCTATCTCTCTGATGGATTTGTTTTGTTTTTGAAGCCTTCCAATGGCCTGTTTCACTTGCATTGACAGGTCCTTTGAGCACATGATGTAGGTTCACAGCAATAGACCAAATGCAAATAACATACTTAGAATCAACTCCAGACCCTTTACCTGCTTAATTGATGAAGAAATAATGGCGTAGCCCACACCTGGCCATGAAACAGCTTTTGATGCAATTGTCCAATTACTTTGGGTCCCTTGAAAAAGAGGGATGGCTATTATTAAGAGCTGTAATTCCTAAACCCTTCCTCCGATTTGGATGTACATACCCTCAAATAAACCTGAGAGTGTGTGCGCTTTCAGCCCATATCCATTATATAACTATAGCTTAAATATGTTTCTGTAAATACCTGAACAAAACTAAAATTTTGCCCGTGTCCAAATATATATGGATCTAAATATATATATATATATATATATATATATATATATATATATATATATATATATATTTTTTTTTTTTTTTTCTTTGTATTTGTGTAGTTTCCATTGGAATTGATTCAGCAGCATCCATATAAATACATCAGTAGATGATCTTACCATTTAATTTATGGAAATCTTTAAAAAATATAGATTGTTACACAGAATAATGCATGGAAAAATATTTAACTTGATGACATTGAGTCTGAAACATATTTAACAGTTTCTACTGGCCTTTCAAAGCTTGTCATGTACTGCCTTCAGGAATAAAATGTTGTTTAGTATACGACCAGTTCACAGTCGGTTTGACTGCATGCCTCCTGCAGTCTTTTTTTTTCTTCTTGCCTTTACAACAACACAATGGGGTCATGGTAAAGTTCTCAGTTTCCCTGCCGAGTAGACTAAGAGAGCCTCAAGCAAAGCCAGTAGCATTTCATGCTTGGGACTGTCAAATTGCACGGTTCATTGAAAAAGAAATGTAAAGGAATTGATCACAAACTCTTAAGTCCTGAAAGGCCCGGCTGGTGGCAAAGAAATTGAACTCAGGGACTGCCTGTGTTGACTCTTTTAATTTTCTGCTGTTATGACAGTGAATCCCAAATGGACCAAATTCTTGCCAGCAACTTGTACTTAGACAAGTAAATAACTGCTTTAAAATGTGAAGTGCATAAGAAAGAAGGCTGCAAAGAAAGCTGCAGATTGTTCTATCATCTGTTATGAATTATAGTATAACTTGACATTTTCTTTTCTGTCATTTTATATGGAAGCCCATATGCATTGAAAATGAACAAATAAAGCATTCATTTGTGAGTTTACATAATTAAAACCAATACATAATTTACAATAATTAACTGACAAAACCCATAGACCACTGGTGCACAACATAGAACCCAAGAGCCACAGCCATCGTGCCCCAAAAAGTCCATACTGGGAGCATTAAAGTTGTTTTAAAGGTAGTTTTTTATTGTTTAAATAACCTGTTATGCCTATTTGCTCTGTGCAATGGCTTTGCACAGATCAGCCCTGATTTTCCTCTTCTGGGGTCCCCCACCAGCACTTCCACACCAGCACTGCTTGTGTTGGGGCACTCATGGGTGCTGATTCCCAAGCTGGCTCTGACACACACAGTGTGGCTTGGCCTCGTCCCCTCTCTCCTTACAGGCTGTGATTGACAGCAGCCAGTGGCTCCTGCTGCTGTCTCCATGTTTTGTGAGGAGAGAGAGAAGAGAGCCACTGTTCTTGGGCACAGTGTTGGATCAAGATCAGGCTCAGGTAAGTACTGTGAAGGGGTGGGGGGTGGGGAGAGCCGAACACAGAAGGATTTTTATCTTAAAGTAATTGATGCATTAAAGTGATTGTAAAGGTTTTTTTTTTAAAATAACAAACATGTCATACCTCCACTGTTCAGCTTGTTTTGCACAGAGTGGCCCCGAACATCCTCTTCTGGGGTCCCCCGGCAGCTCTTGCTGCTCCTCCCTGCATCAGATAACCCCCTTGGAGAAGTGTTCCCTCGAGGGGGTTACCTTGCAGGCGCGCTCCCAAGTCCAGCATTTGCATCCACAGAGGCGAATTCCGGACCCAACCCCGGCGCCCGCGTCATTGGATTTGATTGACAGCAGAGGGAGCCAATGGCTGCGCTGCTATCAATCTATCCAATCAAGAGCTGGGACCCCATGGAGAGAGGGACAGCGTGTCCCCGCCGAAGAGATGAAGGGGCTGGGGGGGGGGGGGGGACTGGGGGGCTGGTGACTGCCAGGTGTTTTTTCACCTTAATGCATAGGTGAAAAAACACGAGGGTTTACAACCCCTTTAAGGTGAAAAAAACTTTCTGCCTTTTACAACCACTTTAATTTATAAAGTAAAGTTTAAAACCAGTGTTTTCGTTCTGTCTTTTGTAACATGTCTAGAGTCCCTGATTGTCATTCTACAGCATGGTTCCAATCTCCAACCCTTTCTGCAGCACCGTGTTTGATCATTTCCCTTAGTAAGTCTTCAGTTTTTGACATTCTGTGGTGTTACATATTAGGGCTGGGGAAAAAAATCGATTTAAATCTTGAATCGAGTTGAGAGGTCAAATCGATTCAAAATTTAAGCAAATCGATTTTTTTAGATTTTTTTTTTTTCACCGCGCCGGCATGAGTTTTTAGGCGAGGCCGCGGCTTCGGCCGGACGCCGCGGACTAGGCCGAAGCCGCGGCCTCACCTAGAAACTCAAGCCCGCAGCGCCTCAGGACCGGCGCTGACACCGCGCCGGTCCTGAGGCGCTGCGGGCAAGGAGTTTTTAGGTGAGGCCGCGGCTTCGGCCTAGTCCGCGAGGCCGGATGCCGTGGAATATGACGAAGCCGCGGCCTCGCCTAAAAGCTCATGCCCGCAGTGCCTCAGGACCGGTGCGGTTTCCAAAGAGAAAAAGAAACTCAAAAAAACTCAATTCGAATCGTGAATTTTTTTTTAAGAAAATCTCCCAGCCCTATTACATATGATGAACTTAATATGCCTCCCCTTTGTTACATACAGGACCATCTTTGAGGATTACTCACTTGGGCATCTTTTGCCTATTTTATCAAGGTTCTTTTGTATATGGAAAGAGTGTCCTGAAAAGACAGACCTTGTTTACATTGTAACATGATTAGTACTCTAACTCACAAGGTAAACTAGGAGTGCTCTAGGAGCAAAGTGGGGTGGAGGAGCACATATAGGTATTTTACAACAATTCTGTAAAGAACTTTTCAAGGTACTTACTCTCAGCCCTTGTTTTGGTGTAGAAATTCTCCATGTCATCCAGAATAATATGTTTAAAGTGACCCTGTCAGCATAGGATTACTTGAGAGTAAAACATTCACTGTTTGCTATCCTCTGCAATTACTTATTTCTGTGAATAACCTGCTCCTCCACGGTTTGCTTAGACTTCTTCCACCAGCTTGTACGTCACTATAGGAATTATGAGCTAGGAGAAGGAACCACGGTGAGTGGTGGGGAAAACAAGTTTTCCACCCATCTGACCTGCCGAATACTCAGAGAAAAGTGAGCAATATAGCGGCAGCTTTTCAAAAAACGGACCACCTGAAAGATGAAACCACCATGAAAGTGTATATACAGGCTTCATTTTCCAGGTGTGTTTTACATATAAGTGACCTTGTGTTGACAGGGTCACTTTAAGACGGCTGTCAGGCCTGCCTTAGTTCTGCAAAGCTTGAAACAAGTGCAGCTGTATTCTCTAGTTTAGTAGTCTCCAAACTGACCCGTGGGCCAGATGAGGCACTTTCCTAGCCTTTATCTGGCCCTTTACCTCACAACATTTGGGAACTCCACGCCAAATTTTAAATAAAAAAATGGAGTGGGTTCCGCCCAGGGGCATACCAGGCCCTTCGGTCTGGTATGGATTTTAAGAGGAACCCCTATGCCGAAAAAACGGCGTGGGGTCCCCCCAAAATCCATACCAGACCCTTATCTGAGCACGCAGCCCGGTCGGTCAGGAAAGGGTGTGGGGACGGGCGAGCGCCCCCCTCCTGAGCCGTACCAGGCCGCATGCCCTCAACATGGGGGGTGGGTGCTTTGGGGGAGGGGGGCGCCCTGCGGCCCCCCCCCCCCAAAGCACTTTGTCCCCATGTTGATAAGGACAAGGGCCTCTTCCCGACAACCCTGGCCGTTGGTTGTCGGGGTCTTATCGGAATCCTGGCCCCCCACCCTATGTGAATGAGTATGGGGTACATGGTACCCCTACCCATTCACCTAGGGAAAAAGTGTCAATAAAAAAAACACTGCACAGATTTTTAAAGTAATTTATTAGACAGCTCCGGGGGTCTTCTTCTGGCTTTGGGGGTCTTCTTCTGGCTTCGGGGGGTCTTCTTCCAACTTCGGGGGTCCTCTTCCGACTTCGGGGGTCTTCTTTCGACTTCGGGGGTCTCTCCGGTTCTTCTCCGCACTCTGCGGATCTTCTGCCGGGCTCCTCCGCTATCTTCTGCTCTTTTGCCGCTCTTTTGCTAGCGATTACCCGATGACCACGCCCCCTAAAACGTCACAGTCCCAGCATGCCCAGGGACTGTGACGGCATAAGGGGACGGGGTCACCGCCTATATAAGTCAGAGCGGAGTGCCCAGAGTGCATTCCAGCTGGAGAGAGTGTCGTCTCAACATCAGAAGAAAAGAAGAGGGAAGAAGGCAGAAGGCAGCAGAACGGGCTCCTCCGCTAGCAAAAGAGCAGAAGATAGCGGAGGAGCCTGGCAGAAGACCCGGAGAGTGCGGAGAAGAACCGGAGAGACCCCCGAAGTCGGAAGAAGACCCCCGGAGCTGTCTAATAAATTACTTTAAAAATCTGTGTAGTGTTTTTTTTTTATTGACACTTTTTCCCTAGGTGGATGGATAGGGGTACCATGTACCCCATACTCATTCACATAGGGTGGGGGCCGGGATCTGGGGGCCCCCTTATTAAAGGGGGCTCCCGGATTCCGATAAGCCCTCTGCCCGCAGACCCCGACAACCAACAGCCAGGGTTGTTGGGAAGAGGCCCTTGTCCTCATCAACATGGGGACAAGGTGCTTTGGGGTGGGGGGGCCGCAGGGTGCCCCCTCACCCAAAGCACCCACCCCCCATGTTGAGGGCATGCGGCCTGGTACGGCTCAGGGGGGGGGGGGGGCGCTCGCCCGTCCCCACCCCCTTTCCTGACCGACCGGGCTGCGTGCTTGGATAAGGGTCTGGTATGGATTTTGGGGGGGGGACCCTACGCCGTTTTTTTCGGCGTAGGGGTTCCTCTTAAAATCCATACCAGACCGAAGGGCCTGGTATGCCCCTGGGGGGTTACCCACGCCATTTTTTTATTTAAAATTTGGTGTGGAGTTCCCCCTCAAGATTCATACCAAACAGTGCCGGGCATTGGCAGGGATCCGAGTCGGATCCCCGTGCTTGTCGCTCATTGGGAAAGGAAAAATGATTTTTCCTTTCCCGATGAGCAGCTCGGCGCTGACACAGTGCACTGTGATTACCTGCGGTTATGTGCGGATAGCTGCGCTAAATCGCACCTGGACGCAGTCAATTCTATTTTTTCTATCTGCACAGAACCGCATGTATCTAATTCGCAGCTAAACGCAGTGTGTGAATGGGGCCATAGGAAAGCATTGTGTGCTTTTAGCTGCGGTAGAAAATTAGAAAATCCGCAGCTAAAAGCACCATTCTATCCGTCCTTGTGAAAGGGGCCTAAAGGACAGTAAACTGGCCCTTTGTTTAGCAAGTTTGGTGAACCTAGCTCTAGTTTGTTGATCATGTCCTCTGGCTTAGAGGAGTTTTTGCAAGTCCTCATGCATTTAGATACTGTTTGTGATTTGTTTTGACCAAAGGAAGTTTGCAATACTTGAGTTGTTGGGAGTTGTGTTTACCATCATTAACCCTGTCTACTGTGCTGGCAGGAATTGATTATTTTAAAATTAGGTGTACACATTGTCCCAACAATGATCTAACAATCTAAGGCTTAAGTGGTACTTTGTATGTTTTTTACAAAGAAACCTTTCTCTAAATCTGTCCCCTAATTGCACATAGCAAACTATTCTGAACGATTTCAGGCTCTCCTATGTATAAACCTGCTCCAAAGTAACAACCAGAATGGGTACAGTAAATTATTTTCAAATATGCTGTGTGAATGGGAAAACATAACAAACCTATGATGGGAGTGTCTCAAATTTGACTAAAAAAAATGTAAGCCTCTCTGTAGGTAAGCCTGAATAGCTATCAGTATTAAAGGAGCTTGGTATTTTCTGGATTGGTAGCCATTACACCCACCAAGCCTGTCTCTTTTGCATTGATGGCTAGCTACACACACACACAAAAAATTCAAATAAAAGCTTTGTTTCGTTCCTAATGCGCATGCAATTATTTGACAATGCACTTTGCAAACAGAAGTGTAATCATCCTTGTCCTTTACAACGGCATCCTTTTGATGTGCTTGCTCTTATATCCATTGTGGAATTTTGTTTTTGATCTTTGATAGCCGTGTCTGTCTGTAATAGAGATGTAGTCTTCACCTGAGTAGTTTTTCTCACTATCCGTTATTTAACAGACCCAGAGTTTTATAGTAGCTTTACAATGGTGTTTATATGTGTACTAAATGTCAGTAATGTTCTTTGTGTTCCATTAAAATTTTTATTGATGCAAACTGCTTAATAACTGCCTGTGTTTTCTCTATTATTTCCTGTTAAAATGATGTGTAATGATGGCTGTTACACAAGCGTTATTCTATTTTGAGCAGGTGTAGTTGCAACCTTAGTAGAATAGGTATGGAGATGTTTTAAGTAATTTCATACTATATACATCATGCAATTTAACCCAATTTCTTGACAGTTATCCACACCATGGTTTTCCTAGTCATACACAGCAAGTAATGTAGGTACTGCATTATGATTGTAATTTTTTTTTCATCTATTGAAGGACAATAGATTTATTCTTAGACTTTCGGATTATGCTGCTGTTTACAGAAAAAAATGGATAACAACAAAAAAACACATTGGCCAGCACAAGATAGTCCCTATCCTCAACCATCATTCCTTATCTGTAAGATTTTCTGATATCAACAGCTGCTGGCAGTGTAGGCATGTTGGAAATCAAAAACCCTGGAAGTCTGACTAACAAGTGCAGGTTTTCCCAGATTATACTAGCAGAGTTGACAGCCCTGTGGAAGTTTTTCCAGTCGGGTACAGGGTGGATATGGAAATCATGTATAGCACTTTAGTTTGCCAAGCAATACAGGTTTCCAGTTCATTATCTATACTCAAGGCGTTCTCTCTCAAAAGTGCTACACTTAGTAGCGACTACCAATCTGTGTTTTAGCGCACATACAGTAGGAAAGACTTTGTTATGTAGGTCTTGTCAGTATGTCTAGGGATTCTTATTGGGTAATTGGACCAGAGCTCAAGCAGTTATACTCTCCCACCTCTGCAATGCACAATTGTGAGGGACTAGCATGCTAATGCTGAGTTGAGGTTTCCTCTGTTTTGGTACTGAGGCAACATACAGTATGTGGTATTTGCTACCACAGCAACTGTAGTTGATTGGACATTTTGTAGGAAATGTACTGGCTCACTGCTAGGGCTACACAAGAGTAACGGTTTCATTTCTGCCCCCTCCTTCTCTGCAGATGCAACTTTAAGGCACAGCCATAATCCAGCAGGGAGGGCACAGGAATGTGCGGAAACACATGAAAATATGCCCATACTTTATACTTGCTTACTTTATAAGGAAATGAGTTACCTTTGTGGAATGTCTGGAGTATCCAGTGTTAAGCGGTACATTTCCTTTACACCCAATGCCTTTTGTATGTGTACAATTACTACTCAGGGTAGAATTACACTGTCAATTTCTGGAATCTTGCAGGGTCCTGAATTAGGAATCAGGTGACCAATTGATTGTCTTCTTTTTCTCTGTGGTAACTATATGTTTTTGGTGGACAAATTTATGGCTGGAACCCTGTTACAGGTCTTCTTATTGCCTTTGGTAATGCAGTACATCAGGGCAGTTGGGGGATAGTTCGGGTCTTAACCCCCTACCTTGTTTTGTTTGGTCTTCACTTATATCTCTGGTTCACAGAAGTATGATCGCTCTGCGTATGCAATCATACTACAGTTCCATTTAGCTCTCCATTTAGTGTGAAAGGAACTACTTATAATCTGTTTCTGCTGGGTCCCCTCCTGATGCATGTCACTAATCTATGTTTCCTCGGCTTCCTATGCTATATAGTCGACACAGCTATATAACCTTTTCTGAATATCTGACTATCACAGGTTATATAGCTGTGTCGACTGATTTTTTCCTTTATATTAATTGCATGATGTTGTTTATTCTTGTTGGCCACAATACTCTATGCTTCTGAAGAAGCGTGAAGGCACGCGCAACATGTTGAGCACACGTTCATTTTGAAATACTATACTGTCTGCTGTCCAGCCATACTCTCGGATTTTCGTTTACCCTGGATTGACGTCCACATTTCCAAGTTTCTCGACAGATGTATGGTTTTGTACAGCAGTAACTACATCGAGTATCTATGTATTTAGATTTTTTGTGTTTTTTTTAAACAAATTTATTTTATATGTTTTTTCAATAAATATTTTTATAATTAATTTTGTTTTACTGTGCCTAAAAAGTCCAAAGTCCCTCCCCCATAATTCTTTAAAAACTTTTTCTTTGTTTCTGTTAGAAAATTTTTAAATAAGTAATTTTTCTCCTTTACTGATGTGCACTGATGAGGCTGCACTGATTGGCATTGATGAGTGATGAGACGGCACTTAAGGGCACTAATGAGAAAACCTGTAACAGAGCTACTGATGGGCACTGATGAGACGGGACTTAAGGGCACTGATGAGGTGGCACTGATATGCAGCACTGATAGGCAATGATAGGTGGCACTGATGGGCACTACAAGGCAGCACTGACTGGCATCACTGATTGGCATCACTGTTGGGTCTGTACTGATAATCATGACCTGAGGGCAGAAGCTGTGTGATGAGGCAATGCTGGAGGAAGAGAGCTGCAATACAGTAAGAATCTAAAAGTTTGTATGCTATAGACTATGCTGGGATCGCTTTTGTGAGAGACACTGATTGTGAAGGCACTGTGGCTGCATTACTTGACAAATCAAGATGGGTATGTGTTTTACCTTATAACCGTCTCAGTGTATAATAGAGATTTCTGCAAGAGCTGATCTGTGAGGTGGACAGAGCAAAACTTTCACTGTTGTGAGATATTTACCCATTCAGCAGGATTATAGTTTTTTTTTTTTTATAAGTTTCTCCTTAGGCTGGCCATACACCGTTCAAATTTCATCTGGTTCATGCTGAACCTGTCGAGATTCGAACCGTTAATGGACAGGCTGAATCTACCTAGTTGATCGATCAACTTGGGTACAACCAGCCTGCCAGATTCTCTTACGATCATCGCTAGCAGCTGCTATAGCTGCTAGCGATAATCACTGTCTTCACATGACGGGGACAGCTTTCACTCCCCCCACCCCCCCAGTACCGCAATTCGACCTCCCCCCCCACTACCACCACAGACACTTTTATTTCTCTTCTGTTGCTCTCACTGTTTGCCCTTTTTCTTGCTATTTATCTTGGAATAGAACACTGCTTGAGACAGCAAGATGCAAAAGGCATAAGCACAGAGAGAGTCTGTGTTCCCTTCAGAGTCATTGTCTAACTTGACCATTGCGGAAGTGTTGCTCCTTGATGAGGAAGATGAAGAGGAGAAACTATCTTCAGAGCTGGAGGAGTTTTCCAGTTCAGAAAGTATTATGGGGCGTACACACGGTCGGACTTTTCGACCGGACCGGACTGGTCTGACGGACGCCTAAGGACCAAATCCGGCGGACAATCCGATCGTGTGTGGGCTTCACCGAACCTTCAGCAGACTTTTCCAGTCGCAAATCTGATGGACTTTAGATTTGGAACATGCTTCAAATCTTTACATCGTAACTCCGCCAGACCCAGAAATCTGATGTGCCCTTGTTTGTAATTGGGACTGTCTAAGGTCACCAGTATATGGGGTCTTTGTTCTTATCCAAAAAGCCTTCTTGGACTTTTTCGGTGTATAATATTGGTGTATAATATTCTGGTGTATAATATTCTGTTTGAGTAATTTCTGTGGTTTGACAAAACGTTTACTCCTTCCAAGTGGTTTGCTTAACAGCATCCCGTTGGGGAGGCCTACCATAATAAGTGTAAAGTTCTGCTGAGGGATACAGCTATTTTCTTTCTTAAAATTCCCATTAAGGATGTTTTTCCAGTCTTTAGAGACTCACAGGGAAAGAGGTGGGAATCGCTCCTGAAAGTCTTCTTTGCCCATCGAGCATGACCATACAACCTGTTGTGGTATCGATAGCTGTATGCCAGACCATAGTGAGCAGTGGTGCCCAATTTCAGGGCTCCAAAAATTAGGGCTACCCTTGGCAGACTTGTGCTGCTGTGCAGACAGGTTAGAGGTCTCTCACCTGGCACTTATGTCAGTCCACATGCAGCTTATGGCTGCAGAACTGTTTTGTGGGGGCGATCTGCAAGAAGCATCTAGAAAGTATTTCATTTAATGGGGACTGTCTCTTTGGAGATTTCTTAGAAACTTTTATTAAAGTGTAATCAAACCCAAATGATTGTAAACTGTCATTGCATGTCATATTACATTGTGTTCATACTCACTCTGACAAAATCAGCCGTTTTGGCAAAATCAGCCACTTTGGAACTTTGAAAGAGTTCTTTTGTCTCTCCTAGGCCTCAGCATCCAAGTTCTCATCTCATTAACATAATTCTCGGACATCCAAGTCTAGTGCCAAGACTACCACACGAGGAGCAGCCCCTTCTCGGCTACCTGGACTCAGGGCATTTTGGTTCTTGGGGATGGTGCTCTGGGGTACAGGCTGGAATTTCGATCCTCATCCAAATCATCTTGTTTCTCCATGGAGATTGCTTTCAGAAACTTCTCTCTTCAGGAGTGATTTTGTTTCCTCAGAGGAATAATGTGTGGTTTTATACCAACCTTTCTATAGTTTTGAAACCACACAGGGACGTTTGCCACATCCTGGAATCAAAGGTTCTCAAACCTTCCTGCAGGTACAAAAATCCCAGATGGAACTGGCTTGGTCTGTCATTGCATGACTTCAATCCCGGATGCCTATTTACATGTCCCCATTGTCCCTCTGGATCAGTGGTTCCTGCTCTTTGCCGTAGGGGAACAGCACTTCCAGTTTCTGGGTCCACTCTAACGCAGTGTCATTGGCCATGAATGAACATGACTATATCTGGTCAATGATGTTACTGGGATCACCAGCTGACAGCTGAATATGCCTGACAGGGATTAGTCACTGGTTGTTAGTTGGTATATATCAGCTCCCTAACAACCGGTAACCCTGAGGTGGAAGCAGTCACATTTCCATTTCGCAGTGGTAAATGTTTCAAACTCCAGCTGGAGATTTGCTTGGCCAAACACCCATTTATTCAGTCATTTGCACAAAAAAATCCATAGACTGTACACAGTGCTGAGGCCTCCCTCATATTCTTTCCCCTGGTGGTTGAATGTGATAAGCCTATAGTGTTAAGTGGTTTTCTCACTGTGACCCTATAGGAATTTGTGCTACTCCAAGCCTCTATATGGATCCTCCTGGTGACTCCAATCACTGTAGGGTGCAGGCATTCAAGGGGCCTGTCCGGCCTAATATTGCTAGCTTACAATGAAAAAAGTGGAGCTACACACTGTCGATCACCCTGGTAATATAAATGTGAAGACAGGCTTCAGCTAGTCTTCTTCCATGCCACGCCCCTTCTGACATGTTTTACCCAGCCACGGGCTTAGTCATATAGGGTCAAACCAAGATCATGGAAGGGTGAAACACATCAGAGGGATGTGGAATGGGAGGAGACTAGTTAAAGCTAGTGCACTAGTCTTCACATTTCTATTACTGGGCTGAATGATGGTATGCAGCTCCACTTATTTCATTGTAGGCTGTATTCTCAGTTTGTGAATGTTCTTCAATGTCCGAATGTCCTGACAGCTATTTTTCTTGAACAAATGCTACATTTGCATGGCGAAAGGAAACAAATAGAAAATAACATTACACATAAATTACAAACTTTCTGGGTATTATTTGTTATTTTTGCACAAAGGATGAGAAAAGCCTTTTTTATAAATAGATACCTTAACCGCTTGCCTACCAGCCGCCGCAGTTATACTGCGGCAGGTTGGCTCGGCTGCGCAAATCACCGTTGGTGTACGTCGGGTTTGTACACGGTGATCTGTGGGTGCGCATGCGCCCATTGGCCAGCAGCAGGAGCCAATCAGCGTGTCCAGCAGATCATTCCCCGTAGCGAAAGAACGGGGATCTGCCATAGCAAACAAGGCAGATCTCCGTTCTGACAGGAGATTACACATAGATCCTGTCTTTCTGCTATGCAGCAAGATGGCTCTGTGTGTTGTCCCAGGCAGCCCATCCCTCCACACGATGTTAACCCCTTCCCTGCCAGTGTTAGTACAATGTCAGTGCATATGTTTAGCACTGATCACTGTTATAATGTCGCTGGTTCCCAAAAAAGTGTCAAAAATGTCAGCTAGGTGTCTGATCTGTCCGCCGCAATGTCGCAGTCCATTACTAGTAGTCATTTTTTTTTTATATATATAAATATGCCCTATTTTGTAGACGCTATAACCAATCAATATACACTTATTGCAATTTTTTTTTTACCAAAAATATGTAGCAGAATACATATTGGTCTAAATTGATGAAGAAATTCGATTTTTTTTTTTTTGTGTTTTTTTTGTAGGGTATGTTTTATAGCAAAAAGTAAAAATTGCTTTTTCTTTTTTTTATATTGACGGTCTTTTTTTGTTTATATCGAACAAAAGTAAAAACCGCAGAGGTAATCAAATACCACCAAAAGAAAGCTCTATTTCTGGGAAAAAAGGTCATCAATTTTATTTTGGTACAGCATCGCACGACCACGCAATTGCCAAAGTAACAGTGCCGTATCACTAAAAATGGCCTGGTCAGGAAGTGGGTAAATCCTTCTGGGGATGATGTGGCTTTTAAAGAGTTTCTGCGTGGGAAAAAAATGTTTTAATAAAGCAGCTACAAATACTGTAGCTGCTGACTTTTAATATAAGGACACTTACCTGTCCAGGGAGCCCGCGATGTTGGTACCCCAAGCCGATCCGTCTATCGGCTCCGGATGCAGGCACCAGCATCTTCACTAAGGGAAATGGGAAGAGAAGCCTTGCGGCTTCACAGCCTGTTTCTTACTGCGCATGCACGAGTCTCGCTGCACTTTCTGAATGGCCCCGCTGTGTTCTGGGACCTGTGTCTCCCAGAAGGCAGCGGGGGGTAATGAGGAGGGGCTGGAAGTTTCCTAGATTGCCGCACGATGATTGCGGCAGTCTTACTCAGAAGTGGGAGTGGTTACCTGGTTTTGACAGGTATCCGCTACCCCCCCCCGAAAGGTGCCAAATGTGACAACGGAGGAGGGGAGAGGAAGCAATCAAGCAGAGCCTCCCCTTTTGGGTGGAGCTCCGCTTTAAATCCCTAAAATATTTTTCAGAATTTTCACTTTTAAAGAACCACAGTTTGTGAAAAAATATTTTTCCAGTGGGAAAATAAACTTGGGACAAACTAGATTAAAGATTCTGTTCACTGATTTTTCTCTACTAAAAGTTGTAAGCTTAATAGTTCCTATTTGACAGTGGTTTCTTAGTCACTTTTCTACCCTATGCTGGTTATTGGAGAAAAATGAGCAACAGCACCTTGATAAGGTCACCCTTTTTTTTTTTTTTATCCTGGTGTGCAGGATAATCTAACAAGGAGATCATTATATTATATATACATATATATATATATATATATATATATATATATAAATTACTTTTAACAAACACATCTGTAATTGAGGGAATTTTATGTGTTCTTTTAGTTTAGTAGTTCAGTAAAGCTATCATATTGCTCAGTTTCCACCTTAAATTCCTAAATGGAGCAGCATTTCCGTCATTGTAGAGCCCAGCAGAGAAACACTTTCTAGGGGTAGCTGTTCCCAGTGAAAAAAATAGTCCATCATATAAGGATTGTCTGCCAGGCTTGGGCATGTAAAGAGTTACTGGCATTAAGTTGTTTTTTGTCTTTTCATGAGCTGAATGTTGTGCCGCACTACGGTACTGTAATTAAGCAACTATGATTATGTGTGTTCTTCAAATGGTCTGTTTTAACATTATGGGACTAGAAAATAGGGATAATCCTAGTGTACTAAATTTAACACATTGTTTTAAAGGTCCTGTTGTCAGTTGTTACTGTATCACTGATGTTGCCACATTTCTGGGTCAATGATGAGCCTGCTTTGCCCTGGAACCAGAATCTAGTTTGGGCAGTAGCAAGATGCAGGACATGATAAAAGTATTGGCCATAACAAGCAATGGTGATAATCACAGGTTCACTTTAATAATGCTTTGCTATTCTTTTTTTTAATATTATCCTAGTGTAATGGTAGTGATGGTTGTTTATCTCTTCTACCTTTCGAGCACTATATGCTATATATATTTTTTTCAATTTGTAATACCTTCAGACCTTTTCCTGTAAAACACAATATTAATATTTTTAATAAATATAATAAGCATGTTCAGCAGTTGGCAGTTTTGTTTAGAAATCCAATTTTAGCTTCATTTACATAGCAAACATTGAGCCATTCTGTGCAAAGTAGAATGCAAAATATGTAATCAGGCTGATACTAGGATTCTCTTCAGATACGAAGAAAAAAATTATATTACTTTTATTCTAAACTATTAGAGTGATTCATTAAGCATGTCCAACGTGTCCGTTCCCTGGAAATTATTTTCTATTTTTATCAGAGAATTCTAAAATAAAACAAAATGAGGTAGTCCCTAAAATGCATGATCCTTGCCTGCTGAGTGAGTAATCTTTGTGAACAATAAAATTCCTCATCAGGGAACAGTACCTGGGGAATAAAGAGAGATAAATTACCCTACCATATTCTTTATCTCCTCTTTCCAGCCGTCTGTATACTTGAGGTTTGTTGCTACTACTCTCTTGGCACATTAACTTTTTGGTCTAGATTGCTTTGATGTGTTTACTCTCTTGAAAGTTTTTTTTTTATTTTTTTATTCCTAATACTAAATTCACTTATCTGCATTGTTCATCACAGGCTGGGAGCTGCTTATCGTATATCACATCATGTGTGTTGTAAGCCTTAAAAAAGTGTGAAATAAAATAACTGACTTGATTTTCAGAAGCTTTTGTTGTTTAGCCTGCTAGGTTTTTCATTGAATAGTTTTACAGTGGTTATTGGTTATTATATTTTCTGAAAAGATGTGATTTTTTTTTTTTTTTTTTGGAAAACAACTTGATGAAGCTAAAGCACTCCTATGTCCTTTTGACACAAAAAAATCATTAATTTATTTTGCCCCCTAGCACACTTAGGCCCCTTTCACACTGGGGCGGTGGGGGCATCGGCGGTACAACAGCGCTATTTTTAGCGCTGCTGTACCGTCGTTCTTGCAGCTGTATTCGGCCGCTAGCGGTTTTAACCCCCGCTGGCGGCCGAAAAAGGGTTAAAATCACTCGTACAGCGCGGCTATAGCCGCGGTATAGCCGCACTGTCCCATTGACTTCAATGGGCAGGAGCGGTTTAGGAGCGGTGAATACACCGCTCCTTCACCGCTCCAAAGAAGCGGTTTGCAGGACTTTTTTCACCGTCCTGCCAGCGCACCGCTTCAGTGTGAAAGCCCTCGGGCTTTCACACTGAACAAACAGCGGAGGCTGTTTAGGGGAGGTTTGCAGGCGGTATTTTTAGCGCAATACCGCCTGCAAACCGCCTCAGTGTGAAAGGGGCCTTAGTGCATGCAGCATGACATTTGATATTTTAAAGCTGAACTGAAGCAATCTAAAACAGTGATTGGCTACTGACTGCTATACTACAGGTGACTATCAGAGACTGTGGGCATGCAACAGGAGATGTTCATATACCGTCGATATGCTGCAATTGTGGTTGGAGATTTGGTACACGCTGCAGAAGAAAGAGATTTAGTCATGTTATAACTGCTAGAAATCATTGCCATTACAATTCCTTTACAGATCAATATTAAGACATTTTCCCTCAATACAGCCCCCTAGAAAATACCGCCCCTAAATTTGATCTTCTCCACAGCAAGATCCATTATTAGGACAGATGTAACTGTAATGAGTATTTTCCTTCCTTGGCCAGAGTTTTGGTTATCGCAATGTAAGTAAGGCGGTACACTTGTTTTGGCAGTGCAGGTATTCTAGAAGCCTCAGAAATTTCTTTTTGTGCAGATATAGGGCCACTGAGAGCACTTTCTGTAACCGTCTTTGACCATCAAATTTACATTTTTTAAAATTATTTTTTCAGTTCCGCATGTGAAAGACATCAGTTTATTGTAAATAACTGTATGAATGTTTATCAACACTGTTACAGCCATGGTCATAAGGGTTATTGTCAAGGCTGGGCTCAGTCCTTCCTTCTCTGAGCTGGCCGCTCAGCTGTCAGCTAATTGCCCGCTCCTATCTCTCCACAGTGATTAACCTGTTGTTGATGATATCCTGCTTGTGAACCTTGCCTACTTAAGCCGTCCAGCCCAGATGATCTCTGCCTTCGCCTTGGTCACATCTCTAGAGATGCTCTCCTGTGTTCCTGTTAAAGACTTGCTTGGCTGACATTCCTTCTGGCTCCAGATCCTGCTTGTTGTTCTACTACACTCATCCCTGGCTCCCTGACATTTTGGCTTGTCTGACTACACGTTCCGGTTCCTGAACTCTGGCTATGTTTTGACTACGTTTGCTGTTTACCTTTTTTTATCATGATTTAACTGTACTTCTGTCTGTCTGATTCATGGTTTCTGACAGTAGGAGAAGGCCATGAATTCAGAAGATGCAGTGAATCCACTTGTTGGTAATATTTTTTCCAGATTGGATGAGCAGGATCACCGCATGGATCAGTTTGTCATGGCGTTACAAACGCTCCTGAGTCACACGGCTCACCTGGAATCTCCCACTATGGCTGCTCCAGTACAACCTCTCTTGCAGGCCGTCCCTCCCGCTGCTCCAGTCTCTGTACAGGCACCCGCCTCAAGTATTACCTCTATAAGAGGTACATCTGGTTCCGCTCCGCTTCCCTATCGATTTGGGGGTGATCCAGTCCAATGCAGAGGGTTTCTCAACCAGGTTGAGGTATACTTTGAGATGCTGCTCCAGGCGTTTCCCACGGACAGAAGCAAAGTAGGTTTCATAATATCTTTGCCATCTGGGAGAGCCTAGACCTGGGCAAACCCTCTATGGGAGACGCAAAAACCTGTTGTCTAGAGTTACCCTAAGTTTCAGGCTTCCTTTAAAAGGGTAATTGACGTTCCTGTATGCTCCAATTCTGCTGCCAAGTTCCTCATGTCCATCAGAGTATGAGAATTGTCGCCGATTACGCCATTGAATTCCGTACTCTGGCAGCAGAGGTGGCTTGGAACAATGAGGCCCTCGTGGCTGCTTTTTCTCATGGTCTCTCGGATACAATCAAGGATGAGATAGCAGCCCGAGCATTTTGAGCAATATATCATTTAGTGACAACTTTGTGCAAAAAAAAAAAAAATGGTCTTTTTCCCACAACTTGTTTCACAATATAAAATATTCCATGGACTCGACATGCCTCTCAGCAAATAGCTTGGGGTGTCTGCTTTCCAAAATGGGGTCATTTGGAGGGGAGTTTGAACTGTCCTGGCATTTTATGCACAACATTTTAAAGCTATTTGCGCAGCGATTTTTCAAACGCATTTTTTGGGGAAAAAACACACTTTTTTTTTATTTTAATGCACTAAAACACACTATATTGCCCAAATGTTTGATGACATAAAAAAGATGATCTTAGGCCAAGTACATGGATACCAAACATGACATGCTTTAAAATTGCGCACAAACGTGCAGTGGCGACAAACTATGTACATTTTTAAAAGCCTTTACAGGTTACCACTTTAGATTTACAGAGGAGGTCTACTGCTAAAATTACTGCCCTCGATCTGACCTTTGCGGTGATACCTCACATGCATGGTGCAATTGCTGTTTACATTTGACGCCAGACCAACGCTTTGTTCGCCTTTGCGCGAGAGCAGGGGGGACAGGGGTGCTTTTTTTTTTGCTTTTTTTTTTTTTTCTTTTTATCTTATTTTAAAACTGTTAATTTTTTATTTTTTTTTTATCATTCTTATTGTTATGTTAGGGAATGTAAATATCCCCTATCATAGCAATAGGTAGTGACAGGTACTCTTTTTTTGAAAAAAATTGGGTTTATTAGACCCTAGATCTCTCCTCTGCCCTCAAAGCATCTGACCACACCAAGATCAGTGTGATAAAATGTTTTCCCAATTTCCCAATGGCGCTGTTTACATCTGGCGAAATCTAAGTCATGAAATGAGGATAAGGCCATGGAGGAGTATGTTGTAGACGCACTTTCTCGAGGTTTCATTTGCAAATCCTCGTTTCCTGCTGGTGCTGCTTTCTTTGTGAAGAAGAGTGATGAACTGAGACCTTGAATTGATTATAGGGGTCTCAATCATTTCACGATTAAGAATGCCTATCCGATTCTGTTGATTACGGAGTTATTTGATCGCCTCAAGGGAGCAACGGTTTTCGCGAAGCTTGATTTGAGAGGGGCATACAATCTTGTGAGAATTAAGGAGAGCGACGAATGGAAAACGGTGTTTAATACCAGAACAGGCTATTATGAGTACCTTGTAATGCCTTTTAGTCTTTGTAACGCCCAGACAGTTTGTGTCTGTCGTGTGCTTCAGAAACTAAGAGAGAACAATCTCTTGTAAATTGTAGAAGTGTGATTTCCATTGTAAACAGGGTTAAATTCCTGGGCTATGTCATTTCCACTGCTGGTTTTTTGATGGACTCAGAGGACCCAGTGGCCCCGACCCGTGGGTTTATGTCCTCTGCAGTGTTTTCTTGGCTTTGCCAACTATTATCAGAAGTTTATTTGTAACTTCTCGTCTCTGGTCAAGCCCCTGACTGATATGACCAGAGAGGACGGTATCCCACAGTGTTGATCTCCGGAGTCCATTAAGGCATTTGAGAGTCTCAAGGCTGCCTTTGTTTCTGCTCCTGTGTTGGCACATCCTGATCCTATGTTACCTTTTATCCTTGAAGTTGATGCTTCTGAGACTGGATTTGGCGCCCTTCTGTCTCAACGTCCTATCTCTAAGAGCGCTATGTTTCCTTGTGGCTACTTTTCCAAGAAATTGTCACTTGCGGAGTGCAATTACGAGATTGGTGACAGAGAGCTGTTAGCGATAATTTTAGCCCTGAAAGAATAAAGACATCTCCTCGAAGGTACCACTGTGCTGGTTCTCATTCTTACTGACCATAAGAATCTCACATTCTTTTCTGAGGCTAAACACCTCTCTCCTAGAAGGGCGCAATGGGCTCTTTTCTTGTCTAGTTTCAATTGCATTGTCTCATTCTTACCCGGTACTAAGAATATAAGGGCTGACGCTTTGTCACAACAATTTTCCTCCACTTCTAAGATGGAGTCCGTTCCGGTTCCTGTGATTGCTCCTGATCGTATTCTGGCTACGGTTCGCACCAGTCTCCCTTCTCCTTTGGGTGACAAAATTTTTGCTGCTCAGGTTCATGCTCTTCCTGAGAAACCGCTGCTTTGTCCCAGAGAGTCTCGGTACTGCCCTGCTCCATTCTCTCAAGGCTTCTGGCCACCCTGGGAAGAATCAACTCTTTTGGGCCATTTTCCAACAAATTTTGGTGGCCTTGTCTACGTGCTGATGTAATCACAGCAATGTCGCAGTCCCGCTAAAAATCACTGATCACCACCATTACTAGTAAAAAATAAATGTAAAAAATGCCATAAATCTATCCCATATTTTGTAGACTCTATAACTTTTGCGCAAACCAATCGATAAACGCTTTTTGGGATTTTTTTTGCCAAAAATATGTAGCAGAATACAAATTGGCCTAAATTGAAAAAAAGTTGCCGTATTGCAAAAAAAATGGGCTGGTCATTAAGGGAGCAAGTCTTTCCGGGTCTGAAGTGGTAAAAGCTGGGTTAGGTTATAAAAGAATATCCCAGGCTTTGAACATCTCACGAAGCACTGTTCAATCCAGAATCCGAAAATGGAAAGAGAATGGCACAACTGCAAACCTACCAAGACATGGCCGTTGTCCTAAACTGACAGGCCGGGCAAGGACAGTATTAATCAGAGAAGCAGCCATGGTAACTCTGGAGGAGCTGCAGAGATCCACAGCTCAGGTGGGAGAATCTGTCCACAGGACAACTATTAGTCGTGCACTCCACAAATCTGGCAAGAAGAAAGCCATAAGAAGTTCAGTTTGCGAGAAGCCATGTGGGGGACAAAGCAAACATGTGGAAGAAGGTGCTCTGGTGAGATGAGACCAAAATGTAACTTTTTGGCCTAAAAGCAAAATGCTATGTGTGGCGGAAAACTAACGCTGCACATCACCCTGAACACACCATCCCCACCGTGAAACCTGGTGGTGGCAGCATCATGTTGTGGGGATGCTTTTTTTCAGCAGGGACAGAGAAGCTGGTCAGAGTTGATGAGAAGATGGATGGAGCCAAATACGGGGCAGTCTTAGAAGAAAACCTGTTAGAGTCTGCAAAAGACTTGAAACTGGGACAGAGCTTCACATTCCAGCAGGACAACGACCAGAGCTACAATGGAATGATTTAGATCAAAGCATATTCATGTGTTAGAATGGCCCAGTCATTTTAAAAAGTTCAAGGAAATCTTAACTCCTAAACTATGATCATATATGAACGGAATAGGAATAAGCTGGGAGATGAGAAGGGAAGCACTAATGGCATCTATTACCATCATCCCAAAGGAGGGAAGAGACATCACCCTATGTTCAAGTTACAGGCCAATCTCATTATTAAATGCACTATTTCCAAAGTATTAGCTAGTAGTGGGATTCATCCCAGAAAGAGAAGGGAGAGATTATGGGGTAAGAACGTTACTTGCACTGCAAAAAATTGAAGAAGGAAAATACCCAGGGCTACGCCTCTCAATAGACACTGAAAAAGCGTTTCATAGGGTAGACTGGGGATTTATGATGAACACTGTGGAGGTAATGGGAGTAGGTCCAAAGATGATCCACTGGATCAAAGCTTTATACAATCAGCCAACAGCCAGGGTGAAGATCAATGAGATGTATAATGGAATGAGACAGGGGTGCCCCTTGTCACCCTTATTATTTGTCCTAGCGTTAGAACCTCTCCTAGCAGAGATCAGAAATAGCCCTGATATAGGAGGGATTAAGATTGGACATGAGGAGCACAAAATAGCGACGTATGCTGACGACATATTGTTCTATGTCTCCAGGCCAAGGATAACATTGCCAAACATAATGAATCTGCAAAAAAATACTATGAATACTTTTTCAACCGGATAGACTGCTGTCTTTATTCAAACTTACCAACTATGTTATATATGACAGACATAGAAGTATTTCTGTCTTTGACACTGTTTACATGTGGTTTTCGTTCACTGTTATCTAAAAGTTACAGTATAACACATTTTTTTCTTGCTATTTGTTCTGACACATAAAACAATTATTAAATTAGTGTATCAAGCTGATATTAGTAAAAGAAAACTGATGCTAAAGCATGCATTAATTTAAGTTCTGTATAATTAGAATACATTGAGAGTGCTGACATTTTAAAGAAGTTTTCATGTAAGTTTAAGAAGAACTAATTAAACCCACTAACAAATAAAATGCTGTTTATCAGCACAATAAAGCCATGGTTTAATGGAGCAAATGTAATTGCTGGATTTTTATTGTTTTTTCCCTCTTTTTTAACTATCCACATATATTTTATTTATTTTTGCTCTGAACAAACATATTTTTTTTCACAATACCAATTAAAGACTGACAGATTATAAACTATGGAAAGATGCTGCTTTTTATTATCTTGCCTTCCTCTGCAGTTGCGGTTTTGTGCTTAAACTAACAAAAGTCCAAGCACGATATATTCCACCTTTAATAAGTTGAGTCTGCAACATAGGGAGCTTTATTATATCTCATTGTGAATTCCACCAAGTATTGCAAAAATAAAAGGTTAAAGAAAATGTTACATTTCCATCCTTTTCGTCTTGCTTGAAATGCTTAGTCTAACAAAGCTGGATGGTGATACGTTTTAAACAAGTCAACCTTTCTTTAGTGCAAAGACCAAAATCCCTTTATCCAAGTGGATTTACACAACACGTATCAAGAAATCTCTAAACGCCAGTGAGGTTGAGTGGGGAAAAAACAACATTGCAAGCCCTAGAGACTGTCATGTTTCTGGTATATAACATAGTTCATAAACACATTGGAGTTCACAAATGGTCATTTAACAAGCACTTACAGGTTGGTTGACATTGAAAAATTATTTTGTAACCCTCCTTTTTTTATTTTTGCAAACTATTGCAATAAGGATGGACGTGTGTGGTTACAGTGGGGCATTGTTATGCTGCATGTGCATTGTTACACAATTTGAAAAATATCAGTTTTACTTCTGTTGGGACCAATTAATTTGTCTTTGTATTCCCACAAAGCTTTCAGCTTTTAAAAGTGCCAAGGTCTGCAGGGATTAGTTGAACATTCTGAACCGGAAAGGGCATCAGCGTTTTGAAAAAAAAAACATATACAATGCTATTAAAAGAATTGTATGGCTAAAATATAAAATTCATTTTTAGTTATTTGCTATATAATAATATGGAATTATAAACCATAAACAAAGTAAACTGGCACTTGACAGTGTGACATTGATACAGTTTTCATGAAGGTTTAGCTTTTAATTTCTTTTCTTGACAACTTTTTTTACAATTATGTTTTGATGGGCCAATACATATAACTGTGGTTTCAGTAAAAGCTTACCTTGGTTCTGCATTTTGGGACTGTTCACAAAAACATATGCTGATTGTTATTTACCAGTTACATGCTCCTAATGGTCTTCCACATGAAAACATCAAAAAGCTATAGGTTTACACATACACAAAATTTACATGGCAGCCAAAACATGTAAAAAATGACTGTAGAATTTTGTTTCAGAAAGGTATTTGGTTGCCTTTAGGGGTGAATTTGGAAGGACTCTGTTGGAGAAAATGGAGAATTTAGGCCATACTTTATCATTTTCTATCCAGACCTGTTAACTGTGGGTTTGAGCGTAATCTTTGTTAGTTGAATTTGATTTACAAGTGCTATTTCTCAGCCTGGTATGTAACTATGTTACATGCATTTACTTAAGGCTGATTTCTCTTTGTAAATGACTTTAGAAGGAAATTTGATCACTCAAAGTTCTTCACATTGTCAGGAGTGCCATACACAATTGAGGCAAGATAGGTTCGCGCTCCCAACTAAGGCGCGCTGTGTCCCTGGGACACGGCGCAACCCCAATCTCAGTAAAGAGCTTATGACGCGGCTCTTTACTCATATCATCGGCTGTGTCCAATCACAGCCGTGCCGGTAATCGGCTCTGCTCGCCTCACACTGACAGTGTGTGAGGAGAGCTGATCAGTGGCATCTCCTCACAGGGGAGAATGTACAGATAATCAGGGCACTGATAATCAGTGCATTAATTATCAGTGCAGCCCCAACAGTGCCCATCAGTGATGCCAGTTAGTGCCCATCAGTGCCGCCTATCCATGCAACCTATTTCCCATAAGTGTTGCGTATCAGTGCTGCGTATAGTGCCCATTTGTACTGCATTTTAGTGCCACCTCATCAGTGCCTATTAGTGCAGCCCCATCAGCACACATTGGTGAAGGAGAAAAATTACTTACAACATTTTTGGACAGAAACACTGTCAGAAAAACTTTTTTTTTTAATTTTTAGTCTTTTTTAGCAAAACAAAATATAAAACCCAATGGTGATTAAATACCACCAAAATAAATCTCTATTTGTGGGAAAAAATAAGATAAAAAATTAATTTGGGTACAGCATTGCATGACCGTGCAATTATCGTTCAAAGTGTGACAGTGTTGAAAGCTGAAAATTGGTCTGGGCAGGAAGGGGGTGAAAGTGCCCTGTAGGCAAGTGGTTACAGAACAGATCTTTTTGGGTATTTGCAACATATTTGCCAACTTCAGTATTCCCCTTTTCATCTAAAGCAGCCAGGATAGTACAGAATAGTATTAACAGCTACATAGTAGAGTATTCTATATAATACACTACATGAAAGAATGAGCATTGTCCATATCGTTGGACCATAATTATCTTTTTTTTTGCAAGTAAAGGGTGTTCCAATCCAGACATCCAATGCATCAAACTACTGCCAAAACAGAAACAATAAATGACACTTATTATTGCTCCTACCCAGCCCCATCTGGCTGCTATGGTTGAACTAGGCTCATGTCTCTAGCAGTGGACCATTAGTATACCAGAGCCCCTATTGTATAAAACCCCTCTGATTCTTACTGGGCCACAACTACTTCTTCCTGTTGTGTTGTGCCAGAAAAACACAGTGTCACCTCACGTTAGGCATATTAGCATATAGGCTTACTGGTACCTATGCCCATTTGAAGAATCAACACTTGTTTTTTAGTCACAGGCACAGTATTACATACCTTTGGTGGTGTGTGCATGTATATGATTGGCATACCATAAAAGGCACTATTTATGGTTGCATTCACATGTAATGTCTAAATAGGGTAGGTCCACCTACCAACACTATCACTATTTCTTATTTTTATTATTTTTTAATTAGCATTTTTCACAGACGTGGAGGGAGAGGTGCTACTTCACGGTTGTTTGTTATTTATTTATACAACTTACCTGGGTGGGGCTACTCGCCGTGGAACTTGTATATCGGTCCCAACCATTACGGGTACCTTATATCACTCACCTGCCCAACCAAACTTTAGGGAGCGCCATTACCCCATCGATATATATATACTCAATTCCGAAACACCTTGGGGAGTTTCTTTAGGGGGGCTGCATACCTGTACACCTGTCCTAAGCGCAGTCATTACACTTTTCTCAAATATTAGCATGACCTGTCATTACTGTCTATGAGAGGTAGTAATAACAAATGATACATAAATCTGATCATAGCAATTTTTTCTTAGTTTCCACAGGAGAGACTGGATGATTCATAGAAAAACAAAGTAAAAAAAAAAAAACTGCAACATGTAGTCTTGTTTTCTTTGTTGTGCAATGACCAGGTTGGACTTCATGAACAATGGTGCAAAGTCTGCTGAATTTAACTCTTGGGACACAGATTTTTCTTTGGCTTTGCTGTTACCTCTTCATAAAAGAGGGTGCTTTATACCTGCATTAGATGCACTTTTTTTTTCTTAAATGCTGCTTTGTTGGATATATAAATATGAATAAAATTGACAAAACCTTTTCCATACAGTAAAGCAATCCCTAAAAATCAGTAATATTTCTTCTTCATGTACAGTTTTCTTCAGACGAGGAAAGGGGGTATGACAGACAGTGCCAACACAACCATCTAAAAACCGCCAGGATGGAACATCTGCAGCCCTGTTCAATCATGCAGCCCAGTCTGCAAGATTAGTTTGAGGGCTGCAAAATTAATAGGGGATGTGGCTTCAGTGCTGGCTGTAACTCCCTCTTGGGAACACCTATAAACTGGGCTTCAGCTTGGGGCTATTATCACAGGCGGAAATAAAGCATTTCTTTGTAGAACTACTGCACAGTGCTATGTGTACTGGATCCTCTGGGGATACAACAATGGCTTAGGCTAGGTTCACACATGTTTGACTGCGGTTTGCAGTCTGGAGTCTGTTGTGGGTTTGTTCACCGGTTCATGTGCGAGTTTATACTTGAATTCATACCTAAACCAGACCCAAAATTGCACAGGACCCTTTTCAAAAATGGACTGCGGCTGCCCCCAGATATGTGTGAACCGGGTTTTAATGTTAAAAATGTATCCAATTCGCATATATGTGAGCCAAACTTTATGGTGATAATTCTTCTTTAACCAATTTCTCTGCAAACATCTCAGACCGCTGTAATGTTTAGAAAATGATCTTATTACCTGAGCTCCTGGGAGATGCAGGAGATTCATATCATTACTGACCTCTACCTATCTCAGACTATTATAATTGTCCACTCTGATCTTGTTTGGCTGGGCTTCTCCTATGGGTCACAGGAGTTCGACCCATTTTGCACTCCTGTGACCCGTTTTCAGCAGAGAAAGTCTGCTCTCTGCTGACGTCACTGGAATCAGTCCAGGCACCGTGTTATCCCGGCAAAGTCTGGATCTGCCAGGTGCCTGGACTGATGTCTGTCTCAGCCTCTCAACGAACCGCTTAGAGCCTGAGACGCCCGCCCCTCCACAGCTCAGCGCTCCAGTGAGCGTGATGGAGCAGAGAGGAGAACTGCTGATTGACAGTCAGCAGCTGTCTGCCCGGGGAGCTGAGAGAACCGAGCCATCGTTGATGTTTGATCGCTCGGTTCTCAGTGTAGAGGCGGCAGGGGACAGATGTAGCATTGGACCGATGCCGCATCCACCTAGGTAAGTATGATTATGGGGAAAAAAAAATCCCATACTTCTTTTTTAAGGGCTTGTTCACATGGTGCGGTGACTGATATTTTCCACATTTGAAGAACCCCAGTAACAGCTAGAGCACATAGAAAGCCTTTGTTTTTTTTAGGTGCCTTGGTCGCACTGCAATTCAGCCTGGAAGTGCGGTGCAAGGAACGGTAATAAAATGCAGACATGCTGTATTGTATTTCAGCATACTGGATGGTACTACATGTCTACTGCATGGTAGCACAATGCACTGCGGTGTGGTGACATGAATAAAGTGTCACTTTCTATGCTTCAAACAAAGGTGCCAAATAAAAATGAACTCTGTGATGCGGGACTTATTATTGAACTAACAGGAGTTTCAAAATTAAAGTGATACTAAAGTCACGTTTTTTTAGTTAAAAATACAAACTGTTAAAAACAAAATGTTATACTTACCTGCTCTGTGCAGTGAATTTGCTCAGAGCAGCCCAGATCCTACTCTTCTCTAGTCCCTCTTCGGTGCTTCTGGCCCTCCCTCCTATTGAGTGCCCCCACAGCAAGCAGCTTGCTGTGGGGGCACCCGTGCTGAGCCACAGCTCTTTGTGTTCATTCAGACACAGAGCCATGGCCCGGCTCCACTTCCTTTCTCTCCGCATTGGCTGACTGACTTTGATAGCAGCGTAAGCCAGTGGAGCTGCACTGCTGTCTCAGCCATTGAGGAGGTGAGTCCTGGGCAGCCGAGACGCTTGTGGACATCGCTGGACAGACACGGGCTCAGGTAAGTATTAGGGGGGCTGAGGGGGGCTGCTGCACACAGAAGGTTTTTTATATAAATGCATTGAATGCATTAAGATAAACCTTCTGCCTTTACATTCACTTTAAAGCATTTAACCACTTGCCGACCAGCCTCCGTCATTATACGGTGGCAGGTTGGCACGATCCCGCGAACCGTCGTAGCTGTACATCGGTCCCTTTAATCGGGATAGCAGATGTGCCCGCTGCACAGCGGGGGTGCCGAAGCCTGTGACCAGCGGTCGCGATGACCGCCTGCCACGAGTGATCGTGGGCATGAGAGGCAGAACAGGGACGTGTGTGTGTAAACAGTTCTGTGAGGATGGAGAGAGAGATTGTGAGTTTCTACGAGCTGGGAACCACGATCTCTCATCTCCTATAGTCAGTCCCCTCCCCCACAGTTAGAACACACATAGGGAACACAGTTAACCCCTTAATAGCCCCCCTAGTGTTAACCCCTTCCCTGCCAGTGGCATTTATACAGCACTGATCCCTGTATAATTGTCAACCCAAAATGTGTCAAAAGTGGCCAGTATGTCCGCCATAATGTCGCAGTCTCGATAAAAATCTCAGATCGCCGCCATTACTAGTAAAAAAAAAAATTAAAATGCCATAAATCTATCCCCTATTTTGTAGACGCTATAACTTTTGCACAAACCAATCAATGTACGCATTTTGCGATTTTTATTACCAAAAATATGTAGAAGAATACATATCGGCCTGAACTGAGGAAAAAATGAACTTTTTTTAAAAAAATTGGGGATATTTATTACAGCAAAAAGTACAAAATATTGTGTGTTTTTTCCAAAATTTTCCAAAAGCTCTATTTATGAGGGGAAAAAGGGACGTCAATTTTGTTTGGGTACAGCGTCAAAAGACAGCGCAATTATCAGTTAAAGCGACGCAGTGCCGTATCGCAAAAAGTGGCCTGGTCATTGAGCAGCCAGATCTTCCGGGGCTGAAGTGGTTAAAAATCACTGTGCCACTGATTCTGTGTTATTACAGAGCTGTGTTAAACAGAGGTCAACTAGTTTAAACTAGGAAGCACTTTTAATGAGGAACTCATTTAATTTGGCTAGACTCTTTGTCAGTTGTCAATGCTGTAGTTTTAACTAGATTATTGCACAATATTGAATAGCAACCTTACATGCATGGCTTTATGTTTTAAACCAGCGGTCTCCAAACTACGTGGGTCAGATGCAGCCCTTTGCTTGCCTTTATCTGACTCCTGGGGCACTGCTCCTGCCACTAATACAAGGCACTGTTGCTCCCACTGATATCAAGCACTATTCCTTCCACAGACACCAACAATAAGGCACTATTTCTTCCACTGACACCAACGATGGGATACTATTTCTTCCACTGACACCAATGAGGGGACACTATTTCTTCCACTGACACCAACAATATGGCACTATTTCTTCCACTGACATCAGTGATGGGACACTATTTGATATACTAAAGGCAAATTCACTCTGCACTACAAGTGCACCTGTAGATCTGAGGGGAAGATCTGAAATGAGGGGAAGCTCTGCTGATTTTATCATTCAATCATGTGCAAGCTAAAATGCTGTTTTTTATTTTCCTTGCATGTCCCCCTCAGATCTACAGCAACTGCACTTCCAAGTGCACTTTCAGTGCAAAGTGGATTTGCCTTTAGTAAATAACCCCCTATAACTTCCGCTGACACCAGTGATGGGGAACTATTCCTCCTCATACCGACCACTGATTCTGAGACTTTCTGTACTCACTGACCACAGTCCAGCCCCCCTAAGACCTGAAGAACGTTAATCTGGCCCTTTGTTGGAGACATCAGTTTTAAACCATTCTGAAGTGGAGGACTTTAGTTATTTGCATCACTGTTTTAGTATCTTAAAGCTTTTACCTTGCTAGAATTATTCATTAGAAACATTCTTTGCTTATATTTTTCATCAATTATGCTGTGTCTTGATTCCATTTTATTTGGCCCTGTATTTTTTTTTTTAAGTCTAAGAACGTTTATTAAACCATGTTTTTTTTTTTTTTAATAACACAACCCGCAAATAAACCGTAATATTTTTCTACACTCTTTACAGCAAATGTATGACATCGTTATATAATTACAGGTGTTATTTACCAGCCTGTTTGTGATCATTTTTTTCTGTAGCTGAATTGCTAGAAACCTATGATATTCTAGAAATTGTAACATCAAGCCAGAAATTGTGGTTCTGTCACTTCAGAATAAAAAGGACATTTAAATTGCGTTCTCAGAAAATCATGCTTATTATCTGTGCTTACATTTCTCTAAAGAGCCCATGATATCATTGAAAGGCTTCATTCTGATTAGGAAGTTTTTATCTTTGCCCATTGTAGTGGAAAAGAACTGGAAACATTGTGCAGCTGCAGAGCTTCAAAAATGCTCTAGTTCTGTCCAGTGCTTAGTTGTTAATTAAACCTTAAACAACATATCGGTAAACATTCTAGGATGGTTTCAAGATGAACTGAATAACTGGTTTTTGTTTGTATTCCGCTAATTACAGCCTCTACATGGCACATAAAAGATATATTTAAACAGCTGTATCTACTAGCAATGATAAAATGTTAATGGTTGGCTTGGAAACGTCCTCCTTTTGTTTGTTTCTGGGCCCAGAGGTATGCGTAATCATTAATAATATCTAATTAGCAGCTATGTTTAGTTGAACAGGTAGTAAAAATAATACTGGCACAAACCTGTTCACCTGTAATGGAGCATTTAATGGGCAAGAGCACTATTATTTGGCTAACCTTTTTCTTTCTGTCCATTAATCAGTGTTGTTATACATACTATTATTTTTTTCTGTCCTTTGTCTGCTTGAAGCATTTGTGTGTTTGTCAGAGTTTCCTTTGTTTTACAATTCATTTTACCATTGTCAAGATATTTTTTAAAGGAAAAGTTCACCTTTTGGAGCATGTTACATGTTCCTCCCATATTTATGTTGGAATATTTAACATGCTCCAGCAACCAATTTGCCCAATTTCCCCCACGGTGTGACTGCAGGCAGGGGATCTTCTCCCTGCACCCTCTGTCACTTTTAGAGTGTGGCTGTGTGGGGCTCTTGTGAATTAATCCACTACAACTGCTGTCATCCACTGCAACTGACCACTTGTAGTTTTGAATGAACTGCGAGGGCGCTGACGAGTGCTCTCCAATTTCATTCACAAGCCTTGCAGCTTGTATGCAGATATGAGCTGAAAGCTTGCAGGGCTTGTCTGCAGAAGTCTGATATTGCACCCATGATCCTCTGGTCATGGGGGCAATGCTTTCCTGGCTCCTGCAGGAAAAAAAATAATAAATACACATTTTTGTTTCTGCAAAAATGTGTGCTTTTATTATTCTTAGTAAAAAAATGAGCTTTGCCTTTAAAGAGAAGTGTATAGCCATGCTGACCCTACTGGTTATACTAAGAGAGAGGAGAGGGTGAAGAAACTGGACATAAAAGGTGGCAATGTCTTGGGAAAAAAATAACATTTGGGGCTAGTTTTACAACCCGATTCAATGTTCTCAGTGACAACAGACGGTTTTATTTGTATGTCATATATAAATATTAGAACACCACTTGTTCCGGCCCAAAACAGTAAATCAGACAACTATTGCTGCATGTCTACAGCCACCTTTGGTCTTTCCATGCGATGATACAGAGTTTTTGTTTTGCAGATAATAAGTGGTGAGACTCCTGACTGTACGCATCTTGTTTAATTTAGCTGGATTTTTTTTTAGAGGTGCTTCTATCAGAAGAATTATTTACTACATCATTATATATCATATTTGTCTCTGAAAGCAGCATTACTTGTTTTTATTGGGCATACATGGTTACTCTAAAAATAAATTTTAGACACGCAAGTAGTTGAAGCTTTTTAAAGGTTATAACAAAAAATCTGTTTATTACTACAGTTTATGCTTTTTTTTCCCCCTGCGTTATCCATTTGTATGTGTTTTAGTTTTATCAGTTAGTGTGCTGCCTGCATGCTCTTTGCTTAAGCTTGATGTTATTAACTATGTAAGTAGGACCATTTATTAACTTTAGGCTGGGTTCACACTAGTCACGGTTCTGAGCAAGGGGTCCGGTGTGTCCCTGTTCTCCGTTTCAGGTGCAAATTGGGTCCAAACGGACCAGAAGATGCACAGGACCCTTTTCCAGTGCGGACCCCGGCCGTACCGGAGCTGTGTGAACCGGCTCCATTGAGAGCTGGGTACATTCTACTGCCATGCGAATTGGATGCGGAGAGGTCCACATCCAATTTGCATCTGTGTGAACCCAGCCTAAAACTGATTTTTGCACGTTACATTAAAGCATTATTAAAGGCAATTTTATTTAAACTAAAATAATAAAACATTTTATACTCAATCTAGCCCCAAACCTCCTCTTCTGGGGTCACACTCTAGCTCTCTAGGCTCTTCTGTGTGTGCCCCCAAAGCAATGCTATGGGGGCAGATGTGCAGACTCGCTCCTAAGCCGGGCTCTCTCTCCATAGACACACACAGTGTGGCTCAACTCCACCCCCACCCCAGGTAAGTATTTTGTGGGTAGGGGGGAGCTAACACTAGAACATTTTTCACTTAAATACATAGAATGCAATAAGGTAAAAGAACCTTAAGCCTTTAGAACCACTTTAATGCATACTATTAGAGCAGGTGTAACAAACTTGAACCCTTCCCTGCGGCCAGCTGAAGGTCCCCTTTCCCACTGAAGATGTGTGAGCAGTAAGACATGTCTGTAGAATAAAAGGTGGTGGTGGGCAGGCAGGAGACACAGCCCCAGCTAAAAGTGGGAGGGCACAGTAGTCAGCATGACCACTGCTCCATGCAGAGAGTGACAGGTGGTGGGGTAGGCACTATAGTCAGTGTGGCTGCAGCTCTACAATGATGTTGGTTAGACAGGGTGTAAAGGTGTTTGGCAGTACATTTGAGCTGAAAATGGTGGTGGGCAGTAAAATGGAGCTGAAGATATTGGTGGGCAATGAACAAAGTTTCTTTATTGTACATCACGGGACACAGAGACACAGTAATTACTGTATGGGTTATATAGGCACCTTCAGGTGATGGACACTGGCACACCCTAAACAGAAAGTTTAACTCCCTATATAACCCCTCCCCTTACCGGGAGTACCTCAGTTTTTTCGCCAGTGTCTTAGGTGTTGGTCATGAGTAAAGATGTGCTGTGCTCCACTGGATTATTCCGTTGCTGGGGCAATCTATGGAACCTGGATCCAGTCAAAGTGTTTTTTCAGGCCGAATTGAATGGTACCCGGGCCTCGTGTTGGAAGAAACACGTTTTTTGCCTGTAACACTTCTCTTTTTAGAGAGCTGGACCCCGGGATCCAGTGCTTTGATCCAGCACCTCGCCATATTTCCTGGCGAGGTGCTTTACGGGTCCAAGGGTGTGGATCCCCTGATAAAAAGGGCCCCGGTCCTTGAAGGTTTTTGTAACGGAGCCCATGGTGAGTGGTGAAGTGTGGGTCTGTCTGGTTTACCACAGAACCCTGCAGCTGGATAAGGTAAGTAGAGATTCCTAAGGAATTTTTCTAATTCTTATGGGGTTTCTCCTTTAAGAAAATGTTGTCATGCCTAAAGTCGCCACTGGGGGCTGTCAAGAGCACGTACCTGCTTGTCAGTCTCGCTCTGTGTCAGTACAAGCTGCATGCTTCCTCCAGTCCCAAGCCTCAGGTAAGATGTTGGAAGGGGGGCTTTTCTTTTAGACATCCCCCACCTGGACAGTATTTCCCTCTTTCTCTCCAGGAGGCAGCGTGGACCAGTCAGCGGTATGACGTGGCGCTCACACCGCCACCACCATAGCACGGCGATTCTCTTCCAGCAGCTCTCCTCCTCTCCTCCACCCCAGCCCCCCTACATGCCGATCCGGTCGGATTGGAGCCCCATTCGCGCAGGAAAGGAATCTTTTTTGAAAAGAGTGGGGGGGGGGCGCGGTGGGAAGTCGGAAAGAGGGGGGCGGAGCTTAGCGCGCTGCTGACGTGCCTCATCGTTCACAATGCAGGGGCTTTGTAGGCTATAAGTGCACCTTTTACAGGTGCATTCAGCTGATGGAGGGACACAGAGCAGACAGGGGCATGTGAGTATTGGTGACACAGGCATTCCCAAGGCACATTTACTTAGTATCAGGCTGAGCTTTAATAGCAGCAGCAGTTGCTGAACTACTTGCTCAGCAGTGGGTGCATTTTTGGTAGTACCTCTGCATTTCTGCTTAGCATTATGAGCAGAAGGGGAGGTACAAATACCCCAAAGAACAGGGGCTCAAAGGGATCCCCCCCAGGCTCTTAGGAGCCTGCCTCTGCAAGGCCATTCCCCCCTGAAAGGCCTAGGGAGGCTGGTCAGAGTGAGCCATCGGGGTTGTTAGGGGTTGCAACTGCTTCAGGCATTTCAGCCCCTGTATATATTACTGAGGAGGTTTTCTCCTCAGCCATGATTGGATTGTAGGAAAGATTATCTTTAAAAGCATCTTCCCAGAGTGGGAGAAAACGCATTAGGTCCCCTTCTACCACCCAGGTCCCTCAAACAGAGGAACAGTAGGAAGGGGAAGACGAATCCCCCTCAGGGGACCATGAAGAGACTGATGAATCCTCTTCTGAGTGATTAAGTGGGGAAGGACCTTCTTCAGCTTCACAAGCTGAGAAATTGCTGGTGCAATCTCTTACTGAAATGGTCCATTCCACATTTAAGCTACCCTTAACTGAGTCGGTTGAAAAGCCCACTTCTTGTTTGGGTTCACTAAAGCCTCCTCAAGCTTTGCATGCCTTTCCTGTCCATTCATTGCTGGAAAAGCTTATGTATTCTGAGTGGGATCACCCAGATAAGCATTTTTTCCCTCCTAAAAAGTTTTCAACACTTTATCCTATGGAGGAAAAGTTACAAAGATGTGGGTTATACCAGCAATTGATGCTGCTATATCCTCTGTAAACAAAAGTTTGACTTATCCGGTTGACAATGCTCAAATGCTTAGGGATCCAACTGATAAAAAATTGGAATTCCTGTTAAAAAACATTTTTTCTGAACAGCAGGCCCAGGATTTAGCCGAGCTGCCAGGGGATTTATGTTTTGCAATTGATGCAATCAGATTCTATTCTTCAGACCTCTCGCCTTATGCTTGGGTTGGTGCATGTGCGTAGAATCTTATGGCTGAAAAGTTGGTCAGCCTAAGCGCCATGCAAAAAGCTCCTGGCTGGATTTCCTTTCCGCGGTGAAAGGCTGTTTGGGGATGATTTGGACAAATATATCCAAAAGATATCAAGTAGGAAAAGTACCCTTTTGCCAGTTAAGAAAAGGAGTAAACGTCCCTCATTTAAACAGGCTCTTTCTCCATTACCAGGGACATCAGCCTCCAGGAAGTCGCGAAGGCCTCCACCGTCATGTTCAAGAGGTAAGCCTCAGGGTCAACCCCAGGGACAAAGGAAGTCCTGTGGAGGAAACCTGCAATACAAAACGCTAAAGCCTCTTTATGAAGGGGCGCCCCCGCTCGCTCGAGTAGGGGGAAGACTGCAGTTCTCAAGGGTCTGGCAGGAGGAGTTTCGAGACAAATGGCTGGTCTCCACAATAGCTCTAGGTTACAAACTAGAGTTCCGAGAGTTCCCGTCTCTTCGCTTCCTCAGGTCAAATCTTCCCAAAGATCCAGAGAAAAAGAAGCCTCTCCTTCAAGTGTTAGACCGACCTTTTGTCACAAAAAGTGATCATGGTGGTCCCCATGGAAGAGTAGGGGTTGGGGTTTTATTCAAAACTTTTCATGGTGCCAAAACCAAATGGAGATGTCAGACCCATTCTAGATCTCAAAGATCTAAACCGGTTCCCAAAAATCTGCTCTTTACACATGGAATCAATCCGATCAGTAGTCTCCATCCTACAAGTAGGAAAACTTCTGGCGTCAAACGACATCAAGGATGCATACCTGCATGTACCTATTTTTCCCGCTTATCAGAAATATCTGTGTTTCGAAGTGGAAAAATTTCATTTTCAGTTTGTAGCTCTGCCTTTCGGTCTAGCTACTGCACCTTGGGTGTTTACGAAACTTCTGGCCAGATTAAGTACTCAAGGTATAACAATTATAGCATACCTAGACGACCTGCTCTTGATAGACTGGTTGGTAGCCCGCTTAGACCAAAGCATGGTCACCACAGTCAACTACCTGGAATACCTAGGTTGGGTCCTCAACCTAGAGAAATCTTCTTTAAAGCCAGTAAGAAGACTAGAGTACTTGGGTCTGGTTACAGATACAGTCCAGAAGAGGGTGTTTTTACTCCAGGCAAAGATCAGCGCCATAGAGGAGCTGGTTCAGGTGGTCAGGGCAAAGAAGGGTCCTTCTATTCGCCTTTGCATGAGGTTGTTGCGAATGGTGGTGGCTTCATTCGAAGCATTTCCCTATGCTCAGTTTCATTCGAGACTGCTGCTGCAACAGTATCCTGTCTGCCTGGAACAAGAAGGTCCAAGCGCTAGATTTTCCAATGCATTTGTCGCCAAAAGTGCGCCAGAGCCTCAGTTGGTGGAAGATATCCGAGAATCTGCGGAAGGGGAAATCCTTCTTACCAGTTACCTGGAACATATGCCAGCCTTTCGGGTTGGGGAGCAGTCCTGGAAGAGGTGACTGTCCAAGGGAAATTGTCTAGAACCGAAAGGACCTTGCCCATCAACATTCTAGAGATTCGGGCAGCGCACCTAGCCCTAAAGGCGTGGACATTCAGGTTGTGGAATTGTCCTGTCAGGATTCAATCCGACAATGCCACAGCAGTGGTTTATATCAATCACCAAGCTGGCACCAGAAGTCATGCAGCCCAGGGAGAGGTAAACCATATACTAACCTGGGCAGAAAAGCATGTGCCGTGCATATCGGCAATCTTCATTCCAGGGGTGGAGAATATGCAGGTGGACTACTTAAGTCACCAGGGGGAATGTTCCCGGGGGAATGGTCTCTTCACCCGACATCTTCCTGGCTATATGCCAAAGATGGGGGATCCCGGATGTTGATCTGTTTGCGTCCAGGTTCAACAACAAAGTCGTCAACTTTGTGTTAAGGACAAGAGATCCATTCTCATACGGAACAGATGCATTGGTGACCCCGTGGGATCAGTTCTCACTGATTTATGCATTCTCTCCTATTCTGCTGCTACCCCGACTATTTAGGAGGATCAAGCAGGAAAGGAAGTCAGTAGTTCTTGTGGCCCAGAAGATCTTGGTATGCAGAGATCATAAATATGGCGGTAGGGGCCCCATGGACCCTACCACCATGTCCAGATCTGCTATTGCAGGGACCAGTGTTCCATCCTACCTTACAAACACTAAATTTAACGGTTGGGCTATTGAAACCCACAGTCTGAAGAATCGTGGGCTTTCAGACTCCGTGATATCTACATTGATTAATGCAAGGAAGCCAGCTTCCAGGGTCATTTATTATAGAGTCTGGAAGCCATATGTTTCCTGGTGTGAATCCAGGGGTTGGCATCCTAGAAAGTATGTTATAGGTAAAATCCTTGCCTTTCTGACAATGAAAATGGCCTTGAGTACTATCAATGGCCAGAATAACTAATGGAAGGGTTTCCGCGCTCACGGACCTAAAAGGCTTGCAGCCTCCCCTTGCACTTACCCCCGAAGGAGTGAGTTAAATAATAGAGAGAAATTGATTAGGGGTGGGTGGCGCTACCTTATCAGGGTACCTTGATTTATAATTTAATGAACCTCAAAGGAATCAGAAAAAATATAATAATAAATGCACCCCTTTTATCCCTCATTAGGTAGTGGATCTAGATGTCCAGCGTTACCTGAGTGGACTGTACTAACAGGTCATTCTCATACCTACATGCAGGTGTGCACCATGTGGTTAATCAACACAAATTAATTAAGTGACAATTAATAAAAAGTCATTAGTGACAAACCAAACCTAAATAAAGTAAATAAAATTAAATAAAACACCACGGTACAAACTTATATTGATCCCCAAATGTGTCCAAATATACTTATAAGCATAAAAGTGAATTTGAATAGTCCCAATATTAGACATATAGTGCAGGGTTGCACATTAGATAATATAAAGCTGGTGGAAAATTAATAAAAAAATGATGAACAACTTAGTGGAAAAAATTGATGAGAAAAAATATAGTGTAGGAAGTGTAACAAAGTCCAGTAGCAGTAAGTGAAAAACGTCTGTGATAGGTGACTTTCGTGAACACAGCTGATCAGATCCAGTGACTTGCGGTGCTCCCCCTCACAGATCCCCACTCACCAGCTCCCTGCACCCCTGCAGGGGTAATAGGCATGTAGTAGTAGACACCAATAAGATGTGTATGGGTCCTCAGGATCCACCGCTCCAGCTGTGAGATGTCCTTCAGTATATCCTCATAGAGAAGAAACAGGGCTCTATAGTGTGATACTTTTTAGGTAGTTTATTTATCACAACAGTACAAAAATAACCAAATGAATAAATAAAAAAGTTTAAAAACCAAGCAAACAGTCACACAGCGTGTAAGCTGTAGCGTATGGAGAGTGCGGGGCGTCTAGAACCATCAGCTGCGCAGCTCCATGGCTCAAATCTGCAAGGCCGCAACTTGGTCTTCAATCCATACATTCACCAGAATTTATCAGGTAGATGTAAGAAGGCATGAGGATATCACCTTTGGGCGCAGTGTGCTGCAGGCAGCAGTATAGGTCCCCAGGTCTGATTGCACCCTACTTTTGTTTGTGTCTCCCTCCCCTCAGATAGCATTTCTCTGGGAAATCCCATACAGCAGACATGTCCAAAGTCCGGCCCGCACGCCAATTGCGGCCCGCATTCTGGTTTCAAACGGCCCCACTGGTAATTATGATACTTATATCTTTTGTGGCCCCCAACAAATCCCTGAGTGCCGTGGGGGCCACAAAAGATATATACAGTATTTATCGGCGCTGCATCGGAGGGGACAGGGATTCAGTTTGAGGAAGTGGTTTGACATCCAGGCTGATATGTCTGTTAGTAAATCAGTGATGCGTGAGGAGATTGATGAGGACAAGGACAGAACTCTCCAACTCCTCTTACCCCAACGGTAGGAGGAGTTGGAGAGGAGGAATTGGAGTTTTAAGTGACACTGAAGGTGCTAAGAATTAGGTAAGATTCGAACCAACGGAGGGTGCGGCCATGGAGACCAAGCAAATTGAGGTTTTTTTTGAGGAGGGGGTGACCAGCTGTATCAAAAGCAGTGGAAAGGTCCAAGAGTAAGAAATAATGACCATTGGTTTTGGCTGTTAGTAAGTCGTTTGTGAGTTTTAGGAGGGCAGTTTCTGTGGAGTGCTCTGGGCGAAATCCAGACTGAAGGGGATCCAAGAAGGTTATTCTCAAAGAGGTAGTCGGTTGTAGACTAAACATCTACAACCGACTGAGATTTAAATATCATCTTAAGATATAGTATGTATTAGTGTTAAATACCTGTGAATTTAGATGTATAAAACATTTCAGATTAAATGTACTATTGATTGTAAAGGCAGTATTTATTGCTAGGTTTTCTTCTCTTCTCAAAGGTTTCACTATGAGTTGATTATGATTCTATAGAGTTGCTTGACAGGACTCTATGCTGAATAACTTCATGTTAACAGCAGGGAATTCTAAACAGTTATGCAGATACCCAGGAAAGTTATGACTCTGTACATAGAATGGTCACCATTGATGCTTTAGAGCGAAATTCCTAACTGTGTATTGGAATTTTCAGATTTTTCACCTTGTAGCTTAAAGCACAAGGTGAATGGTGAACTGAGTACAGAAAATGCATGTGGTAAAATGTGTATTCTTGTATTTCATTTTTGGTTCTCTATGTCTGTATTGTTCTGTGTTATTAAATTTGATATAATCCTGGCATTTTTAACACCTTAACCCCCTAAATTCTTTTTTTTTTTTTTAGTATGTAATAATGATTTTTTTTTTAACCTGACAAATAATTTGTAATTGTGCATAGTTGTCAGTCTTGTTATCTAGGCACCTTTTCATACAGCATAGCCAGGTTCATCCAATCCTAAGATTTACAGAGCACATCCCTACCTCTCTCCTCCTATCAGCATACCCCTTGCATTGTGACACACTTCATTGGCTTCTTGTGGTGCTTTTTGCTCCCCTTGTCTGAGCTCTGCTGTACACAGTAGACTGCTAGAGATATCCAATTCGGATAATTACTCTGATTGTATTTAAAATATATATTTAATGATCTAATGATTACACAGCTAAATTAATTTGTGACTTTTATATCTGCCTGGTCTTCAGCTTTAGCCTAGGTTCAGACTAGTGCAGATGCAACCTAATCTGATATTCAGTGTCATTTTGTTCAAGTGTTTTTCATGCTTTTATTGTAGGGGAATAAGACTACCACTTGTAATGTGACAGTTTCAGCTTTCAGGGATGCTGGTTGTTAAGGAGCTGGCATGTCCCAACAACCAGTGACTCATTCCTGCTCTGTTCATTCAGCCATCAGACAGGGATTCCCGGCTGACAGATGAATGTAAACAAATGAGCAGGGACTTAAAAAAAAAAAAAAAAAAAGCGAAGGTTTCCCCAACTATCCATTCCAGGCCCTTTGGGCACAATGCCAAAAAATTATGAGGTCCCCCCCCCCAAAAAAAAAGAATATACCAGACTAACATGCAGTCTGGCAGGCCAGCAAAGGGGTGATGATGATTGTGCTGAATACCCCCCCCCTTTCCTGTACCATACTAGGGTGTCCCCTGGCAAAGCACCTTGTCCTTATGTTGATGAAAACAAGGTCCAACCCCATGGCCCTGGCCCGGTGGTCATGGGGATCTATGAGTTGGGGGCTTATTGGAATCTGGAAGTCCCCTATAACAATAAGGAAGCCCCTGACTACCGCCTCTCTCATGTAAATAACTAAGGAGTACATAGTACAGTAAAACTAAAAACACAAGCACAGTCCTTTATTAAAAAAAATTAAAATAATGTCCCCCGAAGTATATCCATCATCAGTCACATCACCCAGCAATGCAGGTCCACATCAATTGTGATGAATGATGGCTACCGCCCTGCACAAAATAAAAAGGCCCACTGAAACCCGACCAGCCTGGCAGCTAAATGACCAGGGCAGGGATGAGTCGCTGGTTTTTAGGATGCCGACAGGTGCTGGCTCTTTAACAACCTTCATAAAACCCTAAACAAAAATGCACTAAAAACGCATGCACCTGTACCTTTTTCAGGAACATGCTGCAGCTGTACTGCACTGATGTAAATGGACACCATTGAAAATAATGTGATTTCCATTGTTGTGCGATAGTCGCATCTGAAATTGCACTAGTGGAATGGGAGCTTAAGCAGTATAGCCACCAACCTCTCCCTTCAATCATGGGGAAGCAGCACTAAAAAAATTGTTACTTTGCTGTTGATTGACTGCACTGTGAAAAGTGGTAGAACCCCACTCGGTTCGGACTGTTGCCCACACCTCTCTCCCAGTCAGAGTTCTGTTGTGCTTGAAATTACTGAAGACGGAGGTACTTATGCTATTTCAATGTGAATGTAAAATGTAATAAATTGTTTTAATACCTGCATAAATGTTTAGCCTTTTGCACTTGAAGCATGTTACAGCTTAAAGGGGTTGTAAACCCTTGTGGTTTTTTCACCTTAATGCATTCTATCAGCCGCTGTCTTGGGACCCCCATTGGACAGATTGATAGCAGTGGGAGCTTTTGGCTGCCGCTGCTGTCAATCAAATCCAGTGACATGGGAGCCGGGGGGGGGGCAATACACAGCAATACATAACAAAGAGGACTCTGGGACTCTGACCTTGTGTTCACTGCCCTAATATGTGAATGTCCTGGATCAATTTGTAATTCTACCTTTGTCACGTCAGAGACGCAATAAACATTTGCTCCCGACGAGCGACAATAAGTTGCGAAAGGCGTAGAGCCAACAGATATTGTGTGTTCAACTATGTGTCATAATCAGTATTTCTGATTGCATTATCAATATTCCCTGTCTGTGTATTGCTGTTTATTTCTTCTATTCCTGTTTGGATTTGTTTGTACCATATATTTTTACTTTATATTATATTCAAACATTAAAGCTTCCTAATTTTAATTTTGTATACTCCTCCTCCTTTGTTATGGAATAGTGTATTAACCCTCAATTTACTAGTTATCCATTCCCATGTGCATGTACCCAATTGTCTGAACAATAGTAATGTCAGCCAATTGGATAGTAATTATTAGAAATCAAGATAAACTATGTATTAGAGATATGTTAACTACCTTACAAATAACTTATCCCACACATGCTTCATGCAAAGTCCCGCCCCTTCTGCTCTCCTTTTATTATACAAATATAGGGATGGAGGTAATTGACTATGTCACTACCTCATTTAAAGTCCCACCCAATCTCTCTTAATAATATAATGTAAAATAGTGAGTGTACAACTTGTATAACAGTGTAAATTTGCTGTCCCCTCAAAATAACTCAATACAGCCAATAATGTCTAAAACGCTGGCAACAAAAGTGAGTACACCCCTTGGTGAAAATGTCCAAATTGGGCCCTAAGTGTCAATATTTTGTGTGGCCACCATTATTTTCCATCACTGCGCTAACCCCCTTGGGCATGGAGGTCACCAGAGCTTCACAGGTTGCCACTGAAGTCCTCTTCCACTCCTCCATGATGACATCACGGAGCTGGTGGATGTTAGAGACCTTGTGCTCCTCCACCTTCCATTTGAGGGTGCCCCACAAATGCTCAATAGGGGTTAGGTCTGGAGACATGCTTGGCCAGTCCATCACTTTTACCCTCAGCTTCTTTAGCAAGGCAGTGGTGATCTTGGAGGTGTGTTTGGGATTGTTATCATGTTTGAATACTGCCATGTGGCCCAGTCTCCGAATGGGAGGGGATCATGCTCTGCTTCAGTATGTCACAGTAGATGTTGGCATTCATGGTTCCCTCAATGAACTGTAGCTCCCCAGTGCCAGCAGCCCTCATGCAGCCCCAGACCATGACACTCCCACCACCATGCTTGACTGTAGATAAGACACACTTGTCTTTGTACTCCTCACCTGGTTGTCGCCACACACGCTTGACACTATCTGAACCAAATAAGTTTATCTTGGTCTTGGTCAGACCACAGGACATGTTACCAGTAATCCATGTCTTTAGTCTGCTTGTCTTAAGCAAACTGTTTGCGTGCTTTCTTGTGCATCCTCTTTAGAAGAGGCTTCCTTCTGGGACAACAGCCATGCAGACCAGTTTGATGCAGTGTGTGGCGTATGGTCTGAGCACTGACAGGCTGACCCCCACTCCTTCAACCTATGCAGCAATGCTGGCAGCACTCATACATCTCTTTCCCAAAGGCAACCTCTGGATATGACGCTGAGCATGTGCACTCAACTTCTTTGGTCGACCATAGCGAGGCCTGTTCTGAGTGGAGCCTGTCTTGTTAAACTGCTGTATGGTCTTGGCAATCTTCTTATAGCCTAGGTCATCTTTATGTAGAGCAACAATTCTTCCATTCTTTATGTAGAGCACCAATTTATTCCTCAGAGTGTTCTTTGCCGTGAGGTGCCATGTTGAACTTCCAGTGACCAGTATGAGCGAGTGAGAGCGATAACACCAAATTTAAGAGAGAAAACACCAAATTTAACACACCTGCTCCCCATTCACACCTGAGACCTTGTAACACTAACGAGTCACATGACACTGGGGAGGGAAAATGGCTAATTGGGCCCAATTTGGACATTTTTAATTAGGGGTGTACCACTCTCACTTTTGTTGTCAGCGGTTTAGACATTAATGGCTGTGTGTTGAGTTATTTTGAGGGGACAGAAAATTTACACTGTTATACAAGCTGTACACTCACTACTTTACATTGTAGCAAAGTGTCATTTCTTCAGTGTTGTCACATAAAAAGATATAATAAAATATTTACACAAATGTGAGGGATGTACTCACTTTTGTGAGATACTGTATAATTTCCTAACGACCTGTCACATTTTTGAAGGTCCTGGAGCACTAGGACAGTGGAATTACCCACAAAATGCCCAATTTTGGAAAGCAAACACCCCAACATATATTTTATAAGGCATGGGCTGCGGATAGGTACTCAGTTACTCTGATGGGTTGGAAACAGGTACTCGGGTATACTGATGGGCTGCAGATAGACACTCGGGTACTCTAATGGGATGGAGACAGATTCTCGGGTACTCTGATGCGCTGCAGATAGGTACTCAGGTACTCTGGGCTGGAAATAGGTACTCGGGTACTCTGATGAGCTGGAGACAGGTACTCGGGTACTCTGGACTGCAGATAGGTAATCAGGTACTGTGACTGGTTGGCGATAGGTACTCGGGTAATCTTAGCTGGAGACAGGTACTCGAGTACTCTGATGGGCTGAAGATAGGTACTCGGGTACTCTGATGGGCTGAAGGCAGGTATTCGGGTACACTGATGGGCTGCAGATAGGAACTCGGGTACTCTGATGGGCTGCAGATAGGTACTCAGGTACTCTGCTGAGCTGCAGATAGGTAATTGGGTACTCTAATGGGATGGAGCCCGGTACTCAATTACTCTGATGCGCTGCAGATGGGTACTTTGGTACTCTTGGCTGTAGTCAGGTACTCGGGTACTCTGATGGTTTGCAGATAGGTACTCGGGTACTCTAATGGGATGGAGATGGGTATTTAGGTACTCTGGGTTGAAGGCAGGTACTCGGGTACACTGATGGGCTGCAGATACGTACTCGGGTACTGTGATTGGCTGGCGATAGGTACTCGGGTAATCTTAGCTGGAGACAGGGACTCGGGTAATCTTAGCTGGAGACAGGGACTCGAGTACTCTGATGGGCTGAAGATAGGTCGGGTACTCTGATGGGCTGGAGATAGGTCGGGTACTCTGATGGGCTGAAGATGGGTACTCTGGTGGGCTCCAGATAGGTACTCGGGTACTGTGATGGGCTGGACATAGGTACTCAGGCAATCTATGCTGTACTCTGATGGTCTGCAGATAGTTACTCAGGTACTCTTGGCTGGTGACAGGTACTCGGTACTCTGGGCTGGAGACAGGTACTTCTGCAGATAGGTACTCGGATACTCTGATGGGCTGGTGACAGCTACTCTGGTACGCTGATGAGCTGGTGACAGGTACTTGAGTTCTCGAATGGGCTGGTGACAGGTACTCGAATGGGCTGGTGACAGGTACTCGGATGGGCTGGTGACAGGTACTCGGATGGGCTGGTGACAGGTACTCGGATGGGCTGGTGACAGGTCCTCTTTATTACTGGGGACAATCAGTGTGATTTGGTGTACACTGTGATCGGTAACTAGCTGTTACCGCAATCTCTTCCTTACACACGATTGATGTGTGAGGAGGAGAACCCAGTAACGGCTAGTTACCGCGGTTTGTTTACATTGTGTGACCGGCTGTGATTGGACTCAGCTGGTCACATTTCATTGGCTCTTTACCCCGATTGGGGATGGGCTGTGTCAGAATGACACTTCTCATCCCCGATCACCGTTCTGCGCACCCAAGGAAAATGCTTGTGGTAAAGAGCCATTTTTATTGCCTCGTTATACTGATCAGGGATGGGCTGTTTTCCGAGGGACATGCCTCATCCCTGTTCCCCGGGGACACGCAAGAGTGGTTAGACGTCATATGACGCCCGCTCGGAGGGACAGAGTGTTCCTGCCGGCGTCATTTCACTATGGACCGGTATAGAAGTGGTTAAAATGCGCTTGACGCGTGTTTGAGTGCTGCGTTTTTAGTGCAGTTGCATTGCTTTTTTTTACGTTTTGGGCTTCGCTTTCTTGTATTTCCTTTGAGGTCACTGCCGCCTTCGTAGTGTGTGGAGAGATGTAAGAATGTCTGATCTTATCGACATAATTCTGGTGCTGGCCATTGCCATTTTGTGATGACTTACTCGTAGGAGGTGTTGTTACTTGATTCATCGACTACTGATGGAAAGAGAGACCAAAGGTAGTAGTTTGGATATTCTCAAGAGTCTTGGACAAGATGGAATCTCCATACATTTTGAGCAGGCTTAATTTCTGGGCCTAATTTCTGCAGGCACCCCGACCCCAATGCTAAAAAAAAATATTTCCCATCATTAGTACAAGCAGAAGAGGGGTCCATGTAGTCACTGCACTCTTTTTTGGAACACTTCATGACTGATATGGCTATCCTGATAAACACATGCAGTAAGCAACTTACCAGTGATCTCATTTCTGTCTATGTCCATTTCTTCATAATCAGGTAATTTCTTGCTGTAATTCTGTCCCAGATCAACCCTTTTCTTCTGTTATCCCTATAATTCTGCTATTTGGGGGTCATAAAGCACAGGGTACTCCTGGATCATGGTAATGAAATCCTCTGCATCTATTGGTGACCTGTATGCCATTTTGGCTGTGCTCTGCTCTCCACACACACCACATGCACAGACCCAGGAAGTTAATGGGAGGGACAGGATATAGGAATGAGGGACAGGTTATAATATTTAGTACTATTATTATATATTTTTTAAGGGGTGCAGTGCATTTGTAACACGTTCCCTGCAATTCTGGTGCAGAAAAATGCAGCATGCTCTACTTTTTTTTTTTTTTTTAACTGCACTGCAATGATATGAACTATGCCCATAGGATCACTTTAATTTTGGACTGTCTGTGCAGTTGAAGTGCAGTTCAAAATGCATCTAGCTGCGTTTGGTGTGAAAGGGCCCTACATGATATTGTTTTATAAATGCATTTAAATAATAAATATAATGTTTACACCTGTCACTATAAATTCACACAAACATTTCTTACAGTTTGCGTACAAATGCTTGAATGTGTGGTTAGTTAGTAAACTTTATCTGTTTGTTCTAATACTCCTCATTATGTCAGCAGACAGTGTTCTCTGGTGCCCCCTTGTGTTTCTTACATAATTTTCAAGCTTATACAGTTTTTTGCTATTCAGGATGTCAGTTCTTAGAGTCGAAAATATATTTGCGTATTTATGCTAATTTATTTTTCGTATTATGGTATCAGAAGAATTAAATTTTGCACTGTGCCCTAGTTATATCAATGTTGTATGTCAAACAAACTATATATGAGGGAACAGTATTAAAGTTGATATAATTATAGCTAAAAAAAATGGTGAATAGAAATAGCTCACTAAGTGATATTAAAGTCTCGTTTTTATAATAACAAACATCTTATACTTACCTGCTCTGTACAGTGGTTTTGCACAGAGCAGCCCAGATCCTTCTCTTCTCGGGTCCCTCGCCGGCGCTCCAGGCCCCTACTTCCTACCGAGTGCCCCTATAGCAAGCAGCTTGCTATGGGGGGCACTTGAGCCGATCCACTGCTCTGTGTGTTCATTTATACATGGAGCCACTGCTTGGCCCTGCCCCCTCTCTCTCCTTATTGGCTCACTGACTTTGACAGCAGCAGGAGCCAATAGTAGTGCCCCACTGCTGTCCAATGAGGAAGGAGAGTCCTGAACAGCCAAGACTCTTGTGCAACATCGCTGGATTGAAATGGGACTGGGGGTGGGTGGGCTGCTGCACTCAGAAGTTTTTTTTTTATCTTAATACATAGAGTGCATTAAGATAAAAAACCTTCTGGCTTTAGAAAAATTTTAAGCCTGGGTTCACATATATAAAATTGGATGCGGTTTTAACCACATCCAATTTGCATAACATGTTAATATGATTGGCTTTCAATTGAGATGGTTCACACATGTGCAGAGTGGCCGCAGTGTGGTTTTGAAAAGCATTCTGTACGTTTTTGGATCCGGTTCAGTTGCAAATTCAGGTAAAAATTTGCACCGGAATCGCACCTTAACTCGTAAACAGAAATGCTTCGGACTGCAAACCTCAGCCGTATATGTGTGAACCCAGCCTAAATCCTTCTTTATTGTAGTATGAAGAAATTATACTTATTAAACACTTTTTTTTTGGTCTTACTTTAGCTGGTAGTAGCCATAGTAGTGCAACAAAAACAATTGAGTACTGTCCATGATACTTTTTTATCCAAATAGCGAATTTTTATTATAAGTTTTAGTGATACAGAATAAAGGAACATGAATAATCACATACATTGTTCAATGCATCTATAAGTAGTTTTAAACATATATCCTGTATGGCTTAGCTGTCTTTAGTTCCTATGTTAAACAAGAAAGCAAATGCGAACTTCATTTAGTTACTAACTGGTATTCCAGTCTTCTTGACTGGAATGGAGCTAAATAAAAAAGGAAAAAAGAAACAAAAAAAAAAAACATGAAAATAAAACAGATATTTGTAGTTGAAAACAATGTTGCATAAACCTGTGGCATATAGGGATTGGAGATAGGATAGGAAGGAAAGAAAGAAAGAAGGGGGAAGAGAAGAATAGCCTTCTAGTTGATTTTATTACCTGGTCATGGTGGATCCTCCCGGAGGTGCCACAGCTCCCAAACCCTGTTATGTGCCTCCAGTCTATCTTGGATTCTAGCTGTCATTTTCTCCATCAGCTCTACATCTCTGATTCTAGCGTATAGGTCTTCAGCTGAAGGCGGGGTAGTGCGTTTCCAATTCAAGGCTATTAGACAGCGCGCTGCCGTAAGTATGTGTCGCACTAATTTTTTGTATGGTCTACAAATTTTAAGTGGTGATAGTCCTAATAAGAAGAATTTTGGAGTCGCTTGTACTTCGGTTTCTAAGAGGTGGGCAAGGAGGTGACTAACCGTCTCCCAGTATTGGGCTAGCAGTGGGCAGGTCCAATACACGTGCAAAAGGGTTCCTTTGGCTCCCTGGCAACGCCAGCATTTATCTGAGCTATTTGGGAAGATCGTGTGTAGTACATCTGGGGTCATGTACCAAAAGTAGAGGATTTTATATGTGTTTTCTTTATCCGCTTGGCATCCGCGCTATAGCCGAATGACGGCTACAGCGCGGACCTACATTCCCGGGAGGACGTCATATGACGTCCTCCCCTGTGCACGCTCCCTGCGCGCGCCCTGCAGGGCGCGCGCCGGGCGCGTTGTGATCACCGAGTCACTGAGACTCGGCTGATCACCGATCTATGTAAGGGGCTGGTCCCGGCCCCTTACCATGTGATCAGCTGTCAGCCAATGACAGCTGATCACATGATGTAAACAAAAGATCGGTAATCGGTTTTTTTTTTTACTCACGCTGACAGCGCGAGTAGAAAAAAAAGCCGATCACCGGATCGGATGTGAGGGACATCGGTCCCCAAGTGGAAGAGGCACATCTGCCTCATCAGTGCCCAATAAAAGTGCCACCTAATAGTGCCCACAGTGCCACCTAACAGTGCCCACAGTGCCACCTAACAGTGCCCACAGTGCCACCTAACAGTGCCCACAAGTACCACCTATCAGTGCCCACAAGTACCACCTATCAATGCCCACCTGTAGTGCCAATCAGTGCCACCTGCCAGTGCTGCCCATCACTGCCACCCATCAGTGCCCATCACTGCCACCCATCAGTGCCCATCACTGCCGCCTATCAGTGCCCATCACTGCCGCCTCATCAGCGTACATCAATGAAGGAAAAAAATTACCCGTTTAAAATTTTTTAAAACAAAATATAAAAAAATAAACTTTTTTTTAAAAAAAAATTCAGTTTTTTACATTTTTTTAATAAAAAGTAAAAACCGCAGAGGTGATCAAATACCACCAAAAGAAAGCTCTATTTGTGGTGAAAAAATGATAAAAATTTCATTTGGGTACAGTGTTGTATGACCGCGCAATTGTCATTCAAAGTGCGTCAGCGCCCAAAGCTGAAAATTGGTCTGGATAGGAGGGGGGTTTAAGTGCCCGGTAAGCAAGTGGTTAAACAGCGTGCACATTGAGCTCTTCGCTGCTTGGTTCCATATTGTCTGCCACTGTGCTAATGTGATGTCTTCCCCTAGGATCTTTTCCCACTTAAGCATGTAGTAATGCTTACTTTGTTCCTCTAGGGAGATGGTGTTCAAGATTTTATAGATCTCTGATATAATTCCCTTCTGTGTATTGCCTGCTAGAATAATGGTTTCGAACGGGGATGGGGGTGAAAATTGTAGATCAGGGGCTATGGTTAGCGCATAGTGTCTTATTTGTAGATACCCATAGAATGCTTGTTTTGGTATATCGTGTTTGGCCTGCAGATCTGAGAAAGACAAGAGCCTACGGGTTCTAGGATCTACTATACTCCTAAAATGGAACAAACTCCTGGAAGACCAGGGGTGTGACATCTGGCGTGTGAGACTATCTGGCACCTTGGGGTTACACATAAAAGAAGTCAGAGTTGATTTCTCCGAGATTAGTTTACTGGATTTAGCCAATGTGCGCCACGCTCTCTTTAACATGAGCATGGGGCCCAGCAGGCGTTCCGGGGCTACGTCCGCATCCGCATTCCATAGTAGACTGTTCGGGTGTATTGGAGCTAGCCATAGCTTTTCTATCTCTGTCCATTTGTTATATGATTTTTGCGTAAACCATGATGCCACAGCTCTCAGCTGTGTCGCTTGGTAGTATTTGACTATATTCGGGAAGGCAAGACCCCCCTCACTGCGCGACGCCATCAGCACTGTTTTTGAGATCCTATGCCTTTTGTAATTCCATACAAAGTGGAGTAAGTCTGTTTGGAGCTTTTTTAGATGTTTGAGTGGTATGGGTATAGGGAGTGTTTGGAAAAGATATAAAAGTTTCGGAAGAATGGTCATTTTTATTGACGCGATTCGTCCTAATAAGGAGATACGATGTTTTTTCCATTGGAGCAGGAGGGATCTAATGTTAGCATAGAGGGGAGGAAAGTTCTCTTGGTACAGGGTATTAAATTTTGGGGTGATATTGGTCCCTAAGTATTTCAGGGCTGTTGTCTGCCAATTATAGTTGTAGTTGGATTTCAGGAGTTCCAGTTCTGCTTCCGGGAGATTAATGGGTAAAGCTTCTGATTTTGAAGCATTAATTTTGTATCCTGAAAGGACGCGGAAACGGTCCAGTTCAGCGTGTAGATTCGGGAGGGAGATGTGGGGTTGGGTCAGGGTGAGTATTATGTCATCAGCAAAGAGGGAGATCTTAAACTCCTTGTCTCTAACCGTTATTCCTCGTATGTTTAAATTATTCCTGATGGAGGCCGCTAGGGGTTCTACACATAGTGCGAACAATAGAGGTGAAAGCGGACATCCCTGCCTTGTGCCGTTTGATACTGTGAATGATGTTGAAAGGGCGAAGGGAGTCCTGACCTGTGAGGAGGGGTTAGAATATAAGTGTTTTATTGCCCGCAGGAAGGGGCCTCGGAAGCCCATATGGGTCAACGTGGCAAACAGGAACGGCCACCCCAGCCGATCAAATGCTTTTTCAGCGTCTAGACTTAGTAGTATAGAAGGGGCGCCATCCCTGTTCGCCACTTCCACTAGGTCTATCACTTTTCTAGTGTTATCCCCTGCTTGCCGCATTGGTACAAATCCCACCTGGTCCTTATGGATTAGTGATGGTAAAATCATATTCAGGCGATTGGATAGAAGTTTGGTAAAAATTTTTAAGTCAGAATTTAGCAACGCAATGGGTCTGTAGTTTGCACATATAGATGGGTCTTTATCCGGTTTGGGGATTAGGGTGATAAAGGATTTCTGCATCTCCAGGGGTATCTGGGTATCCTGAAGGAAGGCGTTGAACAGTCTATTGAGATGGGGGAGTAATATAGGAAGAAATGCTTTATAGTATTCGTACGGGAAACCGTCCGGGCCCGGGGCCCTATGGGACGGTAAATTTTTAATGGTAAGCTCTATTTCCTCCTCTGTGATCTGGGCATTAAGTGCTATCAGGTCGGTTGATTGGAGATGGGGAATTCCACTTTGTTCTAAATATTGTTTCATCGTGTGGGTCAGGTCCGTGGAGGGAGGATTAGTGGGTATGTCCGGGTTGTTGTATAGTTTCTGGTAAAAGTCCGCGAATGTGCATGCAATGTCTTCAGGGTGTGATAATAGCTGTCCCATTTTATTTTTAATTTGGTTCGGGGATTGCATATGGGATCTCTCCCGTAATTTGTTGGCTAAGAGAGAGTGTGCCTTGTTCCCTTTGTCATAGAACCTCTGTTTCAGTCTCGTCAGAGCTTTCTCTACCTGTCCCATAGCTAGGTCACGGAGAGTTGTGCGGAGGTCAGTTATTCTCTTTAAGGTAGAGATTGTGGGGTTTGTCTGGAGCTGGATTTCGAGTGTTCTGAGTTCCCGTTCTGTTTTTACTTTGGCTGCTAAGGCGTCTTTTTTTAATGCTGATGAAGTTGCTATGCATTTACCTCTAAGGACCGCCTTATGGGCCTCCCAAAGTATAGGGAGTGAGACTTCCTGATTGGAGTTTTCTAGAAAATAATGCTTGAGCGTAGAGGTTAATTCTGCTAGGGTTGGTTGGTGTTGGAGGAGAAATGTGTTCAGTCTCCAATTATAGGGTCTACGGATTGGGCTCTCTAGATCTAGTGTGATCAAGATGGGTGCATGGTCCGACCATGAAATGGGGCCTATTTGTGCTTTGCGTGTCAGTTTTAGTGTATAGTTATTAACAAAGAAATAGTCAATGCGGGTGTGTGTACGATGGGGTGCCGAGTAGAACGTGTACTGTCGGCTTTGTGGGCAGAGAGCCCTCCATGCATCAAAAAGTGCGTATCTTCTGGTAATTTGTCTGAATAGTCTCGAGTCTCTATGGGATCTAGGTGAAGGAGCGTGAGGGGTTATGGCCTGGCGGTCCGCAGTAGTCGACTGAATGAGGTTAAAATCACCTCCCAGAATAAGGACCTTGGGGGTGGACTTAAAAATTCGTGAAAGTACCTTAGATAGGAATCTATGCTGATTAACATTGGGGGCGTATATCGCACACAGCGTCAGTTCTTGTGTTTGCCAGAGACCTTTCAAGATTATGAAGTGGCCGTTTGGATCCCTATATTGGGTCACGCAGGTGAAGGGGGCCCCCCGTTTAAAAAGTATGGCTACCCCAGCTTTTTTGCGATTACCCGATGCGATGTATATTTGGGAATAATATCTGGATGCGAATGCAAACGAGCCCTCTTTATTATAATGGGTCTCCTGGACCATAACAATATCAGCTCCCGATTGTCTAAACTCCCTCAGCGCCAGATGTCTTTTTCTATTGGAGTTCAATCCATGTACATTTAATGATAATACCTTGGTCATGGTGTTGGTGGATAGGTGTGTGGGAATGTGCGCTTACCCGGTGATGGGTTGTTAACCTTCAGGACCCCAGGTTCAGAGTGGGCACCCTCCGGGAGGAGACCAGGAGTCTTCATGTACAAATCCATGTACGAGGTAGGATGGCTGGAAAGTTGGAAAAAGAAGGAGAGATGGGAAGAAGAGAGAGGTACATTTAGTGCATAAAAATAACACAGATTCAACCCTATATTCCATCTATAAACGGCCAACAGGCCTGGACTAGAGCGGACCTCCGTGTGAACCCCCACCCCCACCCCGGATAGGGCGGGTATAGGGGCACGCCCAGGAGCCCGCGTCCCGTCAACTATAATTTTTCAGACTGTGCGCAGCCTAATACTACGCACTCGTGTCCAACCAACGAGGGTTAGAAACAATAGAAAAGGGGGAGGGGGAGTGATGGACAGTGGCTTCAGTGCCCGTCCTCTCAGGGCTCTTCTAAGACTAGCCCATAATAGTAAACTGTAGTTGGGCGTAGGGGTATAATCAAGCAAGATATTCTAGGGGGTCTAACAGACCATATGCTAGTTAAACATTTCTATCTACTGAGTCTAGGTACTCGAGTCTCTGAACTGTATGTTGTTGCCGGAAACGCTATTCAGCGGGCCTTGTGCTTGGCGGATTTACGTTGAGTGTCAGAGTTCCTGGGCCGGTTGGATGCAGGCACCTTTTGCCAGGTAACGGGCGGCGGTGGGGGAGTGGCAACTATATCCCACTCCGGTAGTTGTGGAGCTGTTATCTCAAGCGTGTCACAAAATGTGCAAAGATCTTCTGGGTATCGCAGTACTGCGGATTTTCCTTGGTGTTTTGCCGTGAGGCTAAAAGGAAAGCCCCATCTGTAGATAATGGCTTCTTTCTGGAGAAGTTGTAGGAGCGGTTGGAGGAGTCTACGTTTTTGCAGGGTTATCCACGATAGGTCAGGGTACAATTGTATCTGGGTATCCGCATAAGTTACTTTACGTGCCAGGCGTGCCTGCCTCATAATTTCCTCTTTAAGAGGGTAGGAGCTGATTTTGCATATAACGTCTCTTGGTTTGGAGGTGGCGCCTTTGGGCCTAAGCGCTCGGTGGGCTCTGTCCATTTCAATATGTTTAGAGGGGGGGTCCCCAGTAAGATTGTTGAAGACAGACTGCAGGATTGCTTGCAGATCTTCTGTGCTTTCTGATTCTGGAATGCCTCGTACCCGAATGTTATTGCGGCGCCCCCTATTGTCCAGGTCTTCCACGTGTCTCTGCATATCTCTCAGCATTGCTCTGTGGTCTGCTCCCTGGAGTTGTGTTCTGTGGACCGCTAGTTTCGTTTCTTGTATTTCTTCTTCGGCCATTTCCACTCTGTCTGCCAAATGTTTAAGGCCCGTTTGAAGTACTTGAATTTCCGTGCGACACGTGGATTTCACGTCTTCAATTAGTTGTCTGAAGTCCTCCTTAGTAGGCATGGCTTGCAGATAGGTTTGCCATTGTTGGGGCATGTGCGGGGGCAAGTAAGGATCCTGTGCAGGACTGTAGTAGTGGGGAGAAGGGGAGGACACACGTGGTGGGGAATGCGGTGGTAAAGCATCTGCTCCCTGAATGAACTGCATTCCAGTTGCTGAGGGGTCCCATGATTCCATGCATGCCCTTGTTTGCTGCTGATGTGGAAGGGGTCTGGTGTTAAGGTCCTCTGCTGGGGGGGAGGGTGAGGTACTGGCCTTCTGTGCATAAGACGGGGCTGTGATTTTATGCTGCTGCTGTAGACTGGGGTCTCTGGAGCGGGACAGTCTCTGCGTTTTGGGAGGGGGGGAGGTGATAACCCCTGCCCAGGCTCCCTCGTGTAGGCCATCAGGGAGGCTGTGGGTTCCAGCTTGCGGGCCCGCATGACTTGGCAGGGGGGGAAGTCCCGGGAAATGTCCGAGGAGTCTGTGGACACTGATTCCATAGTCTGTGAGGGCGGCTCCGGAGCCGTCCTCAGAAGCCTCGGGAAGGCCGCCGAGCACTGAGTGTAGTGCGTGGGGGAGACGGGCGGCGTGACGGGCCGGGATCCGAGTGTCCGCTCTGTGGGGATATCTGGGAGCTGTTGGGGACTCACCCTTCCCATGCTGGATGCCGTACCCTGGAGAGTCTCTGTGCCTCGCAGCGAGTTTTCAGAGGGCCGCTTCTCTATGTACGCTGGCTGTGAGGGCTGGGCGGGACTCCTCTGCATGCGGTCCGGAGTGTCCGGCGCCATATTGGCTTCCTCGTCTTGGGATATTCCGGGCTGAGAGAAATAGGAGCGGAGGTCCGTGGAGGTCCCCGGAGGGGGCAGGGATGATCCCCTAGGTCTGGAGGATCGAGTGGTCCTAGATTTGCCCATGTGGGTGCAGTAGAAATACCCCGAAAGTCGCCGTTAGTGCTGTGGGCTTAGGGAGCCGAGAGCTCAGGCTGCCATCAGGTTCGGCTTCCGGTCACGCCCCCCATGATACTTTTTTAATGTTCAATAACATCCAAATTTTCAGGACAAGCTTTCGGGATGTGCCCTCTTCATCGAGGTCCAAGCAGTACTAATCCACAAAAAGCAGTACTAATCCACCAAGTTTTAGTAGAATGTAAAAGTGGTTGTAAACCCTCACATATACCTAGTGAAGTGACTGGCCTCATGTGATACACAGAGATTATGCAAAATGCTAAATTTATAAGCTTGTCTGAGAGTTCATAAAAAAAAAAGGGGGGCGAAGAGCTGAAATTGCACTGTGCAGAGCTCAGCAAGGAAAGCTCTGACAGCTGATTGGAGGGAAGGGACACACCCCCTTCACACAGCACACCAAAACAGAGCTGAGGCTGTCAATCAGCTGGAGATCCCTCCCCGTCACCATTTTTCTCTTGGTGTCAAGAAAACCTGTCAAAAGTGATTTATGTTGATAGCAGGGGAATGAAGCAGCAGACAGAAATGACACTTAGTGCTCTGGATTAGACAAGACAAGTAGATACTGTACAGGGATATGCTTTGTTCATATTTCATTTCTAAGATTTGCAACCACTGCTGACTTTTAATATAAGGACACTTACCTGTCCAGGTATCCCGCAGTGTCGGCACCCCTAGCCGATTCCTCCATTGGCTTCAGGTGCAGGCGCCGGCATCCTTACTAAGGGAAACAGGAAGTGAAGCCTCGCACCTTCACAACCTGTTTCTTACTGCACTGGAGTTGCGCTGCTTTCTAAATGGTCCTGCTGTCTTCTGGGACCTGTGTGTCTCCCAGAAGGCACCTGGCGGGAAGGAGGAGGGGTACTGTAGGAAAATTCATAGCTCACCATTATTGTTGTGCAGTGATCTTACCCGGAAGTCGGAGCAGGTACCTGGTTTTGACAGCTATCCGCTCCCCCCAAACAAGTGCCAAATGTGGCAGTGGAGGGGGGGGGTGGCATGAACAAATGGAGCTTCCACTTTTGGGTAGGGTAGGAAAATTCTCAAGCAACAAAGAAGGCATCTCATACCACATTGCCCCCAGATTTAAAATCCTTGTGCAACTACACTTAACTCTGCTTACTTAGAAGGACTTTAGAAATGTACTAGTGAAAGATTCAAGGAATAAACTCGTACACAAATTGTATGGTAAAAGGATTGAATTCATAAAACCAAAGAACTCAGTTTTTGAAAGCCTAACATCATTGGACCCTACCAGGGTTAACCAAATTAAAAATGAAATGGAAACTATATTAAAGGCGACTTCAAAACTTGCTTTAAATAAGCAAAACAAATTCAGTCGCTCCAAGAGCAGCCTTTTTGGATACAACCCAAACAACATAAAAACAAACCCAACACCTATACCTCCTCCTATAATTGACCTGGAATCAATTCCAAAATTCCAACGTATCCCTTGTGGACATGCATACCTGACTGAAAATGTGGATATAACAGAGGAACTTAATCATCAGTTTGTTAGATCACAAACTTGCAAAACCAGAAATAATCCTCTCCAAAGGCTTTACATGCTGCTCAACCATCAAAGTGGATAACTTACAGTTATACTCAGATGTGGAAGCCAGGAGACTCAAGGCTCAAATTAGTACCTTTTTCCTAATTGATATACAGTTGTCACATGACTCAGTTCTTTCCTAGCCTGTCTGCAGGGAAACAAACATACGCAGGAGGTCACGTGTTCAAAATAAGAAAAGAAAAGCCTTTGGAGTACAGCGGAAAAATAAATAATATCTATAAAACTGTTTTACATTGTCATACAAGTATATATTTGAAATTAAATCTTTAATATTTTGTGGAAATAACAGTGCGGGTGGTTTTGCTGTCAGTCACAGGCTGTCAAACCCCTCCAGCCTGTGTCTTAGAATAAGAGGGAGGTGATTCCTCCATTAATCTACATGTGATATCCTGCCTCCATTGTGTTTAGCTGGTTAGTGGGAATGGAGGAGGAGGAGGGAGGGAGGGAGTGAGCTGTCATTTACCACAGTGTATACACCCCACATTTGTGACTCTATAGTCACATGGGCTGCTCAGAGGTTGGAGGAAATGCTTAGCATGTGCAGAGATGCCACCACAGCTACAAAATCCCTAGCTGAATTGAGGACCCAAACAGAAGGTGGAGATAAAGAGCAGCAGGATCAACCAGTTTTTTTGCAGAATACAGAAAATGAATCCCATAGTGACTGAGTGAGTAATGAACAGCATGTAATACAGCTTTTTTTTCATAGTGGGTTTAGTGACACTTTAAGTCAACATGCAGGATTTTAAAGAAGATGAAGCAGCAGACAAGGAAAGTAATAATGTCAGCTGTTGTGTTAATACTACTTTAATCCATTCATGATGTGGATATGTTGTGCCTTTGACAAATTGTCTTTACCTGTGCCTCTCTTCCCTTTTTCTATTACAAAGTGATCTAAGAGTAGAACATGTTCACTTTGCCTAGTGAATGGGGTGAATTTAATAAAAAATTTACTTTGCAGGGAATACCCAATTGTGCACAAGGTAAAAATAAAATAAGGCCTTTTGCTTTATTTCTTTAGTAAATAAACCCCATTGCATGACCTCCTGACTGTAATGCTGCTAGTATGTATGAAAGTTAGGTCACCCAAGACTTCTTTTCTGTCCTTGGTGGGTTGATCTACAATAGCATTTTGACCAGATCTAGGCAATCTATTCAGATGCTCAGCATCTTAATTAGCGCCTTCTTGCTGGACATTGTTTGAAAGCCACATAAATTCATTAACGCAGTTTGTATTAGATCACATTAGGGCTGCAACTAATGATTATTTTCATAATCGATTAGTTGGCCGATTATTGTTTCGGTTAATAATCGGTTAATAACCTTAGAAAAAAGTGTGGTGTATAATTTAGTTAATATGTAAAGTTTTTTTTAAAAAAAGGCAATTTATTCTTAAATATCTCTATGCAGTGGTAAATATAAATAGCCAACTATATGGTTGGGGAGCAAAATATCTAATCCACTCTGAGAATAACAGAAGATATACTGTATATATACTGTATATACTATTAGAGGAGATATACTGACTATATTGATCCGTGTGGCCAGCATAAGGCTCGGTACACACCTATGCAGTTTACTTTTGATCAGTGCTTTTTGCTGTGCGTTTTGATTTTTGTGCACGTGATTTTGCTGTGATTTGCGTTTTTGCAATTTTTTTTGGCCAATTTGTGGCCAATTTGTTGGGCAGATTAAAAAACAAATTGCTGCAAAAGGCATTACATGCTTTTCTGCAGCTTCTCCATTGAAGTATATTGAACCAAAAAAAGCACCGTTTTGCGTTAAAAGTTTTTGACCCTTTCCAAATACGTAGCGACTGAAAAAGCATAGATGTGAACTTGTCCCGTAGGAAACCATGTAAATGAACTGTAGTGCGTTTATGCAAAAAGCACCAAAAAACACATAGATGTGAACCAGGTCTAAGACGTTTAGTAACATAATGGGGTTACAAAAAACTAAAATTAGCCCTTTATAGTACAAAAAAAGTAGATAATCACTACTGTAAGGGGTTCGTTTTTTTTTTACTGTAGAACCGTGAAAGTAATTTACAGTAGCAATTATTTGCTCTATTTGTACTATAAAGGACTCATTTTAGGTTTTTTTTAACCCCATTATGTTACTGGCCGATTAATTGATTATGAAAATAATAATCGATTGATTTCATAATCGATTAGTTGACGATTAATCGATTGGTTGTTTCAGCCCTAGATCACATTTTACATGTTTGTAATTCAGTATCTAAAAAGTCTCTCAATATTGAAAGTCAAGGCAGCCCACATGTGGGTTAAATATTTTCTAAGGTCTAGAACTTACTTTGCTTAGAATTTTATTGTGCACGGGCACCTTAAGCCAATGCTGGACAAATCTAAGTAGCCATATTTATAGCCCTTTTTATTGTCAGTGGAAGGAAATTTACTCCAGCTCTTTAAACATGTTTTCTGCTTATAACCCTTGCTGAACTGACTGCTTGTTCGATACTGCTATGATTTGTTCACCTTAAACAAAATGATTTTCAAGCAATATTGCATGGCAGGTGATAACTTTAAAATGACACTGATTGCCAGCTGGGAATCAGCGTGTTTATTTCTAAGTCTCTTTGCAGAGACCAAGCCTCTTAGAAACAACCTTGTCTAAAGAGATGTACTGTACATGAACTGCATTTACCTGCCATGCATTGTTTATGATGACTTCATAGATGCTACTTACTAGTGTAGTTCTACATTGTGAGGTGGGAAACATCTATGATCAGGGTCTAAGCCTACTGCTGGTGGACCTTATGAGTCGTCATATTGGACACGGGGGCTTAAGATATTTAACCACTTCAGGCCCGGAAGGTTTTACCACCTTCCTGACCAGGCCATTTTTTGCGATAGGGCGCTGCATTGATTTAACTGACAATTGCGCGGCTTTGCGACGCTGTACCAAAATAAAATTAATGTCCTTTTTTTATCCACAAATAGAACTTTCTTTTGTTGGTATTTGATCACCTCTGCGTTTTTGTTTTGTTTTTTGCACTATATATAAAAAAAGATCTGCAATTTTGAATAAAAAACAATATGGGCCAGTTCACACCACATGCAGTCCAAAAATGCATGCAAAGAAGGTTATATGGTTTTCAATGGCATAGTTCACACCAGTGTATGCAGTTTCAGTGCGTTCCAGTTCCACAAAAAAAAGTAGAACATGCTGCATTTTTCCTGCACTGTACTGTACTGGAACGCTGTAAAACACATAAAAACGCACTGGAACACACATATCCTTATTTACGGTTAAGGAAAAAGAGGGGAAAAAATTCACTGGACTGCATCAAAAACGCACTGGAATGCGTCAAAAATGCGCATGCAGAAAAGCATCTGGAATGCACCCGGACTGCGATCCTATGGTGTGAATTGGTCCTATTCCTTACTTTCTGCTATAAAACATTCCCAATAAAAAAATAAAAATAAATAAATAAATCAAATCTCTTCATCAGTTTAGGTCAATATGTATTCTGCTACATAATTTTAGTAAAAAAAATCCCAATAAGCGTAAATTGATTGGTTTGCGCAAAAGTTATTGCATCTACAAACTATGGGTTAGATTTATGGCATTTTTATTTTTTTACTAGTAATGGCGGCGATCAGCAATTTTTAGACGGAAATGCAACATTGTGGCAGACAAATCTGACCCTAAGTGACACATTTGGTGTCACCAAGTGACACCAATACAGAAATCAGTGCTAAAAAAAATGCACTGATACCTGTATAAATGACGCTGGCAGGGAAAGGGTTAACACTAGGAGTTGATCAAGGGGTTAACTGTGTCCTAGGGAGGCGCTTTCTAACGGGGGGGGGGGGGGGAGTTACACTGGAGGAAAACAGAGATTGTGTTTCAGCTCAGCTGAAACAGAAGATCTCTCTCTTTCCCTCACTGACAGATCAGCGGTGTGCCTTGTTTACATAGGCACACCGCTGCTCTGTGTCTCCTGTGAACGATCGGTGGGTCCTGTAAACTATCCCCTACACCACATGCACAAAATCACATACCAGTACGTGATTTTGCACAGCCGGGCCACCCTGCCGTAGTATATGTACGGTGGGTGGTCCGTACTGTACTACTGTTTGGCATATCCCTGCAATATGTGTTTTTATTTATTTATATAATGCAGGAGGTGATTTTTGGTTGAGCAGTAGCATTATCAAAAAAAAAAAAAATGTTAATTCCTTTTTCCTTGTCAAAAGAAGTTTATTGAGTATACAATATTATAAAGATACATAAAGTAAGTTTACAAGGATCTATAAAGTAAGCTCATTGTTTTACAGTGGGGTTTAAATAGGTAAATATCATGAAATTTCAAATATTAAACATTGGGTTCACGTAAACCTAAATTAAAGATATATATCATTTCCTTAGTTACTTTTGTAGGTATTTAAATGATTTATACCTACTATACATATTGTTTACAGGTAGAGTGTATATAGGTCAAATAAATTCTGATAATGAGCTTTAATCGTAAGGTGGAGAAAAGGAAAGAGAAAGAAGAAAAAGGGTAGAAAGGCAGAGGTATGGTCCACAAGGTTGTCCCGCTCGTCAGTTTATTATTCTTTTTAGTTCTCTTTGAAGCCTTAGAATGGGTGTCTCTGTAAGTCATTTAATCTGTTACCATGGCAACAGGACAGAGTCATTGAAATTTGACAGGAACTGTTGTTTTATCCAAGGATGCCAAAGTTTTTCAAATTTTGGAATTTGATTTTGATCGATGGCTACCATCTTAGCATGGGACATTGTATTATTCATTCTGTGAATTGTTTCTGCTAGTACCAATGTAGGAGATTTCCATGCCTTGGCCACTGTTTGTTTTGCAGCCGTTATTAGTTGGATCATAAGTTTGAATTGAGAGAGTGTTAACCATTCCGGTTTTAGATTAAGTAAAGTTATATATGGATCTGGTTGTATTATTTTTTTAAATATTTTAGATGCAATCACGAAGACTTCCTTCCAGAAGGTTTGGATTACTGGGCACGTCCACCATATGTGTAAATGTGTGCCTATTTCTGGGCATCCTCGAAAACAAAGAGCTGAGGTATTAGGTGAATATTTTGCCACTCTAGCGGGTACAAGGTACCAGCGAGTTAGGACTTTATAATTTGTCTCCAGTGCTAAGATGTTGGGTGAAGATGACTTAGATGTGAGCCATATATTAGACCAGTCCGTGTCTTCTAAAGTTCGTCCCAGGTCCTCCTCCCACCTCTGAACGTAAGAGGGTCTAAGATTTACTACTCCATATAATTGATTATAAAGTGATGAAATTGTACCTTTAGCAAATGGATCTTTTGTACAGATTGATTCAAAAATGGATAATTGGGATAATGGTGTATCCCCCTTTAGGAATGGTGTATAGAAATTTTTGATTTGGAGATATCTAAATATCTCAGAGTTTGGTAGATCATATTTTTCTCTAAGCGATGGGAATGAAAGGAATGATTTAGATGCTATGAAGTCATTTAGTGTCTGAATGCCTGATGTTGTCCAAGCTTTAAAAGAATTTGGGTAGATCCATGCCGGATAAAAGGCCGGATTTCTGATAAAAGAAAGGAGAGGATTGTGTGGAGATTGTAACTGATATTTGGTTTTTAGTTTATCCCAGAGAGATAAGAAGTGTTTAGTTATGGGATTATGAATTTTAAAGCTGTCTTTAGGATCAAGCCATAACAAGTTTGATATTAATAGAGGGTCATTTTCTGAAGCCTCTATAAATACCCATAATGGGATTTCCTGTTTTGCATGGTATTTGGACAGACTGGCCAAATGTGCTGCTCTGTAGTAGTTAGTAAAATTAGGGTATCCCAGGCCTCCTTTATTTTTGGGAAGATGTAGTGTGTGTATAGGTATACGTGGTTTAGAAGAACCCCATATAAACGAAGTTGCTCTTTTTTGTACTATTCTCAAAAAATAGGAAGGAATTGGAATAGGGAGGACTCTGAATAGATAAAGCAATTTGGGTAGAATAGTCATTTTGATTGCATTAATCTTCCCTATCCAGGATAAAGGAAGTTGCGACCATTGTTTTATTAGATTTGTGATCTGTCTTAATACAGGAGGATAATTGGTTGAGAATAAGTCAGAATGAGATGCTGTTAAATGAATTCCAAGATATGGGATTGATTTTTCTGCCCATGTGAATGGGAGTGCAGCCCTAGCCGGGATCAATTCCATGTTTGTGAGCGAAATATTAAGCACTAGGCATTTCTTAGGATTAATCATAAGGCCGGATAGGGCTGCAAATCCATCAAGAGCTGGTATTAAGTTAGGACCAGAGACCTGTGGTGATGATAGAAAAAGTATTATATCGTCTGCAAATATACATAATTTGTGTGTAATACCTCCTACTTCAATGCCAGTTATAGTTTGGTTTGTTCTGATGTATTGGGCCATGGGTTCGAGTATAAGGGCAAATAATAAGGGAGATAATGGGCAACCCTGTCGGGTACCTCTTTCGGTATTAAAGGCATCAGATTTGTATCCAGCATATTTTATATAGGCTTTGGGTTTATTATATAATGCTTTGATCCATGTTAAAAAGTGGGGTCCAAAACCCGATTTTTGTAATGAATATTGCATATATTGCCAGGATACTGTGTCAAATGCCCTCTTAATATCGAGAGATAGAAAACATAAAGGGATTTTCCGTTTTTTAGCAATATGTGCCAATAACACTGCCCTGCGTATATTATCGCCTGCCTGTCTATTTGGCATGAAGCCTACTTGATCTCTATGTATTAATTTTCCTATAATGCTATTGAGGCGTTTTGCTATTATTTTTGCTAATAATTTAATATCAAGGTTTAACAGAGAGATAGGCCGATAATTCACACAGGAAGTATCATCAGAAAGGGGTTTTGGGATCATACAAACAATTGCCATTAGTGTTTCTTGCCGAAAAGAATGTCCTTCTAGAAGTTTGTTAAAAGTTTCAGTGAGAATGGGAGAAAGTATTTCTGAGAATGTTTTATAGTATAAAGCCGAGTAGCCGTCTGGGCCTGGTCTTTTGTTAAGTTTTAGGTCTTTTATGGCGTTAGCAACTTCATCTATAGTTATAGGCTCATCCAAACTGCTTTTTTGATTCTGAGACAACTCAGGTAAGGTTATTTTTGAGAAGAAGGAGTCAGCCTCTGTAGGATTAAATTCATTGTTTGTCTTGTATAAAGTTGCGAGATGTGAGTGAAATTTATGGACTATTTTAACTGGATTACAAGTATAAACATTTTTTGATAATTTCAAACGTATTGGTTTGAAAGATTTGTTAGTTGAATTTAATGCCCGAGCCAAATATGTACCTGGTTTGTTTGTATTCATGTAGAAATTGTGTTTGGAGCGTTTGAGGGATTTATCAACTGACTCAGTGAGAAATAGATCGTATTCCAATCTAGATTTTTCCAGATGAGATTTTGTACTCTGAGATGGATTATCTTGGAATGATATGTAGGCTGCATTAAAATTGAGTTCTAGTTTTTTTGCTAGATTTTTGCGTTCCCGTTTAAATAGTGCCATTTGTCTTTGTATTGTACCACGCAAGACAGGCTTATGAGCTTCCCACAGTGTTATTGGGGAAATGTCTGTTGTATTATTAATTAATATGTATTCCTTTAAAGCTTGTTCAATGGCCATCTGATGTAGTGAAGTTTGAGCATTATGTCCGGTAAGTACCACGTTGGGTCATGCGCTTTTGGTATGGCTGAGGCTATAATAGTGTATACTGCATTATGGTCAGACCACGGAATCGGAATTATATCTGATGCAATAATTTCCGGTATCATTCCTATTGTTAGAAAAATATGATCTATTCTGGTGAAGGTTTGATGAGGGTGCGAGAAATAAGTGAATTTCTTTTTCATTGGGTTACTTTCTCTCCACGAATCTACCAGATTGTATTTGGAAAGAAGTTGAGAAAAAGGTAATCTAGAGGTTATTTTGGATGGTGTAAAAGGTGATTTATCTAGAAATGGGAGGAGGACCTGGTTCGAATCCCCACACATTATCACTGTTCCTATTTTGTTTGTATTAATCACTTGTAATATATGTGAGAGGACTGGTGTAGGTTGTTTGTTAGGAGCGTAGTAGGAAATCACCGTGATTGCTGTATCCATTATATAACCCATGAGTATCAGGTATCTACCTTCTAGGTCTTTAATTTCTGATGATAAGGTGAATGGTGTGGATCGGTGAAATGCAATTAGAGTTCCCCTTTGTTTGGTACAGGCAGAAGCCGTGTAAATTTGTTGATAAAAAGGAGAAATATATTTTGGAGTAGAATCTTTGGTGAAGTGTGTTTCTTGGAGGCATACTATGTGAGCCTTCTTTTTATGGAAAGTACGGAAGGCTTTGGTCCTTTTTTGAGGGACATTTATTCCCTGAACATTCAGGGAAAGTATATTCAGTGGTGCCATGGCAACAGATCAAATAGTTTTGACTTACTTTTTGTTATGCAGAGCTGACTGCGCAGATCAAGCTGTGTGGCCTGAAGAGATGAAAAGATAGAAAAGAAATCAGTGAATTCTGGAGTAAAGAGTAAACAAAAAACATATGAGATTAGATGATACATTGTATAAATTATTTTTTGCAAGTAATCACAATTGACCCGTGAAAGAGTATAAATATCTCTCTCAGGGGAATAAGTGCCTTCGTCACACTCCCACATAATATGGTTGGGAGAATGAGGAGGGCTAATGGGGGTACACAGATCTTCCGCTTACAGGAGAGAAGTGCTATGTCAAAAGACATCAAAATGATGATTCATTAATTGGAGTGCAGAATATGGTTTTTGTTGAAATTATTTATTCCAGGGTGGTTGTATATGGTTAGTCTTGCCCTAGGCTAAATAATTCACTTAGAAAGGTACTGTTAATAACTTTGGTATTCATGAAGATAGTTTGAATTATTTTGGGATTTTAACCCTTTTAGAGTAAACAATTACATATTTTATTCATATGTAACTGTTTAGATATGTTAACTCATAAAATTGAGGTTGTATTGCTTCAGATTAGAATAAACAAAAACATAGTTCTAGGAACTAGTTAGGTAATAATATATTTGTTTTAAGAAAAGAAAGAAAAAGCTTCCATTACTTCTGGATTATTGAACATATTTGTCCTAAAAAGTAATAAATCTATTGTTATTACCTGAAAATATATAACTGAACAAGAATTTCCTTATTTCACTTATATATTCCAAGGCTGTATGAATCAGAAGTAATAAGAAATATAACTGGAATGTAACATGATCCCACACAGTGTGTGACTATCAGAATGCAGTTACATTCAATTATAAATACAGGTTTTTTATAGAGAACCATCTCTTAGTATAATAAATGAAGAGATATCAGGAAATAGGATGTCAGTCCTTTGAATCTTCTTGGTCCATGGATGATGTGGCATAAAGGCCTCTTTTGTGAGAATGATGATTCCCATTTTGTTCTGAAATTTTCTGGGTGCTGCCTGAAGGTGAAGATGATGCCATTCTTCTGCGTGTGGGAGAGTTGCTGCTTGTGGGTTCTGTCAGATTTAATTTTAAAAGGGTTTGTTGTAGTTCATCTGCTGATCTACTTCTGTAAATTGTACCTTGGTAGATAAATCTGACTGAAAAGGGGAAGCCCCATTGATACATAATGTTGTGGCGTTGCAGTTCCATTAGTTGGGGTTTCATGGATCGTCTTTTAGTAATAGTAAGTTGGGATAGGTCAGCAAAAATTTGATAATTGTGTCCTTGAAAATTAAGTTCCTTTTTTTCTCTTGCAGCAATTAGTATTTGTTCTTTCGTTCTGTAATAATTAAATTTTGTGATTATATCACGTGGGGGTCCATCTTTCTTTTTGGCTGTGAGGGCTCTGTGTACTCTGTCCAGTTCTAAACGTTCAATAGGGATATCTGGCTTTAGTTCTTGTATTAGAGCAGTAATAGTAGATTGAAGGTCTGTCACAGTTTCAGGTATTCCCCTTATGCGCAAGTTTGAACGTTTGGCTCTATTTTCGTAATCTTCGAGCTTAGTTTGAAGTATTAAATTCTCTTCTTTTAATTGTTCTAATTCTGTTATATTTTCTTGGGTTGTAATTTCAATTTCATCCATTTTTATTTCTAAGGCTGCGGTGCGGTTTCCCAGCTCTCTTATTTCTTTGGTTAGGCTTTTTGTTATTTGGTCTGAGGTTTTTTTTAAAGCCTTATGAAGCATCTTTTCAAATTGTAATAATATTACTGGGGATGCTGAGGAGGCTTGTGGAGAAGTTTGTGAGAGGATTTGTTCTGTATCTGACTCAAATGGAGAGTCTTGCTGTGACATTTTCTGTCTGTGAGAGAGCCCTGGTGCTGTATCTTGTGAGGTGTCTGGAGCTGCTTCAGCTGCAGTGAGTGCCTGTGAGCTCTTTGTGAGGTGATTTTTATTTCTGCCACAGCTTCCTCCCAGTACCATATTTCCTGCCCAAACTTTCACAGTTTGTTCCCTGGGGCAAAAAGGTTCAAATGGATACCTTTTGAGCCTGCAGGCTCCGCTTTGTCCTTCTCTTCTCTCCTCAGCGGTGCGGAGCTCTAACAATGCATGTCTGCTCCGCTAGGCTCCGCCCATCTCCCCCCCGTTAATTCCTTTTTTTACATTTTTAAATCCCGTGTTTAATGTACTGTAGAAAGGATAGTGTGGCCTCTAACGTGTATGCATTTCTTAAACAAAAAGAAAAATTAACACTTTAAATCTAACAGCACTCCAAGGGTATCCTGTATTGCAGTTTGCCATGGTTTCCAAAGATTTCATCAAATATATATATATATTTTTTTCTAAGCAGATTCCTCAGTTTTTTTTTTTACAAAAAATAGAATTTTGGCAGTCAATTTGTAAGGCTACTTTCACACTGAGGAGCGTTACAGGCGCTATAGCGCTAAAAATAGCGCCTCTCCTGTCACTCCAGTGTGAAAGCCAGAGGGCTTTCACACTAGAGCAGTGCACTGGCAGGATGCTAAAAAAAAGTCCTGCAAGCAGCATCTTTAAGGCGCTGTAGGTGCGGTGTATACACCGCTCCTAAAGCGCCCCTGCCAATTGAAATCAATGGGCAGCGCCGCCAAAGCGTGTTGATATCAGTGGAACCGTGTACAGTACTAACAAAACAAAAAAAAACTCTTAAAGGGAATAGATAGTGCTTTCTATGTACTATTTATGAATTATGTTTAAGAGTAAAAATACAAATTTTAATTATTTTTTTTTTTCTTTATTTGATAGAATGGAGAACAGATCTATGGTAATGCCGCGTACACACGGTCGGATTTTCCGATGGGAAATGTTCGATGGGAGCTTGCGTGTGTAGGCTCCATCTGGATCTGGATCTCAAATTTTCAGACAACAAAATCCGTTGTCATAAATTCCGATCGTGTGTACACAGTTCCGACGCACTAAGTTCTACGCATGCTCGGAATCAAGCAGAAGATCTGCACTGGTTATTGAACTTCATTTTTCTCGGCTCGTCGTACGTGTTGTACGTCACCGCGTTCTTGGCGATCAGAATTTCCGACAAGATTTGTACGACTGTGTATATGCAAGACAAGTTTGAGCCAACATTTGTCAGAAAAAAAATATGGATTTTGTTGTCGAGATGTGTGATCGTGGGTACGCGGCATAACTCTCGATAGTGTTTTTCTCTTTTTGGGGGGGAGATTGTACTTTACCTATAGATGCAAGAGAAAGTAAAAAGAATTTTCTCCAAAGAAATGGTAAATAACCTCTTAGGCTCACATGGTTTCTGTATAAAACGAGCATAAAGCTCCAAAGAAGGTCCGTGGTCCCTAGGGGAATCTGACACGTCCCAACGTCACTTCTGGCTCTGGACTTTCCCGAGTGCGTTCCACGCTGGTTTGTACACCTCAAGGCAGGGACCTGGCCAGCATATTCCAACTAGCCTGCTGTTATACCGCTGCAGCCTGCTGGGACATAATCTCGGACTTAGCCCCGGACTCCAGGGACCACGGACCTTCTTTGGAGCCTTATGCTCGTTTTATACAGAAACCATGTGAGTAGCCGTTTGGCTGATATTTTAATAAATTCCTTTTCTATCCTACATACTGCACGTAGTCTGGCGTACCTTGGCGTTTTTCCAGAGACTGCTTCACTTTTAAGGGAGCTGCCACTAGTGCTGTTACAGTACTTCATTGGATTTATGAACTTTACCAGGACTTTTCCAATATATGTATATACCAACTTTTTTATATACACCATTCCCATCCAGGACTATTTTGATTGTCACAAATTGTATGCCCTTTTTTAATAACGTGGATACACCAATCCTTGCGCCATCCTTTCTTACTTGTCTATTATATGGGGAAATGTGTATGCATAGGAGAGCTGTGTTAAATTTTTTTTTTGTTTTTGACTGATTCTGCCCAACGTTAAGCTTTTTCAGCAAAACTATCTAACCATTGATTACATCTGACTGTATAAAACTATTTTAACAAATTTGAATGAGCACAGCTTTATTTAAATCATGCCTACGGGTTGCAGCTTGCCAATTATTAGATGTGGGGGCTGTATTAGTTTGCTTTCTTTTTACCTTTTTCCCCCATGGTTTTTACCAGGTTATCTGGCCAGTAACATACCTCCTGTATTAAAGTGCCCCCACTTTGGATGAAGAAGCACAGGGAGACCTTTGGACAGCAGTGTTGTCAGCCTGGGAGGAGGAGAGTGTTAGATTTACTAGCAGATTTAAATACACTAACAAACTCAAGCCAAACTCCAGCTCACACTGCAGTTAAAGCAACAGTTTTTTTTTCTTTTGGGTGAAAGGTTTTACATGAATAAATAAAAGTTGATAATTGTTAGCACCCCTGTCATTGGTACATAATTTGTCTCAAAGAAATAACTGCTACATTTGCGGGGAAGCTTGTTCTATTGAAGCATCGATATAATAAATGTTTGATTTTCAGTCTTTTAAGTAATTGGTACAATAAATATTATTCGAGGGTGGTTATGGATTCCCTCTATTTATTGCACTTATGTATTAACTTGTCTATCCCCCTAGTTAGCTAGTCTATTAAAACTCTGATCACATGTTGCTGTTGATATGACAATAATACAAGGTTAGCTATGAAACCAAGCACACTGCTTAATATAACAAGGTCTTATTTCCTAAAGAAATAGGAAATGCTAACATGAAACTACTATAGAGAATTATACAGAGTATATGACAAAAGAAAATCAAAGATACTTATCACAATGCTTTCCTCGAGATATCGTTTCGTTGGCAGGGCTCATTATGGCAAAAGAAGAGAGCCATGAGGCTCAGGAACGTGCCAAGAGCGAAAAGGGACAAATTCCCTCCTGTGTGCCATTTTTACACATTCATTCAGACCCATTCGTAACCACCCCCACTAGCCTCCTGTCCAATGAGATATTGCCAAAAGATAGTCCTTTTAATATATTATATTACTGTCCAGCCTGCTGTTTTGGCCTCTAGGGGCAGCATTGTCCATGTATCATCTCTAGGTGCCTGTTGATCCTTTGATCTTTGTCACCACCTTCATCAATCATCCTGGCAACCATGGCTCTCTTTTAAGATTGCTTGCAGTGTATTATCATACCAGTCAGCCCGGAGCCAGGCTCTTTTTACAGCCTTGCTATTTTCAGATGCAGATTCTGATATGCTACAAAGCTCTGATGTGTAACTGGTTACATTCCAACTTGGGGCCATTTGCCTGTATCATCCAGGGAATGAAATACCAGAAATATGATATTAAACCATGTTGCCTTCCAACAAGTTTAATATTGATTTAAAAGGGAACTAACTCCATAGATTTGACAGTTACCCAAAACTGTTACATTCAATGCATGCCATGAAAGATAACTTTCGCAGTTGCTTGTGCTCTCACCCGAACTGTCATACCGCCAAATGGATGATGTCATAACTAATCATGTTTTCAGCACCATGGCAACTGCAGATCAAACAGAGGCTAAGATAACAGCTTCCTTGGCTGTAAAGGATAGCAGGGTTTAGTTCTTCTTTAAAAAGGTACACAAGAAAAATTGCCTTCTTAATAAATTTTTCATTAAAAATATCAACAGTGCACAGTAGGGAAGCGAGTTTAAAAATAAAAACAGTGTGCACTGGATAATGCAGAATAAATCACTTTATTAAAAATAAGCAAAAGGGTAAAATTGTGCGTACTTGATTAGAGCATATCGCCAAAGAAAACAAAAATGTCCACAGTAACATCTGGACGTGCCACCAGCTGCTGGATAATCTCTCATTAAGCAGCTGGCAATGGGAGAGGAAGAAAGGCAAGATACCAATGCTGATGTGGTAAATAGGAGTGCCAGAATAAAGCAGGGTACCAAGACATTCAAAGTGTGTATGGAAGAGGGGACCGAGTTTGTACACTAGATGATGGCTCTTCTTATTGACTTTTACTTGCATACTACCTAAGAAGGCAAAAAGTAGGAGTGTACTTACTATTTTCATATGAGAAATCTGCATTTTGTTGACTTAAGTCATGGAAATAAGTAAAATAGTAATATGGAGAGTAAGGGCTCATGTACACTACAGCTTCTAAACTTGAGGTTAGGAGCTTTAGGCATTTTTCTTTTTTTTTTTTTGCCATAGGCTTTTACAAGAGTTTAGAAGCTGCTGCAGTTAGGGGAGGTGCAACCTCCCTCTCCTGAACGTGGAAGAGACGCGTTCAGGATAGGAAAGTTTTGACTGCTGGCCGTGATTTTGCCACATTTTGTGTTTTCCTGCAGCTGGCGGTCAACATAGTCTATGTGTACATGAGCTCTTAAAGTGGATGTAAACCCAAGTCATGGAATTTGAGCTGGGCTCATTATATATCTGTAGTGTTTTCTTATCTCTCTCCAAAGCACTATGTCCCGTAGCGGTCTCTTGCTCCGTAGCTCTGTTATCAGAGTGATAACTTCTCATGTTCTCAGAGGCGGGAGATAGAAGTGTGTGTCGCGGGAGGTTGCTATAAATACATTAGCAGTCAGCTTGCCATCTAAGAGCACAGCTCTGCACATTCCTTTCTTTCTTTGCCTGTGATGGGAGGGGGTGTGTGCCTTTCCTCCAATCAGCTGTCTTGGCTGTATGCCAATAGTCCACTCCCAGTGTTAACCAGGAAGAGAAAAACTTTAAAGCCCCATACACACGATCAGATTATCGGGCACATTTACATCCGTTTTTTTGTATGCTGCTAGTCTGATATCGAAAGTGAAGAGGTTACTCACCAAACGAAAATTCTCGTACGACAGAATTCAACATCAGAAAAAAGTTTTGCATGTGTTCTTTCGTTTCTGAGCATGCGTAGTCTTGCTCTTATGATTTTTTTTGGGGCCGAAAACTGTACTAATTGAACGAAAATCGGACGTGGTGTTCACATCCGACAAAAATTTTAGAGCCGGCACATCCAGTTTTATGTCGTCCGAAAATTCGTAATCGGGTGACGAAAGCACCACACTAACGATCAGAAAATCGGCAGATTGTTCATTGGACAAAATTTTACTTTTTATTTTCTGATCATGTGTACGGGCCTTAAAGCGAAGAGCACTTTCCAAAGGATATATGCAGATGAAGACAGCAGATATACATGTAAAACTTATATAGGGAAATTTGTTTCATGTCTGTGTATCATCTGAAGGCTGTTCTCTTCACTGGGTATATGTGAGGGTTTACATCCACTTTGAACAGTCTTTATTGTTTTCCAAAGGAAAAAAAAAGTTTTCTTCAGCCGCACAGTAAACTAAATAGTCCAAGCTCCTGGTACAAACATCAAACTTTCAGCTCTCACCCGTAAGGGCCCATTCATACTAGGAACTGTATGTGAATCGCACAGGATCACTGTGCGGTTCCTGTACGATTCACATACAGTTCTGTGCATTACGATATCACCCCAATTCTGTTTTAATAGGCTGAAATTGCACCACACTACACAAAAAGTAGTGCATGCACTACTTCTGGAAATGCACTGCAACTGGATCACACACTTTTGTACTAAGCGGATTCAGTTTTCACCTGCCTCGGGTTCAAAAGTCAGGTCACCAGCCACTTAGCAGGTTCTTCATCACAGCAGTTTACCACTCTGTCTCCCAAGTGTATCCTGCCTCACAAATATCTGCTGGCTATTTCCTCTACCTTTTAAAGCCTCCCTTGCTGATGGGTTAACCATTTCAGGACCAATGTCCCTGAAATCCGAATTCCAGATCTCATATAGGGACTTGCCAATCTTGGGTAAATATTAAGTCCGTTTAGCCCATGCCAACCAGAATGCCTCACCTTGCATAGGTGAGAAAACCTGAGAACCTGAGTACTCCAAAATTGCTTTAAAATCATCCCCCTTAAGGAGATCACAACCCTAATAAATGGGAAACCTACCTGCCTTCCAGGACCCATCTCCCTGGTATCCTGTAAATATATATATATATATATATATATATATATATATACAGTACTGTGCAAAAGTTTTAGGCAAGGGTGAAGAAATGTAAAGTAAGAATGCTTTCAAAAATATATATTTTAATTGTTTAATTTTATAATTTTACAAAATGCATAGTGAGCGAACAGAATCAAAATCAATATTTGGCGTGACTAACATTTGGCTTCAAATCAGTATCCATTCTTACACTTTGTATTTCTATAATATATATACATATACAATATCTCACAAAAGTGAGTACACCCCTCACATTTTTGTAAACCCGAGTACCTATCTGCAGCCCATCAGAGTACCTGAGTACCTATCTGCAGCCCATGCCTCATAAAATATACACTGGGGTGTTTGCTTTCCAAATTGGGGTCATTTTGTGGGTAATTTCACTGTCCTAGTGCTCCAGGACCTTCAAAAGTGCAAAAGTGTGACAGGTCGTTAGGAAATTATACAGTATCTCACAATAGTGAGTACATCCCTCACGTTTTTGTAAATATTTTATTATATCTTTTCATGTGACAACACTGAAGAAATGACTCTTCTACAATGTAAAGTAGTGAGTGTACAGCTTGTATAACAGTGCAAATTTGCTGTCCCCTCAAAATAACTCAACACACAGCCATATGTCTAAACCGCTGCCAATAAAAGTGAGTACACCCCTACGTGAAAATGTCCACATTGGCCCCAATTAGCCATTTTCCCTCCCCGGTGTCATGTGACTCGGTAGTGTTACAAGGTCTCAGGTGTGAATGGGGAGTAGGTGTGTTAAATTTTGTGTTATCGCTCTCACTCTCTCACACAGGTCACTGGAAGTTACATAGTAGGCGAGGTTGAAAAAAGACACAAGTCCATCAAGTCCAACCTATGTGTGTGATGGTATGTCACTATTACATAACATTACAAGTTCAACATGGCAAAGAACTCTCTGAGGATTAGAAAAAAAAAGAATTGTTGCTCTACATAAAGCTGGCCTAGGCTATACGAAGATTGCCAGGACCCTGAAACTGAGCTGCAGCATGGTGGCCAAGACCATACAGCGGTTTAACAAAACAGGTTCCACTCAGAACAGGCCTTGCCATGGTCGACCAAAGAAGTTGAGTGCACGTGCTCAGCGTCATATCCAGAGGTTGTCTTTGGGAAATAGATGTAGGAGTGCTGCGTGCTGCCAGCATTGCTGCAGAGGTTGAAGGAGTGGGGGGGTCAGCCTGTCAGTGCTCAGACCATACGCCACACACTGCATCAAATTGGTCTGCATGGCTGTCGTCCCAGAAGGAAGCTTCTTCTAAAGATGATGCACAAGAAAAACCCGCAGTTTGCTAAAGACAAGCAGACTAAGGACTGAATTACCGGAACCATGTCCTGTGGTCTGATGAGACCAAGATAAACTTATTTGGTTCAGATGGTGTCAAGCGTGTGTGGTGGCAACCAGGTGAGGAGTACAAAGACTGACTAAGGACTGGAACCATGTCCTGTGGTCTGATGAGACCATGATAAACTTATTTGGTTCAGATGGTGTCAAGCGTGTATGGCAGCAAATTAGATAAGGAATAAAAAGACAAGTGTGTCTTGCCTACAGTCAAGCATGGTGGTGGGAGTGTCATGGTCTGGGGCTGCATGAGTACTGCCGCCACTGGGGAGCTACAGTTCATTGAGGGAACCATGAATGCCAACCTGTACTGTGACATACTGAAGCAGAGCATGATCCCCTCCCTTTGGAGACTGGTCCGCAGGGCAGTATTCCAACATGATAATGACCCCAAAGACACCTCCAAGACGACCACTGCCTTGCTAAAAAAGCTGAGGGTAAAGGTGATGGACTGGCCAAGCATGTCTCCAGACTTAAACCCTATTGAGCATCTGCGGGGCATCCTCAAACGAAAGGTGGAGGAGCGCAAAGTCTCTAACATCCACCCGCTCTGTGATGTCGTCATGGAGGAGTGGAATAGGACTCCATTGGCAACCTGTGAAGCTCTGGTGAACTCCATGCCCAAGAGAGTTAAGGCAGTGCTTGAAAATAATGGTGGCCACACATGCGGACACTTTGTGCCCAATTTGGACATTTTCACTTAGGAGTGTACTCACTTTATAAATAAATATGTACCGTTTATTTTTATAGCATATTACAGGACGGAGGACCGATATTCATACACCTGCTACCTGCAGGTGATTGGACACTAGCAAAAATGTTTGTTAGGGACACCACTAGAGCATAACGATATAACCATATTTTGCCCACCTCATGAGGCTCCAGTTTTTGCTAGTGTCCTTAGATGATGGACCTGTTTCCTCTGGATTTTTTTCCTTAATTAAACCATTGTTTTTTTTTTAATCTGGATCTTCTATCAGCATCGGACTGCTCATTGGCTTGCATTACTGAGCATTTTTTTAGATTGATGTATACCGGGGACCGGACACCACTGTATGGGGCTGGACTGTAATAATTACTTTTGGCACTGGATCTTGTGTTAGGCGTTCACCTTGGTACGAAGTGCAACGTGTAAATTGGTAGCAAGGTGCTATACAGGGCTATACACTATAAAGTAATATTAAAGTTACATTTCTTTTTTCTTGATAAATGGGCTGTTAATGGCATAACCTACATGGCATAACCTACATACATTGCTGGTGTCTCATACCCCCCCAGCCGTGTTAGCAGACTCCAGGTTCCCCCTAAACCTTCCAGGATCTTTTGAGTCCCATCAGAGTCCCAACTATGTGAATGCTCCTGTGCAATGAGCTGTTAATGGCCCAACCTACGTACATTGCTGTTGTTTTTTATAATTTATTTTTATACAACCTTCCATGCAGCCGTTCCTGAGAAAGGCATAAAGCCACTGTCAATAACTGCTGTGGAGGAGGAGAAGTATGGCTTTGGCTCTGTGTCCCTTTCACTTTGCCTGTATGTGTGCTGCTGGGAATAGCAGCATGTAAGATTGCAATTCTATACGGGAATGTGGATCTCCATAGGTCCTGGCTAATACAGGAGGCACCTACATGCCTGGAGTCGAGCAACACATTGTGGATGGGGAGGCAGTATGAGAACGAAGCCCAAAAAAGAGAGTAATTCTGAAAACAGCAAGAGCATGTAAGTTCTGCAGTTTAGTAAATCCACTTACAAGTTATTACATTTTAAAGGCCCCTTTCACACATGCATACTGTTTGTCTGTTTTTCATCCATCAGTTGATGGATGAAAAATGGACATCGATGCATCTCTATGGAAAAATGTATGCAAATGGATGATCATTCATTCACATTCGTTTACATCTGTTTTAGTCCACATCCATTTTTTTGGAGTGGATCAAAGCCCTATTTTTCTTCTGTGAAAAAAAAATGGATTGAATGAAAAATGGATGTAAAGGAACAAACAGTTCTCTTTTGCATGAAAAAAATGGCTCAAAAATGGCGCACCTTAGGCCCCTTTCACACTGGCAGTCTCTTCCAGCAGATCCACCTGCTCAGTGGGGGATCTCTCTGCTAATCCCCACTGAGCAGGCAGATAACAGGTCCATGTCTGGTCTGCTTATGCAGAGCAGACATTGACTCAACCTTCTGTAATCTATAGGCAGTTGTAAATGGACCGCCTGTCTATTTACATCTGAATGTCATCCAATTGGATCCACCAGACAGATGGGGAAAGGATCTCCCATCTGTCTGTTTTCAGCTGATAGGAAGGGATCAGATGTCGGCAGGTGTAAACAGACACATGTCCAATTACATCTGCCGCTCCATAGAGGGGAATGGATGGTCCGATCAAGTCCACCTAAAAAACTGACAGACAGACCCGATCAGTCCATCCATGTGAAAGGGGCCTAAGTGTTACATCGCAGGAGCAAAAGCTTTCTGCATTAGAAGTGGATGCTACATTTTCCTGCTTTACTTGTTTTGTGTATGTCCTGTTGCATATGGAAAACTTTGGAATTCACCAGTGAAAATCTTTCTCCATGCAACTGAACTCTGAATACCTACTTGGACGTTTTAACCTAGTCGCATGTACAACGCTTTCTTTAACCATTTCTTTATTATTTAAGACTTGATCCGGTACACTCTTCTGTTTCTATTATAGCTTGACAAATATTATTTTTTTAATACTGTAATTTCATCTAACAATAAGAATATTAAACTAAGACAAACTGCTATATACAGGCTGACTCATTTTTTTTCTGCATGACCTACTAGACTCTATATAATTACTATGTGATTGGTTCCTTGTAAATTGCAAGAACCATAGCTGTGAGTGACAGAACAATTTGACAGCTAGTAGTCACACACCGTGTTGGCTGCAATTTGTCATAGGTCTTAGAAATGATCATTCTCTTAACTTGTGTCATTCTCTCAACTTGTGGTTGGGAAGCTATTGCAGCACTTGTAGTGGGTAAAATACGAGGATAAGCAAAATGTTCAACATGAATCAAATGGGTACCTGTCATTATCAAATTATATTATTGTTTTGTGCAAATAATGTACTTCTTTCTTATCATAAAAGATTTTTATTTTTTTTTTTGTAATTTGGACTGTTTACAGTCGTTTGACATGCTGGAACTTGATTTCTGCATATCCAGCACTGGCAATAGCCTAGGTTTGCATGTAGCCCCCAAGGTATCACATTGCTAACTGTCAGTAACACATTCCTATATATAAAGTTTTAGACTGCCTAGCAGACCAATCTGGCTGGAGCCCTTATTGTTGGCACTTTGGCACATTTTATGCGTTTGTATTGGTAGAAGACTGTATTGTGTACTTAACCTTAAATCTATATACCTAGAACTGAACTGCCAGCAGACAAAGCTGGCAGTTTGGTGTACTCCTAAAGGAAAATGGCAAAACTGTCTTTCAGATTTGCAGTCAAGAGCCTCAGAGTCTTGTGTTTCTTTGATCTTGTGTGTATCTGATTCTGTTAATGTAGGAGGGCACAAGAGTAGTGATCCTGTTAATGTAGGCAGGCACAATTGTAGTGGTCTTGTTAATGTTGGAGGACACAGGAGTAGTGGTCTAGGAGAAGAAAATATAAATCTGGCCTTGCAAACATTTTTCAGTTGACCTTTAGTGATCTAAGACAAAGTACAACATTGTGCAGCATTACTAATCAGAAAGTAGAGCTTGCATATGTCAGGGGCAAATATGTAAACCCAAGATCCATATATAATTACAAATTAATATATATAGACAGGCTTTTTAAAAAAAATAACAGTAATAGTATTTACACTAAACTGATTTGTTCTATAATTATTTATGAAAAATTAAAAAATATACCCCTCCCTTAAAAATGTTAAGGAAAAAGCAAAGTGCGGTAATTGCCAGCAGGTGGATGTAATCTTTCATTGTTATTTTGTTTCATTTTCTTAACCAAACCCTGTACTGTAATTGAAAAGCATATAACTTATCATCTTAAATTCATACTGCCTACATGCTATTCCATGAAAAAACAAGTACTTGTTGCGATAAAAAAAAAAAAGGGAGCTTGATGTCTTGCATCTTTTTACTGTTGAATTGTCAGCATACACATAACAAGCTTAGCATATGATTATATTTTAATATAACAGGCATAACTTTTTTCCTGTTGAGGCTTAATGTCACATTAAACTCTTTTAATTGGATTTACAACATGGATTAGCTCATCATCCTATTTTTCACACTTTTCAATGCTTTATTTTTCAAACTCACAAGCGTACAGGCTTTATAATATGTATTATACTTTCTCATATTGTGCTTGAAGTAACATTTTCTTAATGTTTGTATGCTTTCCCACTTCTAGATTGGACAACTGGTCTTCAAAGGAGTGAAACGACTGAACCGGATCCAGTCAATAGTTTTTGAGACTGCTTACAACACCAATGAAAACATGCTCATCTGTGCACCAACCGGTGCAGGCAAAACGAACATTGCCATGCTAACGGTCTTGCATGAAATCCACCAAAATATTCAACAAGGTGTCATTAAAAAGGATGCATTTAAGGTATTTGTTCATTTTAATAAAGACTGGTCTGTGCTAGTAATGTCAATGTTATTTATACAGAGAATTGGAAAACTTAGAGACCCTTTAATTGGCAAAAATTGAGATAATGCTTCTAAGGCCACATCCGTATAGAATTAAATTTACAGAAAAAAATGGAGAGCCAAACGGCTCTAAGTCGGACTTTTCAGGCAAAATAGATGAGAGTATAGTAAAAAATATACTTTATTAACAGCAAATCATTACAAACAAGTCAAGTGGAAAAAGAATTTAAAAACATACAATTAACACATAATGGTCGTAAATGTATGGCGTGAACAAAAAGTTGACACCAAATAGACAGCAGTGATCCCTTGTGCGTCAACAAGTTTCGCTATTTTGCTTCATCAGGACACACTTGGGGGTTGTTTCTAAGGAACAGGTCTCACTATCTATGATAAAACACATCAATCAGACATTGTGTAACAATAACGTGATAAAAACTTTTAGCCGCTGTCATATCCAGAAGACATACATATAACACACACTCTACTACCTTGTCAGCAAGAAAACCAAGATCATTGGAAGAGGAGGGAGGGGGAAGGAAATGGTAACGACAGAACCTTTCCGGCTGGATTTGGTCCACAATATCAGGGACTTAAATATTCTCCCACATGGACATATGTACAGTGGGGATCGAAAGTTTGGGCACTCCAGGTAAAAATGTGTATTAATGTGCATAACGAAGCCAAGGAAAGATGGAAAAATCTCCAAATGGCATTAAATTACAGATTAGACATTCTTATAATATGTCAAAAAGTTAGATTTTATTTCCATCATTTACACTTTAAAAATTACAGAAAACAAAAAAATGGCGTCTGCAAAAGTTTGGGCACCCTGCAGAATTTATAGCATGCACTGCCCCCTTTGCAAAGCTGAGACCTGCCAGTGTCATGGATTGTTCTCAATCATCGTCTGAGAAGACCAGGTGATGTCAATCTCAAAGGTTTTAAATGGCCAGACTCATCTGACCTTGCCCCAACAATCAGCACCATGGGTACTTTTAAGCAGTTGTCTAGAAAACTGAAACTGAAAATAGTTGACACTCACAAAGCTGGAGAAGGCTATAAGAAGATGGCAAAGCGTTTTCAGATGTCAGTATCCTCTCTTCGGAATGTAATTAAGAAATGGCAGACATCAGGAACAGTGGAAGTTAAAGCAAGATCTGGAAGACCAAGAAAATATCAGACAGAACAGCTCGCAGGATTGTGAGAAAAGCAATTCAAAACCCACGTTTGACTGCACGATCCCTCCAGAAAGATCTGGCAGACACTGGAGTTGTGGTACACTATTCCACTATAAAGAGATACTTGTACAAATATGGCCTTCATGGAAGAGTCATCAGAAGAAAACCTCTTCTACATCCTCACCACAAAAATCAGCGTTTGAACTTTGCAAATGAACATATACACAAGCCTGAGGCATTTTGGAAACAAGTTCTGTGGACCGATGAGGTTAAAATAGAACATTTTGGCCGGAATGAGCAAAGGTACGCTTGAAAAAGAAAGGGCACAGAATTTAATGAAAAGAACCTCTGTCCAACTGTTAAGCATGGGGGTGGATCAATCATGCTTTGGGGTTGTATTGCAGCCAGTGGCACAGGGAACATTTCACGAGTAGAAGGAAAAATGGATTCAGTAAAATTTCAGCAAATTTTGGATGGTAACTTGATGCCATCTGTGAAAAAGCTGAAGTTAAAGAGAGGATGGCTTCTACAAATGGATAATGATCCTAAACACACCTCAAAATCCACGTGGGTGGATTACATCAAGAAGCGTAAACTGAAGGTTTTGCCATGGCCTTCACAATCTCCTGACCTCAACATTACTGAAAATCTATGGATAGCCCTTAAAAGAGCAGTGCGTGACAGGCAGCCCAGAAATCTCAAAGAACTGGAAGACTTTTGTAAGGAAGAATGGGCAAACATACCTCAAACAAGAATTGAAAGACTCTTGGCTGGCTACAAAAAGCGTTTACAAGCTGTGATACTTGCCAAAGGGGGCAGTACAAGATATTAACTCTGCAGGGTGCCCAAATTTTTGCAGACGCCATTATTTTGTTTTCTGTAATTTTGAAAGTGTAAATGATGGAAAAAAAATCTAACTTTTTTTGACATATTATAAGAATGTCTAATCTGTAATTTGATGCCATTTGGAGTTTTTTTCCATCTTTCCTTGGCTTTGTTATGCACATTAATACACATTTTTACCTGGGGTGCCCAAACTTTCGATCCCCACTGTATGTCTCTTTAAAAATGGGTGTATCAATTTCTCCTCCAGCTAACCAAGATAAATATGGCTATATGAACTCCAAAGGTCTATTTAGACAGGCTGGAGAGAAAGAAAGAAAGAAACAAGGAAAAAGCTATTGGAGCAATGTGTTGATGCCTTTTTTGGTTTTGTTTCTCTATTTGAATAAAAGCACTGCAGTGCCAAAAGTCAGTTGTCTAACAGCCCACCATTGATAGTCTAAGGTTCATTGTACCCCCCGGGGAAAACGTCAGCCACATTGTGGCTATGTTCAGGAGAGCTATTTATACCTACCAGTGCCTAAGAACAGCTGAAAGCTATTGTGAAGCTGATCGGGCATCACTCAGCATTACCACCGAGTGACGTCATTTGAGTGCGCCGCAATTGGTACGACCCCAGGCTGACATTTAACCAATCAACAAAAGGATACGCCTACTGCATTCCCATAGCATACAACATCACAACAGAAAGTCAGCTGACCCTTTAATTTGCATACTCTTAAAGTAAAACCAAAATAAACTAGCGAGTAACTTGTGCTGTTTACTGTAAGGCCGCGTTTACATGGTTGCTGATATCCATAGCCTGTGCATGAGCTCCTTGTTTATGAGGTTTCAGTCACCACATCCTGTTTGCAGCCAGCCCTTTTAATGTCTATTGGGGCAGAGCTCTACAGATATTTGACAGCCATGCAGGTACAGCCGCATAAACAAGGCACTCATTCACAGGCTACGGTTGTTAGTGTCTGTATGAATAATGCCTAGTACATAATATGCAGTCATTCTTACTTAACAACATGCCAACTATACAAGTGTATTTGGTGGGAAATGCCAGGTGGTATGTGGGGGTAAGGAGGAATTTTTTTCTATTTTGTCTCCTGATGTGTCAGAGGCAGACAACTTAAAGGCGTTGCACTGTCATTAAAATTACAAAAATCACCTGAGCATTTTTAACCTGTTTTGAAAAAAAAAAAAAAAACTGGCATTTTGATAACTGAAGCAGGACAGCCACCCTGCTACACCTTAAGAGACTTATTGGCTAATGTGCACTCTTGTTAATCAATTTTCTAGGTGCTCTGTTGTATGAGTATGATGGACAGCATGCATTATCAATAGAAAATTGTGTACTCCATTTGTAGGTAGAACAAAAAGTTGTATGATGATGTTTCAGGAATGCTTGTATCTCTTGTAAAACTTTTTTATATCAGATTTTAATTGATAGGAGACTTCAAATGTGGTATACAATTCTTTTTTTATTAGTAAATAATAGTAAGTTTTCAAGGGCATTAGTCAGTCCTAATTCATATAAAGAATGCTGCTTGATTTTGCTCATTACTATAATAGCAATCCTTATTTGTGTCCTAAAAATCTTATTACCCATGTGAAAAGGCTATGAAAATGCATTTAGCTTTGATGCAGAACCAATCTTCAAAGTGATGAGGCTATATAAACAAAATCCATTGTCCTCTAAAGAGCTGCACACTTATCCAGCAAAGCTAACAACTTATCATATATCACTATTAAGATTTTTCACTGTAAGTGCTTGGAATCATATTTCACAATCAATTTTGATTTGTACTGGTTGCTTTGGGACAAATGACATTGTGAGTTTTGCTCGTTTATCAGCTTGGTGTCCCTTTGTGTACAGATTGTGTATGTAGCACCTATGAAGGCCTTGGCAGCTGAGATGACAAATTACTTCAGCAAGCGTCTAGAACCATTGGGTGTCACAGTGAAAGAGCTGACTGGTGATATGCAGTTGTCAAAAGGTGAAATTTTACGGACTCAGGTAAGTTCAGCTAAGATGAAATGTATGGCTTTTGCTTTGCGCTTTCAATTTTTCACTTTGGCTTTGTGTATCTTGCCTATTGAGCTTGTATTACAATTTATGATTAAGATGAGTTACAGGCTAATACAGCCAAGCACTTGAGATGAAGTAGTTGGTAAGCTACTCTTTCATGGTAACATTTACAATCTTTAACTTAATTAGGTGATCTTTATTGTATTTGTCTCTAAGATTTGTTAACTTCTTTGAACCTTTGATACCCTAACGTATGCACAGAATTATTGTCCTCTGTCATGAAAACATATGTAGCTTATATGACCTTATCTCAGAGCAGTCTTTATTCACGTAGTTTAGAGCAGCCTGCTGTTTTGTCTGCAGTTTTGTTTTTATATCTCCAAATTTTATGTTTTATTATTAATTAATGAACCACTACAAAATTACCTTTGAGAATTTAAATAATTGAATTCTGGATCAACCAAGTTCACCAGTTAGCAAAGTCAAAGGAGTCAAGTTCAAGCTAAATTATTTCCAAACGAAAGCTGTCTGGCTTTAGTTATTTTCTTTTTGAAAACTGACTGCAAAGGCAAGTGCAGCTTGTTAGTAAACCTTTTGGTTAAAGCACAGTGCAAAAGCAAATCTTGACACATTTTGAGAATTCTGTCAAGCCTTTTATTAATGCATTGTGTTTTAGGTTTTTAGCAGTGTGGTCTTTGGTGATTTTAAAGTAGATCTGTTGTTAAAAAAGGTACTACCACAATGTCCCGTTACATATCAGTGACTTAAGGGGGTAGTAAAGGCAGAAGGTTTTTTTTATCTTCACGCATTCTATGCATTCTACGATAAGGTAAAAAGCCTTCTGTGTGCAGCAGCCCCCCTAATACTTACCCGAGGTTCATCTCTATCCAGCAATGTCCACGAGTCCTTCGGCTGTCCGGGACTCTCCCTCCTTATTGGCTGAGTCACAGCAGGGCTGCAGCTCGGCTCAGGTGCCCCCATAGCAAGCTTGACAGGAGGAAGGGACCAGGAGCAGCAAAGAGGGACCTGAGAAGAGGGCGATCCAGGCTGCCCTGTGCAAAACCAACTGCACATAGTACGTAAGTATAACATGTTTATTATTTAAAAAAAAAAAACGAAACAAGACTTTACAATTACTTTAACAAAAAATAAAATCTGCTTCGTGCACCCTGTGAGTCCCTAAACATTGTTTCAGAAAAAAAAAAAAATCTTGATTTTATTTACAAGAAGACAAGCCAGTTGTTTGTGGTGACTAGTTTGTATCTTTGTCGTAACTGAGTCCCTTAAAAAAAAAAAAAAAAATGAAAATAAAAAAGTCTTTGATATAATTGGAGGATAAAGTAATTTCCTCTTTATTTTGGTTTCAAATTTGTGATCTTGAAGCTGAAAAAAAAAAAAAGGTTATAAATACACTTTGGGTCCATCAAATACATTTGTAAACCATATTATTACTTGGTAAAAATAGCAATGACATCATCACTTTGCTGTGTACATAGTTTGCACAGAGTAGCGCAGTGGGAGGGACCCTGCAAGCCCCACCCACTACTACTATGTATATATATATAGATCTATATATATAGTTGTGCTCATAAGTTCACATACCTCGGGAGAATTTATGATTTCTTGGCCATTTTTCAGAGAATATGAATGATAACACAAGAACATTTCTTTCACTCATGGTTAGTGATTGGCTGAAGCCATTTGTTATCAATCAACTGTGTTTACTAAATCATAATGGCAACAGAAACTTCCCAAATGACCCTGATCAAAAGTTTACATACCCTGGTGATTTTGGCCTGATAACATGCACACAAGTTGACACAAAGGGGTTTGAATGGGTATTAAAGGTAACCATCCTCACCTGTGATCTGTTTGCTTGTATTTAGTGTGTGTGTGTATAAAAGGCCAATGCGTTTCTGGACTACTGACAGACCCCTTGCATCTTTAATCCAGTGCTGCACTGACGTTTCTGGATTCTGAGTCATGGGAAAAGCAAAAAGAATGGTCAAAGGATCTGCGGGAAAAGGTAGTTGAACTGTATAAAACAGGAAAGGGATATAAAAAGATATCCAAGGAATTGAGAATGCCAGTCAGCAGTGTTCAAACTCTAATCAAGAAGTGGAAAATGAGGGGTTCTGTTGAAACCAAACCACGGTCAGGTAGACCAACTAAAATTTCAGCCATAACTGCCAGGAAAATAGTTTGGGATGCAAAGAGAAATGCACAAATAACTTCAGGTGAAATACAGGACTCTCTCAAAACATGTGGCTGTTTCAAGATGCACAATAAGGAGGCACTTGAAGAAAGATGGGCTGCATGGTTGAGTCGCCAGAAGAAAGCCATTACTGTTAGGAGAGCAGCCGATCGGCTCTCCTCTATTCGCGTCTTTCAGACGCGAGTGAGGAAAAGCCGATCACCGGCTCTTCCTATTTACATCTTGATCAGCCGTGATTGGACACGGCTGATCACGTGGTAAAGAGTCTCCGTCAGAGACTCTTTACCTAGATCGGTGTTGCAGGGTGTCAGACTGACACCCCGCAACAACGATCGCCCCCCGGGGGCGCGCAGCGTCTCGATATCCTGATCATGTCATATGATGTCCGGTCAGGGATATCAAACCACTTTGCCGCTGTCATTTTGTAATAGGGCGGGAGGCAAGTGGTTAAGGAACACAACAGTGGCCAGGACACATACAGATCATGAATGGAGTTGTATTACATTGTTTTACTCTCAATACAAAGAAATAGAGTCTATATTCAAAGCCCATTGGCATCTCCTGAGTCTAGATAAGACCCTCAAGCCTGTTTTACCTTCGGCCCCCAAGTTTATACACAGAAAGGCCCCTAATGTGGAGGATAGAGTAGTAAAGATAATTTTAGACCCTCCCTCTAGACCATCTAGTTTTTGGGACAAAGATGGCTTCTATGCGTGCCGAAAATGCAAGGCATGCAGGGAGGTGACTACCCCTATGAGAGGAATGGTTAAATTTACCTCAACAGTGAATCACAAGGAATTTGATATAAAGGAATTCATAACGTGTAATGTTACGCACGTGGTGTATGTATTGACATGCCCATGTGGGTTGATGTATGTGGGCCGCACAAAAATACCATTGAAGGTTCCGTATTGCGGAACATATACAAAACATAAAACTTGGATTTAAAGACAATAATGTCTCATTGCACTTTAAATTACATCATAATCAGGACCCCTCAGGATTAAAGTTTTGGGGAGTAGATCATGTAAAACCAGTGTGGAGAGGGTCTAATCAGGTGAGAGAACACTCCAAACGTGAAACTTATTGGATCTTTTTTAATTGATACACTCACCCCCAAGGGGTTAAATGTGGAGTTGGACATTAATTGCTTCATTAGCGATTATTGAGGTTATACAGTAACCGCCTCCACTTCTTGGGCCTTTTAATAAATGTAATAAATATATATCGTATGTGGGTACTGCTCTAGTCCCCTACTGTGCAATTTATTAGGTTATTCTGATATTGTAGTCTGTTTTTGATATCACTATATGTGTAATGATACTATGTTATTCACAATAGTGGCGGTTATATTGAATCAGTGATTTTGGATTTTAGTATGTTTTGAAATTTAAATTCTAACCCTATATGACTGTATGGGCATTATAAAACATGGGGATGTTTACTTTATAAGTCATACAGATTGTTGCTCCTTTTATTTAATTAGTTATGAAAGAAGATGCTTTTTATATGATTTATTTTTTATATAATGTTTTAGATATTAGGTTATGTCTTAAGAATGTTTACCTGTTATTGCGACTGTATAGTGTTGAATACAAGCATATATATGAGTTCTTTATTTACCAATGCTCTTATAACAGATTGAAACCCACAACCGAATATGCTTGCCACGGGTGTAAGTAGTGCGCAAATGTAGGGTTAACATTTGCATATCGTGTTGTTGGTATAAAAAGTCGGGACGTCGAATCGTAAGGCCACGCCCTCAGAGGAAGTCGTAATGATGAAACTAGTCCGGGCATGACCTTACGATGACTGGACGTGACAAGTGCGTTCCACGACCAGGAAGAGACAAACCAGGAAGCAAGCGGTGGACGCTGTTTCCCACAGAGTGTGAATTGCACCACTCCCTGTGTTATGAGGAACGCTCATCTACTTGCCTAGATAGTTTTAAGCTGTGTGGCCGATGATTTTGTATGGAAAACTTTTATGTAATAAACTGAAAACGAAAACGGAATTACGCTATTGGAACCTTTTTTCTGTCTGAGAAACCGGTGGAGATCTTAGGATAAACTGTGACACCTTCCTTGATGCTGAGAACAGCTGTGGTTTATCTATCCATGCCCGATATATCCATCCCTCGATGGGGGGTGTGATGCACAGATTTTGGGGTGGGGTGTTTAATCGTGTAACATAGCAAGATCACCAGCTGAGGTTTCTGGGACTTTTCCACACCATCTATCAACTGCTTATTCCTTATGTGTTATATACACATGAAAGCTGATTGTAAACTTTATGATAGTAGCGCTGCTATAATAATAATTATAGGCACCTGAGTTGTATTTGTGCTAATTTTATTATTGTTATTTGCTTTTGAAGTAGTATGTATTAAAGTATAACTAAATGCAAAACTTGTTTATCCTTTTAAATAGAGTGGAGCAGTATTAGAATACCTGTCAGTTTTTATTGCTGTCTTTGTACCCATTAAGGAGGTTCATCCTCTCTATTTGTCCTATTTACTATTAAAAGTAAAAGAAAATCCCAAATTTTGGGTTGTCCACAGAAAAGTAACAGAGGGGAAATCTTCCAATAGGGACACCATTTCTGGTGACCTGGGGTCCCCAAGGAATTGCCTTAATTTTCAGTTCCTGTTTGGCTGTGGGACAGGAAGTAAAGGGAAATCTCTGCAATGGGACAAAGAGGGAGAAAGAAAATCTGACAGGGGTTTATAACCCTCCCTTGCTCTATCCAAAATTAAAAAAAAAAGTTGTGCCCATAGTTCTACTTTAAGGGTTGGATACATTTTTGTTGGGGCTGTGGTAGAACATCTCCCGGCCAAAGGTTAGGGTGTGTCAGCGTGTGGGCCCAGAAAGGCAGGTCGAAGCCACAATGGAATAGGGTGAACCAAAGGAGCAGGAGCAGGAGAAGAGGGTGGATGATTGGTCCAGAAATGACAAAGTAAACCATTACAAATATAAATATAAGGGGAGTTATTGGGCAAGCAGTGTAAGGAACAGCAAAACTGGTGAAGGACGTAAGAGCCAGTATATATAGTATAATGAAAGTTCCAATGTGGATAGGAAGTAGTAAGAAAACGGGAATAGAACTGACCTGTACACTGCAAAATATGTGAATGCATCCTGACTAGATCCCAGCTGTGTCCCAAATGGAGGGGTTGGGTGCATGACTGGGATCGGTTTATATGCCCACAACATCCTGGGTAGTTAAATACATCCTGTACAGGTGGGATCTACCTCTTGCTGATGCGACTGTTGGCCTCCACGGACGTCTGGCCAATCCAATCAGAGTGGTGGGCGGGCAGGCACCCCCCGGGCTGATGACATGTGGCGCCTCCACGTCAGGCGGGATGATGTCACATGGTGCCGTTCACCCCGCGCAAAAAGAGAGCATGTGTGGACTGGTCTTTATTACAGAAGCTCCTGCACAAAGACAAAGTTTCACACAGGATTACAGCACAGATCTGTTAGAATACACAAAGCACACCTAGATTCAAGAACAAATACAAATGCTTCAGGTGTTTAGACAATATTTCCTTATGCTGGAGTTTTAGCTTTCATTTATCTTACTTTTGTGTATTGTTCTTTTGTCTTGTCGTTAAATTGTGTTTTGTTGCAACACATACAGATATACTCCAAAATTGTGTTTTATTTTTGGTTATGTTTAGGGATTGGTTCAAATGAATACTGTTGCAGAATGGCCTGGCCACAGTGGAGTCTGTAAAACAATGCAGTAGCTTGTGCTTCATACAGTAGGCTGTGCTGTCTACATGGTTCTTTTTTGTGTCTGGAAAGAAAGCAAAATGATCCTACCTCATCTCAGCCATGCATGAGTAGCCTCGTATTTTTGTCACTGAATATAAAGTGTTCCCTGATTGGCCGAGGTGAAGAGGTGGACAGATGACACCACAGTCTTCACCTCAGCCAATCAGCCTACCTGTGCCGCTGTTGGAAAGAGTGAAATTCACTTGTTGTCTAGGTGACAGCTGTCACCAGGTGAATGAGAGGAAGTTTCACCAACACGACCCGGCAACAATTAGCGTGTCTTTGGGAGCATGTGTTTGAACAGATGACAATGAGATAGCAACTGAGGGGCAGTCCCCCTGTTATGTTACGAACACATTTTACTGTTCCCCACCATATCTCCCTCAACTACACCTAGGTAATATTAGATGCCACCCACCTCTGAATTTGCATATGGTTTTAACCATTTTCCCCTAATTTTGATACTTGCCTTACAGTAAGCCATTCTTTTGATCTGGGTGTTAGCATGGTAGAGCTGTTGTACTCCTAACTTCCTAGATGTTGTGTTAAGGCAGTCCTTTCATGAAAACATCTTCTTAGAGAAAACCCCTATATTATTTCTGGTTTCCCATGTTCTCCCCATGTCGAGCATTGTCATCCATGAACTATTATTATAGCTTAAGTTTCTGTGCTGTGTTTAGTAGAATTTCCTTAATCTGGCACCCAAGGGAATTGCACTTGCCAGTCATTAAAACATTCTGCATTACCCAGCTGCCAGATGTTTATGAAGAATGTTTTATTTATTTATTTATTTATTTATTTTTTACAACATCTATATTCCTGTTTATGTTGTTGGTATAGGTATTATATTATTTACTTCCCTATGCGGTGGTGTGCTAAAGGGTTTTACGTGTGCCTGTAACAGTTACCTACATTCTGTGTTTCATAGGCAGACCTACTGTATGTGATGATCTATATAAAGTTATTGGAGGAAATATATTTTGTTTCCACTGTTTGACAGAAGAAAATTTAAACTGTCAATAAAACACAGCCACTAGATTTAGAGTTCAGAGAGTATTTGCTGTGCCCACTGAGATGTGTACACACATCTTGGAAAGAGCTGTTATATTGGCAGCAGATCTAATTTCTACGAGCCAAATACATAAAACATCTTAATAAACAGCAGTACTATAGATGCCTTAGGTGACCAGACTGAGAAGTAAGCATTGGAAAATCATGTAGATGTGCATGTTGTAAAGCCGTTCATCATGTAGAAGAATCTTTCAATGAATCTTTATTTTTGCTTCAAGCTGTGAAGAAATGCCTCCAATTTCTGGATTACTGCCATTTACAAACCTCAACTCAAATACACTACATTTTACTTGTAATAAAATGGACATAATAATAGTTCCATATGCTGTTTAGTTGTTATTGTGTTTGAAGGGTAAGTTTGGTCAGCTTTATAAGGTCAAAACCTTTAAACACACAAACATTTGTGCCTTAACCCTAGATCAGTGTTAACAGGCACACCTCTGTTAAACAAAATGTCAGTCTCTTACAGAGCAAAATATGGTGTCACTGTTTGGTTAAACTGTTATTGAAGATTTGACTTCATTTCTTCTCTTAAAAATTACATTCAAACATTTTATGGAAAGTTGCTTATTATATATTTTGTGCATGAGCCTACTTGATTAAGGAAAAACATGGAAGTGAATAAACCTAGGCAATTTTGGTACATTCTACTTATCCTTTTTTTTTTCTCTTTAAGTTTACCATGTCTTGGAACTTTGCATGTGATATTCGTGTTTGCCAATTATGACATAAGGTTGATTTTGATGGTAATTTTTGTAAATCCTAGTTTAAACTTTTTTTCCAGCTTATAAACCGAATGGTAATCCAGCTAATTTATTACTATTAGGACATGGATGTGCAGTTTAAAGCGGAACTTTACCCATAACAACTTGATAAAAATAAGGTTGTTTTTAGCAAGGAACATATGTTCCACGTTAATAATTATGCTACCAAAACAAGTGTGTGCTGTAAATTGCTTCCAGCATGGCTCCTGTTTTCTTCTTGCTGCAGGCTGCCATTTTGCTGAATCCCAGAGCCCCTGAACAGCAGTAAATCATAAAGCAAAACTAAAAACGTCGTTCAGTTTAAAAAAACGGTTACATTCCTGGAATACAAGTGTTTTCCCCGCACCAGGTTGTATCCAAACCAGGTATAAACTGAATGAGCTATGAGTAAGCGCTCCGCAGAGCGTGAAACGCGTTAGCTGATTATCTGTACATTCTATCCATGGTGCTTTGTACATGATTTGTTCCTGATTTTACAATAAAGAAATTTCGTTGGATTATATTCTCCTGGTGTGCGGCTGTCCGGACTTTTTTCTTCCCTAACAACATACATTCCTGGAATGCCAGGATTGCTAACTGTCACAACTGTGTCCTCAACCAAATTGTCAAACCATCAAATGACTGGTGGCAGTTGCAGATCAAACAGAAGCAGCTTTCTTGGCTGTAAAGGAAAGGATATTTTAATTCCTAAGGTTGTAAACAGATCCACCTCTACAAATTCAGCAGTGCCTAAAAAGTAGAGAGCAATTGGGAATGTGCAGAGCAGGGTGAGACATGTATTAGTGCACTTTGAACAGCATTGGCAATTATTTTTAATGTTTTACATGGCTATACCTGCAAAAGGGGCCAGCCTGAAATGATCTAGCAGGACCTAATTTTCTGACTAAAGTTTCCCCTCTCTGCTGTGCCGCCTCTGCTCTCCTGTCCTATGGTTCAGATTGGAGGGAGTGATGTTCCAGTTTTACTACAATCAGGAGCACCAATGCAGTGGAATTGCTACAAGCGTAACAGCCAATGAAGTTGGTGTCTCTGCTCACGCAGAAGCCTTAGCTCTTTAGTCATCAGTCCATACAAACCTTATAGGAGGTGACCCAGAACCAACAGTGAAGGTAAGGCAGTATGGTGTGTTCTTGGTGTTTTGACTCCTGAGGGAATTAAAGCAAAGCAAAACTAAAGAGTCCTTTAAGGCGTGGGTCCCCAACTACTGGGCCGCAGACCTTCTGCAGCCAGGCCAAGAAGGCTGCCCCGTAAACAGGTGTGGCTGGCTGGCAGGGAAGCGAGCGAGCAGAGAGATGACATCTGTCACCACCCACCCTCACTCTGGGACCCAGCCAATGCACATGTGCCAGTTTACCATCGGAACGCTGTAACGCTGGGGAGAGACTGCCAGAAGCCTCTTTCCTAGCTGTCACTGTTGCCTGCCACCAAATTGCCTTTACATTTAAAAAGTGACGAGCTGCATCTGGTATTTTTTGATGGCAGGCAACAGTGGGAAGCTTCAGCTGGTGGCAGGATAGTGACAATCCGCATCTGGTGGCAGGCGACGCGACAAATGACAATCCACATCTGGTGGCAGGTAACAATCTGCATCTGGTGGCAGCTGACGTGGCAAGGGACAATCTGCATCTGGTGGCAGGTGACAATCCACATCTGGTGGCAGGTGACGTGGCAAGTGACAATCCGCATCTGGTGGCAAGTGACAATCTACATCTGGTGGGAGGAAACGTGGCAAGTGATAAGCTGCATCTGGTGGCAAGTGACATGGCAAGTGACAAATTGCATCTGGTAGCAGGTGAAGTGGCAAGCTGCATCTGGTGGCAGGTGATGTGACAAGATGCATCTGGTGGCAGGTGATGGTGGCAAGTGCACCTGTTTTCAGCCGACTTGGCATTTGACAAGCTGCATCTGGTGACAGGTAACAGTGGCAAGTGACACTCTCAGAGCTCCCACTGATCCTGCATTATGGTGAGTTGAATTATTTAATTCTCTATTACAATTTAATAATAGAAATAATGTGCTTTAACCACTTCAGCCCCGGAAGAATTGGCTGCTCAATGACCAGGCCATTTTTTGTGATACGGCACTGTGTCGCTTTAACTGACAATTATAAAAATGCACTGATTACTGTATAAATGTCACTGGCAGGGAAAAGGTTAACACTAGGGGGCGATTAAGGGAGTTAACTGTGTTCCCTAGTGTGTGTTCTAACTGTAGGGGGATGGGACTGACTATAGGAGATGAGAGATGGTGGTTCCCAGCTCGTAGGAACTCACGATCTCTCTCTCCTCACAGAACTTGGATGTGTGTATTTACACACACACACATCCCTGTTCTGCCTCTCGTGGCTGGCGGTCATCGTGACTGCCGGTCACAAGCACGCCTGCTATCCCGCTTAAAGGGAACGACATATAGCTACTACGGTTCGCGGGATTGTGCCGACCTGCCGCAGTATAATGACGGCGGCTGGTCGACAAGTGGTTAATCATCCTGACACCATATCTACCATACCGTGATGATTGAAGTGCCAACACCAGCCATTGCCCCGACAAATTGCCTGGGAAAAATTGCATCAGTGCCTCCTGACTCCTGTGTTTCAGCACATGCTTTACACCCTCCTGATCAGAGATCCGAAAAGATCTGAAGAACAGGTTTAAGTTAATTTTCTTATGGAGAGAATGGCAGTTTTCCAATACACCTCTGCATGAAGAAAAGTTGACACATGTTCTGAATTTAATGTGATGTTCTAAATGCCTATGAATTTATAAAAATGTTAATAATTTTCCCCTAATCAGTCCTTGGCTTCAGCAGCATAATCTAGTGAAGCTGTCAGTAGTAACAGGGAGTTCAACTATGAGCATGATAATGAATATGTGTAATGAAGCAAATCATTAACACAGCACAAATATTAAGAAGATACATGTAGGAATGACTAAATCAGTTCACACTTAGTGATATTTAGTGATAGCCTTTTTAAAGCAGTTTCTACTTCTGAGATAGAGACGTACTGTGTACTCTGTGTTCTTCAGGTTTTCAGCTTGTTTTCCCACCATGACTTGGTTGGTTTAATCCGGGCCTAGCCTAGCTTCTGGTTTCAGAGTGGCACCCTTTAGCTTGTAGGTTTCTGTGGAGCCATCCGTGCATGCACGTTCCCAGCTTGCATTGTGGATGAGTCACAGGAAAACATTACCCCATCGACAAGCCACTCCATTTTCCACCCTTCTTCTTGTCACTGACTAAAATTGGCTGGAGCATGCACTGTCCCTACTTCAGTGTGCGTGTGAAGAACTCAGGGAGTGTGCTGCACTTCTCCGGATGTTTTGGGAAGTGGTGGTATGAACCTGGAGTTGGCAGGGATGAACAACGATAAATTAGTGTTTGGCACACTGGGGCATGTAAAAATATAGAGGCATGTTTTACCTTAATGCTTATAATACATTAAGATAAAATTACTAAGCAGTTAGTACTACTTTAAAGTAGAACTATAGACAAAACCGTTTTCTTTGCTTTGGATAGAACAAGGCCATCTGTGTTCTATTGTGGAGGTTTCCCTTCACTTCCTGTCCCATAGCAAAACAGGAAGAGAGAGGAAATCCCTTCAAATTAAGGGAATCCCTTGGGGGCCCCCAGTCACCAGAACTAGTGTCCCCATTAGAAAAACTTTTAGGAAAACTCAAAATGTGGGATTTTATTTACTTTCAATGATAATGGTAAACAGGACAAATAGGGTGAATTCATGATTGGACTTTTCTTATAATAAATTACTGCTGATTATTTTTTTTTTTACTATATAGTTGATATTTTCATGTTCATTTCTTTAGTTGCGCTGCACTAGTTTCTGTTATCTACATAATGTGGTATTTCTTTTAAATACTGGAGCTTATGATGATTGAAAATGTCCATTCATACATATTGCAAACATTAATGATACATTGGTACATTCACACAGCAATTTTTTTTTTATAAAAAGACTCCAAAGTCTTTATTCAGACTCTAGTATAATAAAAATTAAGTGCATTTTAGAGGCTCAGAGGGTATCTTTTCATCAGGGCTTCGTACTGGTAAAGAATTGTATACTGGACTGATAAAATAGTAGGGATCTGGAGAGATCTTACTAATTAACGCTCAGAATCCTTCCAGTTTTTTCTGTCCAGTACACGCTTCTTTCAACAGTACCAAGCCCTGATGAAGTGTGGCTGTTTAAACTCCTGAATTGTGTTGGATTTTTATGATACAAGATTCTGAATAAAATTAAATCTGTTGCCCTCTAAAGAGAATATATTGTGTGTTTTCAATGACTACTTATTGTTTTGCTTACATCGATTATACTGCATATAAACTATTACATTTTTACATGCTTACTGTTATTAGAGTCACACTATAGACTGCTTTCTGTGTCTTAGTGTAATTGCCAGCTCTCTGTCCTATTTTTATGATATTCAGCCACAGAGCCTGTGCATTGTTTGCAGTGTGTCTGCTGATTTATTTACTTGCATTTATAGAAGCAGTAGAAAAGCCTAACCTTTATGTAGCAGCACAATAGGGAAGCAGAGCCTGCATATGTGATGAAAATATATGGCTGCAATTCCTTACGAGTTCTCTGTAATTTCATGCACAATCGGCTCCAGAGAGGGGCAGTAGATGGGGAGCTACGGCAGGCTGTAATAACAGCAAATCTAAGGGCTGGTTCCCACTGGGAATCACACAGGAACACGCTTTCCTGTGCGATTCACATGCTGTTCTGTGTGGTGCGATTTCAGCTTATTAATTTTAAATGAGCTGAAATTGCACAAAGTAGTGAATGCACTACTTTTGAAAACTCACTGCAACTGGATCACATGGTACTTCTGTACCATGCAATCTGGGGCAAGCAAACGCACTGCATTTGCAACCTGCTTTTGGGCTGTCATTAACTTTATATTAACACTACGGCAGATTGCAACTGCAGTGTAATTTGAGCACTGTGAGGGAAACACACACGGAACATGGGTTTCCCCGACAGCATTCTGGTATGAACTGGCCCTAAAATAGAGGAACCTGACAGGCTGTCTGGCTAATCATAGACTTGAACAGAGTATAGAGGGTGGTGCAGAAACAGAAGTGATTTAAGTTGTAGGACTATTTGTGGTAGTACCTGTGGAGGACTGAATTTAACTAGATGTGTGATTTTCTCGGTAATGATGCAGATAACCTCTGCCATTCATTTTTTCTTTGTGTAGTCTGAGTTTGAATTGTCCAGATTTGTGACAGGTTTACTTCAATGTCTGCGATGAAATTCTTTAATACACATAGAATGGAGCAAAGTTGGCTAGATAAAGTTGTTGTCAGTTCTTTCTGCATGTTGCCGTACATCTGGCAATTTCACATTGATGTGCACAGTATTGCTCTTTATTGGATATAGCTGGTAACAGGCAGCCCTGATAATCTCTCATTTCATGAAACCTTAATTAGATGTCTGGGACGTTTTTGTTAAATACCCTATTTTTTTTGCAGTGCTCTAAGTAACATTGCATGCATACTTGCAAGATATTGGTATAAAAGTTTATTAGAAGCATTGGTCTTTTATTGGGTTGTGTATTTCCTGACACGCTCCAGTGTGTATAGTTATATGTAGTCAGTTGTCATGACAAAGAATTGCCCGGTTTTCACCTATACCCGCCGCAAAAAAGGGGTTCAACCTGGTTGAAGGTCATGGCTGGTGGAAGACAGCTGTTCTTGGGAATTATGCTGGAGGTGAAGACCAGTTAAAGACAGACATCAAGATTTTCTAGGGATAAACTGAGCACAGTACTGAAACTCTCAAACTGACAGGATAGTTTGCTCAGGTACTGACACCCTATAGTGAGTAATTATTAAACATTGTCTGCATGCCGGTGTTGCAGCAGCAGTTTTCAGCTAGAAGAAGACACAGGAATGTGCATAGAAACCGTGGGCCTAGCCTCAGAAAGGGCATGGCCTGCAAAGAGGATCAAGGCTGGACAGCATTCCTACATAGATGGTAAGGAGACAAATAGCTCTAGCTGGTTGCTATGATCACTAAGGCTGCATTAACACCTGAGCGTTTTCAGCTCGTAAAACGCTCATCTCAAAAGTTCCAAAAAGCCCAACAATCAAAATCCCATTAATTTAAATGGCCCCTGTTCACATCTGAGCATTCTGTCACATTTAGCAAAACGCCTGAAGCTCAAAAAAGTACATGAGCTTCTTTTTAGGCAGACTACAGGTGTTTTTCTTCTTTTTCGGTTGGTGACCTTTTGACCCGTACAAAATTGTGGTACAAAGCACAGTAAAAATTGCAGTAAAATCGTGCAACTTTCTGCCTGCAAGCCATTCGCTCAGGTGTGAATGTAGCTTAAGGGCCCATTCACACTTGTCTAGTTTGCTATATTGTGTTAAACATGTTTGTAAATGTGCGTTCCTTAGGTATAGTCCATTTATTTCAATAGGCTGTGCACCACAGCAATGATGGACCAAAAATCATGCATGCATGATAAAATAATATATACTTTACTTTTTTTAATAATAAAACTTTTGATTATATGTAGGTGTATTTCTGCTTTATTTGTTTGTTAAAATGGATTAGAATGCCAAACTGATGTGTATGAAACATGCAGGTATGATATACAATTGTTTTTAAAACCTTGTCTTCAGAGTGTTTTTTTCTGGATGGCAGTTGATTTGGCTTGTCTTTGTTCATGTAGTGTTGTTTTAGAAATCTCAGGGCGCCATGTAATCTCTAAGACAAAGGTTACAATACAGTGACACAATGGGACTAATTTAAAAATTCTTTGTTTCTTCTTAGCTTGACTGTTTCATAATACCCATTGCTAAGACATACATTTTCTGGCTGCAAAGAGAAATAAAAGCCTACAGCACATTTATCAGGGTTCAGCATTTCCCATGTAATATGTGAACAATCAGCCTGCCAGTATAGAGGAAAATGGTTCTTTCTAGTTTCATGGATTTTTGCTATAGACCTTTGTTTATTAAAAAGGAACATATGGTAGTTTACAGCCAACTTTTATGGCTTCCCTAGTTTTGAAACAAATCACAAACATAAGCAGACATCAGACATTTCACCACAACAACCTTACTATTTCATTTTGTGCTATTTGGTAAATTTCATTATACTCAGTTGAGTGAAGAGCTTTTACATTTTTTATGGCGTAGTGGCAGCATGCAAAATTGCCTTTGCAAAAATGGAATCTATTTTGTACTTTATGGGAGAAAGGTTCCCGACTCCCGTCTCATAATGCAATGGTCCGTGCATGTTTTATTCCCTTACAGGTATAAAATTGCTATGCAGCATTCAAGTAAGACACACTATTAACAAATGTAGCTTTTTCGTAATGCCAAACAAGACCATTTTCCGTCCTAAGAAAATAAATCCTGCTATATTACTTTTTAGGAAATTACGCAGTGAAAAAAGGAGGGGTGTTTTTTTTTTCTTTTTCTTTTTTTTTCCCGAGTTTAAAACTAAAAGACTACAGCACAGCTTTTCCTATTAGGTGTTAATGTTACTGGGAAAGGTAATGCACAGTGGTTTTGTAATGGGGGTACAGTGACCTATGCTTTTTTTTTTATAAGCCTATAACTCTTCTTTTGTTACTTTGTATCACTAGGGAGTATTTGTGCCCTTTACAAACTTTTATAATTATCTTAGTCATTTCTGCTGAATAGATTAAATATAATATCAAGGGCCTTGATTTTTCTGACCAAGGACTGCAGTATGTAGCATTTCAATGATACATAGAATATTTTGCCATACAACATCTGGTGAAAAATCATGTTGGCATAAAGTGGTAGAATTCTCTAAAGAGTAACACTGTATTTTTTATTATCAGTTCAATGTTCTCTTCGCACAAAGACTGCTATAGTACTTCAAATGCTAATCCGATTCAGGCCTTCAGTGCTTCTTCTTCAATAAAGCATGACTTTCAGCTGACCTTCTGCTTACCCACATCTAAATGTGTTCATCTGAAGGGAAATCTCTTATAAAACCAGGATTAGAGTGCTAAAACTTCTGGAATCTATATGCAGAGACATATTTTCCCTGTGTTTCCTGCCTTGCTTCTTTTTAGCATAATGAGTCTTTAATTTCCAGCATGCATAAAATAGCCATCTCATTTCCCCTTGAAATTACAGCCACTGTTTTTCCTAAAATATCATTTGTTTGAGCTAAGTTAAGGCTTTTTATATTCTCAGTGAAGCAAGATTGCTGAGCGGCTACCAGCATTTTCTTTAATACAGAGCTCAGATGAAGAGTTTTCTCTTGGCAGATTTTGTTTTCTGAGTTTATTGTGGTACTTCCTGCTGATCAACTTGGTAATCTGTTTTTAAGCCTTTTAGATGGAATTTCAATTACTTTTTACCTTCAGCCAGAAGAATTAGTGCATTCTTCTCCTTCATTAATATCTGGCTTAAACTGTTAATTAGTTCGCCATGTGGGTCCTAATGCTGACAGTTACAGGAGAGTTGCTTTCTTGTGTGTCCATATGGTTTTCACATAATAAGGAGACTGTGATAGAGCATCTATAGCAGCATGTAGCTACACTTGGTTTGGTTGAATGTTTCTAGGCTTGCTTACCTCTTTACTGTTTTCCAAAGGGTTTATGCTGCAAATTTTGTGTACAGTGTACTGCGGATACATTAAAATGTGTGTGAACCCTTACCTTGTAAAATATCCCATTTTGTTTAAAATAGAAATGTGAGGCATACTATTCAGTTAATCTCATAATGGTTATGTAGTACATGAACATCTAAAGATGGTGTACCTTCTAGTGAAAGCTTAGGACAAAAAGAAGGCAACACAATGTCCTGATTGGAATGGAATGCAGAAACCACTTTAGGTAAAAAAGATGTTTGAGACCAAAGAACCACCCTGTCATGGTTTAGTACCAGGAACAGTTCCTTACAGAAAGGTAGCCGGGTGAAGAGCCCATTCCACTTCTGGAGTATGATTGGCAGACAGTGTGGTAACATGAAGTTCACCCAATACAGTATGAATTTATTTTGTCCTTGTCTGTCTGACTCTTGATGCCTGTTTGATTTGTATGTATATGACTGCCGTGGCATTTTCTGCCTGGACAATTACAGGGAGACGCTTCAGCTGTACCAACCAATACAGAGGAACGTGACCGATCCTCCTCAGCTCTAGAATGTTGATGGACAACAACTCCTCCTGTGGAGACCAAATTCCCTGGACTGGAAGATGGTTCAGTACTCCACCTCCCCCCAACCCATCAAGCTGGTATCCCTTGTCAGAAATTTCCAGAGAAAAGACTATCCCAACTCCGGCAGTCACAAAGACATCCACCAGTCCAGAGATTGTAACATTTTGGGGTGTAAAGTCATCAGGGAGTCCAACGATTGCGTCCTCTTGTTCCTTGCCTTTAGAACATTGCGTTGTTGAAGTTGGAATGAAACTGGACTGAGGGTACTTCCTCAAAGGAGCCTACCATCTTCCCCAGAACCCTCATGCAAAGGCGAATTGAGGGATTTGTCCTTAAGAGCATTTTCTGGAGGGAGGATCACTCTCGCCTGGAGAGTATCCCGGTCAGATCCAGATATTCTAACCTCTGGGTTGGTAGCAAATTTCTGGAAAATGAGAACCCAGCCAAACCTCTCCAGTGTGCACACTGTGTGAGACACATTGTTCTCTAAGAGAGGAGCTGAGTGCGCTCTCACAAGCAAGTTGTCAGTTTACCCTATAATAGGGATATGTTGGGTCCACAGGAGGGGTAAAACTGGGACCAGGACCTTGGTGAACACTTGGTGAAGGCTGTGAACAGATTGAACAGCAGGGCCACAAATTAAAAATGGTGATTCTCCACCACAGACCTGAACACTTTTGAGAAGAGGACTCAGGAAGTGGTAATTTCAAATTAGTACAAACATAGTGAGAAAATTTACAATACCTTTATGGATCTGAGAAAAGCTCTGACTGGGGTTCGTAGCCTCCCTGGCGGTTTTCCCGAGTGTGGCTCGGGGTTAAAATTCAGGACCATTAGCGGTAACCCCGAGCCACACTTGGGATTACATCGCAGGATCCTGGTGTAACTTTACTTACCTTGTCCCCGGCAGTGTCCGTGGGCTCCGTCCTCCTCTGAAGCCTCTCCGTGCCAGGCTCCGTTCCCTGCGAGCGTCGCGACGCACGGGGCGGAGCCTGGCGGCAAATAAAAAAAATTGTCAAAATCATAACACATACAGTACTGTAATCTTACAGATTACAGTACTGTATGAAATCATTTCACATCCCTTTTGTCCCCAGTGCTTTGCCTAGTGCCCTGCATGCAGTTTTATGTTATATATACTGTTCTTTCTGCCTGGAAACTGGAGATTGTCCATAGCAACCAAAAAGTGTCCCTTTACGTCAAAAGTGGCTTTAGACCAGCTAGAAAACAGCGATAGTAAATTAGAACACTTGCAGAATTGGACGATCGTGAATCATGGGGAAATTTATTTGATTATTAATTTTTTTTTTTTTTTTTTATTATTTATTTTTATTTATTATATTATAATTTGTGTTTTTGTGTTTCAAACTTTATCATACCCGGGATATCTACTAGACTCTTGTTTGGACAGATTTAAGTGTGTTATTGTTAAGAATTACAGACCTACAATATAAAACGCCAAATTTCCATGCAAAATAATTGTACCGCTTTCAGCACTTAAAATCCGAAATAATCATACCGCCAGGGAGGTTAAGGCACAGAAAGACAGTAATGCCCCGTACACACGGTCGGATTTTCCGATGGAAAATGTCCGATCGGAGCGTGTTTTTGGAAATTCCGATCGTGTGTGGGCTCCATCGGACATTTTTCATCGGATTTTCTGACACACAAAGTTTGAGAGCAGGATATAAAATTTTCCGACAAGAAAATCCGTTGTCGGAAATTCTGATCGTGTGTACACAAATCCGACGGACAAAGTGCCACGCATGCTCAGAATAAATAAAGAGATGAAAGCTATTGGCTACTGCCCCGTTTATAGTCCCGACGTACGTGTTTTACGTCACCGCGTTCAGAATGATCGGATTTTCCGACAACTTTGTGTGACCGTGTGTATGCAAGACAAGTTTGAGCCAACATCCGTCTGAAAAAATCCTAGGATTTTGTTGTCGGAATGTCCGAACAAAGTCCGACCGTGTGTACGGGCATAAGAGTCTTTTGCATCCCCACTTCTACCAGAATAAATTTGTCTCCCTTTGCTTCTTCATCTGCTGTTCCTTCCTCAACAAGGAGGGGGGAGGGGAGGAATAATATTTCTCTTTGCAACCCAGGCAATCCAAACCAGCAATATCCCGGAAAGCTGCTGCTGTACCAGAAAGTAGCCAACAATATGTATGTCAATACAGAGAACTAAAACAGGAGAGAAAAGGAACATACCCACATCATAGAGAGGGAGAAAAGAAAGCCATAGTCCTTCCCAACACTGTTGCAGAAGTTTGGACAAATGTGTTGCTTTGCTTTCACTCTTCTGTCCAGTTCATCCCAAACCAGCTTGATGGGGTTTAAGTCTGGAGACTCTGCTGGCCATTCCACGATTTGAAGCCATCACGCTTCCCCCTTCACATTTGGTGTCACACACACTAAGGAACCATCCTTTCACCAACTCAGCGGCGTACAAAAACCCTGTGTGATGAACAGAATATCTCAAATTTTGATTTGTTGATTTTGATTTCTTCCAGTCTTCAGTATTCCACTGGTGGTGCTTCATGGCCCAGACAAGCCTTTTTTTTCTCTATTTTGCCATCTTAGCAATGGCTTTCTTACAGCCACTCAACATTTTAAACCTGCAGCTTTAAGTCTTCCCTATACAGTTGAAACTTAAATTTGCTTACATCGATCATTGTTAAGCTGTGCTTGAATTCGATGTCCTGTGCGACGCCTGTCATACAAGCTGTTAAATCTCAGAAACTTGTCTTCTGATTCTGTTGTGACTTTGGGTCTGCCAGACCACGTCCTGTCAGATTTTCCTCCAGTTTTTGAGTGCCTTTTGATGGTGTAGGAAACTGTACTCACTGACACCTTGGCTTTCTTTGCAATTTCTCTAAAGGAAAGACCTACACTTTTAAGGGTTACTGTATTAAAGGTCTATCTGTCTTTCTCTGTTAAATACCCTTTTCCCACCGTTTTGAGAGCATTATACTACTTCCTGCAGTACAATACTTTCCAATTATTACTTAAGAGGGTGTAGTAAGTTTTAACATTGCCTTTATATAAACAGAGAGCTTGTAAGTAATCAACAAAAGTTGTGACACCTATAGGAATTGTTAGCTTAAACTTTCAAGGCTTAATTTTATTATATTTAAATATAGATGCCAGCCGTAGTTTTGCTTTCATAATTCCTTCTTACATAAACTCTCATTTATTTTACCTCCTTTATTTTTTTTCCCTGTTCTGACTTTTATATCCTTTTTTTATCCTTCGTTAGTTGTAATGTCACTCTTGCTCCTTGATATTTTTTCGGTTACCCTCCTCTTGCTCATTTATTGGTCTCACTTCTGCTTTTTTTTCTCCTCATCTTGACTCTTGTCTCTTTTGTCCAATACCAAAGCAGTTCCCTGAAGTCTCTGTCAGTCTCACTGTGTGAAGGAAGATGAAATTGGTGGCAAGTGTTTATTTTAGCGCTACAGACAGTTTATGATGTTTATGTAGGTATAACTACCAGCATGTTCTCTTCCTAGGTGGCAGAACAAGTTGAGATATTGGAATTCATAGGCAAGTGCAGCATTCATTGACTTTTGAATGATCTTGAATACAAGTCTCTAGTGCACATACATATATCAATGGATATTTTTCCATCAGTAAAGATATTTAGAAGGATTTGACTACTGACATTATTTCTATTCTCCAGCGACCTGTTTGGTGTGGCAATGACATGCAAATGCTCTGGCTTATCCGTTTTTAAGCTACAAATGAGAGATTTAGTTCACATAGAGGACTCATAAAATATGTATTAACTGTTCATTGCATCTTAAGTCCACAGCTGATAATACACTGAGAACATTGTGACTGCTTTCGGTTTCTAAACAGTTTTGTCCTTTAGCTTTTTTATTCCATTTGTTATGGAACTAGTGCATATTTAAATTATATATGCTCATTACTGAGTGTTGTCCTAAATACACTTTTGATATTATGAACGTGTCTGTATTTGGTAAAAAAAAAAAAGTTGAAGTGTCTCAAAAGCCAATATACTCTTTTAGTTTTGACCAGAGTAGTAAGGGGCTAGAATCTCTGTCAAATTGTCACCAGGACAGGTATAGAGGGTACATCTTCCAATGGGGACATGTATTATGGTGAAAATGTCTAAGACAGCACTTCCATCCATTTGGACATATTTCCTCTCACTTCTGGTTGTGTCTACAGTCTACAAATGGCAAAAAAAACTAAAATGGGTTCCAACCATGCTTTATCCAAATGAAAAAAAAAATGTAATACTTCTAGATATCTATTTTTGCTGACTGCTTAAAATGTAGCATCAATCTGCATATTAATTCTAGTGTGATTATCATTGGTGTATCAGTGGAAGAATAAAGAGTTCTTCTTAGACCAGTAATAAAAGCCAATAACTCTATTAGTTGACACGGATAATATTTATGATGAGTTTGTGTACACCTTCTCTATCAATAATGATAGATTTGGGCTCACCGAATTCCAAGGGGTCTATTTGTAAAATATTTGCTATGCAAGTTTATTCGCATTCGTGCAAAGTCACAAATATCGCCCAAAATGTTTTAATGATGTAAAAAATTATATTTTCCGTTACTTAACGTGGAACTTTAGTCAGAAAACAAAGTCCAGATCGATTACTTCAAGGTTTACTGCTGCTGGAAAAGGTAGAAAGCAATAGGAATGACACAGACTGTGCTGAGGGAGCATAGATTAGGGAGAGAGGAAAGTAAAGCAGGAAAGGTGACAGGACATGCTCTTCTGCCAGGGAGACACACGAGTTAAGGGGTATATTGTCCCAACATTTCATAATCCTCATATGTGTCAGTTATATGAAAAAGTATCTTCTCTCTGTATTTCTTCCTTTGGTGTCTGTTTATAAAAGAGAGAAAAGCCATGATCCTCAGGATCGCGGCTGATCTCTCGTGTACCAGTTTATGTAGCTGAGGAGCAGAGAACATGTTCTCGGCTTCTCATCACAGTACATAACCGTTCTGTCCCAAACAGCCAGTTTATGAAAGTGAAAACTAAAGATCTCTCTGGCCGTTACTCTGCAATATCTCCGTCCCAGTTTCTCCAGCTCAGAGGTGGAGAATCTGGAAGAGAAGCTAGTGCAATTAGAGGGAGAAGACTTCTTTCTTTCTATATATCAGCACCTGCTGGTTAAAAATTAATATAAATGATATATATATACACTGAGCAAAATTATAAATGCAACACTTTTGCCTTTGCGCCCATTTAACATGAGCTGAACTTAAAGATCTACGACTTTCTAAGTTCAAATATTCACAAATCTGTCTAAATCTGTTAGTGTGCACTTCTCCTTTGCTGAGATAATCCATCCACCTCACAGGTGTTGCATTTTAAGATGCTGATTACACAGCCAGCCTTAGGCTGACCACAATAAAAGGCCACTCTAAAATGTGCAGTTTTATGACACAGCACAATGCCACAGATGTTACAAGTTTTGAGGGAGCATGCAATTGGCATGCTGACTGCAGGAATGTCCACCAGAGCTGTTGCCCTTGAATTGAATGTTAATTTCTCTACCATAAGCCATCTCCAAAGGCATTTTTTAGAGAATTTGGCAGTACATCCAACTGGCCTGGTGTAACCATGCCAGCCCAGGACCTCCACATCCAGCATCTTCACCACTAAGATCGTCTGAGACCAGCCACCTGGACAGCTGCTGGAACAATCTGTGCATAATTAAAGAATTTCTGCACAAACTGTCAGAAACCGTCTCAGGGAAGCTTATCTGCGTGCTCGTCATCCTCATCGGGGTCTCGACCTGACTGCAGTTCATCAGCGTAACTTGAGTGGGCAAATACTCACATTCCATAGTGTCTGGCACTTTGAAGAGGTGTTCTCTTCATGGATGAATCCCGGTTTTCACTGTACAGGGCAGATGGCGGACAGCGTGTATGGCCTTGTGTGGGTGAGCGGTTTGCTGATGTCAACATTGTGGATCAAGTGGCCCATGATGGTGGTGGGGTTATGGCACGGGCAAGCGTATGCTATGGACAAAGAACACAGGTGCATTTTATTGATGGCATTTTGAATGCACAGAGATACAGTGACGAGATCCTGGGGCCCATTGTTGTGCCATTCATCCAGGACCATCACCTCATGTTACAGCATGATAATGCACAGCCCCATGTTGCAAGGATCTGTACACAATTCCTGGTAGCTGAAAACATCCCAGTTCTTGCATGGCCAGCATATTCAATAGACATGTCACCCATTGAGCGTGTTTGGGATGCTCTGTATCGGCGTATACGACACCACGTTCCACTTCCTATCAATATCCATCAACTTCGCACAGCCATTGAAGAGGAATGGACCAACATTCCACAGGCCACAGGCCACAATCAACAACCTGATCAACTCTATGCAAAGGAGATGTGCTGCACTGCGTGAGGCAAAATGGTGGTCACACCAGATACTGACTGGTTTTCGGAACCCCTCCCATTACAACAACATTGGGGCATGCTCCAAATGATACGACGAATGGTGTCCTGGGGTATTTCCTCCCAGATCTGGACCAGGGCATCACTGAGCTCCTGGATAGACTGAAGTGCAACTTGGCAACTTTGGATGCACTGAAACATAATGTCCCAGAGGTGTTCTATTGGATTTAGGTGAGGCGAGCGTGGGGGCCATTAAATGGCATCAATTCCTTCATCCTCCAGGAACTGGCTGCATACTCTCGCCACATGGGGCCGGGCATTGTCGTGCACCAGGAGGAACCCAGGACCCACTGCACCAGCGTAGGGTCTCACAATGGGTCCAATGATTTCATCCAGATACCTAATGGCAGTCAGGGTGCCATTGTCTAGCCTGTAGAGGTCTGTGCGTCAATCCATGGATATGCCTCCCCAAATCATCACTGACTCCACCACCAAACCAGTTATGCTTAATGATGTTACAGGCAGCATAACATTCTCCACAACTTCTCCAGACCCTTTCACATCTGTCACATGTGCTCAGGGAGAACCTGCTCTCCTCTGTGAAAAGCACAGGGTGCCAGTGGCGGACCTGCCAATTCTGGTGTTCAATGGCAAATGCTAATTGTGCTCCACAGTGTTGGGCAGTGAACTCAGGGCTCACTAGAAGACATCGGGCCCCCAGGCCTCATGAAGTCTGTTTCTGAGTGTTTGGTCAGAGACATTCACACCAGTGGCCTACTGGAGGTCATTTCGTAAAGCTCTGGCAGTGCTCATCCTTGCCTATGGGTTAAGGACCTTCTACGACCCTGTCCAGCTCTCCTAGAGTAACTGCCTGTCTCCAGGAATCTCCTCCATGCTCTTGAGACTGTACTGGCAGACACAGCAAACCTTCTGGCAATGGCACGTATTGATGTGCTATCCTGGAGGAGGAGTTGGACTGCCTTTGCAACCTCTATAGGGTCCAGGTATCGCTTCATGCTACCAGTAACGACACCGACCTTAGCCAAATGCAAAACTACTGAAAATCAGTCAGAAAAGATGAGTAAGGAAAAAAATGGCAGTGGCCTCCACCTGTAAAACCATTCCTGTTTTGGAGGTTATCTCATTGTTGCCCATCTACTGCACCTGTCGTTAATCAGTTTCAGCTGCTTTGGTGTTCATTAAGACCCCTTTCACACTGGAGGCGTTTTTCAGGCGCTTTAGCGCTAAAAATAGCGCCTGAAAAAAGCCTCAGCTGCAATCCCAGTGTGAAATCCTGAGTGCTTTCACACTGTGGCACTTCGCTGGCAGGGCATCACAAAAAGTCCTGCCAGCAGCTTCTTTGCAGCGGTGGAAGAGCAGTGAATACACCGCTGCAAAGAAGCTGCTGGCAGGACTGCCTCCAAAGCTCTGCTGCAGCGGCGTTTTGCGGGCGGATTTAACGCTTTTTCGCCCGCTAGCGGGGCCTTTTTCGAATAGCGCCGCTAAAACGATTCTAAAAGGGCGCTAAAAATAGCGCCGCTTTACCACCGACTCCCGGGGGCTTTCAGTGTGAAAGGGCTCTTAATTAACAACCCCCTCTGCTACTTAACTGACCAGATCAATATCCCAGGAGTTTAATTGACCTGATGCTATACTTAAAAAGTGTTCCTTTAATTTTTTGGGGAGCAGTGTATATACTGATATATATAGATCTATATATATCATGCCCAAAAATATTGTAATGTTGCTGTGGAATGTGTCAGATTTGGCTTTTTGTTTTTCCACTTTTTTTGTGTCATGCTAATACAAACAAAAGAAAGAAATATGAGAATGCCTAAACATTTATAATTGCAACAATTTTCTGAGCAGACTGATGCATTATCTGACAGAAATGCAGGGGTGCCAATATTTTTGGTCATGACTGTATATGTAATATTCGTTATCTTTGTGTCTACACACAGTGCATAATACTTATTATTTTCATGTAATTTTGTTCTTTTGAACTTTGGTTTCACTTTTTAAACTTGGCTGTACTGTAATGTCACAATATCTCATGAGATCACAAGCAGCCCTCCCTTTTCTTCTCAGCCATTTTTAGAAGAAAAACCAAATCTCTGTTCTCCCTCTGTTCATCTATTCAAATGTCTACCATTTTGCCAGAGGACAGACTGTACTATTTTGTGCTGCAGTGCTGTTCCTTTTAAATGCCTGGTTCAAGATGGTGTGTGTTAATGCATTCTTTTATTAGTATTTACCAGTAAATGTGTAGATCTGAATAATTCAGTTGTTCTGTGCTTTGACATTACTATCACTGACATATCTGCAGGTGTGTTGAACTTCATACTCTGTTTTAGTATGGATGCATACCTAGGTACAACCCTCTCTGCTGTACAAGGTGGGTGCTGGGATGGAGCTGGCAGCAAAAGAGGCCTGGTGACTGCTCGCAGTGAGTGTGTACAACTAATACATGATCTTTTCTGTGTGTAAAAAAAAAAAAAAAAAAAAAAAGTTTGCCATCTTACTTTTTTCAGTTATGCATAGGTAAAAAAAATAACACTTGGATCAGGATAAATTATTTAATTATCAATATTACTACAATGGATTCTGTTTTAAGAGGCATATTCCACTAAGTGTGAGTTTCTTTAACTGTGTGGTGCAAGTACAAGCTTCAGTGCATGCTTGCTCACTTGGGGATTGCTATTCCAGAATGGGGAGAAAGCTTAGAAGGCTGAATAGATTTTGGCGTCTAAAAGATTACAGATGATTAATTGTAGCAGTGATGACAAAGTAGAAGTGAATGGTGAGACAGAAACCATGATAAGAGTGTCAGACTTGAATAAGGTGAGTAGTGCTGAGGATGGCAAGCCGCATCAGGACCTCTGAGTAATGTGGATGACCGTACTGATGGATTTTGTCAGCTGATGGACTGCAATATTGAGTCGTGAGAGTTGAACTCCTATTGCAATCTGAAGCTGATACATTAAAATAATAGTTTATTTTGTTTAATGCACTGTTTTCTTTAACAGCAACAATTCTAATAAAAAATAGCAGGCCTGATAGCAGTCACTGAATATATGGTGTAATGTTTACAAAAATATGTTTGCCTTAATAGAGAAATATAGTCCTTTTAGATTTATTTTTTTCCATAAATGTGAATGTGATCAGCATGTAAGTAATGTTATCAGTGTCTGCTAACATTTTAAGGCAGTAGTAAACTCCGATTTTTATCTTGTACCTACAGGTAAGCTTATAATAAGGCTTACCTGTAGGTACAGTAAATATCTCCTAAACATGCACTGTTTAGCAGATGTTTACATGTTTAGCAGCCAGTGACATCACTGGCGCAGGTGCACCGCACTCTCAATGGACGGCATACCGTCCATTGAGGGAGGGGTGCTGCAGCCAAGACTCACGTGTGCGCAGGAGTGATGTCATTGTGGCCTGGCCATTCAAACGGCCAAGGAAGGAAGACTGAGTGAAGATGGATTCCCTGTCAGTGGTGACAGTGTGCTGCTGAAGGGATCCGTTTATTTAGGTAAGTCTGTCATAATGTGCTAGTGTGTGATGCATACTAGCGCATTATGACATAAGCCTGTGGGGGGGGGGGGGGGCGGGACCAGATGGTTTTATTTATTTATTTATTTTTTAACGTGGCTTATTATCACTTTAATAAGCTTTATTTGCAGTGGTATGTTTATGATCCTTGCTGCACTGGTTACTGACATAACCTGCAGTCTAAAACTATTCAAAGAATTTCATTAATACAACTTTGCACTCTTGGCTGTTTGTTTGGTGATATCATTGGGCTGTATACTGTATATCTGTTTATGGGACAGTCACAAATGCTACACAGTATTTGTGGTTCCCCTCTCTGAATGCAAATATGCCAGTCTGCTCACCAAAGCAGTACATTCTATGGGTGACTTACCATGTGATTGATCTTATCCAAGCACTTGTTAAACAGGAATGCTTACAGTATATTAAATTGTCTAGAATCTACAAACGTGTGTAAATGAAAAAATAAAACAGCATGCATATGTAAGTCCTGTTAATATTTACTTTAAATTAATAATAACAACAATGGCTAAGTGTGTGCTTTCAATAAAAATTCATGTCATTGTTTTTTTTTTTTTTTTTCACTTAAAACTCTGAATTAACATTTAAATGTGTCTGAAACACCATGTAATGAATACAATAGATGGAAATCACTGAAACCAATTGGTTATTTTCATTGCTTTAAACAGTCTATCGCATGGTATTTTTCTCCAAAACATGCACAACTTATAGGTAAATATTGCTTAAGTGTGGAGGTATTTTTTTCCCTTGAAACGTATTGTGTGTGTAACATATGAAAGTCTTGTTTTCTCATAAATTATGTTATCACCTTGACAATCTTCTTTTCAGTGAAAATTACAAATGCATTATGCTTTTGTGACCTGAGCCTAATGTATACAAGTGGCAATATCTAAAAATTGGTACTGTAATTCTTTTTTATAGTATAGCCTGTTTTGTTCATAAATTGAACAGGCAACTGTGCATTGCTTTAATGAAAACATTTCAGTGTGTCTATTCCTGAAACTGGGGTCTCTTGTGGCATGACCTCCATATTGCTGCCACAAGTGGTTTACGCTTCAGGACCTGGGTATTTTGGGTCTGTATAATTGCAGTGGTCACATGAAATCTTGTACTAAACCAGCCCCTTGAGCCTGTACAGTTTCTAGGGTAAGAATTCATTTTTTTCAGATTTGTACAGCAGTACAGAGATTTTTACTGTTCTAACCGAGCAGCCTAGTTAAATAAAATTCAGGTTTATTTAATGGGGATACATTCCTGAAAAAAAAGATTTTTGATATGCAGCAGTTGTCTAAAGACATATTAGTCTTTAGGTGTATCTGTATTTAGGTTTATCGTACTACTGAATTTGCCTTTTTTTTCTTTGTTTAAGTTTAAAATGAAACTATGGTCTCCCATTAAATATATGTGCTGCAGCACTTAAAGCGGAACTTACTTTTCTTCCTCCTCCCTCCCCTCTCCTCTATTATATTTGGATTTTTTTTTTTGTGTGTGGGTGGTACCTAGATTTGACAGGTGTGTTTTAAGTACAGGATGGGAAGGGAAATTTTCCTGGTGTGTTTTTGTTCCTAGTTTACGAAGATAAGAATGCACTTTAACCACTTTAAAACTTCCCCACGCAGATATATGGCGGCAAGGCGGCCCTCCTGCATGAAATCGAGTACCTGTACGTGATTTCATGCACAGGGTCTGGGGCACACACGTGCCGCCAGCGACCCGATCCCGCTGTGATTGGACACAGCGGTAGCCAATCAGCGGGTCCTACGGACATGATGTCCGCCGGGACCCGCCGATTGGTCTAAGGAGAGGCAAATCGGCGGTCTGCCGCAGATCGCCCTTCTACCAGAACTGAAAATGGTAATCTGATCTGTTTTCCCCCAGTCAAATAACTCCCCTCACAGTTAGAAAGCACCCCCTAGGGACACGCTTAACCCTTTGATTGCCCCTGATGTTAACCCCTTTCCTGTGTCATTAGTACAGTGACAGTGCATTTTTTTTAGCACTGATCACTGTATTGGTGTTACTGGTCCCCAAAAAGTGTCAGTGTCTGATTTGTCCAACGCAATGTCACAGTCCCGCTAAAAATTGCTGATCGCCGCCATTACTAGTAAAAAAAGAAAATAAGGAAAATTATCCCGTAGTTTGTAGGCGTTGTAACTTTTGCACAAACCAATCAATATACGCTTTTTGGGATTTTTTTTTTTACCAATAACATGCAGCAGAATACATATTGACCTAAATTGATGAAGAAATTTTCTTTTTAATTTTTTTTATTCGGTGTGTTTTATAGCAGAATGTAAAACATTTTTTTTAGCATAAAAGGTGATCAAATACCACCAAAAGAAAGCTCTATTTGTGGGAAAAAAGACATCAATTTTTTTGGGGTACAGCGTCGCACAACCGCGCAATTGTCAATTAAAATAACACAGTGCCAGATCGCAAAAAAATGGCCTTCCGGGGCTGAAGTGGTTAAAGTGTTACTAAACCCACAACGGTCAAATCAGTCTGTTTATGCAGTAAAATATGCTTGCAATGCTCACTGTGGAACTTAAGGGTTTAATCCTCTGCATTATGTAAAACAAGATGTTTGATCCTGTCTTCTCTGATCCTCCCCTTCTTTTACTGTCCCCAATCCATCTGCAGGTAGTACAGAGCCTTTGAGCCACTGTGCACATGCTCAGTTTGGTTTATATTGCTAGGGAGTTTATTTGTTATTTTTTTGGAGGATGCATGTGATCAGCACTGCATTTCCGTGTTCTGTGTACTGTGGGAGACCAGATATAGTGAATGCAGGGTCCTGAGTTTAGTAACAATTTAATGTTAAAAGTGAGTGTTGGCATTTTAGACAATGACAACTCCAGGTACACAAGTGGGTTGATTTTATTAAAGGCAGAATGTTTACTTTGCAAGGGAAATTTTCCCCTAGTGAATGTTGTGAAAATTCTCTTTGCATAATTTTAGTTACATGCAAGGAAGATAGTAAAACTTTTCCTCATTCACTAAGCTCTGGGGGAAATGCCTACTTGCCCTTAGTAAATCAACCCCAGTGGCTTAAGCAAACACAGCTCTGTGCACCTTTCTGCCGTGGTTTTGAAATATAAATCGTGCCTGCTTTTCACTGCTGTATGCTCTGCACCAGTAGTATACTGTACAGGAAGTCATTTATATATTATGTCATATACTGCAGTTCAATTATTTAGATTCTCATATTACAGAAGCACTATAACCCTTTCATGACTAAGCCTATTTTTGAAATTTGGTGTTTACAAGTTAAAATCCGTATTTTTTGCTAGAAAATTACTTAGAGTTCCCAAACATTATATATATTTTTTAGCAGAGAATCTAGAGAATAAAATGGAGATTGTTGCAATAGTTTATATCACACGGTATTTGTGCAGTGGTGTTTTAAACGCAAATTTTTGGAAAAGGGACACTTTCATGAATTTTAAAAAATCCAAACAGTAAAGTTACCCCAATTTTTTTGTATAATGTGAAAGATGATGTTACGCTGAGTAAATAGATACCAAACATGTCACCCTTTATAATTGCACTCGTGGAATGGCGACAAACTACGGTACCTATGAATTTCCATAGGCGACGCTTTAAATTTTTTTTACAGTTACCAGGTTTGAGTTACTGAGGGGGTCTAGGGCTAGAATTATTGCTCTCGCTCTGACGATTGCAGCGATACCACACATGTGTGATTTGAACACCGTTTACATATGCGGGCGCAACTTCCGTATGCGCTTCCTTCGCTGCGCGAGCTCGCGGGGACAGGGGCACTTTAAAATTTTTATTTTTTTAATTTATTTTTATACTTTATAAATTGTGTTTAAAAAATTTTTTTTTTTTTTACTTTTATTGCTGTCACAAGGAATGTAAACATCCCTTGTGACAGTAATAGGTGGTGACGGGTACTCTTTATGGAGGGATCGGGGGTCTAAAAGACCCCCGATCCCTCCTTTGCACTTCACAGTATTCAGATCGCCGAAAACGGCGATTCTGAATACTGTTTATTTTTTTAAAACCGGCGCCATTGGCAGCCGAGTAAACGGGAAGTGACGTCATGACGTCGCTTCTGCGTTTACAATGAGAAGGCTGGAACAAAGCCGCCCACAGCTTCGTTCCAGCCCGCCCCCGGCGGCCGATTGGACACCGGGCCTCCCGATCGCGCGGGAGGCCCGGTAAGAGCTGCGGGAGGCGGCGGGAGGGGGGGGATATCCCCTCCCGCTCCTTCGGTATAACAGCCGAGCGGCTTTTAGCCGCATCGGTTGTTATACTCGGGTAGCCGATCGCCCGCTGTAAACAACGGTACCGGGATGATGCCTGCAGCTGCGGGCATCATCCCGGTATAACCCCGGAAAGCCGAGTATGCATATCTGCGTACGGTCGGCGGGAAGGGGATAATGCCCTTTACACATGATAGGATTTTCCGACAACAAAATCCATGTTTTTTTTCCTGACGGATGTTGGCTCAAACTTGTCTTGCATACACACGGTCACACAAATCTTGTCGGAAATTCTGAACGTCAAGAACGCGGTGACATACAACACGTACGACGAGCCGAGAAAAATGAAGTTCAATAGCCAGTGCGGCTCTTGATTCCGAGCTGCTTGATTCCGAAACTGCTTGATTCCGAGCATGCGTGAAACTTTGTGCATTGGAATTGTGTACACACGATCAGAATTTCCGACAACGGATTTTGTTGTCGGAAAATTTGAGATCCAGGTCTCAAATTTTGTGTGTCGGAAAATCTGATGGAAAATGTCCGATGGAGCCTACACATGGTCGGAATATCCGACAACAAGCTCCCATCGAACATTTTCCGTCGGAAAATCCTATCGTGTGTACGGGGCATTAGAATGTAGAGGAAAATTTGCTGAGTATTCATAACAAACAGTTGTAAATGATCTTGATGTTATATGACTATAACTTGATATACTGTATCTGCTGTGGATTATTTTGCTGGTCCATTATTCTGTGAACGTTGCTAAAAAAAAGGCAGAACTGTGCAGATCATTGCTGATGCACTGATTGCATACTATAGGTAATATTGGACAATAAGCAATTGGCAAAATGGACCAGTTATTCGTGCATGGTAGGGCATAATCGTTTATCTTGTACGTTTAATATCTGATCTTTTTTTGTCTCTATGAAAGCATTTGATAGGTTCACTATACATGCAATCAATCCAGTAGCAGACATCATTATACTCCAGCTGACAATTGCTACAACCTCTACAGAACTATGTTTGAAATTGTTTTCAAGACCAATAAAGATTTTCTAAATGTGAATAGTGAATTTCCTACCTCTTTGTAGCTCTGATGAAGGTTTGCATTTTTGTATTGGCACTTCTCAAAAGCAAATGGTGATTCATTTCTATACAAGTCTGTTTTTACGTATAAAAATAGAAGCAATAAATATTAGTTTGTTGTCATAATGAATGTGCTAAATGAGGGTACAGAAATGTAGAAAATAATTGTATTCGAGTCAGATCATTGATCTGTGGCACAGAAGCAAGTGCTGCGGATTAGCCCAACAGTGTCACCTGCAGGTGAATAAAATGTTCCTATAAATTCTCCATCTGGCAAAAGTGAAATCCGTCTTCAAGGAAAAATCATTTAGATAATGTTCCTTTTCTAACCATCTCAGAAATACATTTCTATATATGTTTGTAGTATGTGCGGATTTTTTAGTTTCTTTAGCCAAGTTCTGATTAATAATGGAAATAAATTTCCTGTTTTTCCAGAGAGATATGCTAGAAAGTGCAAACAAGCAGATCTGTCTGAAAAGGCTGGCTTTCTATTGAATAAGAAGGTTGATTTTACCATTTATATACATTTGCTGTAGGCATCTATTTGATCATGAACCTGGAAAAAAAATGCTGTGTGCAGTGTTTGTGTCTATGTATTGTGTGCTTTTCTTTTTTTTTTTTATTAGGTTATGCAACTGATTGGCACATTTTTGCACTGTTCCCAAATACCACTGAGCTGTATATTGTTAGTCAATAAACACAAAACTCAAATGTCATTTGAATTTTTCACAACCTATCTACTACAGTTCCCCGGCTTTTTTCACCCTGCCACAGTCATACATAATCAGGGAGGCTGGTATGCTCCCCTGTTGAAATTTTCATTATTTAAAATAATCTGGCATTGATTGAAAGCTGTTTATTGGCTGCAGTGGCAGGTAGGCAGTGTTTTTTTTTTGAGTTTGGTTTTACCACTGTAGTCCCTTAAGAGCCCATTCACACAGGGACGACTTGTCAGGCGACCTAGTCGCCTGACAAGTCGCCTCCCGTTCTGTGCTATGGAACCGTTCTAAGGGGAGCGACGCAAGTCGCTCCGACTTAGAAAAAGGTTCCTGTACGACTTTGGGGGTGACTTGGGGCGACTTGCATAGACTTCTATACAGAAGTCGTTTTGCAAGTCGCCATGGCAGTCGTTTGCAGGTCGCCTCGCTGAGGCGACCTGCAAGTCGTGTTGCCCCTGTGTGAATGGGGTCTAAAGGGTGAATGTGTTGGTGTACTGCTAAAGTTGAAATATCAGCTGTTACAGGCATGTGTAATACTCTACTTATTCATGAGAATCTTAATGGCTAAACATCCAGACAACATCATGACATACATAGGGAGTTTAGGTGGAGTTTTGAGAAGAGGATAGACTATAGGCCATGTTCAGTGACTAAAAAAACATGTAGAAAATGTTGCTTAGATTTTAGCAATATTTCAGAACTCTGCAGCAATGTGTAATCACTATGGTAGCTCACATGTGATTTCATGCAGGAGGGCCGCCTTGCCGCCAGGGACAAAATATATATGTAAAAAGAAGAAGCTGCGCTAATGATGAATTAATAAAAATGACCTGTGAATAAACACATTAAATGCATGTATCACAAACACAGTGAAAAGTGCAACAAAAATGTCCACCTATGATCAAACACTGATAAAGTGATAACAAAATATATATATAAACAGTGAAAAATGTAATGAAGGAAACCCCAAGTGTACCATATAAATTATAATGTGAAATAAACCATATGGTAAAAATAATTGGGACAAAAATCTGGACAAATGAATATGGAAACAGTCTATATCATCAATGTTGAAGACGATGGAACATTGCAACACCCAGTGACGAGTCTTCAGGGGACACAGACTGTGAATCCACCACCACACAGAGTTAAGGCTTACCAGCTATACAAGCTAGAATAAATAGTTTGTCACCCAAACCTGGGTATTGCGATTTCCCGCTGCTGTAAGGGGCTTGTAGGTAGGGCGTTCATCAAATCCCAGCCCAAAAGAGATACCGGTCCGCGTGTGTCAGTGTTAACCAACACTTGAGAGGCTTGATGCTGTACCCGGGGCTGGAACACGGTCTCCTGCAGTGTGGAATTTTCAGGTTTCCTGGAGTTGGGCTTTCAGTGAAAAGGACTCCCCTCCTCAGTGGCCAGCAGATGTTTTATAATAAAAACGACTGTTTAGAAAAGAGGATTCGTAAAAGGCAAACCGTGCTTCTTGGCTTGTGCAACAAGTGCAGGTCTAGCAAAGTCCCCCTCTATGCAGCTCTGTAGGAAGCAATAATACACAAGGCTCTCTGAAAATCATAAAAAGCCTTAGTGGACCCATCAGGAAATTAAAGATCACCCACTTCTTCTAGCCTGAAAATCAAAGAAGCCAGTAGACCCCTTTTCTTCTTTTTACGTGTTCTGTTGGTGTTGTATATCACTTTAAGTTGCAGCTTGGTACTTACCTATTTTATTCAATAGCACAGCTTTTTCTTTTGCACAAAATATATATACCTGCATATATTTTTTTTTACTGTGATGGTTTCTTTTTAGTATACAACATATGTAACAAAACAACTTTTATTACATGCTTTTTTTTGCCAAAATAATTTATCTGTGTAGACCAGGACGTTGCATAGTGCTATTAGCTTAACACATAGAACTTGCTTACAAGAGCAAGCATGAGGTTGACCTTCATTGTCCCGTTGCTTGGCCAGGGATGTGCCCACGGTTGCACCACACTGACAGCCATCGCTTCATACAAGCAGTCATCAGTTGGAAAATGGCCATTACTGCATTTTTAAGGGGATAGAGGTGTATGGAACTGTGCACATGGAAGACTCTTGTATCTTTAGTAAGACGGAAGTAATATGTGTAAGGCATACAACTGAGATATTGGGATTATGATAGTTTGGCTGGCATTCCACAACAATAGATAATATTGTCGAGCTGTGGCTTTGTGTGCTCCAAGTCTAGTCCTGTTCAGCACTAACCATATATTTTATTTTTTTAGGTAATTTATAATTTTATACTTTCCCTAGTAATTAAAGGAGAAGTAAAATGCCAAAAGAGCTTTGGCCCTACTTCTCCTGTGGGTCACAGGAGTGCAATTCGTTCTGTACTCCTGTGACCTGTATTCAGCCAACAGCAGGCTAAAGTCCACTGTCAGTTGATGTCACTCAGCCAGTCCAGACTCTGGAGAGAGCTTGACTTTATTGTCGGGATCTACCCAGATTCCTGAGCCAGCTGCTCCCTTCCCCTCCACAGATTGGTGATCCAGTGAGCACTGGAGAGGCAGAGCAGAGCCTGACAGTCACCGGCTCTCTCTGTGACCCACGGTTTGTTTAGTGTGCTGCTCAGGCTTGATCACTATGGGGAATAGTGTGGGTGATGCTACATCCACTGCAGGAGTGCCAGCAAGGTATGGAGCTCATTCTAGCTCCTGTAGTCACTGGAAGGAAGAGAGGAAAGATCCCTGGTGCCACACCTCCAGAGTCCTGTGGTGGTATGAGAGAGACAATTTCAGTCTGGGCTCCCACCAGGGCACGCGCCCAACACGTTTCACTCCACCCCCGGAGCCTAGTTATGGGGGGGTGTAAGCTAAGCTCTGGAGGGCGGAGTGAAATGCATTGGGGGCGGGGCCTGGTGGGAGACCAGGCTCAGGTTGTCTCTCTTATACCACCATAGGACCCTGTGGATGTGCGGCATCAGGGATCTTTCCTCTCTTCCATCCAGTCACTGGCTCCCTGCTTATTGAAGACTGAGAACTGGTGTTTGATCACTTTGTTTTCAGTCTTAGAAGCAGTGGGGAACAGATGCAGCATTGGATCAACGCTGCATCCACCTAGGTGAGTACAATTGTTTTTTTTAATTCCTGCACTTTTCATTTAATGAAATACAGTATGTTGTGGGTAGTGATAAAAACGTCTTACTGTAAGTACAAAGTACTTCTTGATGTAGCATCCATTTATTTATTTCTATTGTCACCCATTGGAAAATGCATGTTTCCTACATTCACAAATGCTGTCTAAGTAATTAAAGTTATGATGCTAGTCGGTTCAATAAGTTTCCTCATCCAAGAAGCCATTTAAGGCTAGATTAGAAAACAGCAGGGATTCTCTCTTTCTACATTACGCTACCTCAAACTTATTAGCAAAGATAATTAAACATTACTTCATAACATTTACTTTTTTAGTAGTCAAACTAATTAGTTAAATTACAGTAATTGGATTTTGGAGCCTGTAACAATTTGCACTTGGAAACATTTTAAAGTAAATTGAAGACAAAGGTAGCTTTAAAACATAACTTCCGGGTTAGAGATTATAATCTGATTTTCTGTTGCTTTAATATACATAGTTACATAGTTGGTAAGGTTGAAAAAAGTCCATCAAGTCCAACCTGTGTGTGCCCGCTTTTATATCAATATTACATAGTATATCCCTGTATGTTGTGGTCGTTTAGGTGCCTATCTAATAGTTTTTTGAAATTATCTATGCTCCCTGCTGAAACCACTGCTAGTGGAAGAGAATTCCGCTTTCTTACTGCTCTTACGGCAAAGAATCCTCTAGGCTGTTTTTGGTTAAATCGCTTTTCCTCTAACTTTAGTGAATGCCCGCAAGTTTTTTTAAATGCCCTTTCGCGGAAAAGTTTTATCCCTATTGTGGGGTCACCAGTACGGTATTTGTACATTGAAATCATATCCCCTCTCAAGCGTCTCTTCTCCAGAGAGAATAATTTCAGTGCTTGTAATCTTTCCCCATAGCTAAGATCTTCCAGTCTCTTTATTAGCTTTGTTGCCCTTCTCTGTACTCGCTCCGTGTTCAGCACATCTTTCCTGAGGACTGGAGCCCAGAACTGGACGGCATACTCTAGATGCGGCCAGACCAGAGTCTTGTAGAGTGGGAGAATTTATCTTTAAACGATTTAAAGATAATCGTTTTATCTTTACAGTTAATTCCCTTATTGGCATGCCAATATTCTATTGGTTTTGCTTGTAGCAACTTGCTGAGCCTGTCATCTACTAGGCCCCCCAGGTCCTTTTCCATCCTAGATTCCCCCAAAAGTTCTCCCCCTAGTGAGTAGATTGCATTCATGTTTTTGCCACCCAAATTCATTATTTTACATTTTTCTACATTGAAACTCATTTACCATGTAGTTGCCTACCCCATTCATTTGTTCAGATCTTCTTGCAAGGTTTTCACATCATGCAGAGAAGCTATTGCCCTGCTTAGCTTAGTATCGTCCACAAATACTGAGATTGAGCTGTTTATCCCATCCTCCAGATTATTTATGAATAAATTAAATAAGATTGGTCCCAGGACAGAACCCTGAGGGACCCCACTTTCCACATTAGACCATTCTGAGTACTCCCCATTTATCACTACCCTCTGAACTCGCCCTTGTAGCCAGTTTGCAATCCAGGCACTCACCCTTTTGGTCCATGCTGACAGACCTTAGCTTGTATAGTAAACGTTTGTTGGGAACTGTATCAGATGCCTTTGCAAAATCCAGATACACTACGTCTACCGGCCTTCCTTCATCTAGATGGCAGCTCGCCTCCTCATAGAAGGTTAATAGATTTGTTTGGCAAAAACGATTTTTCATGAATCCATGCCGATTACTGCTAATGATACTGTGGTCATTACTAAAATCTTGTATATATTCCCTTATCATCCCTTTCAAGAGCTTGCATACTATTGATGTTAGGGTCTGTAGTTCCCAGGGATATAGCTTGGTCCTTTTTTAAAGATTGGTGCTATATTGGCTTTTCTCCAGTCAGCTGGTACCATACCAGTCAGTAGACTGTTCCTAAAAATTAGGAGCAATGGTCTGGCAGTTACTTGACTGAGCTCTTTAAAGACACTCGGTGCAAGCCATCTGGTCCCGGTGACTTATTTATGGTAAGTTTTTCTGATGTTATTCTCTGTTAATCATGGGGTGCTTCCTGTGAGGGGTCATGACAATAAACATTGCAGTTTTGGTTACTGAATACCCCCGTAATCTAAATGATTTGTAACGGGTAGGGTTTTTGTGGTGGTTTGGTGAGATCTGGTATTAGGTGACATCAAACCTGCAAATGCAAGGTTCTTCCTTGTCCATCCTTGCTTCTCATCTTTTGTCCCTGACCTGAAACAAATATGCAACAGGTACATTTGGGACTCCTGACTTGCATACTTGGTTTAGGAAACAAATTCTATCAGCAGGAGAGCAAAAATAGAAAAGACCATTCTGCAGCTTGTACCAAGTTGGCAAAGACAGTTCATATATTTGTGTTCGGACAGACTATTGTTAGTTTACAAATGATAGCATTTAGTTCTTATTTCTTACATAGAATGTAAGTTTTCTCTCACTGTATGAGCTTATTTGAGGCACCATACAAGCCCAGTGTGCAATAAGTGATCGCAGCCTCAGCCTAACTCTATCCAGGCCATGCCCACTGACATGTTCCGCCCCCACCCCCCACCCACGGGGCTTAGTCATGGAGGTAAGCTTACCTCCATGACTAAGCCCCGTGGGTGGGGCGACGCATGTTGGGGGACATGGCATGGATGGAGTTGGGCTGGGTCTGCTATTGCTTATTACAAACTGGGCTTGTATGGTATACGGTGGCTGAGATTTTTCTATTTTGTCCTGTGGATTACATGGAGTGAGGGCAGACTCCTAGCCTGACCTGAACCCTCAGTGGAACACACCGAATGGGGAACATAGATGCCGGAGGGGAGACCCTAAATTTGGTTTAAGTTCACAGTCTTATTTACTCATATAGGAGCCCAATCATATATTTTTTTTAATTAATCACTTAAAGCGGAGTTCCACCCAAATTTTGAACAATATCTGTATGTATTCTCTTCCTTGCCTAGATGCTGACATGCCGTTTAAAAAAATTTAAATCGCCGTAATTACCTTTTATTTTTTCTATTCTTCTTTGCACTTCCTGGTTCTCCTCCCGTGGGAGTAGGCGTGTTTCTAGCCTCTCCCAGACTTCTGGGAGCTAGTCTCAGGCTTCCCAGGATGCCACTGAGCATATGCGGGAACGAGCGGTGAATGCTGGGAGCACAGCATTCACCACATCCAGGAAATAAATGCTTGTGAGCTTCAAATGCCCACAATGAAGATGGAAACCGCCTGCAGTGAATAATATAAGTTATTCTTTCCGACAAAATCTGACACAGGCGGACATATTACACACAATATGTGAGTATGAAATGCTGAGAAGAAAAGTTTGTGAATGAACTCAAAAAAAAAAAAAACGATAGATAGGTGGACCCCCACTTTAAGGACCGAACCTCTTTCTGAGATTTGATATTTACAAGTTAAAAACAGTTTTGTTTGCTGAAAATTACTTGGTACCCCCAAACATTATATATTTATTTTTTTCTAACACCCTAGAGAATAAAATGGCGGTTGTTGCAATACTTTCTGTTACATCGTTTTTGAATTAAAAAAATAAGACAACAGTAGAGTTAGCCGATTTTTTTTTTTATATTGTGAAAGATAATGTTATGCCGAGTAAATTGATACTCAACATGTCATGCTTCAAAATTGCACTCTCGTGGAATGGCGACAAACTTTTACCTTTTAAAATCTCCATAGGCGACGTTTAAAAAATTCTCCAGGTTGCATGTTTTGAGTTAAAGAGGAGGTCTAGGGCTAGAATTATTGCTCTTGCTCTAACGATCGCGGCAATACCTCACATGTGTGGTTTGAACACCGTTTTCATATGCGGGTGCTGCTCACGTATGTGGTCTGCTCGTATACTCGGCGGGACAGGGCACGTTTAAAAAAATGTTTCTCTTTTTCTCTTATTTATTTTACCTTTTATTTTTTATTTTCACACTGTTCTTTAAAAAAAAAAAAAAAAATGTGCTAATGTAAACATCCCTTGTAATAGAAAAAAAGCATGACAGGACCTCTTAAATGAGATCTGGGGTCCAAAAAATTTCAGATCTCATATTTATGCTAAAATGCAATAAAAAAAGTCTCTTTAAGAGCTATGGGCGGCCAGGGAGAGGACCCGATCGCCTCCACCACTACCAACGGCTTCGGTAAGCGGCCGAGGGCACTGGAGCCCGGCGGGAGGTGGGGGGGCCCTCTCCCGCCACCGATAAAAGTGATCTCGTAGCGAATCCGCCACAGAGACCACTTTTATCTGGAAGCGGACCGCCCGCTGAAGAAGAGGATACCGGGGTTATGGCAGATAGCTGTTGCCATAACAACGATATTCCTTTTCAAGGTACCGACATATAACGACTGCAGGCTGTCCCCATAAGTGGTTAAAAAAAGTGTTTCTCATTCGTTCATTGACAGACACAGCGCTTCCTTATTCAGAACCATAGCGTTATATCGCCCCCTGCAGGATTAGGACACTAGGCAGAAAAAAGACTTGGCTATGCCCATGGGCAGTCCTGGGTGATATACACCCCCCTCTCTGCTATAGGCCTTCAGTTTTTTTTCTGCCTAGTCAGGAGTAAAGACCTAGTTTCCTGCTGGAATCTCTAGTCCTGGTAAATTTATTTTTTTTCCTGGATTCCTGGATTTTTTCCGGTGAGGTCAGCAAACAACTGCCGGACTGGGCGACGTGCTGGACACTTGGTCCAGTGGTCTCCCTAGTCTGGCCAGCGAGCGCGTGCAGAACGCAGCTACGCACTAGGTTAGCCGCGACACTGGACGGGGACTGACCCTGTGAGTTAAACATCTTGCTAAGTCGCATACGACTCAGCTCGAGTTGCAGCGTCCCTCATGGCCGACAGCTCCCCCTCTTCGGTGGCGAGGAGGTTCTGTCTGGAGCGGTGCCCGCCTGGTCCTAGTATGGTGAGTAAATGTCCCCCCTCTCCCCTTGGTGGGTTTGCAGTGGACATGGGTCCATCCCCGGGTCAGTCGGTCATGCAAGTTTCCCTCCACCCTTGCACCCTCTCTTCCTTACTTGCTCCATCTCTTCCTTCGCTTACCGGAGGAGAGGGGGAGGCCCCTTTACACTCTTGGAGGTCCTGTGCCCGGATACTCTTTCAGGGGCTTTCCTGGGGTCTTTCAGCCTCGTGTAGCGTGGCCGGCGGCCATTTTGCCATAGCCAGTGTCTTTTCCCCTTAGTGCCTGCTGACTTCTTATGGCTGGCGGCCATGTTTGTGTAGCTCACTGGCCATGATTTGGTGTTTCTTGTGCTCAGGCAGTGGTGGCCATTACTGTGTAGCCCAGACTGCATTTTTAGCAGGCAGAAGCTCTTCTTAAACCAGTGCTGACTCCTGTTATCCTCTTCCTCGGATGCCACGTGTGTGCTGGTCTACACCTGAGGCAGCAAGCGATACCTCGGTGGGGTGGTGAGTCTGGTGGGGTCCCTTCCTCTCTCTGCTGCAGGCTGTGGGGTGTCCTGGTGTTCCGATACCGCTACCGGCGTGGGGGGTGTCCCTTTGCAGTGGTAGCATGTTTCCCAACCTGACCTCCTATCAGAAGCTGCAGGTCCCTCTGAGTTCCAGCCATCCGCTGATGCACTGACGGCGGCCCTGGAGTCCTTTGTGTCCCGGGTGGAGGTGGCTCTTGGGCGGCAGACTAACAAGAAGCGTTCCCCGCCTTCCCCTGCTTCATCTGTCTCGTCAGATCCTGAATCTGATTCGGCTGCCCTGGACAGGGCCCACCCTGCGGGGTCTTGCGGCCGCACTCCTAGATTTTTTGAACAGTGAGGATGATTCCTCTGCCTCGGTGGCTGTGCACGAGAAGGCGCTGGTGGACGCACTGATTGCATCTGTGCGAGAAACTTTAAAAATGGAGGTGCAGCTGCGGTGGAGGTGCCGGTCCCTTTTGGACTCGTAAGCCGTCTCATGAGTCAAAAGTGTTCCCTTATCCCTTTTTTGACAAGTTTGTCTATAAGGAATGGGAGCATCCAAAACGTCCCTTTGCGGTCCCAAAGTGCTTCGCTGTGCGTTATCCTTTTGAGGAAGGTCTTCTCAAGAAGTGGACGACTCCATCTATGGTTGATCCTCCGGTCTCTCGATTGAACAAAGCCAGTATGATTCCGGTTGAAGACTCTCCGGCTTTTAAAGATCTGGCTGACAAGAAGATAAATAGATTGGATGCTTGGTCCCCAACCAAGCCTCCTAAAGGGACAGGGGCAATTGGACTATCTCGGTACAATATAGAAAAATAGATTCAAGGGTGTACACAGGTATAAAGAGAGTTCATTGATATAAAATGTATTAATACAAAATTAATAACACTAAATGGTCAAATACAAGTTAAAAACATGATAACATTCCATGTATATCACCAAAATAGTAATCCCCAAACAGGGGAGTTCACAATGGGATAGCTCATCACGGATTGCATCTCTACTAGTTTTGCGGGCTAATGCCACTTCATCAGGAGAATATCTGTAATCTGATTAACAAGTGATCAATAACAATATATTAAACTACAATGATAACAGCATTTCATATCAGAAAGTCAATAACAGTAAAGCAAATTATAAATATGGGGAAAACAGAGCAGCTTACCCAAAACCTGGTGCTTACAGGACACGGGGCGTCACCAAAATGGTCCCCCGCGGAGACTAGGCGGGATTAATGAAACACTGGACTAATATCTAAACAGATTGAATGAGGCAAGTGGTATAAGTGAATTGTTTACTTGAAAAAAAGGGGCAACTGAAAGTGCAAAATCATGCACTGAGTGAATGTGCTGGGACAGGTGAGGTAAACAGAAATGAGTGAGGGAATGTGATGGGAATGGGGGAAAGAAAAGGGAAGGTAAGTGTGCAGGACTGTGATGGGGATGGGGCAGAGGAGGTAGGAAAAAGCAGAAGAAAGGGAATTCAAATGAAAAACAGGGAAAGGAAAAAGGGCAGAAAAGGAGGGGATAGGAGGAGATAAAAGGGGAAAGAAGAGAGCGAAAAAAGGAAAGAGAGGAAGGAAGGAGGGAGAATGGAAAGGAATGAAATGGAGGGACAGAAGGTTGGAAAGGGAATACAGGGGAAGGGAAGGGGGGGAGGAAGGGGGAAGAGAGGAGGGGGGAGAAAAAGAAGGGGAGAAGGGAAGGGGAGGGAGGACTTGATAGCTATTTTTTTTCTCCCACGTGTATTACCTTATGTTCTTCCTCCATAGGTCACTTTTACTGGGCAGTACTGTGTGGAATTTATCATATCCCCACCTTCTACTTCTACCTGTCCCTTCCAGTGTTGTCAAATGCTTGCTGAATTCTGTTATCCCTATCCCCAGCGGGATTGACTTTACCTCCCGGACCCTCAGATGTATTGTATCTATACATCAGGTATACATTACGCCCAATACTCCCCTCACTGTCCCCCCCGTTGCTTTTTTCCCTTCCTCCCCTTCCCTTCTCCCCTTCTTTTTCTCCCCCCCATTTCCTTCCTTTCCATTCTCCCTCCTTCCTTCCTCTCTTTCCCTTCTTTCCCCTTTTATCCCCTCCTTTTCTGCCCTTTTTCTTTTCCCTGTTTTTCATTTGAATTCCCTTTCTTCTACTTTTTCCTACCTCCTCTGCCCCATCCCCATCACAGTCCTTCACTTGCCTCATCTTCCAGCACACTTGTCTTCCCTTTTCTTTCCCCCATTCCTATCACATTCCCTCACTCATTTCTGTTTACCTCACCTGTCCCAGCACATTCACTCCATGCATGATTTTTCACTCCCAGTTGCACCTTTTTTCAAGTAAACAATTCACTTATACCACTTGCCTCATTCCATCTGTATAGATATTAGTCCAGTGTTTCATTAATCCCCCCTAGTCACTGCAGAGGACCATCTTGGTGACACCCCGTGTCCTGTACGCGCCAGGTCTCGGGTAAGCAGCTCTTTACTGTTATTGACTTTCTGATATCAAATGCTGTTATCGTTGTAGTCTAATATATTGCTACTGATCACTTTTTAATCAAATTACAGATATTCTCCTGATGAAGTGGCATCAGTCCCTCGAAACTAGTAGAGATGCAATCCGTGATCAGCTATCCCATTGTGATCTCCCCTGTTTGGGGATTACTATTTTGGTGATATACATGGATTGTTACCATGTTTTTAATTTGTATTTGACCATTTAGTTTGTGTCAATAATTTTGTATTAATAAATGTTATATCAGTGAACTCTTTATACCTGTGCACACCTTTGAATCTATTTTTCTATATTGTACCGAGATAGTCAAATTGCCCCTGTCCCTTTTGGGAGGCTTGGTTGGGGACTAAGCATCCAATCTATTTATCTCTAAGTTCTAGGATGATGGTACAACCCTTCATTTACTTCTCATTTCTATTACTATTATATCATATATATATATCATATATATATATCATTTGGGGTGTCACGGGGGGGGGGGAGAGTACTTTTCTTCCACAGTCAAAAAAGGGGAAGTAGCCACATCGCAAGCGTGGTCTTTTCTTCTCGGCACACAGAAAGTTTTTTCATCCCTCAAGTTCCACTGATAAAGGCTCAAAGTCTTTCAAGCCTCCCTCGGGAGGTTCCAAGCGACCCTGGTCGGGCAAACCGAGAGCAGGGTTCTCCAGACCCCCAGACAAGGCTCCTTCGGCATGAAGGGGCTCCCTCACCTGCAGTTCAGGTGGGGGGGGCGTCTTCGCTGGTTTCCCGGCCTGTGGACCTCTCTGATAAAAGACATGTGGGTCCACAAAGTGATTCTGTCTGGTTACAAGATTGAGTTCCAGTCTTCTTCCCCAAGCAGATTTTTTCCGTTCAATCTGCGTCTGTCTTCTGACCGTTTGTTAGCCCTGCGGTGCAAGGCCTGTTGCTTCAAGGGTTGATTGTCCCAGTTCCGGTGTCAGAACGTTTACAGGGTTTTTATTCAAACCTGTTTATGATCCCCAAAAAAGAGGGTACGGTATGTCCGATTCTGGACCTCAAGGCCCTGAACCACTTTGTGCGGGTGCGGAAGTTCAGAATGAAGTCCATTCGCTCCGTGGTGGCATCTCTTCATCAGGGTCGACTTTGTTGCCTCCATCGACATCAAGGATGCCTACCTGCACATTCCGATATGTGCACAACACCAGTGTTTCCTCCATTTTGCTGTTGGAGAGGAGCATTATCAGTTTGCGGCGTTACAGTTTGGTCGCTCCTCGGGTCCTAATCAAGGTGTTGGTCCCGGTTCTGGCCCCGCTGCGCCAGCGGGGAATTGCTGTTGTGGACTACCTGGACGACCTTCTGTCCCCAGCGACCCTGAGGGGCGGCGTGGAGATCGCTATTCAGACTCTGGCAGATTTTGGGTGGCTGATAAATTACCAAAAGTCTGCGCTGATTCCAGTTCAGAAATTTGGTTTATCTGGGTCTGACTCTGTTCCACTCTGACAAGAGTGTTCCTTCCGCAGTACAAACTCCAGAAGTTACAGGCGGCAACCCGCTTACTGCTGTCCAGCTGGTGGGTCTCCCTGCGGACTTGCATGCGGGTGCTAGGCCTGATGGTGTTTACGTTCGAGGCGGTCCCGTTTGCTCAGTTCCATACGAGAACCCTGCAAAAGGAGATCTTGTTAAAATGGGACAAATGTCCAGGGTCTCTGGACAGTCAGATTTGGCTGAGCCAAGGAACCAAAGGGTCCCTGATCTGGTGGCTTCATTCCCCGGCTCTTCGGCAGGGGAAATCCTTTCGCCCTCTGTACTGGATGGTGGTCACCACCAATGCCAATCTGTCTGGGTGGGGGGGGAGTCCTGGGCCTGAGCTCTGCTCAGGGTTGCTAGGCGCTGGAGGAATCCAGGCTACCTATCAACATCTTGGAATTCGGGCGATCAGACTCTGGATCATTGGACGAATTGACTTCAGGGGCTACGGATCCAGTTGGATAATGCCCGGCGATGGCCTATGTCAACCACCAGGGAGAAACAAGGAGTGTGTTAGCGGACCTGGAAGTAGCCGGCATTCTCCGGTGGGCAGAGCGTTTCGTCCCAGCCATCTCCGTCATCCACATTCTGGGGGTGGACAACTGGCAGGCAGATTACCTCAGTCGACGAGTGTTGGACCAAGGGGAGTCCCTTCATCACGATGTATTTCAACAGATATGTCTGCGTGGCCACTTTATGGCCACTTTATTAGGTACACCTTGCTAGTACCGGGTTGGACCCCCTTTTGCCTTCAGAACTGCCTTCATTGTGTTTGTGGCATAGATTCAACAAGGCATTGGAAACATTCCTTGGAGATTTTGGTTCATATTGGCATGATAGCATCACGCAGTTGCTGCAGATTTGTCGGCTGCACATCCATAATGCCAATCTGTTCCACCAAATCCCAAAGGTGCTCTATTAGATTGAGATCTGTTGACTGTGGAGGCCATTGGAGTACAGTGAACTCATCGTCCTGTTCAAGAAACCAGTTTGAGATGATTTGAGCTTTGTGACATGGTGCATTATCCTGCTAGAAGTAGTCATCAGAAGATGGGTACACTGTTGTCATAAAGGGATGGACATGATCAGCAGCAATACTCAGGTAGGCCGTGGCATTTAACAAATGCTCAATTTTTACTAAGAGGCCCAAAGTGTGCCAAGAAAATACCCCCCGCACCATTACACTACCTCCACCAGCCTGAAGTGTTAATACAAGGCAGGATGGATCCATGCTTTCATGATATTTAGGCCAATATCTGACCGTACCATCTGAATGTTGCAACTGAAATCGAGCCTCATCAGAACTGGCAACATTTTTCCATTCTTCTATTGTTCAATTTTGGTGAGCCTGTTCGAATTGTAGCCTCAGTTTCCTGGCTCTGAAAAGATCCCGACCATATGGTCAAGACCTACCCAGAAGCCTTGACAGGCATGGGAGGGGCAGAGCAGAGAGCCACTGACTGAAAGTTACCAGCTCTCCGCTCACTGAACACTGAGAGCTGAGAGATCAGCAGTCTTTGATCACAAAGTTCTCAGTCTCAGAGCCAGCGAGGGACAGATGCATTGGATCAATGCTGCTTCCACCTAGATGAGTATATATTTTTTTCTTTTTAGTTACCCATACTTTTCTTTTTTTTGTAATTCCTTTATTTGTCAAAAGTTGTAATTTACAGTCCAACAGAAAAATAGAGAAACATAGCATAATCAAATAACAATGAAAAGCTCTGAGTCGCATGCCAACAGGCCTAGCAGAATACAGTATAGGTGGTCATGTAGAACATGGCGCATATGATAGTGGTCCACAGTTTGTAAAACATGTACGGTAATATGAGTAGCGACATGATAGAGGCAAAACATAGACTCGTAAGCTTAAAACTATGCAACTATATTTTAACAAACAATACAATATAACGGGAAGCGGGCCTCCAGGTGGCCAGCTGAACTCAGAATGGGGACATGAGACTGAGATAGTGTATAATAGGATACTCAAATATTGGAAAAAAACAACACCCAGAACTGAGCCAAGTATATGGGGGGCGAGGGGGGTGAGAAAAGAAGGGGGGAGGTGGTTGGGAAAGAACAGAAGTGAGGAATCAAGTGTCCCTTGTATGGAAAATAGAGAACTTGTATTGAAAAAGAGAGATAGATCGTCTCGCCCAGGGAATAAAACGTCCCGGAAGTCAGCCAGATTGTGAGACCCCCTGAAGATAATCATCGGTGTATACAAAATGTTGCCAAGGTCTCTAGGTATCACAATAGATCTCCTCCTGGTTGTGCAAGGTAGCTGTGAGATCCTCCATGTCCCTTAGTTCATTGACTTTGGAAAACCACAGGGATTTTGATGGCAGGATTTCGGATCTCCAACACATGGGGATGCATGCCTTAGCCATTCAATAAATGAATTGTGAGAGAGGCCTTTTATTTTTTGATAGGACGTTCTGAAAGCTGCAACAGACATGCCGCAGGGTTCCCCTCCAGGTCCACGTTGGTCAGATGTTTGGCAGTACCAGTCGCCTTCCGCCAAAATGGCCTGAGTTTGGGACACTCCCAGAAATTATGGACCGTCATTCCCTCTGCATTGCCACACTGCCAACTTGTACTAGGAACCTGAGGAAAGGTGCAGGTTGGTTGATAAACAGACAGTATAGGTCGCATCAATAGCGCAATATAATTAAATGTTAACGTTTTGAATCTATCATATATTAAGGTGCTCCAGTGAATATACAATAGATAAATCCTATGTTACCAATAAAGTGAATATAGTGCAACAAAATCAAATGTCCTCAAATAAATATGAAACAAAAACACAATCTTCTTAGTAGATCCAATCACCACATGATAATAAAGTGCACATTCTTTCTTATTCGTGCTTTACTCGAAGTGGTATATCAAAGCGCTCACCAGACACTAATGGCCACAGAGTGACCCTCAGACATGGAAAAGATCTGATAATATATATCATCAAAGGTAACTTTCCGGGTATCCAGGCAGAAAGACTCCAATCACCGGACAGCAGGAGTGTATTATATATAACTTCTTGTACCTGAGCCTTGGTGCATCAATTCATCAACCAAATCTGCAAAGAGTGGCTCCCCATGAAAGCCACAAAAGCTTGGATAGTGTAAAAACGTCTTTAATCCAGATTAAAACTGTATAGCCAAATGGATGTACAAGGTACAGGACAAAAACCAGACTGGGCTACAGCTAAGGAGGAGAAGCAGAGACCAAGCGGTACCTTATATTTCTGTGGGTACTCGATAGTGTCTTGGCGTAGATCGTCTGCAAATGCGGCCACTTTGTGTGACCCCGATGCCTCGTGGTAACCAATGATATTAGGGTCTGCCCGTATTGTGCATAAGAAGGGATCTAGGGAGAGTATGAAGATCAGAGGAGATAGGTGGCAGCCTTAGCGCGTGCCATTGTGGATGTTAAAAAGTCAGATCTCGTCTCATTGACCTTGACTGTGGCTAAGGGATTTGAGTAAAGGGATAAGATCCAGCTCATTATGGATGACCTAAGCCCAATGTGCTCTAGGGTGGCTCGCATGAAAGCCCAGTTCACTCAAACAAAGGCTTTCTCTGCATCCATGGACAGCAAGATAAAAGGCTGATTAGAAATCCTGGCTGCGTGGATCAGGTTCACCACCCGAATTGTATTACTCCGAGGCTCACAAAGGGGCACAAACCCTGCCTGATCCTATGAATGAGACTTGGGATATTAGGGAGCAGCCTATTAGCCAAAATTTTGGCAAATAATTTCAAATCTGTGTTCAGAAGCACAATCGGGTGGTAGTTCTCGCAACGTAAAGAATCCTTCCCCTCCTTTGGAATGAGGGAAATATATACTCTTAAGCTATCCAGTGGAAAGGGCTTACCTTTCGTGATGGAGTTTAGGGCAGCAATCAGTGGGGCAGGCAACATTTGAAAAAGGCTTTGTAGTAAGCCGGGGTGAAGCCATCTGGGCTGGGGGGCCTTATTTGGCTTAGAGTGGCCCAATGCCACCCCTAGCTCCTCAACTGTATTGGGTTCCTCCAGCTCCTCTTGGATCGCACTGGGAAGTGAAGGCATACCAGAGGAGGCGAGATATGATTGTATGGTTTAACTCATATCTATAGAGGAATCCAAAGGAGAGGGAGGGCCTAGATTGTAGAGATCCTCAAAGAAAGATTTGAACTCTGTTGCCATTGCAGTAGAGGTAGTGAGCTTCTGCCCGGTGGAACCTATGGTATGAGATATGTAGCTTTTAGTACGCGGACCACAAAGGGCCCATGCCAGCAACATACCTGGTTTGTGTGAAATTTCGTACATTGTACGATGGGCTCATGCCAGCTTTTGCTTCATTTTTTGATACAGGAGAGAGCGGAGCTCCTCACGATCTCTAAAGAGTTATTGATTTGTGGATTGCGCAAGACTAGCCTCATGAGAGCATTCTAAGTCTCACAATTTGGTTAAGAGTTCGTCTGTGCAGCTGGTCCTTTCCTTTTTAAGGCGAGCTCTAATTTTGATCAATGTACCTCATATAACTGGCTTATGTGCCTCCCAGACAACCAACGGGTTGTCAACCGTGGTTCCATTCAGGCAGAAGTATTCCCGCAAGGCGGTCAGCAGCTCAGAGTGAATCTCTTTCGACTGAAGCAGGCCTCCATTTTTTTTTTTGTTTAGAAATCTCTTTATTGTTTTTTTTTTAAATCAACAATACTAACACACATACAAAACACAGTACACGTTGAGCAAAATATATATGTATCTTTAAAATCCTCACCGAATCACATTACCAGTTTCCAATCTAGTAAATAAATCGGCAGTCAAAATAAAAGAACAGCAAAATAATGTCAAAGGCATAAGACCTTTCAGTCACCACAATGACAGCCAACTCGTATACATCTATAGCAGATAATATCATCACAAATCCATGTAATCTATATGACAATATATGTATCAGTATCATATCAAAAATTGATATTGTTGGCCGATGCTGAGTAAGGCTCTACCAGCCAATTAGCCCAATTTTTATTGTATTTGCGTGGACAACCTCTATTCATGTAAGTATCTCTATGTAATGGTAAACTGTTATTGACCAATAGTTTCCAGTATAAAAGTGTAGCCAGGGAAGGTTTCTTCCAATACAGGGCAATAGCTTTTCTAGCATAAAACAAAGTAATATTAGCAAATGTCCGCTCTGCCTCTGTAGGAAGAATATCCACCAGCAAACCCAACAAACATACTGACATCGACACGTACGTATTTCAGAGATGGAAGTGGTAGATTGCTCATGTTGAACCATCATGGCCAGAAAACTACCATTCCAGTCCCCCCGCTCAAAAGACCTGTTTATCTTTATAAAGATCCATCCTCGTGGCCTCTGTCATATGAAGATGTAAAGCTCGTTTTGCATGTGGTAAATTATTCAAATTAATCTCTTGACGGGTCAATTGCATATTGAACTGTTTCCTCTTCCCCCCGAGGCCTGAAGAGCATTGGTCTTCACCCGCTGGGCCCTATGGAAAGCCTTTATAGCAGATATATATTGTCCTTGAGTGTAAGCCTTAAAGGCTCCCCATATGTTTGCAGGAGTGGAAGAACCCTCATTAAACTCCCAGTATTCTGTAAGAAGAGGCAGGATTTTTATCTATCACATCAGGATGTAGAAATTGTATTTTTTTTTTTTTTTTGAATTGTAGATATCATAAACCTTTTATACCACTTGCTCCTGATGAAGAGAAATGACACATAATCTTGAAACGCGTAGCGTTTCACTCTGTACATTTGCACTAGAGTGATGTAACCTAAGTGTTTTTTTATGATCTTGTGGATACATAATATTGCACTTGTAAACCTGTGATAAACCTGTGATACAAACGCTCTGTTTTTAGAATTTGTATTAAAATGTTATATAATTTTTTTTTTTATACATTTACTGTTTTCATACGCAATTTTTGGAATCATTGCCATTCAAAGTCCAGCCAGAGGGTTCCTGTTTCGCTGTTTCATCACATCAGGATGTGACACCCATCCTGAAAATGGGGGAGACAAAATCTAAGTAACAATGGGGAATGATCAGACAACCCACTACTTGGCATCTATTATATCGGCTAAAATATCAGGATTAGTGAAAGCCAAATCTATTCGAGAGGCAGTCTTGTACAAGGTTGAAAAACAGGAATAAGATCTAATTTAAAGGATTCTTCCACGTCCAGACCTCTAGCAAACCTGCCACCTGAGCCCAAGCAGAAAGGTCCACATAAAATTATTTAATGGGGAGTTGGCCTATTTAACAACAATATATCTCTGGCCCCACATCAGAAATACAACCAAAACATATTTTCCCTGGGGGTTAGAGTAAACATATTCCATTACACAAGGCAATGATTTGCTAATTAAAATTGAAACTCCTCTAGAGAACGAAGAATAGGAAACATGAAAGTGTCAACAGCTTACTGCCCGTAAGATGTGTCTCTTGTAGTAACACCATATGTGGAGAGTGAATTTTCAAATAGCGAAAGAACAGCGCTCTCTTAAATTTAGAATTAAGGTCACGGACGCTCAATGACAAGATGGAAAAATGTGTTTGATCACGTGACACCATTGGGACAATAAAAGATATGATACTGAGACATAGAGTTGTAATTCGATATAATGCATTTCCAAGAAAACAAACATCTAATGGGGCGTACACACGGTCTGACTTTTTGGCTACAAAAGTCCGACAGCCTGTCCGACAGACTTTCGAAGGACTTTTGGTGGACTTTAAACAGACTTTCTAACGACCGGACTTGCCTACACACGATCACACCAAAGTCCGACGGATTTGTACGTGATTTGTACGTGATGACGTACACCGGACTAAAATAAGGAAGTTGATAGCCAGTAGCCAATAGCTGTCCTAGTGTCGGTTTTTGTCCGTCGGACTAGCATACAGATGAGTGGATTTCTGGGTCCGGTGGAGTTACGACGTAAAGACTTGAAGCAAGTTCCAAATCTAAAGTCCATCAGATTCGCGTCTGGAAAAGTCCGCTGAAAGTCCGGGGAAGCCCACACACAATCGAGTTGTCCGCCCGGATTTGGTCCGTCGGCGTCTGTCGGACTTTTGTAGCCGAAAAGTCCGACTGTGTGTACGCCCCATAAGAAAACATACCCAAAAAATACTAAATAAGCTCTAAATAATATGTGTATAAACATATAACACATATAAAACAAACCCAACGGGCATTGAGACGCCCACCCTGCCATTGTCTAACACCCTCCAAAAAAAGGAGGAAAGCGTAGAGAAGACCTAATCACAGGTCACACACAAAAAAAGAAAAATGTAAGCAATTATATATATTATATAGTACTTATCCTATATATAAGAAAAAAAATCTAAATAAATATAAAAAGATTAAGGGTGAAGCAGCAGCAGGACGTCTTCCCAACACACCCAAAACAACGTTCCAAGGTAAGTGGGGGCAATAAGTGGTAATAACAATGGGGCCACCTCTCCAAAAAAGTAAGGGTAAAGTCATTCCCTAAAATATAAACAAGAATAGAAATGATATAAACAGACATTGTATGACATGAAGCAAGGAAAAAAAAAGAAAAAGTAGGGCCTCTTTTAGTCTCCAAGATGGAGGGTTCTGAGTCACCGGACCCAGCTGAAGAGTCTAATGGACCAGCGCATGATCCGAGAGAGAGATGACGTCAATACTAGAAAACGCTACTCTAGGCAGATCTTTATGCATGATCAGGAGTCTAGACGCGAGTAAGTGTGATGAACATGTGAGAAAAAGGAGTAGTCGTGTTTTTGAGGATGTAACAGTCACCAGGGATTGACCAAATGAAGTAGGTGTAGGTCCGCCTTCAATCGCTTGAGGCGAGAATCGGGGAGATGAGACGAGCCACGTGATACATCCAGTAAGGGATCCATAGCGAAGTCCCTCCACAAACTCCATGAGCACAGGGAGGAGCGTACATAGAAACAGCGGGTGGTCTACATTCGGGAAACAAACATTGGCAAAGGTGACCTGTGTGTCCCATACCTTCCTTTTCAACTGAAGGAAACGGCCCTAGGCACCTGTCTGTATCGCCTCAAAGGTCCAAGGTACCGACTTGGCTATCAGGATGCTGACCCCCTTAGACTTGGACATAGGAGACAGGTTGTGGTACGCCGTCGGAAATGCCTTATTAGTCAATTTAGGGACCCGTTCCCCCCGGAAGTGCGTTTCCTGTAGGAGAGGATCTAGGAGCGCTGTTGAGGGACCCTTGAAGAGGCAGAGCAAACCCTTAAAGGTTCATAATTACTCTAAGCTGCAATAGGCAGCGGATGGGGATGTTTACATGCCATGGGAGCAATGATTCGTGCTTGCAGCAAAGTGTACCCGACATGTAAATGGGGAAGCAACGCAAACACTCGGCAGCTGTGTTGCAGCATGTTTTTTGGGGTTAAAACAGGCGGTGGGAAGAATCTCTTCCTCATTGCCTGTCAGTAGCCCCTGGATAGAGCTTAACGTGAACTGGGCTTCAGAGGAAAGGGAGATTTAGACGCATGTCTAAATCTACCCTTAGAGCTGTGAAAAGTTTTAGGCATAGGCATTAGTTGGGAGCACCATGGATTAAAAACAGGGGAATTTAGGTTTGTTCTGTGCTAAAGATCCTTCGTTTAAATGTTGACTGCTGTATTTCATGAATTTTAAAATAACATACAGAAAAATATATAACTGTGTATTCTGTGTCCATGCATTATTACATTCCCATACTTCTGTTTTCTACTCCATTGCCTAAAAATGTACATGCCTATATATTTGTACTTCCTCACACATAAGAAAGACTCTATAAATTCAACCAAATGAAAAGCACTCTTTATTGTTAATGCAAATGATGCATTAAGCAAGACCCTTTTCCCAGAGTACATTTTAAAGGTACTCAGAAGTCCAATTATCTTTGATTTAGCTGTAAAAAATTCAGACTAACAGCTGTGCCTGCTGAGTATTCTTCTGTAGAATGATGGTTCATTAGAACAAAGTATGAAAAAAAAGGACATGTTCTTGTAATGTTTATCTCTGGCTCCATACCAGACTTGTTGCAGATATTTTCTGTTCTGCTGCATATTTTGTATTCTAAATACAATCTGAGACAATCTGTCAAACAGCCAGACGTATAGTACATTACTATACCACCAAATATATGAAGCTATTTTTTTACTCCTTGTTGGTACCTCTTTATATCTGCAGGATGTGAAGCTCAAGATTTTTGTAGTGGTCTCACCGTTATCTGCTTTTTATGAATAGCTTTCAAGAAATGTAAAATAAGCTCAGTAAGTTGGTACATACAGATTGAAAATTATTGTGTTTGTGTTTAAATGTACACAGTGATTGTTTCCCTTCCAGATAATGCTATTCACAGTGTTTTCTAAAAACATTGCTTTCCAATGCTTGTATGACATGCATTGACATTCACTAGTGAAACCTGCACTTGCTGCAATGGGCATTTAAAAATATATGCAATATGTACAGTGCCTTGAAAAATCTTATATTCACATTTTGTCATGTTACAACTAAAAATGTAAATGTATTTTATTGGAATTTTATGTGATTGACCAACACAAAGTGGCACATAATTGTGAAGTGGAAGGAAAATGATAAATGGTTCAATATTTTTTACAAATATCTGAAAAGCAGGGCGTGCATTTGTATTCAGCCCCCGAACCAATTGCCTTCAGAGGTCACCTAATTAGTTAAAATAGAATCCACCTATGTGTAATTTAATCTCAGTATAAATAAATACAGCTGTTCTGTGAAGCCCTTAGAGGTTTGTTAGAGAACCTTAGTGAACAAGCAGCATCATGAAGGCCAAGGAACACGCCAGACAGGCCATGGATAAAGTTGTGGAGAAGTTTAAAGCCAGGTTAGGTTATAAAAAAATAGCCTAAGCTTTGAACATCTCATAGAGCACTCTTAAATCCATCATCTGAAAATGGAAAGAGTATGGCACAACTGCAAACCTACCAAGACTTGACCGTCCACCTAAACTGACTGGCCGGGCAAGGAGAGCATTAATCAGAGAAGCAGCCAAGAGGCCCATGGTAACTCTGGAGGAGCTGCAGAGATTCACAGCTCATGTGGGAGAATCTGTCCATAGGACAACTATTAGTTGTGCACTTCACAAATCTGGGCTTTATGGAAGAGTGGCAAAAAGAAAGCCATTGTTGAAAGAAAGCCATAAGAAGTCTGGTTTGCAGTTTGCGAGAAGCCATGTGGGGGACACAGGAAGCATGTGGAAGAAGGTGCTCTGGTCAGATGAGACCAAAATTGTACTTTTTGCCCTAAAAGCGACACGCTTTGTGTGATGGAAAACTAACACTGCACATCTCCCTGAACATACCATACAACATGGTGGTGGCAGCATCATATTATGGGGATGCTTTTCTTCAGGGACAGGGAAGCTGGTCAGAGTTGATGGGAAGATGGATGGAGCCAAATACATGGCAATCTTAGAAGAAAACCTGTTATGCCCCGTACACACGGTCGGACTTTGTTCGGACATTCCGACAACAAAATCCTAGGGTTTTTTCCGACGGATGTTGGCTCAAACTTGTCTTGCATACACACGGTCACACAAAGTTGTCGGAAAATCTGATCGTTTTAAACGCGGTGACGTAAAACATGTACGTCGGGACTATAAACGGGGCAGTGGCCAATAGCTTTCATCTCTTTATTTATTCTGAGCATGCGTGGCACTTTGTCCGTCGGATTTGTGTACACACGATCGGAATTTCCGACAACGGATTTTGTTGTTGGAAAATTTTATCTCCTGCTCTCCAACTTTGTGTGTCGGAAAATCCGATGGAAAATGTCTGTTGGAGCCCACACACGGTCGGAATTTCCGACAACACGCTCCGATCGGACATTTTCCATCGGAAAATCCGACCGTGTGTACGGGGCATTAGAGTCTGCAAAAGACTTTAGACCCCTTTCACACTGAGGTGGTTTTCAGGCATTTTAGCTCTAGAAATAGCGCTTGTAAAGCCCCTGAAAAACGCCTCCCATTAATTTCAGTGTGATTTTTCACACTGGGCCGGTGCGCTTGCGGGACGTTAGGAAAAGTCCTGCAAGCAGCATCTTTGGGCCAGTTTGCAAACGCTTTATACAGCGCTCCTAAAACGCTCCGCCCATTGAAATGAATGGGCAGCGCTTCCAAAGCTCCTGAAAAGCGATTCGGAAGCGCAGCAACACGCGCACTTTTAACCCTTTCTTCGGCCACTAGTGGGGGTTAAAATCGCAGCTTAAACAGCTGTAAAGCACGACAGCGCCCCAGTGTGAAAAGGCTCTTAGACTGGGGCGGAGGTTCCCCTTCCAGCAAGACAACAACCCCAAACATACAGCCAGAGCTAAAATGCGATTCATGTGTTAGAATGGCCAAGTCAAAGTCCAGACCTAAATCCAATTGAGAATCTGTGGCAAGACTAGAAAATTGCTGTTCACAGACACACTCTACATCCAATCTTCCAGAGCTTGAGCTATTTTGCAAAGAAGAATGGGCAAAGATGTCACTCTCTAGATGTGCAAAGCTGGTAGAGACATACCCGAAAAGACTTACAGCTCTAATTGCAAGCGAAAGGTGGTTCTACAAAGTATTGTAGAACCACCCCCTGGCCCCCACCACTTTTGAATGCTTTTTCTTTCAGGGGAAAGGTACCTAATTTTGACAGGAGACCCCCTATGCAATCTGAGCAGCAGTTCATCACCTCCACCACCACCCCCCACACATAACCTCCTGCTTCATGTCACAGGTTCCAGGAGGCTGCATGTCCATTCACAAAGTGCAGCACAACTCGTGCATGTGCAGTGGGGAACTGGCTATGAAGCCGCAGGAAGTCACTGCCAGCTTCCCACAAGCAAGATGGTGGCGCCAGGGACCTGAAGGCAGGCAAAGACAAATGAGAGATCTGGAATTTTAGATTTGTAAGTGCATATAATGCATTAAGATAAAAAAAATCTTCTGCCTTTACAACCACTTCAAGTGGCATGCTACATATTAGGTATAACAATATATTTTGTATTTTTTAAAAAGGATATTTAAGCCCATCTCCAGACAGAATGTGTTTTGGATAGAATGGGAAAATATTGGAGCATCTGTTGTGTTTTTCTGCCAGCTCTGTCCCTTTATAAAAAAAAAAAAAAAGACACTCTTTTCTTGTCACTTCCCATCATAGTACGAATAGGCATCAGTGGGTACCGGCAATCCCTACCTCACATTAAATCTGGAGCGCTAAAAGTGATATTAAGCTCTCAGTTTTGTTTAGCACGTTCAGCAGCAGATTTAATGACCTACTTATGCAGCTTTTTTATGTTTTAATCCCTGCCTATGTTCTAGTTTGAGCTGACTGCAGCCACTGGTTTCCTGTTTCAGGGTACCTTCTCTTTCAGCATCCCTATGCAGGGACTAGTCCTGTGTTTTTTACACTGTGTGCATCAATAGAAACACACAGCCCAATAGCCTAGGGTAGCAAGACACTCCCCTGTTTTTATATAAAAGCTGAATTTTAACTACTGGTCAATCTGGGATAATGACACAAAGTCAAAATAGCGTCGCTAAATGTGTTTGCACAAGGCATATTAAAACCCCTAAAGTGACATGTGACTAACAATTTACAAATGAGAATATAACTGACATGTGCTAAAATATAATAAATGGTATAGCACTAAATTGACAAATAGCACTAAACACCCTGTGACAAGTGAAGTGATATGATGTAGCTAGTGAAGCTACAAAAAAAGAAAAAAAAAGAAAAAATAATAATTTTTCCCAAATATAAAAAATAAATTCCATAAAATATTGAAGAGGATCTATAGTCAATGTGAAGATCTCTTAATCCATTCACCACACCAATGTGTCTGTGATTCCACTCCCCTAAAGAAACGCACTCACCGAATTCCAATGCCTACATTCTCATGTTAGGCTAAAGTGCATTTAAACCACATGGATAGGGTTTTAGAGCAAGCATCCTAACTCCAGCCGTGCGTCTCATATAATCTCCACATGTAAATAAAAAAGTGTACCAATAGTGTAATACTGTAAACAAAGCTTTAATGAAAACACTAAACAGCCTTTGAGATTTAAACTCACATGGTACAAGTTAAAAGACCGCAAAAGTGACTAAGGTAAGCCTTTCAAAGCCTCCAGAGCAGCGGATAAAAAGGCATAAGGTTGAATCTCACCCCTCCCTTGGTCCTGGATCTAAACCTGCTCGTCAACTTGCTGGTGTGTCAAGCAACGTCCTGCCTCAATGATGTTGATTGCCGTACAGCCACACCCCCCCCCCCTCACGGCAATCAACATCATTGAGGCTGGACGTTGCTTGACACACCAGCAAGTTGACGAGCAGGTTTAGATCCAGGACCAAGGGAGGGGTGAGATTCAACCTTATGCTTGCACCCCTTGGGTCCGCCATGGCCGTTTTATCCGCTGCTCTGGAGGCTTTGAAAGGCTTACCTTAGTCACTTTTGCTGTCTTTTAACTTGTACCATGTGAGTTTAAATCTTGAAGGCTGTTTAGTGTTTTCATTAAAGCTTTGTTTACGGTATTACACTATTGGTACACTTTTTTATTCACATGTGGAGATTATATGAGATGCACGGCTGGAGTTCGGATGCTTGCTCTAAAACCCTATCCATGTGGTTTAAATGCGCTTTAGCCTATCATGAGAATGTAGGCATTGGAATTCGGTGAGTGCGTTTCTTTAGGGGAGTGGAATCACAGACACATTTGTTTTGAATTTCCCCTTAAAAATCACAGTTCACTTCTTGACAGTGGACAGCACTGTTCTGTAGCCGAATAGCTGAATGTTTGCAGTGTGAGATTTTGCAAGACATTACTAGTCTTGTGAGATTTGGAGTTTTAGTGATGTCACTTTGGTGTTGCTCACATTTCTCCTGGCTGGAGAGGAAGCTTTACACTTGGATCTGCAGTACAAGGACCTACCTGCTTGTGCTTCCTCCACACACCTGGAAACTTTCTGGAACTGACCTGTCAATGCCAGAATTTCAAACTAGTTGCTTAGTCATTATCAGAATCAGGCATTTCTCTGGAATTCTGCTGCTGGCCTGTAATGTTTATAAACATACCATAAACATAGCATCCATAACATCATTCTTGTGAGTCAAACATGCTGTGCTCTGCACTGGCTGGCTGGATGCTTGGATACAAGGGAGAAGTGCTATTTTTACAGGAGCCCAACCGTGGACAGTAGCGGCCGGAGGTCTCTGGGAGCATACCATTCCTGTTCCAAGTGAGCAGGGGCAACAAGAGAAGCAAGGTAAAAGCTCAGAAGGCAAGGTAGGCCCACTGCCACCAGAGGAGTGATTGTTGTGAGCAAGTGTGGGGGTTTAGGCTTGCCAGAAAGGGTCCCAAGGATATGGATCACTTACCTAGTGGAAGCAGATGTCAACCAGGTGCACTGGCAATGTTACTGGAAAGATGCGTGCACCCGGCTCCCACCATTCCACAGACTGTGCATTTAGCCACCTACAGGTAGCACTGTTAATGTCACTGGAATGGTGAATAGGTGGGTGACGGGTTCACTTTCAGTGTCACTGGACTAGCATGTAGATGGAAACCAGGTGTACCATCAGTGTCACTCGAATGTTGTACACACAGTGCACCTGAATAGAAGAGCTGTAGGGAAACTACAGACAATACCAGTGACTAGTTCTTTCTACTCCACTTGGCTCATTTTGAGCACAGCTGGTGCCTGGAGGGAGGAGCATATGATGCAGCTTTTCAGTGGCCTGTGAAGGAAACTTCACAACCAATAGGTGTTTGGTCACAGTATACAGGCTACAGTGTTTGGTTGCAACAAACGATTTCCTTCACTAACACCTGCAGAGACTATCAGCACTGCATATAACCTCAGCTACATAAAATATACAGCGTTGTTTTCTGTCAGTGGGACAGGTTCTGCCCTATGATTGGCTGAGGTGGAGATTATGATGTCATCCATCCGCCTCTCCACCTCCATCAATCAGAGGAAGCTTTGCATCCATTTAGGAAATGCAATGCTTCCTATGAATGACTAAACAGTGGGAAAACCTAACTCAATTTTGATCCGTGACGGGGCAATCCGCTACATAGGTAGCGCTATGTAGCTCTGTGTTCTGGCAACAGGAAAAGGACTTCCTGTCCCTATCCTGAAACAAAATTGAGTTGGGCTGGGCGCAGTTCAGATATCCATTGGAGGATTTGTATTTTCTGAATGAATACAAAGCTTCCTCTGTTTGGCTGAGGTGAAGAGGTGAGTTTTTTGATGTTGTGATCTCCACCTCAGCCAGTCACAGGGCATTACCTTTCCTGCTGCTGGATCACAGTGCTGTATACTATATGCAACTGAGGCTACGTACAGTACCATTCATGTGATAGTCGACTGCATGTGCTCGTGAAGAAAATAGCTGGTTTCGGCCAGATTGGTCCACACAAACTATTTGAAGTTCACTAAAACATGTAGTTTGTCTTTAAAGCATAGCCCTATACTAAACCAAAAAAACGTATCCATGGAGAAGTTGTAACAAAGTTTGAATAATTGTTTGCCAATACACAAGAGAACATCTTTTCGATTATTACACAAGTTTAGGACTGTTCTGCTATTCTCTGGTGTAGAATTTCCTTTAGATGTAGCCATCTAAACTATCTATTCTATCTAAACAATTAGACAGGCACTACACTGAACTACACATTTGTAGGTAGATCTAAGGGAGACAATCAGATGTAATGTGTGTGTTGAGCTGAGGAATGGGGCCCTACTCACTTTCTTCTCTCCTTTTTTGATGGGAGGTGAAAGTTAAAACCTTGTAAAAAGAAAGTGAAGGGAAACCTTCCCAATGGGACACAGCAGAAAACAGACTGACGGGGCTGTAATGCTCTCTGCTCTATCCAAAACTAAAATAAAACCTTACATACACCTTAAAGTTTAGCGATATGAGATACGTGAAAAGAGCTGTCCAAGGTTCGTTATCAAGCATGGTAATATCCTAGGTCCATTTAGCTTGGAGAGAAGAAACTGGTGGCGGAAAAGGTGGCCTTGTAAATTTGAGAGATGTAGGCTTGGTAAGTCCACCCATCTTTAACCCCTTAATGGCAGAAGTTAAAGCAACCTTAACGCCTGAACCCAATTTTGCAAGTTTTGCATGTGTTGGTAAAACTGTGTGTATCACTGCAACCACTTTTTGCATTTAGGTGAATTAGATTTTATTTTTTTGGGATGTATTTCATTTGGTGGTAATTTATAATTATATATATATATATATATATATATATATATATATATATATATATATATAGATATAGATTTTTTTTAATCCTACCTAAAACACACTAAATCTGACACTATCCTTGATCAAGCATCACTTTGCTATTTTATGTTTATTTTTTAAAATTATTTTATATACGGTGTGTTTTTTTTTTTTTTACATTGTATCTTTTTCTTCCCTGAAAGGAGAGAGAGACACACACACAGAGTACAGGGCCTGGCTTTACAGCTAATGTTCACTGTGATAGCCAATCACATCAATCATGTAATCAGGTCCCTTTAAATCTTAATTGTTAATACAAGACCAGGAGCTGCTAGTGAAACTTAACTCCATGCTGGGGGCAAGCTATGGAATGCACTTCCTGCACAAACACACTTGTGCTTATATGCAATGCCACAGAAGGATGCCTACCTCCATGACACTGCATATATGTGTGAGACCAGCAGTGACAGATTAATAATTTTCATATTGAAGCACATTGCTTTGACTTAGGCACCCCACCTCAACACCTGAAAATTTTGGTCCTGCCCCCAGCATGGAGTTAAACTGAACTGAGAGAGTGGGATTAAAATAGTCCCCATCATTGGTGTTGGTGGCAATAAAAACAACTCCCATCATTGATGTCAGTGACCTCAATAATGACGCCCTAAATTACTGTCGGTGGATGTTCAGCCACTTGATTGTTATTACAGGAGGCGGAAGGGGACACCCCCCCCTCCTGCCACCCTCCGGTGCTTCAAAGGGCGAGGCGGAGAAAGAATCTGCCGGTGCCGGAAGTTCACCATAGAGAATACCGCAAGCCAGATGGCCCCGGCAGCCTCTATGACCCTCAGAGGCCCGGGCGCGACGTTATGACATCATGCCTGGCCTCTGCATTTGAAAACATTCCTTTGCCTCGGCTGGGAAGCCAAGATCTTTTTTTTATTTTTTTATTTCAGGGTTCCCAACCTAGAGGTGAGATGTGGGGACTTATAGACCCCAAAGCTCGCTGTAAAGGGACCTACCATGCCTTATTCCTATTAGAAAGGGATATTTACATTCCTTGTAATATGAATAAAAGTGATCAAAAAATTTAAAAAAAATGTAAAAAGAAAGTGTCAAAACAGAGAAATAAAAGTAAAATCATAAAAAAAATATTAAAAAAATACAAAGCCCTCCCCATCCCCGCGTGCTCGCTCGCAGAAGTGAACACATATGTAGGTCCTGCCCACATATCTAAACGGCGTTCAAACCACACATGTGAGGTATCGCTGTGAACATTAGAGCAAAAGCAAAAGTTCTAGTGCTAGACCTCCTCTGTAACTCTGAACCGGTAACCTGTAAACATTTTTTTAAAGTGTCGCCTATGGGGACTTTTAGGTACTGAAGTTTGGCGCCATTCCACGAGTGTGCGCAATTTTAAAGTGTGACATGTTGAGGATATATTTACTCGGTGTAAACTCATCTTTTACATTATTTTTTTTTTTTTAATGCATGAGACAGTTTTTTTCCAAATACATGTAGGAGAGAAGTGTCAGAATTGGCCTGGGTAGCAAGTGGTTAAGTAATAATTATATATGACCGGCTTTCTATATCTTGTTTGCCATATCCCATTTAATGGAATTACAATGGGCATTGCTTCTTTTCCTATTTTAAAAGTTTTTTTTCTTTTCTTTTTACAGGGAATAGCTTTTTAATGCATACTTTAATTTTACCTAGAACTTTTGATTTGCGATAAAGCGGTAAATTAAACTGTGCTTTTCTGGCCTTGCAACGATATGTTCCCAGTTAGTTGTGCACTGTCAAATTATCTTTGTATGTGAAGTCTTTCCAATTAATTCTTACGTTCTGGATCTGTAATTGAAACCTGTCATCCTTGACCTAAATATAATTAACTGGATTAGATTCCAAAACGCTTATTGCTTTACAATAACACGTATATGCTTCATGCATTGTGCCAATCAAATTCTTTGTAGTGAAGGAAGCAATGAGAAAAAACTGTAAAATAATACAGCTCTGTAAAGAAATGTTGTAGCGGGTAAGACCAGCAAGTTCCGCTAAACATCTCTGGAGACTAACACTTGTAGAAAGTTGTCACATATGATTAAAGGAGTCATTGGCAACAATCAGACTTGACATTGTTATATCAGGGGTTAGCAAAAGCATAATTAGCAAAGTGATTAACGACAAAAGAAATGCTGTGTAATGCTCAGGGATCAATTTTCCATTTAAAACACTTACGCCATTATTTAAACTTACATGTGGTTAGTTAATTATATAGTTTACAATACTGAAAAGCTGGATTTCTCAAGGCACACAAGCTGTTCTGTCCCATCTGTAGTCCAGCTATTAAAAATGTGATTTGCACTGACTCCAAACAGACTGTTTTTACCCTGGGAAGATCCACGGAGCAGGTGTTCTTATGATATTACTTTGTAGTACAGTTAATATGGCCCTTCTAACAAAATTGGTTCTCTCACTTGGTTTCTCCTTGGAGTATATGTAACAGTTAACTGTAGAAGGTGGTATATTCAGGGTCCAGAAGCATGGTACATGCTGTAAAAATAGAATTGATGCAGCTTTAAAACCTATTTATTAACCACTTCGTGCCCAGGCCAATTCTGACTTTTCTGTCCTACATGTAAAATTCATAATTTTTTTGCTAGAAAATTACATAGAACACCCAAACATTATATATATTTTTTAGCAAAGACCCTAGAGAATACAATGGCAGTCATTGCAACTTTTTATCTCACGCAGTATTTGCGCAGCAATTTTTCGAACGCTTTTTTTTTGGAAAAAAAACGGTTTCATGCTTAAAAAACAAAACATTAAAGTTGGCCCAATTTTTTTGCATATTGTGAAAGATGAAGTTATGCAGAGTAAATATATACCTAACATGTCACACTGTAAAATTGCACACACTCGTGGAATGGCTCCAAACTTTGGTACTTAAAAATCCCCATAGGCGACGCTATAAAATTTTTTACTGGTTACATGTTTCGAGTTACAGAGGAGGTCTAGGGCTAGAATTATTTCTCTCGCTCTAACGTTCGCGGCAATACCTCACGTGTGTGGTTTGAACACCGGTTTCATATGTGGGCAGGACTTACGTATGCGTTCGCTTCTGCGTGCGAGCACATGGGGACAGGGACACTTTAATTTTTTTTTTTTTTTTTTATTGGTAATTTGACTTTTTTTTTTTAGTTTGACATTAAAAAAATAATAATTTTGATTACTTTTATTCCTTATACAAGGAATGTAAACATCCCTTGTAATAGGAATATGGCACGATCGGTCTTTTTTACAGTGAGATATGGGGTCAATAAGACCCCACATCTCACCTCTAGGCTGGGAAGCCTAACATTAAACAAAAAAAAAAAAAAAATCACTGCTTCCCAGCCGTTTTTTTGAAAGCAGAGGCCGGGCGTGACGTCATAACATCGCGCCCGGCCTTCGAACAATCATAGAGACTCCGGCGACCATCTCGTCCGCCGGAAATCTCTACGATCACCATCCAGGGCTGGCGGATCCTGTGTCCGACTCACCGATGGAAGCGGAGAGCGGTGGGAGGGGGGGCGTCCCCTCCCGCCGCCTGTAAGAACGATCAGGCGGCGGAACAGCCGCTATGATCGTTCTTATGGTGTAGGGAATCGCCGGCGGAAAAAGCCAATATCTGAATGATGTCTGTAGCTACAGGCATCATTCAGATATAGCCCCGCAAATTCGAGGATGTCCCAGGACGCCCTACGGGCGCGAAGTGGTTAAAGTGATTATAAAGGATCGTTTTTTATTTTTTTAAAATAACAAACATATACTTACCCCCACTGTGCAGCTCGTTTTGCACAGAGGGGCCCCAAAGATCCTCTTCTGGGGTCCATCGGTGGCTCCCACGGGTCTTCCTCGCATCAGATAACCCTCTAGGAGAAGCGCTCTCCCGAGGGGGTTACCTTGAGGGCGCACTCCCGAGTCCAGCATTTGCGTCCACAGACACCCCCCGCGTCATTGGATTTGATTGACAGCAGCGTGAGCCAATGGCTGCGCTGCTATCAATCTATCCAATCAAGAGCCGGGATCCCATGGAGAGAATGACAGAACGTCCCCGCCGAGGAGATGAAGAGGCTCAGGTAAGTAAAATGGGGGGCTAGGGGGCCGGCGAATGCCAGGTGTCTTTTCACCTAATGCATAGGATGCATTAAGGTGAAAAAGCATGAGCGTTTACAAGCCCTTTAATTTCTTTACTGGTATTGACACTCATTTTTAAGCATACATCTCTCCTTGGAAATGTATTTAAAGCATTTTCAATTTTTTTATGATTGTGCCTCTACCAAAGCAAACCACCAACAGTACACTGTTAATTAAAGAGAAACAACTGAACTATATTAAAATAAATGTTAGGCAGTTTTTGTTTTGTTTTTTATGATTTTTTTTTTTTATGAATCACTGCTTCTAAGAAATGTCTTTCCCTTTCTGCTGAGAGAAAGTACAGAATAATGTAGCTCTCATGTGCAAGAGTTAAAGCGGGGTACCACTCAAATTTTTAACTTAATCTTACCCCCTTCAGTTAATTGCGTAGATGTTCAAATGCCGCACAAAATTTTTTTTTATCGCTGTAATTACCTTTATATTGTATTTTATTGTGGCACTTGTCTCTCCTCCCATGGGAGTTGGCGTATTTATTGCCTTTCCCCGGCGCCGCACTGTCTCCTGGGAGCTTAGTGTCAGGCTTCCCAAGATTCAGTGCGGGAACAATGATCATGCTTGTGAACAAGCTGTGAATGAACAGCATTCACCGCATCCAGGAAATCAATGCTTGTGGGCTTCACGTGCCCACAAGCAAGATGGAAACAGCCAGCATCACATTTGTAAAGTTATTCTTCAGTACGAAAACAGACAGAGGCGGAAATTTTACACCCAAACTGTGAGTATTATTTTGGGATTAGCAAAGTGTCTCAATGACCTAAGAAAAAAAAAAAGATTGGTCGCTGGACTCCCACTTTAAATCATTAGTGGCCACCCCATGCTCAAAGAAAATAAGCATTCAAGAAGTAGCATCAGCAAAATGAAGGGGGGAGTGCAAACATTGCATGTTAAAGGAGAATAAACTGGGAGGTATTTATGCCATGTACAATAGGATGTAAATACCACTGTAAGCCATACATCCTGCTTCTCATATATTCCATTCTTGAAGATTGTACGGTATGGATTATTTATATAGATATTTATTGCTATCTGGGGCTGTTTGCAAGAAAATTTGAATACTTTTCTGTCCCAATGGACAATGGTTTTATCAAACAGGTGAGGGAAAATCTGCAACAGGAACACAGACGGAAAGACAGGAATGAATAGCTGTTCTAGCCTTTGCCTTCTCTACTAAATAACATTTTTAAATCTCGGTGTTGCTGTTGCAGACATGCTCTCAACTCCCTTGTCACCAAGACAGTGTGAGGAACTCCCTCTAATGGAGTTTAAATGGCAGTAAAAACCCCAAAGGTGTTCTAATCTTTCTTCAAAAAATCTTTTTTAAAAAATGAAAAGTTTTGACTGCACATACACTTAAACATTTCACCTTCTGTGAATGCAGTGACACAGCAGCTAATTTGTAGTCCAGCATATGAAACTCTCTTGGATTTTGTCAATTATTTGTATTCTCCTGCTCTCTATATTTTGTTGTTTCAGGATGAAGTTCTAGGCACTAAAAGTTTCTACAGCAACATGGTAGCCTTGTCCAGATCTGCTCAGCACCTCCTCCCAAAAACATCCATAGACGTAGACAATGACCTTCATGGCCTAGAAATAAACCCAGCCCTATGTTAATGAGGAGGGTAAACCAAAAATATAACTTCTAAATTAGGCATATAATAAGTAAACCTGGCCATTGATCTATGTTTTTTTTTTTCTTAGTCAGCGGTCTGATAAAAAAAAAAACAGATTCCCTCATCTACACAATAGAGGTGGATAGAGGAATCCTCTCTGCTGTGCTATTGTATTCTGACAGTGCGGACTCCTCCACTGTCAGATTGCACTGATCAGTGCTGCAGCTGATTGGTCGAAAGTTTACCAACTGTCCTGTTTAAGAAAAATCGATCATTAGATTAAATTCTCTTGGATAGCAATGACCATTGATGGATAGAAATTTAGCTGGTCCTCACTAAACCAGACACATTTTGATCCATCTATAGCCAGCTTAAGATTCTTTAAAGGAAAGGGTTGCATATCTAGTAGTGTGTGGGAATGTGGTCAATAGCATGTGCATTTGACCTTTTCAGTTATGTTAATGCTGTTTGTGGGTAAGAATGGACAATGTTCCTCATGCTCTGAACACATTTCTTGCTTTTGATTAAAAAAGATAAACTTGGTGAAGGAGAGGCATCTCCAACATAACTGATCTGACCATGAAGAAATAAAAGCTATCCAGACATAAAGTTATTCAATTCAAACAGCACAATGTGCCCTGTATGTCTTACTTTAGGCCCAGCCTTTATTTTATCATCATTCAATGGTGGTGGAGGGAACTGTAAATCTTTACATAATAGCCTATAAAAAGCAGAATCAAATGTATTATTTAATATAAAGTCCCCATTTCACACTGGTCTAATGATTTGTGAAAATGTAGAATTTTTGTATTTCAGTACTTGAAACAGTGAAGAGAAGCTGAGATTCGATTTTGAATGCAATGTTCCAGTAGCACTAAAGTGATTAACCACAATCTCTTTATTCTCCTGAATCGTTCATGAGTAGTCAGACAGAGATTTTCTTTAAAAATAACATTCACTGTCTTTGCAGGGAAATCATTGAAAGGTGTATTGTTGAAGTGTTACTGTGGACATTTACAAAACCATTTTTCTCAGTTTTGTTAGAATTTAATCAGCTTACTGTTTGAAAAAAAAAACTGGCAGTACAGTGCGTTTAGTTCCAAAAATAAATGTGAATGACGGCCAATTAACCTCTCCGATTTTTCTATCAGTAACTGATAAATTGCAAGCAACTGCAATTTGAATAATGTTGTGGTCCTTTCTTATTCCCAGGAAAATGAGAAACATACTTAAAGAACTATGATGAGAAAAGACTTATGTCCATCAAATTTAATATTATCTAAATTCTTAATGTGTACTATAGTGAGGTAAAGAAAAACACTCAGTGGTAGTTGCATCAAACCCTTTGATCAGTCCTTGCATTACATTTACTCGCCACAATATGTTTAATAGACACGTCTTACAAACGTAATCGTGTTGGGCAAGACGATAAGGTTAACAGTTTAATTGATTTTTTTGTTTGTTTGTTCCTGATCATACTCATTTGAGTATGTCTCATACCTAATCCATCCCAAATTCTGCCAGTACTATCTATTGTTGCGAGGCAGAGGCCTGTGCCTCTTGTTAGCAATACATACGTTAGGTAATATTGAGCTGATCAGGTGCTGACATCCTTTAAACACTTTGCTGTAAGAAGACAAACTAAGCTATTCTTAAAACAACGTGGATGGTAGTACTCCAGTTTAAAATCTTCAACTTCTTTATTTAATTATGCTCATAAGGCAAAGAATAAGGATGACGGTTTTTGTGCGTTTTATGCCCAAGAACATTTAAAGGGTACATTCACCTTATCCTCCCAGCAGCCTTGGGAGAATGGTAAGTCTGCAGCAGGACAGCGCGGAGACTCTCAGGGACAAAGCAGTGGTCACAAGTTACATAATTAACCAGGTTGAAAAAAGGACACAAGTCCATCCAGTTCAACGATAAAAATAAATAAATAAAAATATCATATAATCCCATATACACAATCATATATCCACAGTTGATCCAGAGGAAGGCAAAAAACCCCAGCAAAGCATGATCCAGTTTGCTACAGCAGGGGAAAAAATTCCTTCCTGATCCCAAAGAGACAATCGGACAAGGTTTCTCAGGAGAAGCATGGACCTGAGAGGCAAGAATTTTGTCACCCAAAGGGGAAGTGAGACTGGTGCGAACCGTAGCCAAAATACGATCAGGAGGAATCACAGGAACTGGAACCGACTCCATCTTGGCAGTGGAGGAAAATTGTTGCGACAAATCGTCGGCCCTTACATTCTTAGTACCAGTTAAGAATGAGACAATGTAATTGAAAGTTGACAAGAAAAGAGCCCATCATGCCCTTCTGGGAGAGAGGCATTTAGCCTCAGACAAGAATGTGACATTCTATTGGTCAGTAAGAATGAGAACTGGCACAGTGGTACCTTCAAGAGATGCCTCCATTCCTTAAGGGCTAAAATGATCGCTAACAACTGTTCCCAATCTTGTAATTGCACTCCACAGGTGACAGTTTCTTGGAAAAGGTAGGTAGGATGTTGAGACAGAAGGGCGCCAACTCCAGTCTCTATAGCATCAACCTCAAGGATAAAGAGTAATGTAGGATCAGGATGTGCCAACACAGGAGCAGAAACAAAGGCAGCCTTGAGACTCTGAAAGGCCTTAACGGAGTCCGGAGACCAACTCTGTGGGTTACCGTCCTTTCTGGTCATATCAGTCAGGGGTTTGACCAGGGACTAAAAGTTATGAATAAACTTCCGATAATAATTGGCAAAGCCAAGAAAACGTTGCAGAGGTTGTATACCTACAGGTCGGGCCACTGTAGGACTGCTGAAAGCTTCTCTGGGTCCATTAAAAAACCAGCAGTGGAAATTACATAACCCAGGAATTTAATCTGTTCACGATGGAACTTGCACTTCTCCAACTTACTATAGAGATTGTTTTCTCTCCGCTTACAAAGCACACAACAGACACCTGTGTGGTGGCTCTCTAGGGACTATGAGGATATTGTCAAGATAAACCCACACATTTAGCTGCAACATATCTCAGAGGAAATTATTGATAAATTCCTGGAAAACTGCCGGAGTGTTGCAAAGGCCAAATGGCATTATGAGGTACTCATGGCCTGTTCTGGTATTAAACGCAGTTTTCCATTCGTCGCCCTCCTTAATCCTCACAAGATTGTATGCCCCCCTCAAATCAAGCTTTGTGAAAATCGTTGCTCCCTTGAGGCGGTCAAATAATTCTGTAATCATTGGAATTGGATAAGCATTCCTAATCGTGAGAAAATTGAGACTCCTATAATCAATAGCAGGTCTCAGTTCACCACTCTTCTTTTTCACAAAGAAGAAACCAGCATGGAAGAAGACGAGGATTTGCGGATGAAACCTTGAGAAAATGCGTCTGCAACATACTCCTCGATGGCCCTATCCTCTGAGACAGACAAAGGGTAAACCCGGCCACAAGGGGGTATGGAACCAGGTTGAAGGTCAATTGCGCAATCATATGACCAGTGTGGAGGCAAACTACCTGCTTGACCTTTGTCAAAGACATAGTGAAAATCACGGTATTCCTCCAGCAGGGAGGAGAGTGAAGAGGTACACAGGACCTTAGCCACCTTCTGAAAGCATGTCTTTCTGCATTGTGGTGACCAGGAGAGAACCTCAGCACGAAGCCAATCAAAAGAGGGGTTGTGCCTCTGTAACCAAAGATAACCGATAACCAGTGGAAATTTAGGTGAGGAAATAACTTGGAATTGAATTATCTCATGGTGAAGAGCCCCTACGGTCATGGACAATGGAGGAGTCTCATGAGTCACATGGGCAGGCTAAAGAGGTCTCCCATCAAGAGCCTCAATGGCAAGTGGAGTGGCATGCAGCTGCAGCGGAATCGAGTGCTTCAATACAAAGGCAGCATCAATGAACAGGCCTGTAGCCCCAGAGTCGATTAGAGCCTGTATCTTGACGGACTACTCAGCCCAAGAAAGGGTAACCAGAACCAGAGGCTTATCCCTCTGGATAACTGGGGATGAAAAAACGCCACCTAAGGTCTGTCAATGACAGGACCTCAAGGTTTGGGCGTTCCCTGGATGGGTAGGACAAGACTTCAAAAAGTCACCCGCTTGGGCACAATAAAGGCACGATCTCTCCCTCCTTCTAAGGGCTCTCTCCGCAGGTTCACCTTCACTGACTGACTCGGTACCAGGAGTCATGGGAGTCATGGGAGGTGAGGGAGGTAAGGGTGGGACTGCAAAGCTCGGAGACAAATGTACAGGAGGCTTCCGCAAGCTCTCCTTAAAAGAGAGTCTTTCTCTGAGTCTGGAGTCAATAAGGATGACAAATGTGATCAACTTTTCCAGCTCAGTGGGTATATCTTGAGCTGCTATTTATTTTATTTATTTATTTATTTCAGGTACTTATATAGCGCCGTCAATTTACGCACCGCTTTAAATATACATTGTACATTCACATCAGTCCCTACCCTCAAGGAGCTTACAATCTAAGGTCCCTAACTCATATTCATACATACTAGGGACAATTTAGACAGGATCCAATTAACCTACCAGCATGTCTTTGGAGTGTGGGAGGAAACCCACGCAGGCACAGGGAGAACATGCAAACTCCAGGCAGGTAGTGTCGTGGTTGGGATTCGAACCAGCGACCCTTCTTACTGCTAGGTGAGAGTGCTACCACCACACCACTGTGCCGCATCTCATCTTTGATATCCCGGAGACCATGAGAAAAAGCAGCCACAAGGGCCTCGTTGTTCCAAGCAACCTCTGCTGCCAAAGTACGTAATTCAATGGCGTAATTGGCAACAGTTCTCGTATTCTGTTTGATGGACTTGGAGCGGAGCGTGCAGGAATGTCAAATACCCTTTTAAAAGAAGCCACAAACTCTGGGTAACTCAGCACAATGGGTTTTTGCATCTGCCATAGAGGGTTTGCCCAGGCCAAGGCTCTCTCAGAAAGCAAAGATGTCAAAAAACCTACTTTGCTTCTGTCTGCGGGAAACACCTGGGGCAGCATCTCAAAGTATATCTCAACCTGGTTGAGAAACCCTCTGCATTGGACTGGATCGCCCCCAAATCGCTGGGGAAGCAGAGCGGAACCAGACATACCTCTTATAGAGGTAGTACTCGAGGCGGGTGCCTGCACAGAGACTGGAGCAGCAGCAGGGACAGCCTGCAACACAGGTTGTACCGGAGCAGCCACAGTGGGAGATTCCAGGTGAACCGTACGACTCAGGAGCGTCTGTAATGCCACAGCAAACTGATCCATGCGGTGATCCTGCTCATCCAATTTGGAAAAAATATTAGCAACAAGTGGATTGACTGCATCTTCTGAATTCCTGGCCTTCACCTACTGTCAGAAACCATGAATCAGACCGAGACAGAAGTACAATTAAATCACACTTGTTTAATAATAAAAATAAAATAGAACAAACATAGTCAATACATAGCCAAAGTTTGGTAACCGGAACGGATAGTCAGACAAGCCAGAAAGTCAGGAAGCCATGAATCAGTGTAGTGGAACAGCAAGCAGGATCTGGAGCCAGAAGGAACATCAGCCAAGCAAGTCTTTAACAGGCATGCAGGAGAGAGTCTCTGTGATGTTGACCAGGCGAAGGCAGAGCTCATCTGGGCTGGACTGCTTAAGTAAGCAGGACTGACTAGCAGGATATCATCAACAGGTTAGTCACTGTGGAGATTTTTGGAGTTGGCAATTAACTGACAGCTGAGCGGCCAGCTCAGAGAAGGAAGGGCTGAGCCCAGCCCTGACACTTTTACACTTATCCTTTGCCCCTGTTTGCCAATTTGATGTCCTGTCTACCATTCTGGACATTAACTGTTTTGCCAGTAATCTTTTGCTGAGAAAACATTTTGATCAGGGAGCCTCAGAGACTGAGATTGCATTGCATCAAGTGTGGCTCCAGTTGATGATAATGTTTTCCTCTTTCTCATTTGATCATCTTATTATGATTTCTACTTTAGAAAGTTTACTATCTGAATCTGATGTGGGGTTCCATGGGATTAGAAATAATCTTGTCTCCACTGGAGAGAGATATTTCTATCCTATTCAGGCTAGGAGTGAAGTGGTAGATTCGTTCCAGCAGGTAGTAGAGGTGGAGCTCAGCAAACTTAAAGAGCTGACAGTCTCAAACACACCGTGCTAAATATAACTTAAGCCTGGGGGAACATGAGGCACTGCAAAAACTTTAAGGTTAGAACTAATATAATAATCCGTCAAGCTGGATAAAGGTGGGGCAGTGGTAGTTCTTAATACAGAAGACTATAAGTTAGAAGCACTTAGACAATTAAATGACACCAGTACCTATAGTCCACTGGATTCTGATCCTACTGACAGTATTCAACAGGGCTTGTTGCAAGTTTTGAATGATGGTGGAGAAATGGGAGTTTTTGAACAGATTACTCTTATTTACAGATAAACCTGTGACCCCAATATTCCACCATCTTCCAAAGGTGCACAAGCAGCAATCACCTGTTCAGGGACGCCGAATAGTAGCAGGTATTGGATCATTGGACCATTAGTAAGACAGCATTTACAACCCTTGGTCAAACGCTTACCTGGTTATCTTATGCCGCGTACACACGCACCGGACCTTAAAACGGACGGACTTGCCCACACACGACCGGACTTTCCGGCGGGCTAAGTCCGCCCGTCTTTCCGACGGACTTTCGCCGGAGTTACGGCGGACTTTCAGAATGAACGGACTTGCCCACACACGGACAAGTCCGTTCAATTTGAACGTGACTCAGGTGCGACGGGACTAGAAAAGGATGTCAATCTTGCCGCTTTTATCGGCGAGATTGACACCTTGCGAGCCCCGTCGCGGGGCATACCAGGCCCTTAGGTCTGGTATGGATTATAAAGGGAACCCCCTACGCCGAAAAAACGGCGTGGGGTCCCCCCTAAAATCCATACCAGACCCCGATCCGAGCACGCAGCCTGGCCGGTCAGGAAAGGGGGTGGGGACGAGCGAGCGCCCCCCCCCTCCTGAACCGTACCAGGCCGCATGCCCTCAACATGGGGGGTGGGTGCTTTGGGGGAGGGGGGCGCCCTGCGGGGCCCCCCACCCCAAAGCACCTTGTCCCCATGTTGATGAGGACAAGGGCCTCTTCCCGACAACCCTGGCCGTTGGTTGTCGGGGTCTGCGGGCGGGGGCTTATCGGAATCTGGGAGCCCCCTTTAATAAGGGGGCTCCCAGATCCCGGCCCCCTACCCTATGTGAATGAGTATGGGGTACATGGTACCCCTACCCATTCACCTAGGGAAAAAGTGTAATAAAACACACTACACAGGTTTTTAAAATATTTTATTAAACAGCTCCGGGGGGGGAGATCTTCCTCCGGCTTCGGGGGTCTTCTTCCGGCTTCGGGGGTCCCTGCGCTTCATCTTCTCCCGGCGTCCGGTTGGTTCTTCTCCCGGTGTTCCAGTTCTTCGGCCGGCTCCTCTGCTGTCTTCAGGTAGCTCTCTTGCCAGCAGAGGTCCGGACTCCTGGGCTTCTGGGCTTCTGGGCTTCTTCTCTTCTCTTCTCCAGATGTTGACACGACGCTCTCTCCGGCTGGACTGCTCTCCGAGGGCTGCGTTGTGACTTATATAGGCGGAGACCCCGCCCCCTTTTGATGTCACAGTCCCTGGGCATGCTGGGACTGTGACGTTTTAGGGGGCGTGGTCACTGGGTGATGTTGACCACGCCCCCTAAAACGTCACAGTCCCAGCATGCCCAGGGACTGTGACATCAAAAGGGGGCGGGGTCTCCGCCTATATAAGTCACAACGCAGCCCTCGGAGAGCAGTCCAGCCGGAGAGAGCGTCGTGTCAACATCTGGAGAAGAGAAGAGAAGAGAAGAAGCCCAGAAGCCCAGAAGCCCAGGAGTCCGGACCTCTGCTGGCAAGAGAGCTACCTGAAGACAGCAGAGGAGCCGGCCGAAAAACTGGAACACCGGGAGAAGAACCAACCGGACGCCGGGAGAAGATGAAGCGCAGGGACCCCCGAAGCCGGAAGAAGATCTCCCCCCCCGGAGCTGTTTAATAAAATATTTTAAAAACCTGTGTAGTGTGTTTTATTACACTTTTTCCCTAGGTGAATGGGTAGGGGTACCATGTACCCCATACTCATTCACATAGGGTGGGGGGCCGGGATCTGGGGGCCCCCTTATTAAAGGGGGCTCCCAGATTCCGATAAGCCCCCGCCCGCAGACCCCGACAACCAACGGCCAGGGTTGTCGGGAAGAGGCCCTTGTCCTCATCAACATGGGGACAAGGTGCTTTGGGGTGGGGGGCCCCGCAGGGCGCCCCCCTCCCCCAAAGCACCCACCCCCCCATGTTGAGGGCATGCGGCCTGGTACGGTTCAGGAGGGGGGGGGCGCTCGCTCGTCCCCACCCCCTTTCCTGACCGGCCAGGCTGCGTGCTCGGATCGGGGTCTGGTATGGATTTTAGGGGGGACCCCACGCCGTTTTTTCGGCGTAGGGGGTTCCCTTTATAATCCATACCAGACCTAAGGGCCTGGTATGCCCCGCGCTCGCCGCAATAGGAAAATGTGTTTTTCCTATTGCAGCGAGCGCGAGATGCAATACCCTGCCCTCGTGTCGTATCTGGTCCGTCAGACCAGCATACACACGAGCGGGCTTTCCGTCGGACCAGCACACACACGAGCGGACTTTCCGCCCGAAACTGAGTCCGGCGGAAAGATTTAAAACTTTTTTCAAATCTAGGTCCGGCGGGCTTTTGGGAAAAAGTCCGCCGGAAAAGTCCGCCGGCGCCTACACACGGGCGGGTTGTCCGGCACACTCTGGTCCGCCGGACCAAGTATGCCGGAAAGTCCGACCGTGTGTACGCGGCATCAGGGATACAGGACATTTACAGGCACATACACATAAAATGGTCGTCCAATAGTTGTTGGATCACAGTGGATGTTAAAACACTATACTCCTGCATACCACACCACTTGACACTCCAACCTGTTAAATATCACCTTACACATTATAGTTGTTATAAGCGGGAGTTGTGTGAATTTCTGTGCATGGCCATAGAATTCCTGCTAAAATACAACTATTTCACGTTTGACTCTAAATGTTATTTACAGTTCTTTGGCACCTCGATGGGCTCAAAATTTTCCTCTTCTCTGGCAAATTTGTACATGGGTTGGTGGGAGGAGATTTTCCTCTTCTCCCAACATAACCCATATGGAGAATTCATCGATTGGTATTGTCGCTTCCTAGATTATTTGATCTTTGCATGGAAGGGGCCAGCCCATGTATTGGATTCATTTTTGGCTTATCACAATACCAATCATCCGGTCAGCAATGAATATTTGGATTTGACTTTGGTGGGATGTGTGGATAGTGAAATGGTCTCTACCAAAACCTACAGGAAACAATGTGCAGGTAACTCACTCCTGCTGGCATCGAGTTGTCACCCAGCCCATACGGTATGGGCATTGCCAACAGGTGAGTTCATTAGAGCAAGGAGAAATTGTTTCACTCGTGAGGTTTGCTAAAGAATGTCACATTGTTTCCAGTGGGTTGAGAGAACAGGGATATAGCGGACACTTGATAGAGGTAGAAGGTTGACAGAAAATAGAGATCGTGGTGATCTGATTAGGAACTCCTCTGACACCAATATGAGGACACGGTCCAATGGGAGGGGAGGTGTTCACTTTGACCACTTACTCACAGCAAAATTACCAGATTGTCTCTATCATTAAACACTACCTCCCTTATATGCGGACACAATTCATAATATTTTAACCACTTCAGCCCCGGAGGATTTTATCCCCTTCCTGACCAGAGCACTTTTTGCGACTCGGCACTGTGTCGCTTTAACTGACAATTGCGCGGTCGTGCGACGTTGTATACAAACATTATTGACGTCCTTTTTTCCCCACAAATAGAGCTTTCTTTTGGTGGTATTTGATTGCCTCTGCGGTTTTTATTTTTTGCGCTATAAACAAAAAAAGAGCGACAATTTTGAAAAAAACAATTTTTTTACTTTTTGCTATAATTAGTATCCCCCAAAAATATATAAAAAAACATTTTTTCCCTCAGTTTAGGCTGATATGTATTCTTCTACATATTTCTGGTAAAAAAAAATCGCAATAAGCGTATATTGATTGGTTTGCGCAAAAAATGTATATGCGTCTACAAAATAGGGGATAGTTTTATGGCATTTTTATTTAATATATAAATAAATATCTTTGATGCCTTAACTGTGCGTAATGCTTATCTACTTGTGTTTTATGTTCATACACCGTACATATTTTCAAACTTTGTGTGACACACTGAATTGTTGACAGTGGACTTCTCTATGCCACAGGATACCTGCCTGCTCTATATACCTGTAACTATGCTTTTCAGGGAAAGTGAGGAAAGTGCAGGTTCAAATAAAATGCAGGGAGTAAGTTAGAACAGCGTAAGGAGAAGGGTACAATTTGTCACAGAGGTGTGGATGATGAGTCTGTGTCGCTTGCGGCCCATGTTAGAAATCAGTAGAGTATCAGAACATAGACTAAGAGGGCCAGGTGAGAGAGAACTGATCTTCCTTTCCTAACTACTGCACCAACAGTCATTCATGGTCTCTTATAGAATCCAGTTTGATGGCCCATTCCCCCAGTGTAGGCACATCTGTTGACTTCCAGTGACGTTGGATAACCACCATGGCTATGGTCAGAAAATGCCGCAAGACATCTCTTTTAACAGATTTAAAGGGTTCAGGTATCATGGATAATAGAGCTATTTCGGGGGATGGTTTAATAGAGGTTGCCAGCAGGCTACAATACAAATCAAAAAAGGTTGCCAACATTTCTGGATGGAGGGGTATTCCCACCAGATGTGGATCATACTGCCCTTAGAGGCATGACAACACCAGCATGTATCCGGTAGTGACAGATTGAAAAGATGAAGAACCGATGGGCATCCATACCATCTGGTTATGAGTTTGAACCCTTTCTCTTGGTGTTTAGTGGCTTTAGTGTTTTGTGGGTCATGATGAAATACTTTTGCCAGTCAGAGAAAGAAATAATGTGTGTTCTGATTCCCAGACCCACGTTTAGGGCAGGAGATCTGGAGACGATGCACGCAGAAGGATAGAATAGAGCTCTCCTGTTAGAGCATAGCTTCAAAATTTGTTGGCTTGGCAAGAATTTCTGATGCTGAAGGGAAAGAGCGAATATAGGACACCATTGCTTCTGCAACCACTGAGATTGATTAGATGCAGATATCAAAAAAGGGTTGGTTGTTAAAGATGGATCCTCTTGGAGAACTTAGGCAAGTCTTCTGTGGTCCTGTTTGGAATCTGGCTCAAAGTCTGTTGCATGTAAGGCAATCGGAAAAGATGGAGACCCAAACAAAGGGGTCATGGGTTCCATAGAATTAGAGAGGCCCAGGCAGATGAGACATTTAACCACATGAGGATTGTCTGGTGAGTAGGATCACTGGGAATAGGGGAACCTTTGCGGTATGCAAAAGGCATCCAGGGAAGAGCACAAAGCTCGATAGGGTTCATAATGCCTTCCAGTTGAACCCACAGCTTAGAAGAAGGATGGTGGAACCAATCTAGAATATGGGTGAAACCTATCCTTTCTTACGCTCCTGACAATCCAGCAGACAACACCCTGGCACAGATCTCAACTCAGAACTGCAGATCTCTTCTGAATAACTTGCAGCTGCTATGCAATTCATCACACAGGGTAAAATCTCTACTTTTTTTTTACCACTTTAGCAAGTACTATCACAGAGATTTATTCAACTTTACGTTCATTTGTTGTCTCTCAATTTTACATTATTGTGGTATTTTCCCCTTTAATTATTTTTTTTCCCCTTTCTTTCTCACAAGCTTACTTTTGTTTCTGTCTTCTATTCTTCCCCTACCCTAGTTTTCCCTCCCTCAGTCTTACTCAGGTACAGCAGCTTTCTGTAATTTTCTCTAAATATTTCTTCGAGGTTTTGAACGTTTTCCATTTTCCCCAAATGTTGTTATGTCTTCCTAGTTGCTCCTTTTCGCTGCTACATAGGAATTCCATTCTACAATGGTGTTCTATTCTCTTGAACCATTCTCTTACATCCGGTTTTTCAAATTTTACTCTTTCTTTTTGCCAAATGTATTTTTTCATCATTGTTTTAACTGTTCTGAAGAAGCTATGTGGTATATTGGTAGCATTTGGAATTTATATATTATTTTTGGTAGGATCACCATTTTAAACATGTTTATCCATCCCAACCAAGATATAGGCTGCAATGAGCACCCCTTTAACTCTGCTTTGATCTCATTAAGCAATGGGATATAATTTGCCGGATATAACTTCTTGACAGATGTCAATTTGATTCCCAGGTATGGCAATTCTCTTCTCACCCACGTGAATGTAAATTCCGTTTGTAGTGCAAGTTCTTCATTGTTTTCTACTCCTAAATTTAATATTTGTTTTGTTGGGATTTATTTTAAAGTTTGAGAGTTCCCCATACTTTTTATCTCCTTTATTATATTTGTCAGTGTTACTCTTGGGTTTGTTACATACATGAGGATGTCATCCACGTATGCCGCAATTTTATGTTCCTCTTCCCCCACTCTTGCCCCTCCTATATCTCGGTTGTTCCTTAATGTCGCAAGATTGGGTTTCATCGACAATACATACAAGAGCGGCTAGAGTGGGCATCCCTGCCTTGTTCCGTTGTACATTTCGAAAGAGGGAGACAGCTTCCCATTGAAACGTTGTAGCGTTTCCATCATGAATCCCCAGTCTACTCTGTCAAATGCTTTTTCAGCGTCAATTGACAAGAGCAGTACTAGGGATCCCCAATTTTCCTTACTCTGCAACATTAATACTGTTTTTATGCTGTTATCCCTGCCCTCTCTGCCAGGTACAAACCCTGTTTGGTCTGGGTCTACCCAAAGTGGTATTATTTTTTTTAATCTAGAGGCCAGGATTTTTGCATAGATTTTTATATCAGCATTTAGTAAAGCTATTGGCCTATAATTTGAGCAAACATTCTTGACTTTTCCCAGTTTAGGTATTAACACAATATGGGCTAATAGTGACTCCTTGTCTCTTCATCCTCTCCCAAGTTATTTAGGTATTCACAGAGCTTAGGGACCAGTTGGTTCTGAATTTTTTTTTATAATATTTAATTGTGTACCCATCTGGTCCTGAGTTTTTGCCTGTGGGGGGTTCTTTTATTGCCAGTTTGATTTCATCTTGTGTAATAGGTTTTTCCAAATCTAGCAGATGTTCCGCTTGGTGCTGAACAGGTGCATGCTGTAGGGAGCTCCCGGACCCTCCCCTCCTGATCCCTCTAATGGACTTCTGCTGAGTTCGCTCCCCCCTCCCCTTGCCTCTCTACCTTATGAGAACCGTATAGAAGCTGGATAAAACTCCTGCCATATAGGAAAAGAAAGAAGGGTCCAGGCGTGCAGCTGTGTGTTTGTTGTGCGGGGGACAGGGGAGCCCGTGGCTGTGTTTGCTGTGTCGGACCTGAGTCCCAGTTATTACAGCCGTCTTCCTGCTCCTATGCCTCCCCTTATTCCCCCTGTTTGCGGGAGGAGGAGAACTTTAGATCGGAGTGTCCCCCTTCCCCCCTCCTTAGTTTACCTGTTGTCCGGGGTAGAGAGTGAGAGGACACCCCGCAGGAACCGGTGATAGGAGGAGAGAAAGAGACGCTGAGCATCTGGAAGTCGCCGAAGAGCAGGGGACAGGCCGAGGGTTACCGAGGAGAGCCGAACAGAGCCGAGCGCTGCGAAGAAGAGCCGAGGGAAGGCATGATTGGAGAGTATTCGTTAGAGACTTTGGGGGTTTTGGACGGGTCTCCCCCCCCCCCTCCAGATAAGTAAAAAGTGCTCTTTTTGTTCATACTTGTTTTTACTTGAATATTTTCTAACTTTCATACATACTTGCCTAAGGAAACACTAAGTACAAAGATATGAGTGAACTAAGAGATTGAGTGCACAGAGCTGGCCATAATAAACTGTACTTATTTTGAGATATTAATTTAAGGTACTAATTGGAATTTACGAAATGTTTTCTTGGTGGCTGTGCTCCCTCTGGTATTAACCATATAACAAATATAATAAACTAAGGAAAAGGAAACCTCAAATACGGAGAGGAAACGGACAGCCAAACCCCAACCCCCCCCCCCCACACACTATTCCCCCTCTTTTTTTGTTTTTTTTTGTGTTTTTTTTTTGCGTTTTTTCATCCTTTTGAGTAAACTGATAAAATGAGGGGTAAATCAGCAAGAGGAGGTGAAGTGGTGGCTAAATTACCCAGCCCTAACTTAAGTCCTAGCTCTGGCTCTGTGAACAAACATATAAATCAAGGAGTCGATGGGGAAGGGGAAAGACAAACAACAGAAAAACAAAGTACTAAGGGACGTCAAATAGAGAATAAGGAAAAAAAGGAGAAAAAGGGTCAGAACAAGACTTTGCTAGAATGTAGCATACTTTCAGAATCCAAACTAGATCGGCACCCTGAGTTAAATGTACATGCAAGAAAAAAAGAGGAACAACAGAAGACGGCTCAGTTTCCACCAAAAATGGATATGGAATTAATGTTCGTGGCCTTGGAAAATTTGTTAAAAACAGAAATGGCAACAATTTGTAAGGATTTGGGCTACATGCTCTCAAGAGTAGAGGAGGTAGAGAAAAAGGTGGACTTCCACTCAAGCACGATAAAAGGACTAAAAGAAGAAATAAAAGCATTAAAAAAGGAACAAGCATATAGACTAGAAGATCAAGAAAACAGGGACCGAAAGAAAAACTTAAGAATAAGAGGCCTCCCTGGACTCACTCAGACAGAAAACTTAACAGAAACAATAGGGAAGATTTTTAACCCAATTCTCGGAAAAAGAAGAAGCTAACCTAATAAAATTGGAAAGAGTACACAGAATAAGACGACTGCAAGGGCTACCGATGGAAAGTCCATATAATATAATTGTCAGATTTGAAAACTGGGAGGAAAAAATAAAATCTGGAGGAGGCTGAGGGGAAAGTCACCAATTAAATATGAAGAAAAGATGATACAAATTTTCCAAGATTTATCACAAGAAACCTTGAGAAAGAGAAGGACATTAAAATCGTTAAAAATTTTACAGGAACAAGAAATTCAATATTAATTGGGGCTTCTCCTCAAGTTTGATCACCAGAAGAAATTGATACACTGTGAAAATTAGGTTTATAGAATAAATGACTGATTTTGCAAAGAATTGGAAACTCTAATACAAGAAAGTGTCAGAGACACAGCATCCAGACAAGGAAGAACAGTGCAAGATGAAGCACAATGGCACTTGATCTCTAGGAAATTGTTAGTGTAAATATAACAAAATTATTGAACATTAAGTGTGGCAGGAGAGAAACAGAGGGGTTTGGATTGGGGGGGTGATTCGAGGGGGATATGGGGGGGGGGACTTTGGACCTATGGCGTGCCCTGAAGTTGCCCCTGCAATAGTAGGAGGGGTGGCCCTAGGGTGCCAAATAGAACTCCACCTCAGGCCAGAAAGAGCAGAGGGGCAAGAGGCCCCCTCAAGATTAATTAGCTGCTCTATGACCATGAGGTCAAATACCATCAACGGGGGGGAGGGGAGAGAGGAGGTGGGAGGGAGGGAACAGGTCTGTTTTAGGCAGGTTTGCAGCAGCTCTTTGGGAGGTGAGGGGTCCCCTGTGTCCCCCAACCCGGGGCATCCCCCCTCATTCATTAGGAACATTCAAACATGGTATTACGGAGACTCTCCAATTAGGAAGGCTAAAGGAGTAGCAATAGGCTTTGGTAAAAAGGTACGTTTTGAAGTAGAAAAGAGAAAAGTTGACTCGGAAGGACGCTTCCTTTTCCTGAGTGGGACCTTACAGGGCACGAAATACACGCTTGCAAACGTATACTGCCCCAATAAGAACCGCAAGAAATATTTGATAAGAGTACTAATCACTTACTGGAATTTAAACAAGGCAAAGTAATACTGGCTGGAGATTTAAATGTTTCCATGGACCATAAATTAGACACTACATCAGCTGCAGTGGACAGAGAACATAAACAACTAAGAATGATAAAAAAATTGCATGAACATCAATTAGTCAATATTTGGAGAATTCAACTTCCAACCACAAAAGACTATACATTTCATTCGGCAGTACATGGTACGTACTCAAGGCTAGATTACATTTTGGTTGAACACAGAGCTTTGGAAGAAGTGCAGGAAACAACAATAGGAATAACAACAGTCTCAGACCATGCACCAGTCATAATGAAGATGACATTACAAGGAGAAACTTATGGGAAAGGCCCATGGAGACTAAATGAGAAGTTAATAGATGACAAGGAAACAGAAAATATAATAATAGAGGAGATCGTCCAATATTTTAGTAAGACCAAAATGCCAGAATTATCAAAAGCAACTATATGGGAAGTGCATAAGGTGATTATAAGAGGAAAATTGATTTCCATTGGGGCAAGAAAAAAGAAGGAAAGAGAAAACATCAAGGAGAAAATCATTAAGGAAATATATGACCTTGAACAAAGACATGAAAAGCAAATGGAAGTGGAAACCCATAGATCCCTAATAATAAAAAGAGATCAACTAAAAGAACTGATGGAGCAAGAAATTCGGAAGGAGTTCAACAAGGTGTCACAGGAGAGATACAAATGGGGTAAAAAGCCAGGGAGGCACCTTGCAAAAATCTTAAACAAAAAGAAGTCCTTAAATTATATAGAAAAGATAAAGAATGAAAGAGGAGAAATAGTAAATAAGACAACGGAAATTGCAGTCGCCTTCCATTCGTATGACAGTGCACTCTACGCAATAAGAAACCAAGAGTCAAGGGGAAAAAAAGAAACAAGGAAAAGATACATACAAGAGTACTTAGAGATGGCCAATTTACCAAAAATCCAAGTAAAATCCCTACTTAATACCCAGCCTATAAAGCGGCATTTTAAAAAGCTGGCAAGCCACATAGAAATAGTTTTTTAAATGAGATATGAATAAGGTTAAACAGTATCACTACTTGAGCAAAGAGTACAGATGTTGGAAAAGGATAGGGACACCCTCCTTATAAGAGTCTCTCAGATGGAAGCAGGTCAAGCTGATAGAGATCAGCAATTCTCCTGCCTCCAACATCTACAGAATATTCTTGAAAATCATCAAAAGCTAAATGTCAAAATCAGGAACATACTGGAGGCTACCTGGGGTGAAGACATGAGAGCGACAGTGGTGAAGATATTGATTCCTGTCTTAGCAAAGTTTCCCACAGCAAAGCACATAGCATGCTTTCTAACAGAAACCCAGATCCTAATTACTCTATAGATGAACTCTATAAGCTACATGTCTTCAAAATCAAATGCTTCATGCCTGGGTGAAGGGACCCTTTAAGTGTGGTAGACATCACAATCCTTCCAGGCCTTTCCAGCCACACACTGAACATGAAACAAATACTCATACTCGAACAGCAGCTGCATCTGATTGAATGCAGTCACAGTTCATCCAAAATCTTCTGTCTGTTTTTTTAATCAAAGTATGTCAGGAAGGAGGGTGCTGATAGGGCCTCTCATAGAGAGAATTTAAGCCGGTTCTTTGTAAAATTCACATGGTGTATTGACAGCTTTCCCTCTGCACTTCAACAGTGAACTTCAGAAATCAAAGTTACTCAAAAAAGTGATGTGTCTTCACCTTTGTGCCTTGGGGTCCATTTTGGACAGAATTGACTTGCATTTCTACTGCCTGTGTAAGAGCGGGGACATTACTGCTGGCCATTCTAGGACCTTTGTCATCTATCAGTAAAACACAGCTATCTATCAACACAAGACGCATAAAGCCACTCTGGGTGATAATCCAGAGTAAACAGTAAGTTGAAAATGTGAATAAACCACTTCAAAAAAGCTTTATTTTTTACTCCAATGCAGCCCTAGGCACTTAATACATTTGATGGAAGTGTTCCAAGGTGGTTTTCTGCAGTTTCTTTTTTAGTTTATTTGTTTTGCACCACAATGCTTCTGCTTCTGTGTCTCATAGAATAACATTATTATTGTCATGCAAGGCAGTTATTGAGCCTTTTAGTAGCAGAAAAAACATGTAAAATCTGTCCTTTTTGCTGCCATTGGACACAACTCCAATGGCTGCTGGTAGCCTACAGGAAATAAGGGTGACTAGTCCTTTTCCCTCTGCTTGCCTTTTTTTCGGCAGGGTTTTACAATTTAGTTTGTCTTTAGGTTTGCAAAATGTGTTGGCTACTATTCTTATTATATACTTATTATGTATGCTGTTGCACATTTGCCAACAATTGTTTTTATTTGCAAACACATATAAAGGCTTGCATATTTTTCGGCATGACAACACTTTCTTCTTCCAAATGTGGTCAAAATATGCAACTGACAATCTGTTATAGTGCAAAAAGTATACAGACAACTCCTAAATAAACAATCCTGGCTGAGATCTATTCTAATCCACATCAAATATGTAATGCCCCGTACACACGGTCGGATTTTCCGATGGACATTGTCCGATCGGAGCGTGTTGTCGGAAATTCCGACCGTGTGTGGGCTCCATCGGACATTTTCCATCGGATTTTCCGACATACAAAGTTGGACAGCAGGAGATAAAATTTTCCGACAACAAAATCCGATCGCGTCAATTCCGACCGTGTGTGGCCTGTTCCGACGCACAAAGTGCCACGCATGCTCAGAAGAAATTCCGACACGGGACAGCTCGTTCTGGTAAACTTAGCGTTCGCAATGGATACAGCACTTTCGTCACGCTGCAATGTTAAAAATGGTTTAATACAGCGCACTCTCTTCTTCTTTATAATGTGACAAGAATTAAGTCGTTTTGCTGCTCATATTCACACACACTTCTCACAAACTTCTTTCGTTACTATTTATCGGGATTCCCTCAATATATTTTGATTTCTCACATCTGACAACATATTTTTTTTTTTTTTTGACTTTAATGTAGAATCTTTTTTTGTGTTTCTCTTTTTTAATTTTTTTTTTTTGGTGCTTTTGATTTGTACTCCCGAAAATGTTTGTGTGTTTTTTGTGACAAGTTCCCACAACACCATTGATATGTTGTTCTATTTAATCTGTAGGAGATTGTTTGGTGTTGTTGTCCCTTGTTAATTTCACATTTTATGTTAGAAATGTACCTGAATCCTCACCAACAAACTGTCCTTTTTGGATGAAAACACACACAGGAGAGTAGAATTTACCTAAAAATATTTTATTAAGGGGTACAACTATAAACAAAGAGGGAGGCAACGCTGGAGAAACTGCAGAAGTGGGCGAAGCCTTGGACCCCCAGGGCAGACATCAATTATTTAAAAGCAAAATTGGTGGCCTGAGGAGTCCTTATCTAAGGGAGGGCAGTCTGGTCCAGAAGTCCCAGAGATCCGGAAAGCAGCAGAGGACATCTGTGTCCCCAGGCTGTGGTCATACGAGAGACTGCAGCTTCTGTCAGACCAGACTGAACCCAGGGTCATCACTCTTTGGTCTTCCTTCCATGCCTCCTTCCACGCTGTGGCTGTGGTGGTGGAGTTGTGGCAGCAGGAGGAGGAGGAGGATCGTTGATCTCAATGACATCCGTCTTGTGTGTCAGTTCCCCACTCTCCCCCTTACGAAGGACTTTATAAATCAGGTCCTCAGAGATCTTGCGTTGGCCCTCCAGCATGCCCAGCAATTTGGTGGCAGCCATGCAGGCAAAGGCCTCTTCAGGACTGGGGAAGGCTCTGAGGGACGCCGAAGCCTCCTGGATCAGCCTGTATGCTGAATCCTGCACAGGACTGGGAGTGGCCTTCCTGGCTCGTTTATGTGGCAGGCGGAGGGGAGGAACCTGAGACTCAGTCAGGCTGCGACTTGTCCCAGGCTTCTCTTGGCTGACACTTAGCCCCGCCTCCTCCTGACTGCCACTAATCCCCGCCTCCTCCTGGCTGACACTAATAATCCCCGCCTCCTCCTGGCTGACACTAATAATCCCCGCCTCCTCCTGACTGCCACATTCCACAGCCTCCTCCTGGCTGAGGTCTTCCTGTGTATGAAAAAGGGACATAGTTTTAGTTTTTTTTACATCAATCACACACAATTTTCACCTCCTGACTGCTGCAAATTCAATGTTAACAAATATAACAGACTATCCTTCTGAGCCCAGCATTTTGCATTCTTGTCCCAATTTTGGGTGACCACTACTGTCTATTGATATGTAAAACACTTTTTTTAATCAGCAATTAATGATCAATAATAACATCTAGTAAACATCATTTATTTATTGCCCAGAAATCTGTCGAAGAATGCTATACCTGACTCCAGCTGGGCTCCTCCACTTCTTCCTGGCTGGAAGGCCCAGGTTGGACATCGGAAGCCTCAGCTGGGGTGGAAGGAAGAGTTGGAAGGAAGAGTGGAGAGGGATTCCCTGACTTCAGTGTGGTCTGACAGAAATCGCAGTCTCTCGTAGTACCACAGCCTGGGGACATAAACGTCATCTGCTGCAGCTACGGACCTCTGGGAATCTGTGACCTTTTTGCGCTCCCTTAGATAAGTGCTCCTCAGGCCACCAATTTTAGCTTTTAAATAAGGGATGGTTGCTGTGGGGACCACCGGCTTCACCAACTCCAGCAGTTTCTTCAGCGCTGCCTGCCTCTTCTGTTTGTGGTTATAGTGGGGGTGTCTCACTTGCCACAGACAGGGCAGCTCTCTGTACTTGTCAATAAACAGGGGCAGGAAATTGTGGTCGTTGAACCCATCCATTTTCTCTGCAAGACACAACACAAGACAAACCCTAATGTCAGGCAAAACTCCCCTAATCTTGTTACAATCTAGGCTTTCATTTCGAAGCAGTATAGGCGCAAGTTTAGATCCTACCTTCGTTAGCACGATCGGCGTCTCCGATGCTCCTTCCTCCGCTCACAGATCGTACGTAAGACGCGCGCGTTACGATTTATACACACTGCGCATGCGTATAACTCCGCCCGCCCCTGACGTTCTTTCTATTCTATTCCCCGCCCCTTTTCGTTCGGCGCAGTGGAGGAAGAGCACATGGCGGATAAACAGCAGGATAGTGCTAATTACAGCAACGAGGAGGAGGAGGAGGAAAAGCCGGAGCCTGAAACGTCCCGATCCAGAAAGAGATTAAAGGACTCAAATATGTCCTTTGGGGAGATGTTGGAGATGGTGGACATCCTGAAGAAGGCCGACTATGATGGAAAGTATGGGCCTTACCCCAACCACAATGTCCGAAAGGCCAAGATCATGGCGAAAGTGGTCAGAAGTCTGCACCGGAAATTCAGGGTATGACGATCGAAAGATCAGCTCAGGAAACGGTGGTCGGACCTGAAATTACGAGAACGTGAGCAGTACAGAAAGATCTGGAGAGTGCTGCAAAAAAGTAAGTAGTTGTGCTGTGTTCCTATTGTTCTTGTGTTTATTACGTTCGTGCTGCTCCATGTGCTTTTAGGAACTGTTGTACAGTTTAAAATGGCAACTTTCATGTTCATGGGCACATTATTCGTTCGGATCACACATATTTATTTCGGACGATAAAATACCATTGTTTAGGCCATATGCATTTGGCCAGCATTTTGAGGCCCTATACTTGTCTAAAATAGACAATTGTACCCCACTTCCAAGCAATGTTTCATCTTTATAGTTCTGCCATCAAATATCTGTGTGCTAATTATACCATTTTTGTTTTACATAGGGGAGAAAAGACTCGGAGGACACCCCTCATCCAAGGAGACCAGAGCCCCCCCCCCCCCCTGGAAGAAGGGGAAATCCACCCAACACAAGATGAGCAGGAGGAAGAAGACGTGGTGGAAGTAGTCACCACAACAGGTGAGTGTCTGCGACCACAGGCTCAGATAAGAGATGGATGGCGGCATATTTTTTAGACCTAATTTATTTTGGGTTTCCTCTCTTTTTAGGTGATCGTGAGGTTGTGGATGAAGATCCTTTCACATCCGAAAGTGCCCAGATCCTGATCGGGGAGATCATGGGGTGTAATTTACAATTGGAAAACATCAAGCAAAACATCAATGATGTTATTCCAAAATATAAAAACATCATTGATGTTTTGGGGCGAGTTTACAGCCCCTCCAAATCACTTTCTTCTTTTGTCTGCTACAATGTGCGAAATGTTTTTGTGATTTTTCCAAAAGCCAAATTTGGAGGATGCACACAGTGTGTCAACATGTGCTATCTGCCATCATGGGAGATCAATGGACGCGTTTTGGGGGTGCAACCCCTTCCTCAAAAATAAAGTAGCTGTGAGGAAGGGCTTTCTCCCCCAACACACGTCCCTTGATCCCCCGTGATGGCAGCTAGCACATGTTTACATTGGGAAATTTGTGTGCATCTTCCAAATTTGGCTTTTCCTGGGGTGATTTCCCCCCATCTGAACGCAATATCAAACACAGTTCCTAAATACTCATGTCTGATATTGCCTTCAAGTTCTACCAAATGTGAACTTTGTAAGATCAAGATTTGTGTCTTTCTTGTGGGTTTTACACAGGCTTGTTTTCTATAAAATGCACATTTTGATTTTGGATAATGACACCACAAAAATTGTTATACAACAAACATGTTGGTTTGTCAGAAAAACCTTTGGTAAATGCACATGTGATTGTGCAGGTATTAAAAAGATTGCTCATCAAGAATGTGTGGATTATTGTCTCAACACTACAACACTTTTGGGGTGATGTAATTGTTGTTTTATGAGAAAATGGGGTAATTTCCTAAGGGCAAATCCTCTTTGCACTACAAGTGCAGTTTCAGTGCAGTTGCAAGTGCACTTGTAGTGAAATGTGTCTTTGCATTTAGTAAATAACAGAAACAGTGCTTTGTATAAGGTTACACAATCACGACATTTTCTGCACTCCACACATTTCTGTCAGGGTCAGCTCAAACAAACACAAGCAGTAAATGTCCACAAAGAAGAGTCTGGGGGGAGATGCCTGTCGAGAACTTGAGGTCCTGCAGGCTTCTCCCTGTGGCCAAATACCGCAGGGTAGCGACCAACCTCTGCTCCGGAGTGATGGCTTGCCTCATGCAGGTATCCTGACTGCTGATATAAGGGGTCAGCGAAGCCAACAAACTGTGAAATACGGGGTCCGTCATCCTGAGAAAGTTCCTGAAATCATCAGGATTATTCTCACGGATCTCACGGAGCAAAGGCATATGACAGAACTGGTCACGCTGAAGCAACCAATTCTTGGTCCATGAACTCCTCCCCACCCTGTTCATGGACTGGACTTGTGTCAAGGTCAGGACCCCAACACCAAGCCCCCGCACAGCACGAACTGTACGAGGAGTACGCATACGAAACATGGCTAGAAAACGGTCGGCTGCTCAGAACGAAGTAACAGAACGCGCTGAAGAACAGCACGCGCTGAAAACCAGTAACGAACGAACAAGAATACAATGACTACTTAAAGTCACGCGGAACTTGCTTGCACGCACTGAAGAGCAGATACAAACCCACAAGCACAAACTGAAGGGCAGAAAACGATCTGAAAGCCACGAGTCTGAAAAAGCGCGAATCGTCTCTCACCAAACTTTTACTAACACGAGATTAGCAAAAGGAGCCCAAAGGGTGCCGCGCTTGGTTCTGAACAGGCCTTTTCTAGTCTCGTCGTACGTGGTGTACGTGACCGCGTGGTTGTCGATCGGAAATTCCGACAACTTTGTGCGACCGTGTGTAGGCAAAACAAGTTTGAGCCAACATCCGTCGGAAAAAATCCTAGGATTTTGTTGTCGGAATGTCCGAACAAAGTCCAACCGTGTGTACGGGGCATAAGAGTTCAAATCAGCTAGCTTCAAACTGACTCCTCACCAGATAGAAGGAATATGTGTAGTAACACAAAAGGGGCATGATCTAAGTGCAGCATGATATAACCTTAATTAGTAAATATATAATAGGCCACTCGTAGAAAAATAAAGTGCCTGCCAGATAGTCTAGAGCTGACATCTGAGGGTAATCCTAGATGGTGCAGCAAAAGTCCAGTCCAAGGAGTTGATGCATCCGCTGGCTCAGTGATACATTTAAGCTGGATAGATGGTCTGACAGCATGGGCAAAGACCCTATGACAACAGACACCAGTAGGAATAGCTTCACATTTTGAGGTGGTAACACCTCTTTCTCAAGCCTGCCTACCTGTGACACACAGAGCTATTTGTACTCTCTAATAGCAGGAAGGGTATCCACTCGTGGGACTACAAGAGACAATGGAACCCGCAACCTGCCTAGGCACTCAAAAGCAATACAAAATGAAAACTTAAGGCCTAATTGCGATAAAGGGGAGCACATAATGCAATATGGGCAACTAATAAATAGGAAATGTAAACAGAAGCATCTGCTAACATTGAGAGCCATATTGTATCAGAATATTGACATCTACCTGTATACAGTATCTCACAAAAGTGAGTACACCCCTCACATTTTTGTAAATATTTTATTATATCTTTTCATGTGATAACATTGACGAAATGACACTTTGCTACAATGTAAAGTAGTGAGTGTACAGCTTGTATAACAGTGTAAATTCGCTGTCCCCTCAAAATAACTCAACACACAGCCATTAATGTCTAAACCACTGGCAACAATAGTGAGTACACTCTTTAGTGAAAATGTCCAAATAGGGCCCTAAGTGTCAATATTTTGTGTGGCCACTATTATTTTCCAGCACTGCCTTAACCCTCTTGGGCATGGAGTTCACCAGAGCTTCACAGGTTTCCACTGGAGTCCTCTTCCACTCCTCCATGATGATATCATGGAGCTGGTGGATGTTAGAGACCTTGCGCTCCTCCACCTTCTGTTTGAGGATGCCCCAAAGATGCTCAATAGGGTTCAGGTCTGGAGACATGCTTGGCCAGTCCATCACCTTTACCCTCAGCTTCTTTAGCAAGGCAGTGGTCATCTTGCAGGTGTGTTTGGGGTCATTATCATGTTGGAATACTGCCCTGTTGCCCAGTCTCCGTAGGTAGGGGATCATGCTCTGCTTCAGTATGTCACAGTACATATTGGCATTTATGGTTCCCTCAATGAACTGTAGCTCCCCAGTGTTGGCAGCACTCATGCAGCCCCAGACCTTGACACACTCACCACCATGCTGGACTGTAGGCAAGACACACTTGGCTTTTTATTCCTCATCTAATTTGCTGCCATACACGCTTGACACCATCTGAACCAAATAAGTTTATCTTGGTCTCATCAGACCGCAGGACATGGTTCCAGTCCTTAGTCAGCTTGTGTTCAGCAAACTGTTTGCAGGCTTTCTTGTGCATCATTACATTAATGGCTGTGTGTTGAGTTATTTTGAGGGGACAGCAAATTTACACTGTTATACAAGCTGTACACTCACTACTTTACATTGCAGCAAAGTGTAATTTCCTCAGTGTTGTCACATGAAAAGATATAATAAAATATTTACAAAAATGTGAGGGGTGTATTCTCTTTTGTGAGATACTGTATATGCAATTGGAGACATAAATAATGGTTATTCAGATTATACACCAATGTAATAAAGATTGTAACAAAAATTATTATTCACGCAGTAAATTAATTGACAATGCATGCATTATTATTACTTTTTAAAAATAATATAAATAAATACATGGTTGCATGTAAAAAGCGTGTATGTTTTGCCCTCGAAACGTATATGTGCCTGAACATAGTTATAGTTATAATGAAAATACAAAATAACATGCTATCTGTGCAAAAAGGTACACAGACATGAACAATGCATCTACATAAACACCAAAATATGCATGAAAATGGAAGAATAGACATATACTTATGTATATGCACATAAATTACTGTATTAAAAAAAAAACTTTACAAAACACATTCCTTGCAATAAGGTAAAAAACATTTTATTGTTCTCTATCCTCCTTTCCTTTGTAAAGGGGAAGAGAGGGGAGGAGAGATCCAGCATTGTGCGCAGCTGCATCTTTTTCCCCTCTCTTCCTTTTAACTCAGGGACTTGAACAGCAGCAGGAGCCATTAGCTCCTGCTGCTGTCTATCAAGTGCACTACGAAGGAAGTGGGGGGGCTGGGCTAAGTCCTGCTGTTGGTATCTATGAAGTGCTGCTCCAAAGACACACAGCTTGGGAGCGAGCAGACACGTGTGCCTTCATAGCAAACAGCTTGCTATGGGCACACACGAAGAAGAGGAGGAGCCAAGATCACCGACAGGGGGCCCAAGAAGGGGAGGATTGGGGCCGCTCCGTGCAATACTATTGCACAAAGAAGGTGAGTATAACATATTTGTCATTCATTTTTTTTTTTTACTTTAGTAACACTTTAACTCAACCCGAGAACAGGGAATTGAGGGTTCAGTAGGTTTCTCTTAGGGATAATTTTGTGAAATTTTGTTCAGCTGTGGGCATGTTAGAGATACTCAATATCCCAGACCCATAAGAGCCCATTCACACAGGGGCAACTTTGGATCCGACTTCAAGTCGCCCCAAGTCGCCCTTAGTCGCCTCAAGTCGCGCTACACGAAAAAATCAATGTAAGTGAATGGATCTGTCTTAATGCACACTACTGCAGTCGCTCCGACTTCAGAAAAGGTTCCTGTACTACTTCAATCCGACTTGAAGGCAACTTGTACCCATTGATTTCAATGGAAGTTGCCTCCAAGTCTGATCACTGTTCATACTGAGGCAACTTTACAGGAAGCAGAAAAGAAACAGAAAGTAATTTCCTCCACTAAACAGCCAGCCCCCTCCTTCTCACACACAGCTGATATGCTCTGATTGGCCACTTGTAAAGTTCCCTGTCCTGGAGGCGACTTCAAGTTGTGTTGTAAGTTGCCCCAAGTCATGCTGTGATTCATACTCAAGTCGTGTCCAAGTTGCCTCCCAAAGTCGTGCTGGAAGTCGTGTTGCCCCTGTGTGAATGGGCTCTAACTATGCAATGGCTTGCTGTGAAATTCTCAGGCTGCTGCACTTTCTAGGATTACCATCAGATGACTGTTCTAGATCATCTGACAAGTGCTTTTTAATTGTTATACATGTGAGTGGTCCATTATTTTATTTCTTTATCAATAAATGTTACACCATGCTGCATTTAGATCGCACCCTCTTGTGTTCTTCATAATATGCAACTGTCCTGCCTATGCTGTGTATGTTTTATGCTGGCCTAGAAGAGGCACTCTTGTAATATTTTTATTATCAGTTTTAATTTTACCTTTTATTATTTTTGTTTACTTGCTACAGAAAATTAATAATATAATTTGCTTGCAATGAAAGCTGACATGCACCTATGTTTATTTACCTAGTGAAATTATTACATAAAATAATTGGATGTTTCTCCTGGCTGAAAAATATGTGAATGCCTTGATTAAAATTTTTGTTAGAACGTTAATGTATAACTTAATCTTTAAAATGATTTTGACCCATTCTGTTTTCATTCAAATATGCACATTTTAGATGCTAATGTTTGTAATTCAAAGAAGTAAAATACATATTTATTTGTTTTTTGTAAGCGGCATGATGCTTCTAAATGTAACCTTCAGCAGGATTTAAAATGTTAATGTATCTCATCTACACCACTCTCTAAGGGAAAGATAAACCTGTAGCAAAAGCTATTAATAATTCTGAGTTTAAATGTTGAAAAAAAAGGTTGCATGAGCTTAGAAAAACCTAATCTGACAGAAAAACGATGTACTATTAACCAGTCTTTCTTTACATTTGTATCAGTTTTGGTAAGAAATGCCTGCCATAATGTGGCATCAGATTTTTCTTTTCATTTTATTTTTGCATGCAAGGTAATGTATGTAGCACACAGCCTCCCTACATAGTCCCCATTCACACCTCAATTTTTCTGCTTTGTTCCCTCTGCCTGACTGTCCCTGTTTACACTTGTTTGCTCAGACACCCTGCGCTGTACGGCCTATGCTCAAAAAAGTGCATTATCTTTTTTTTGTTAAGCATATTTAGCTGTATTTGGTCCCACAGGCTTCAATATGAGCTCATGTAAAAGCTCAGGAAACAAACTCCTGAATTGGAATACATATGCAGAAATGCTTGTGAAATGCCTGAAATAAGCCTATAAAATGCCTGAGAAAAAAATGCCTTAAAATCACCAGGAATATGTTCGGCTTAGATGTGTATGTTGGCTTACTGGGATTTGCTTGTCACAGAGATTGCAGTACACCCATTGCCAGTGCCTACAGGGCCTTGAAAAAGTATTCATGCCCCTTGACATTTTCCGCATTTTGTCATGTTACAACCAAAAACATAAATTTATTTTATTGGGATTTTATGTGATAGACCAACACAAAGTGGCACATAATTGTGAAGTGGAAGCAAAATGATAAATTGTTTTCACGATTTCATTTTTACTAATAAATATGTGAAAAGTATGGCGTGCATTTGTATTCAGCACCCCTGAGTCAATACTTTGTAGAACTACCTTTCACTGCAATTACAACTGTAACTCTATTTGGGGATGTCTGAACCAGCTTTGCACATCTAGAGAGTGACATATTTGCCCATTCTTCTCTGAAAAATAGCTCAAGCTCTGTCAGGTTGGATGGAGAGTGTCTGTGAACAGCAAATTTCAAGTCTTTCCACAGATTCTGAATTGGATTTAGGTCTGGACTTTGACTGGGCCATTATAACATATGAATATGCTTTGAGCCAAACCATTCAATTGTAGCTCTGGCTGTATGTTTAGGGTCATTGTTCTGTTGGAAGGTGAACCTCCACCCCAGTTCCAAGTCTTTTGCAGGCTCTAATGGATTTTCTTCTAAGATTACTCTGTATTTGGCTGCATCCATCTTCCCATCAACTCTGACCAGCTTCCCTGTCCCTGCTGAAGAAAAGCATCCCCACAACATGATACTGCCACCACCATGTTTTACAGTGGGAATGGTGTGTTCAGGGTGATGTGCAGTGTTAGTTTTCTGCCACACATAGTGTTTTGCTTTTAGGCCAAAAAGTTCAATTTTGGTCCCATCTGACCAGAGTACCTTCTTCCACATGTTTGCTGTGTCCACCACATGGCTTCTCACAAACTGCAAACGGGACTTCTTATGGCTTTATTTCAATAATGGCATTCTTCTTGTCACTCTTCCATAAAGACCAGAGTTGTGGAGTGCGCGACTAATAGTTGTCCTGTGGACAGATTCTCCCACCTGAGCTGTGGATCTCTGCAGCTCCTCCAGAGTTACCATGGGCCTCTTGGCTGCTTCTCTGATTAATGCTCTTCCTGCCTGGCCTGTCAGTTTAGGTGGAAGCCCATGTCATGGTAAGTTTGCAGTTGTGCCATACTCTTTCCATTTTCGGATGGTGGATTGAACAGTGCTCTGTGAGATGTTCAAAGCTTGGGATATTTTTTTTTTTTTTAACCTAACTCTGCTATAAACTTCTCCGCAACTTTATCCCTGACCTGTCTGATGTGTTCATTGGCCTTCGCGATGCTGTTCACTAAGGTTCTCTAACAAACCTCTGAGGGCTTCACAGAACAGCTGTATTTATACTGAGATTAAATTACACACAGGTGGACTGTATTTACTAATTAGCTGACTTCTGAAGGCAGTTGGTTCCACTAGATTTTAATTAGGGGTATCAGAGTAAAGGGGGCTGAATACAAACGCATGCCACACTCTTCACATATTTATTTGTCAACAATTTTGAAAACCATTTATCATTTACCTTCCACTTCACAATTATGTGCCACTTGGCGTTGGTCTATCACATAAAATCCCAATAAAATACATTTACGTTTTTGGTTGTAACATGACAGAATGTGGAAAATGTTAAGGGGTATGAATACTTTTTCAAGGCACTGTATATCTGCTTTATTTCTGGGAAGGTCAAAACCATCTTTGTGCAGACATTAATCAGGGTCATCATTAATTTCCTAGACTGAGTTGCTGAATCAGAGTTAACACAGTATATCATTTCTAGGGCATATGCAGTTCTTGGCTGTATTCCCAAATGTCTAACAGACCACACATGTGTTTGACTCATACTATATCAACTTGTAGTTGCGATTGTGCTCTATAAAGTTGGCCAGTTCATCAGAAACCGGCCAAGATTCAAACCATGTAGGGCAGGCTTAATGTACCCAAATTGATCAGTCGACAACCAGGCTACCGAATTTTACATGCAATTATTGCTAACGGCTGTTATAGCTGCTAGCAATATTCATGAGTTCCACCTCTGGGAGAACACAATGACTCTGTGGGAGGGATTCCCCCTTCAACACTCGTGGCTGCCGGGAAGAAATGTGCTCCTTCTTTGGTCGGCTTAAGTTTGTATAAACATGCATGCTCATATCATTTGAGTGCTGTTTGTTTACATGTCCTTCACATACAGCACTTCCCAGCAATGGCTTATCTACGTGGAAAGATGAGCAAAAACAAAGGTGTTTTTTTTTTTTTTTAAACTGTGATCAGTATTCATCTCTTCTACAGAGCTAGTTCCTGCTCATGCTGCTCCAGACATGACATACTCATTGGATCAAGTCCCACGTTACCAGACTGTCTACCAGTCCCCCCATATATGTGGCAAGCTTTTCATTTACTTTGCCTGCTTATAAGGTTTGCAGAAGGAAAGTTTGAAATTGTGACCCCTGTCTGTTGTTATACAGATTATTTCTAGCGAGGCAGGGCTTCTATTTTTCTTAGATATCCCCTTTAAGATGCCTTTATTTTTAAAATCCTAGAACATAACACAGCATGGCTTCAACAAATTGCTTAAATAGCTTGGATTAGTTGTCTTCACACCTTAAAAATTGTAATATGCATTGCTAAATATATTCCATTACAGTTTGTTAATTAGTGTTGTGTCGAAGTACAGCTGCTAATTTAAGTAGCTGACATGGTTAATTTCCAAATGATAACAGTTGCATCTGTAGCATTAGACAACGTTCGGGTACTAAATTACCTTGTTAAAGTATTCACATTTTTTATGTAGCTCATTAGCATACAAAAGACATTTAAAAGACCACCACACTTTTGTGTGCCATTGGACATATTAAAGCTTTGCTTACTGTTAATGAGGTGAAGTCTTTTCTAAATGCTGATGGATAATCACTTTTTGCACTAGCTCACCTAAAATGCCACTAAAAATATGTTGTAGATATGCTTAAATATTTGATTTTGTCCAATTTAGTACAATAGATGTTTAATAAAGTGTATATTGAAAGTATGGGATGATTAAAGTGTATTTGAAGGAAGTCTTTCCTTTGTTTTAGTTTGAGTGGTAAGGAGTCAAGTGTTTTTTGCTGTCTGTGTCCAGCTGTAGACATTCACCTTTCTGTCTGTCTTGGTGACCTCTGTCACCAAGACAAGAATTGAGAGGAAATCCCAAAAAAATGAGTTGTCATCAAAATAAAAGGTGAGAGGAAACTTTCCAGTGGGAACACATGTTCCTTTGATAACTCCCTAAGATGAGAATTCTGTTCTTTTTTGAGAGAATTCCTCTAATTTTTTCTTGCATCTCAAGGACATAAAGAAATGGATGCAGATGGCAACAAATCACCTGATAAGGGGTTTTAACAACTCCCTGCTCTAAAACTTTTAGTGCCGGTTCACACTGCTGCGCTGTGAATTTGTTCCTTTTTTTTGTCCTGTGTGAGGTGCGATTTTACCGTGAATTTACCGCGATTTTACCGCAAATTTCAGGAGTTGGACATAGCTGCGATTGATGTTCTAGCCAATGGAATCATAATGTAAAAAAAAAAAAAAGGTGTTAACTTCCTGTGTACTTCTTGGTTTTTGTGGAGAGTAGTGTGGTGGAATTCGCACATATCTGAACCAACAGTGTGATTCCAGAACGATTTACATTGATGTCTATGGAGACTAAATTCGCAACGCTGTAAACTCGCACAAGACCCTTTTTTTTATCGCATCACATTCGTAGAGGAATCGCAACGCATGTATGTGAACGACCGTCATTGAAAACAACTCGCATCAGTGTGAACCAGCACTTACCAACCATATAGATAATGTTAGGCACAGTTCTCTCACTGAATACTGGCTTGAGTGTATTGCAGACAGAGGGAAATGTTAATGTTCATTAACTTGCATCTACCTGTATGCAGTATGTCAAATCCATATAACAATTTCTTTTTCCTGGTGTAATCTAAAACCTAAAGCTGGGTACACACTGGTTACCTGTGGCCCTTTGCAGATCCTAGCATTGGAAGTGGAAGCATTAAGTTGCAAAGGCCCGGTAATGTCAGCAAACTCAGTCATCATGTCTCCAGTGTCTCTCCCTTGCATCAGTCTCCAACAACTTCAGTAGCATGTCTGCAGTCTCTGACCATCTTCTATAATACATGTGCAGTCTATGGCACTACATTAGGGAAAAGTAGTTTGAAATCTTTTGTTTTAAGAATGTTCGATTTTCTAATAGTTAATGGGGTCAAATCAATGGTCGCTTTCTACTGCAGTAACGAGAACGTTCAAAGGAGCAGGATGGAAATTTTTTTTTCTTGAATGAACAAATTTCCAATAGTAAATGTGTTTTTGTTTAGGAAATTATTCCAAAGTAATTCCAAAATCGAATGTCAGGAGCAAACATAATTTTGAAGCACTTTGACATTTGTTGAGTGATTGAATGTATTGAGAGTTTTGACATCAACCATGATGTCACCATGATGTGAACCACACAGAGTACAATATAAGAGACCGCATCTGGCTGGACCCTCTCCCTTCTCCCCCTCCCCCTCCCCTTCCTATTCCCATTCTCCACATGTGTTTCCTATTCTCTCAAGCCTTTATTCTTTCTTACATTCTTTTTTTGCCCTGGCATTACTGGGCTACTGGACTTTTACATTTTCTCATGTGGTATCTAGCCTGGCTTAATAACATCAATCTTTTTAATTACCCTAATACAGGGGTCCTCAAACTTTTTAGACAGGGGGCCAGTTCACGGTCCCTCAGACTGTTGGGGGGCCGCACTATAGTTTAAAAAAAATATGAACTAATTCCTAAATTCCTATGCACACATCTTTTTTGTAGTGCAAAAGAATAAAATAATAAATAATAATATATATAGGGGATGGACAGGGGGACAGAGGGATGGACAGGGGGACAGTGGGATGGACAGAGGGGTGGACAGGGGGACAGAGGGGTGGACAGGGGGACAGAGGGGTGGACAGGGGGACAGAGGGGTGGACAGAGGGACAGAGGGGGGGACAGAGGGACAGAGGGGGGGACAGAGGGACAGAGGGGGGGACAGGGGGACAGAGGGGTGGACAGGGGGACAGAGGGGTGGACAGGGGGACAGTGGGGTGGACAGGGGGACAGTGGGGTGGACAGGGGGACAGAGGGGTGGACAGGGGGACAGAGGGGTGGACAGGGGGACAGAGGGGTGGACAGGGGGACAGAGGGGTGGACAGGGGGACAGTGGGGTGGACAGGGGGACAGTGGGGTGGACAGGGGGACAGGATGACAGAGGGATGGACAGGGGGACAGGATGACAGAGGGATGGACAGGGGGACAGGATGACAGAGGGATGGACAGGGGGACAGGATGACAGAGGGATGGACAGGGGGACAGGATGACAGAGGGATGGACAGGGGGACAGAGGGGTGGACAGGGGGACAGAGGGGTGGACAGGGGGACAGAGGGGTGGACAGGGGGACAGTGGGGTGGACAGGGGGACAGTGGGGTCCTCACCTGTTCATAGGCTGTTGCTTGAAGCCTCCGCTCTCTCTGTCACTCTTCGCGCCTCCTGTCTCCGTGCGGGACTGTGCTGGGAACTACACTTCCCAGCATGCAGCGCGGCACACGGAGCCCTCCATTACTGGTGTGGGGGAGGCGGCTTGAGCAGAGCGGAGCGGATATGCTCCCTGCCAAAGCCGAGCCGACCTGGCCCCGGCCCGAGCCTGGATTGTCGGGAATCCGGCCCTGGGTGGATTGGGCCGGATAAATGTCCTCGGCGGGCCGCAGTTTGAGGACCCCTGCCCTAATAGAATGGGCAGCATGGAGCTTGTTTTTTTGGAGGTTGGGGGCTTTTTACTCCCAACCCTCTACAATAAACTGTACCATGTTTACCTCTACCTCCCGCCCACTTGAAATTGTCTAGATATCTGAGATCAGTTCAGCAAACATTACAGTGGGTATAGAAAGGAATCGTTGTTGCTTTGCAGCCCAGAAAGACGACGGGCAAAGTTTTTGTTTTATCCAGCTGTATTTACTCAGTGCAACTTATAAAGAATTGTAAAAAGAATAATCCCCTTGTGTCAGTATTTTGTTGAACCATCATTTGCTTTAATTACAGCCTTTAGTTTGTGCCTACTAACTTTGCACATCTAGACTTTGAAATATTTGTCTACCCTTCTTTGCAGAACTGCTCAAGTTCAGTTAAATTTGATGGTGACCATTTGTGTACTGCAGTCTTCAAATCATTTCACATATTTTCAATGGGGTTTAAGTCTGGGCTCTTACTAAGCCATATTGGGCTGAAACAATTAATCGATAATGAAAATAATTGTCAACAATTTTCATTATCGATTAATTGGTCTAACGGCACGTACCTTCCTCCCTGCCAGTCCCGTCTCCATCCCAGTGTTAGAATCTTGTATACAAGCCAGCGGCGCTGCAATATTCTCATGAGACCAGGCACGTCCGCCTCTCTCCTCGCTGACGTCAGCAGGATATTCTCAGCCCCGCCCGCTGCTGCCTCGAGGGAATAGAGAGAGAGAGGTGAGAAGCAGCCGTGAGCGCCGAGCTGCACCTGCGATATAAGGTAGCAGCTATTACAATACTCAGTGTACTGTACATTCATTTTTGTGATGACAACAGGTGCCCCATCATAAGTATTTCTGGAGAAGGGGGATAGAGTCCCATCATTGGTTTTCCTGGGGGGATAGTGCCCCATTGTTTTTTCTGGGAGGGGGGATCGTGCCCCATTCATATTACTGGGAGGGGGGAATAGTGCCCCATTGGTGTTCCTGTGAGGGGAAAATAGTTCCCCATTGGTTTTCCTGGGAGGAAGAGGGGGGAATAGTGCCCCATTGGTTTTCCTGGGAGGGGGAATAGTGCCCCATTGGTTTTCCTGGGAGGGGGGATAGTGCCCCATTGATATTCATGGGAGGGGGGAATAGTGCCCCATTGATATTCCTGGGAGGGGGGAATAGTGCCTATTCGGTGTTCCTGGGAGGGGGGGATAGTGCCCCATCATTGGTGTTCCTGGGTGGAATAGTGCCCCATCATTGGTGTTCCTGGGTTGAATAGTGCCCCATCATTGGTGTTCCTGGGTTGAATAGTGCCCCATCATTGGTGTTCCTGGGAGGAATAGTGCCCCATCATTGCTATTCCTGGGAGGAATAGTGCCCCATCATTGCTGTACCTGGGAGGAATAGTGCCCCATCATTGGTGTTCCTTGGAGGAGTAGTACCCCATCATTGCTGTTCCTGGGAGAAATAGTGCCCTATCATTGGTGTTCCCAAAGAGAGCCAGCCTTAGCCCCGAGCATGTTACCATTTTAACTTTTTTACATTCAAATGCAAAGTTTCTTGAACAGTTATAGTCTTTTCAGAATGTTTGTTGTTTTTGTACTGCTGCACAGTTGTGTAATGTTATCTTTTCATTATTACATTAAATAAATGAAAAAAATGGCATATTACATTTTTTTAATGATTTTATCAGATTAATTGAAACAATAATCGGCCAACTAATCGATTTTGAAAATAATTATTAGTTGCAGCCCTAAAGCCTTGCAAGGACATTTACCTTTTTATCCTTCAACCACTGTGCAGTCATTTTTGCTGTGTGCTTTGGGTCATTGTCATGTTGGAAGGTAAACCATCTTGCCATGGACAACTTTCTGGCAGGAGCAGCAGATTTTGCTCAAGAATTTGACAGTATTTTGCCCCATTAATTTTTCCTTCTAACCTGACAAGTGCTCCAGTCCCTTCTGCAGAGAAACACTCCCACATGCACATAATGACTACTGTTTGTCATAAACTCTTGCAACTGCTTCAGAGCTGCTGTACCTCTTGGTAGCCTCTCTGACCAGTTTCCTTCTGGCTCTCTCATCTAGTTTGGAGCAACATCCTGATTCAGGGAGCGTCTGTGTTGTACCAAATACCTTCCACTTCTTAATAATAGACTTCACTGTTGTCCTAGGCATTGATAAAGCCGTTGACTTTTTTGTATCTGCCTTCTGATTTGTGCCTGTCCACAACTTTATCCCAGAGATCTTTTGACAGTGCCTTGCCAACCATAGTTGATTGCTTGCTTCATTTGCACTACCAGGGACTTTTTCTTCTGACATGTTGGTGTTAGATCTTTCACTTGGATGTTATAAGTTGCACTGAGTAATACATCTGAATAAAACAAAAACAGTGTCTCTCTTCATTTCAGATTGCAAAGCAACAACATGTGATTATTTTAAAGGGGGTTGACTCTTTTCTATACCCACTGTATGTTTTATCCTTGTGTTCTTGTGATTTAAAATCTTCATGCTCATTGTCATTCTGTGTTTAGCTTTATTGTAATCTTTATTTACATTTAAATTCTATTCATTCACCTAATATACCCCAATACAACTTTTGTGAAACGATGTTGCGAGATATATATATGGATATTCATATCAGTATTTGTCTGAAAATCTACTAGTATATAGGCCTGCCTCAAAGTATGGAAATTTTTGTAGCATGGGCTGAAATGGGACCCGTGTTCACATGTCATCGTGGGACACAGTGGCGCAATACACAGTAGTGAGATGCCAGCATGGGTATGCACTCAACATCTCTGTGTTGGGTAAAAATGGCACTGCACGGCGCTAAACGCCCCATGTAAACAGGGCTTTACTGTGTTTTCAGCTTGCTTATGGAAAGATCTAGAGTGTATAGAAAGGCATACTTTGTTCTTAGACTTTTCAATCTTACTATGTAGTCATATGGTCCATGGAAAAAGTTACTGTGTTATATTTACATATTTACTATGTAGTGAGCTTGCTAATGGAAAGAATTATTGTGTTGTACTTTGCAAACTGACTCTGATTAAATGGTCTATAGAAAGACTGAGATCTTATATTTAGAAACATATTGTGATCAGCATGGTTTGATAGAGAGATAGACCCCTTTCACATTGAGGCAGTTTTCAGGCATTTTAGCGCTAGACCTGTAAAGGGCCTGAAAACCACCTCACATTCATTTCAGTGTGACTTTTCACACTGGGGCGGTTCACTTGTGGGACGTTAGGAAAAGTCCTGCAAGCAGCATCTTTGGGGTGGTTTTGGGAGTGCTGTATACAGTGCTCCCAAAACATCCTGCCAATTGAAATGAAAATTGCTTTGGAAGCGCCGCACCACAGGAACTTTTAACCCCTTCGGCCGCTATCGGGGGTTAAAAACGCCCCGCTATCGGCCAAAAAGCTAAAACAAGCAGCGCTTTACCGCTAACGCACGGTGGCCCCGGTGTGAAAGGGGGGTCTTAGTTTGTCCTTATACTTGCTATTTGATAAGTTTATTCATTTAAAGGGGTGCAATGCTGTTATACTTTGCTGACCATACATGTTAAGAAAATCATTAAAATAAAAAATGTTTGATACGCTCGATCGTGCGACTTTCGAAACGTTAATGGGCTAATTTTGATTATCGAAATGCAAAGTTTTATGGCAAAAAACGAACCATCATGTCAGATTTCTTGGGCCTAAACTATCAATTTTCTAAATATTAGTAGTGGAATAGATTGAAAATCTACAGCGCGTGTTAAAATGTGACCCCAGAGCGTGTAATCAATTGACGAAAAATGTACCATTTATGTTGTTATAGATCGATATTATGTCGATAGTTAGGTGACATATATCAATACAATGATGGCATTAATGCATGCATGTTTGACAGATCTTTAGAAATCCGCCAGGTTTTTTTTCAAACTATTTTCTATCCATGTATGGCCAGCATTACTATGTGCTAGTTATGCCTAATCCTGGATACAAATGTTCTAGCCATTCATCAATTTGCTTTATACAGGTATCAGTCATGATTAAATCCTGAACATTTATAAATAATTGTATTTTTGTTGTGTAGCTTGGTGTTGAATTTCAGCTTTTTTTCCTTTGTGTCGGATCATTAATGGTGATCAGTGAATCTCTGTGGATTATTTTAACAACACATGCTGACATTTCTTTTCTAATTATTTCAGCATTAGTGGCTCTATATTTTCTTACCATTGCCAGCATTGTTTTGTGGCCTTTTGATAATACTGATTGTGATTCCAAAAATATGGCGATACTAAACACAGTAGTGTATAACTGGCTCATGGGTCATTTTCACCTACTAAAAAAAAAAAAAAATGCATTTGTTGTGGACTCCAGTCCCTAACAATAGAGACATAGGTTTATTGTATTATTTCTTTTTTTTTATGTCAAGTAAACAGCAATATTTTACTATAGCTAATATTGTGACATTTTTTTCTCCAGATGCTTGTGACTACACCTGAGAAGTGGGATGTTGTTACTAGGAAAAGCGTTGGGGACGTGGCCCTGTCTCAGCTTGTGCGGCTACTCATACTGGATGAGGTGCATTTGCTTCATGAAGACAGAGGTCCTGTTCTGGAGAGTTTAGTGGCTCGTACACTGCGGCAGGTAAGTTTAGAGGGCTATTGCTCCTTTGTGATTGATAATTTTTCTTTGTACCTGATAAATGCTTGATGTTCCACTTTTTTCAGTGCCTTTAGAACTGGAGTTTCCAACTAATTAATATGTTTGTGAACTATAAACCATAAATATAGTTTAGAACCACTTAAGACCCAAGACCTTTTTCTCTCTATATCCCTTTGAGTCCCAGAGTGTTTTTATTTTCTTTTGTCTTTCCACGTGTTATACGTTTTAGCATTTGCAGTCTACACTAATCTATTAAACATTGTTTGTGGGACAGATGGATCTTTAATTCAATAGCAAATGTGGATACATAGATTTTTATAGCATTGGTTTCTAATTGGAATAACTAGTAAAAATGAATGCATTTTCCTTTATCTTTTTCCCCAATAAAACGTTTACACAATTTGTACTTCCCCATATATCTACCCCCAAAAAATATCAACAGAGTCTGCTGATTAAAGTGATATCACAGTAGTGTAACATCATTGTGACCTGGGGATTCATTGTAGGGGGGGGGGGGGGGGGTCCACACATCCACCTGTTAGAATGCCTGGCTTGTTAAAGGGGCTGAAATGCTCTCACATGAAGAGACTGTGCTATGAATTTGACAGCCCAATAAATGGCTTTAAAATTGACAGTGTGTGCTGTTTGCTATTCAAAAAGCATTCCCTACCAGACTGGGGCTGGTTGAGACTAAGCAAAAGTGTAGTTTTCTAACATTCAGATACGAAGGCCTACTGGATCGGTGCTATGTTGTCTTCCATGTGATAGTGTCTGGTTCTGCACCCCACTATGCCATACTGCTCAGTGTATCCATTGGATCTTACAATTCATGCTTGCAAAAAGCTTGGGTTTGTTTTTCTGCAGTCATATGTACAATTTGTCTTATTTGTACGAATGTACCATGCATATGTCTGTTGTTTTCTGGAAAACTAGAACCCACAAAGAATGTAATTTATTTAAAAGCAGAGACCCTGGAGAATAAAATGGTGGTTTTTGCAATTCTTTGTTGCACATTTTTTAAAAAAGGCAATTGTTTAGGGAAAAATAAATTTTAATGAATTTTAGAGCACAGAAACACAATATAACCATGTATATAATAATGATCTTCTGCGCTCCAAATAACAAAGAAAAATAACAGGCCACCACCGCTACCGGCGGGCTTGGCAGGCTACCACTGCTACCGGCGGGCTTGGTAAGCGGCGAAGGCCCCCCCCGGAGCACTCCGAGGGGGCCTTTCCCGCCCCTATAAAACTGATCTTGTGGCGAATCTGCTGCAGAGACAACTTTTATCTGAAAGCGGACCGCCTGCTGAAGAAGAGGATAGCGGAGTTATTGCTGCCATAACAACGGTATTCCTCTTCGAACAGCCAACGTACAACTGCGGCAGGCAGTCCATAATTAGTTAAACAATGAAAAAAATGTGTTGACATTCCCAGTGATGTCCTAATTAAGAAAAAACACTGTAAAGTGTCCCTCACCGTATGTGTCCCATCATACCCGCTCCCATCAGCTGGAAACTTACCAAATTATGTGATAGACAAACACAAAGTGGCACATAATTGTGAAGTGGAATGAAAATGATGGTTTTCAAAATAAATATCTGAAAAATGTGGCGTGCATTTGTATTCAGCCACCAATATTTTGTAGAACCACCTTTCGCTGCAATTACAGCTGCAGGTCTTTTTGGGTAAGTCTCTACCAGCTTTGCACATCTAGAGAGTACATTTGCTGTGTCCCCCACATGGCTCCTTGCAAACTGCAAATGCTACTTCTTATGGCTTTCTTTCAACAATAGCTTTCTTCTTGCCACTCATCCATAAAGGTCAGATTTGTGGAGTGCACGACTAATAGTTGCCCTGTGGACAGATTCTCCCACTGAGGTTTGAATGTGGAGAGCTTCACTGAGAGATTTGAAAGGAGAACAATTGCCTGGGAGAACTTAAAGAGCCAGTGTACCTAGGATCTAATATGAGCGTTTTGAATTCCACTTCACAATTATGTGCCTCTTTGTATTGGCCTATCACATACAATCCCAATAAGTTATATTTACATTTTTGGTTGTAACATGGAAAAATGTGGAAAATTTTAAGGGTTATGAATACTTTTTCAAGGCACTGTAAAAAAAAAAAAAAAAAAAATATTTATCATACACACACACACAGAAAGGCAAGTACAAGCAAGAATATAGCCCATAGTCTCATCTGTTCTTATTACTTTTAGGGCTATATCCTGGTCATTCATCTCTATTCATTTTTTATTTTATTTTTGTGTATTTAAGTCATTTGGCAGTGTTGACAATTGTATTTTTTGCCCTCCTTGCTATAATCAAAACTCAGCAGTTGCAACAGTGATTCTGAAAATAACCCATAATTGAGACCCCTATTGCTATCCTAGGCTGCAATTACTTTGTTATGCCCGTTGTCAAAATGACCATTTTTAAGAATGTTAAATTGACATGTTGTACAAGCACCCTTAGTCAAGTCTTTCAGATTCCCAAGTGCAAATAAAGGTGGCTGCACATTAGGCCACTCCACATTTATTTGGTTTGAATATATAAACATCTGGACAAAACCTACATATCCAGACATTCATTGCCTAAGCTGCACTTCAGATTGTAAAGAGTACAATTAAAGTGGTTTCCCAGTGGCAATATACTATATATATGACATCATTTGACTAAATCACCAATTTCAGGTATTCAGTGTCTAAGCAGATATATATTGGTCTTTATGGGCATCTCTGAACATTTATGTAACCATAGATAGCCCAATTATCACAAGTGACGCTCCTAATTTCAACCATCACTTGCAGTAATTCCTGATTTCTGCTATGATCCACTTATGATGCGATGGCTGTTGGAGGCACTTATTAGGTATGACTTTTTTTTAGCCTGTAAAATATCTATATGTGCATACATTGCTGTCTATATTACCAGTAGACCTTCATCTGCACTGTAATTGCTTTATTGATTCTCATATTAGTCACCAAAAGCATAGACTAAATCAGTAAAGGATCTCTAAGGAAGATGCAGGTGTGCATATTGCATGGTATGTTTATCTACAGAGCCATCTTTTGGTTATTGTAACATCCACATTGTTCTGTGGAAGTATTCTGTATAATATGTGACACAGATATAGTTGACAGCAGATCATTTAAGGACGGGCAAATATCTGGCTGTCATTTTTTGAGGATGACTGTCAGTCTGTAACCAGCCATACACATTTCCATGCTAGCAGATTGTCTGATTTATAGGGTAATTGATAGTCCAAAAGGAACCCCTATGTTAGCTCACCTCATGTTCTTGGAATTGGTGTTAAATACTGCCAGTGTTCACATTTCTCTGTGTTCCAGCTTCATTTGTTTCAGTTCATGCATGGGCTAACCTGACCATGGAATAATAGCTGGTTAAGGCATATGAGGTGGCTGTCCATTATTCTCTATGATCATTCTATACTCACTAGAACTGCCGGTACACTTAACAATGGAAACAATGACAAGCCCTACAAAGGTTGCAGCGGTATGATTTGAGGCATGTTCTCATAAAGTGAAAATAAGATTAAAGGGATAATCATTTGGACATTTTCATACTTAAATGTAGCTAATTTTATAACTATGTTATTTTTTACCAGGAAATTGATGTAGTAGTCATTTTAAAAACTAAAACTTGTGGTGGTAAATTCTTAAGCTTCAGTTACGTTTTTCTCTATTCTGAAGCATGCCATATCTCTTGAAATATTTCTGAAGTTGACATTATCAGAAGTCCAACTGCTTATAGCAAGTATCTAATGCCAATATGGAGATAGTAGGCTTGTCATTTGGAACAAGAGATTGATGTCAGGAGAAAAACAGCAGAGGTTAGAAGGAAAAAAAAAATCTTTTAGTTTCTCATTTTCAAGTTCACCTTTTGTAACACATTCAGTTGTAATGCCCAGTTATTAACATTCTTATATCAGAGCTGGTGTTAATAATTTGTTTTAGGCTCTCATTTTTTTCTGTCTAAAAATGCTGCATTTTTTAGCTGAAACTGTAAAGCATACCAGGTCACATGCTTATGGAGACTTTAGTGCAAGATCAGCTCCTATGATCTAAACATTTCCAGTTTATTTGAGAACTGTTCTCAAGCCCTAAATGAAAACAAGATTGGTTACCATTAAAAGAAATATGATGGACTAACCTCATTACCATTTATTTTCTTTTTCTCTCGACATTTTTTCGATATTCAGATTTGCATAAGACCAAGCCCTGCTGCAAGAAACATTTGGATGCAGATCTCATGAACAATTTCAGATGTCTGATAGGAAAGAATTAGTACTGTGAAATACTTTATACTCATTGCCATACCCTGGTTCACAAACCTCATTTAAATATACTGTATGTTGCCAATGTAAGCAAAGCAGATATTGTGGAGATCACTGGGCCCTGTTACACCTACTACTGACTAACCAGAATCGTCATTACCACATGCGGACTTCATAAGTAGAGAATTGATAATTTTTAAAGCTGAGTCCCAGGTGCATAAAAATATAATTTAATGCAAATTTGTATTCAGAAAAGCATCTGATGTATTTTTTATTTTTTTTTCTTATGCATGTCTTACTTGTGATGCAAGAATATAGATTCATTTCATGCAAATACCAGATTGCCATAAACAAGATGCTGGGTGAATTAACCCTCATGAACATTATGATTAAGCGGTCGATATGCAACAATTGGGTTTCAGTGGGACATGGGCCTTAGTGGCTGGGTTATGCTTATGTTTAAAACTTCAACTCTCCACATACAAGTCAATGAGAACTTATAGTGAGTGTAAATGATCACCTTGTAAGACAACATATATTCAGTTTAAAATAGAAATGAAAGGCAAACACCGTTTTTGTGTGTGTGTATATATATATATATTATAAATGCCTTTTTTTCCCTTTTTTATAAGAGATCACATACATTCACTCTGTTCTCAGCTTCATAAGAGCTGGGGGAGGAGAAGCAGCAGCACAATGATCTTCCCAGTGAACGTATAATGTAAATCCTATATAATAATAATGGCTGTGCAGCGGGTGGGGGGGTCAGGGCAAGTCTTATCATTGGAGGACAGCAGGCTGAGTTCCCAGCACAGCTAGAGAACTGACCACGTTGTGTTCTCTTGCTTAGTGTGATCAGTTTTTAATAGGAAAGGGGGACTGGTAGGGACACCAGGGATTTCACGCTAAGGAAACAATACAAAGAGAACAGGATGCTTTCTCATACAAGTACACAGTACAGCAGGCACATATCAGGGATATGAAGTGTTGGGGTAACAAATACTTTAAAAGCACCTTTAGGCTCCATGCTTAAATAATAACTGCTTCTACAGGTGTTTTGTGTTTTGCCTGTAGAAGCAGCTCAATGTTATCGTATGCTTCAATACTCGTTAGGGAAAACTACAGGCATATTTTGAGGCAGGAAAAAAAAAAAAAAAACCTTCTGGTTTGCATTTCAGACTGGAGCTTTCTGGCAGAAAAAAACGCTAAACTCGCTTAAACCATGTACAAAAATGCTCTATATGAATATTTTTTGTCCGCAAAGGAAACAGGCATTTTTTTTTTAAGCCCAGTGTGCATGGAGCCTTAAACAGGTTAATGAAGCTTAAAAGAAGGAGGTCAAATTAGATTCACCTACCTATTAACGCAGAGTGCCCCTTCAGAGCTATTAAGTCTGTTGTTCAAGAAATTAAATTGTATTAACCTGTGTTCTGTTAAGACATTTATTATGAAAGGGCTGCCAATGCCACAGACCCTTTTTTCCACCTCAGCCCCCCCCCCCCCCCAGTATGCAGTATGTGCGTTGTGGTACTTGTGGTACACTGCTGTGCATTGGCTGCTAGTGTACAGTTTGTTGGGGTGCAATTCACAATCAATAGAGATATGGGTTGTGGTAACGTGCGTTGGAATGTTTATTGCTTTAAACAATGCAGTTGTCTAAATCGGCCCTCAGTGATCTTAGAAGGGTCTCAAACTAAACTCAAATACAAGCTGAATCCCCCTGAAAGCAAGCTCCATTTGCTCATTGACACAAGTCTGACACTTGTTGACCTGGAATGCTTCAATTACTTGTGGACAATGTGAGTCACCCTGTGGTTTCGCCTAGTCTTTCAGCTAGTTTTTTTTCTAAAACAGCAATACACATTTTAAAACATCTTACTCTGTTTTGCCAAGGCAGGGTATGTCTTTTTTTTTTTTTTCTTAAGTTATGTTTGTGCTGCTCGTTTTAGTAGCGCTGTTTAAGCGGCGCTTTTTGACCACTAGCAAGGTGCTTCTAACCCTAAAGAAGGGGTTGAAAACTCCCGAAGCGCTGCCCGTTCATTGCGATGGATACAGCGCTCCCAAACCCCACCAAAGATTCTGCTTGCAGGACTTTTTCTAACGTCCCGCAAGTGCACCGCTCGGGTGTGAAAGCACCCATTGCAATGAATGGGAGGTTTTTTTTTTACAGGCACTATTTCTAGCGCTAAAACACCTGAAAACTGCCTCAGTGTGAAAGGGGTCTAATGGTGGCAAAGTGGAATTATCCCACCTTCATTTTGGAGCCTATTATCATGTGAATGATAGATTAACAGCTTGCACTTACCACTTATGCCGCGTACACACGGTCGGACTTTTCGTCTACAAAAGTCCAACGGACGCTGACGGACTAAAGCTGGCTGGTAATCCGATCGTGTGTGGGCTTCTCCGGACTTTCAACTGACTTTTTTAGCCTCAAATCCGACGGACTTTAGATTTGAAACATGCTTCAAATCTTTACGTCGTAACTACGACGGACCCCGAAGTCCGCTCGTCTGTGTGCTAGTCCGACGGACAAAAACCCACGCTAGGGCAGCTATTGGCTACTGGCTATCAACTTCCTTATTTTAGTCCGGTGTACGTCATCACGTACGAATCCGTCGGACTTTTGTGTGATCGTATGTAGGCAAGTCCGTTCGTAAGAAAGTCTGCCGCAAGTCCGCCAAAAGTCTGCCAAAAGTCCGTCAAAAGTCTGTCGGACAGGCTGTCGGACAGGCTGTCGGACTTTTGTAGACGAAAAGTCCGACCGTGTGTACACGGCATTAGAGTTAAGTTTAGTAAACACCACTAACCAGCCATTGCCAGCCAACATTCGGCCCATGTGTACTAGGCTTAAGTTCACCTTTGGCACATGTTATACATGTTCCATCTGTATTTAGGGTGGGACGTGTAACATGTTCCAGCTCCTGCCTCCTCTCCCCCCACTCCCTGTGACAGCAGGCAGGGAGATCTTCTCCTTGTACTCACTGTCACAATTTAACCACTTACAGACCGGAAGATTTGCCTGCTTAATGACCAGGCATTTTTTGCGTTACAGCACTGCGTCACTTTAACTGACAATTGCGTGGTTATGCAATGCTGTACCCAAACAAAATTGTCGTCCTTTTTTTCCCTCAAACAGAGCTTTTTTTTGGTGGTATTTGATCACCTCTGCGTTTTTAATTTTTTGTGCTATAAACAAAAATAAGCGACAATTTTGAAAAAAAAAAAAAAACAATATTTTTTACTTTTTGCTATAATAAATATCCCCAAAAATGTTTTTAAAAATCTAATTTCTTTATCAGTTTTGGCCAATATATATTCTTCTACATATTTTTGGTAATAAAAATCGCAATAAGCGTCTACAAACTATGGGAAAGATTTATAGCATTTGTATTGCATTTTTATTATTATTATTTTTTTTTTTATTAGTAATGGTGGTGATCTGAGATTTTTCTTATCGGGACTGCAACCTTGTGGCGGACAGATCACTTTTGACAAATTTTTGGGATCATTGACATTTATACAGCGATCAGTGCTATAAAAATGCACTGGTTACTGTGTAAAGGTTACTGGCAGGGCAGGGGTTAACACTAGGGGGCGATCAAGGTGTTAAATATATTCCCTGAGTGTGTGTTCTAACTGTAGGGGGAAGGAACTGACTAGAGGTAGAGAATGATGGTTGTTCCTAGCTAGTAGGAACACACAATCTGTCTCTCTTCTCCTCAGAACAGGGATTTGTGTGTTTACACACACGTCCCTGTTCTGGCTCTCGTGCCCCGCGATCGCTGGCCATGCACATCGGTTCCCCTACAGTGCAGCTGGTGCGTATGCACCTGCTATCCCTACTTAAAGGGCCGACATACAGCTACGACGGCTCACGGGTACATGCTGACCTGCCGCAGTATAATGGTGGCAGCTGGTCGTCAAGTGGTTAAAAGCCGCACGGCTGCCCCATTCATTTACCACAGAATTCTTTGAATGAATAAAGTACAGCTACCATTGACCACCACAGCCGACGGCTTGTAATTCTCAATGAACTGCGAGGATGCTGGTGAATGCTTGCATAGTCATTAATTCTTCCTGCCATTCAGTAACTGCCTGCCCATATTGGCGTCTGCAGGTTCCTGGCGTTGCAAGTAGAAGAGAGCAAGAAGACCTGGACAGCCGCACACCGGAATGGATAAATCCGTCTTTTTAGTCAAAATACAGGATCATGGAGTACACAAAACACGACTGTGGGGTGGTACAAGAATACCTGACTGCATTTCACACTTACACCAAGTGCTTACTCATAGCTGATCACAGGTGCAATTCTTTTCAGGTTTAAAGTTTTTTTTTTTACCTGCAAAAAGATGTGCATACATGCATATATACAGTATGTGTATATATTAGTTTTATTTTATTTTTTTTTAATAAAAGGTTATCTTAGCCTTTAAAGTGGACCTTCTATGAAAAATGGAAGACCCACTTTCCTGCCATCTGCCTGCTAGTCAAGCAAAATTTGCAGAAAAGAAAGGAAAAAAAAAAAAAAAAAAAAAACGTTATCAATAAAGATTTTACAAAAAAAAAATAGAAAAAAAATATAGCTCTCCCCCAGCTTTTGATGATTCTGGGAGGCATGGGTAATGCCATTGTGCCTCCTGGGATACCAGGACACTCAAAATCCTGCTAGAATGCACCCCAGCCCATTGTAAGAGAGCATTCTTGGTGTATTTTGAGTGCTCAGGAGGCAGCAAATAGGCACCATGACACCCGTCCCCCAATCCTGAAAGCTGGAACCAAAGTGAATATTTAATATTGTTCGTTTTTTTATGTTTAATCTATTTTTATTAGTGTGTATGTAGTTTTCCTCTGGAAAAGGGAAACAAGAACAGTAAATTGTAAAATATACATTCCACCATTGTAAAACTAACTGAAGTACAAAGCAATAATGGTACATGTGTTATAACCAAGAACCAGGAGGTACTCTCAATGGTAAAAAGAAAGTTAAACACATCTGTCACAGCAGCCTAAATGGACATATGATAAAATACTAGAATATATAAACTGTCATATTAATATACCTCCTGAGACAATACCATATCGAGCATATGAAAGGCAACAGACAGCAAGGTAAGTGACAAGAGTAATGGCACTAGCATCCGCCAAGCTACTGCATGTAGTAGGGCATTGAACTGTTGGATGGTAATGACAAAGCAAATTTGTAAAGATTTAAAAGTTAACCACATATCCATAACATAGGAGAAGTGTTATAAAGCAAGATGGAGAGGAAGGAGACAAAAAAAAAGGGGGGGGGGGTGGAAGGGTACGACAAGGAAAAAATAAAAGGGATAAGGGCCCTATCGATGCCCATGCATCAACAGAGACAAACACTTTATAGAGTACCTGAATCAGAGATAAAATAGTAAGCTTTTGGGAATGTCAGAAGTGATTCCAGACTGACTAATGCCGCGTACACACGTCCGGACTTTCCGGCAGAAAAGGTCCAACAGAATCATTCCGTCGGACATTCCGATCGTGTGTGGGCTTCATCGGACTTTTACTTTCTAAAACTCTGACAGACCTAGAAATAGAACATGTTTCAAATCTTTCTGACGGACTCAATTCCCATTGGGAAAACCATTCGTCTGTATGCTAGTTCGATGGACCTAAAACCACGCAAGGGCAGCTACTGGCTATTGAACTTCCTTTTTCTAGTCCCATCGTACATCATCACATTCTAAACGAACTGACTTTGGTGTGATCGTGTATAGGCAAGTCCATTTCAGAGGAACTCCATGGGAAAGACCGTCAGAGTCTACTCTGACGGAAAGTCCGGTCGTGTGTATGCGGCATAAGGGAGAGTGTAGTCATCAGTTTTATCTGTTTCCCAGGAGAACAAATTTTCTATTTAGCAAATGGAGTCCATTTCCCAGGCCAATTCAGCAAAGGATGGGGCATTAGGTTTACACCACTGTTTGTTTATAGGAAGCTGGCAGCATCGAGAGCGAAGTAATAAGTGGGGAGTATTATTCGTTTTTCCGATTTTTTTTCTTTTTTGTTAAAATATTAAAGTGGATGTAAACCCAATGTCATCCTTTCTAAACTACTGCCATAGGGGTTATTTATAAGAATATACATGCCTCCTGCATGTATCTTTACCGGTCAAATGTCTCCCCTCTGTCTGTTATGAGAGCCGAAAAACTGCATATTCTGTGGGTGGGTCTGTTGTCTGGAGCTCGGTGGATGGAGTCAGTAGACTCCCCGCCCACCTCTACACTCCCCTTGTCAATATGCCTTTTTCTCCTGTGTATTTCTTACACTGAACTTCTGCTATGATCTCTAACATCCAGTGAAAAGACAGGAAAGTAACCACATGACTTCAGCATGCCAAATCATGCTGAGGTGTGGAACAGTCAATCCTTGCAGAGCTGCTGAAGAAAGGAGTGGGGGAGAGAATTAAAAAATAATGCATGTCTCTTAGGCTAGTGCACAAGATATGTAAATCACCTGTCACTCACAGCAAGGGGGAGGATTTGACAAAGTTTTTCTCTGTTTGTCAAGATTTATCTCACTGAACAATAAAAGAGAATTGCTCAGAGATGGATTAACTCTGTGTGGCAAGACTGGGCTCAAATGATAGGAAATCTTATACTCTACATTATGACATTAAAAAAAAAAAAAAAAGGGTTTACATCCACTTTAAAGTTTTTTGTTTGCAGCTTATTATGTTTGACAGGTGGGGGCTGACAGGTAAGCAGATCTACCTTTTGCTGAAAAGGTTTGCTATCTCAGAGATTCAAGAATCCATACAAATTACAATAAGAGAATGACACATTTAGAAGCTTACCATAAACAGCTTGTTTCTTTGCAATTTGCATTTTTCATACATGTACTAGAAATTTAGTATTTTACTTCAGGCCCAAAGATTACCAACATTGTTATTGAGCAATAAGTAGTGCGATTGATCATCTGTCTCTGTATACTGTAGTTTCAGCAGCACAGCATGAATCCTGGTTATTTTTCTTTGTCAAAACATTATTCAATTGTAATGTCCATTTCATGACATCTTGCAGTACAGTCAGTTGTATGCGTAACACAGGAATGTTTAATATTGGTGCCTATATGTGGAAAGCAAAGTAGTTAAAAACTCCATCTGTACATTGATATTTTCCCAATGTCACATAAAGACAGTAGAGGTGTGTTTTTTTTTCCTGCAATAAATGTACTACATAGTGAGTTTAAAACAAACTGTTTTTATTTGTAATATAGGTATACCTAAAGTAAAAGATGACTTTACTGACTATACCTTTCAACATAGCTTAATGGTAGTTAAATCATAATCTCAGACATTGTTATATTATACATACTGTAGTTATATAGATCCAGCTTGGAAAATGTAACTATGTATATACCATAGAAAATGTAAAGAAAGAGGGTGCACCAGCTTAGTGCATTATCCCACATATATTTATTGAAGACTAAAATGATAAAAACTACTTGCAAGCATGAGAATATGATTTTGCTCATAAAAGCCACTGTTCCGTAGCTAGAAAGCCCTGGAATCAACAGTCTTCAGACCGTGGGGGGGACCGCGCAAGGGCCCCTGTTGGATGACATGTTTCAAAGTGTTCTCCTTCTTTCTCAGAGCTTTACCCCTTGTGAAGAGTACTACCACTCCTGTCTGTGCCAGGCTATCGTTATGCGCAAGAGTGTTTTTGCTGTTATGTATATACCATACCTGGCTGATCCCATGGAAGCTGGAAATCACTAAAGTAGACACTGCTACTCCAGTGATTTAAAAAAAAAAAAAAATCTAGGAAAGGTATGCTTATGAAAGTTATTGCTCCAAGTCAGTACACTCCTAGTCCTTGGTTGCACCTCCAGTGCAGCACTGAACAGGTTGATTACACTCTAAAATCTGATGCCAATTCTTTTTTTTTTTTTTTTATCAAATTTTATTAAAGTTTTTTATACAAACGTACAAAAAAGAAAAGGAAAAAAATAATAAACAAGCGACATATACCAGCAAAGGCATCAAAACACACAACAAAGCCTTTGCAGAGCAGAAAAGAAGAACAGTAGTAAGCAGACTCAACAGCATGGCTTAAAGTCAGTAAACATTTGTAATATATCCAATAACTAAGTATCTGGCCTAACGTAGGTACATAACCAAGAGTTCCACCAAAGAAGCAATCTGAGGAGTACTGGATTGGGGAAAAGAGACTGTTAAGGTTATTGACAAATGTACAGTTTAAGTCAAATATAGCAGTAAAAGGTCAAACCAAGCATATGGAATGCCTGTGGGGGGGAGGGGGGGTGTCATGTGAGGAGAAATCTCTTCTTGTGAAAAGGAATGTTCTTTGAAGCGGCGCCATCTGGCAATAACATGTTTCAAGGACTTGTTGGGTGACAGTGTCCAGCTTTTCCATGAGGAATAGGGTTTGAAGCACATGTTTCACATAAGCAATTTGAGTAGGGGGGTGGGGGGATTCCAGGCCCGCATGAGGACTCTGTGAGCTATTAGAAGGCAGATATGAACCCACTGAGGGAGACAGTCACAAGTAGATGATGGAGAAATCATAGAAACATCACAGCTAAAAAAGACATAACAAAGGGGTCTTAAGGAAGAGTTATCTGCTGAATCTTGACAATATGTTTTTATTCCTGATCCCAGAAGGTGGATGTCGCTTGGCAGGTCCACAGGCTATGAAAAAGAGATGGTCAGGAGGTGGCACACCAGGGGGATGTAGAAAGAGAGGAATTTACTTTGCTGTGGCAAAAAGGGAAATATGCCCGGTGGGCGATTTTGAATTGGGTTTCTCACCATGTTTCACAGATCACCAGAGAGCAGGTTTTTTGGTATCTATTGCAAGGCTCTTTGCCGGTGTGTCCTGGTTGTCAAGGATAGATATCCAGGGGTTGAAGGGAGTGATGCCATATTTGGAAGCGTGATAAGGTTAGAGTATATCTCCGAGATAGAGTATTGGCCCCGATTAAGCAACGTATCGATGAATGAGCGCTGCAAGGATTTTGGTGTGGGCTAAATTATTATTATTATTATTATTATTCAGGATTTATATAGCGCCAACAGTTTACGCAGCGCTTTACAATATAAAAGGGAGACAATACAGTTATAATACAATACAATACAATAGGATTAAGAGGGCCCTGCTCAGAAGAGCTTACAATCTAATAGGGTGGGGCAGGTGGTACAAAAGGTTGTAACTGTGGGGAATGAGCTGGTGGAAGTGGTAGGAGATTAGTTGGAGACATTATAGGCTTTCCTGAAGAGATGAGTTTTCAGGGATTGCCTGAAGGTAGCAAGAGTAGGGGATAGCCGGATAGATGGAGGTAGCGAGTTCCAGAGGATGGGAGAGGCTCTGGAGAAATCCTGGTGATGAGCATGGGAGGAGGAGATGAGAGAGCTTGAAAGCAGGAGGTCTTGAGAAGAGCGGAGAGGTCGATTTGGGCGATATTTGGAGACAAGATTAGTGATGTAGCTTGGGGCAGAGTTGTGAATGGCTTTGTATGTTATGGTTAGAATTTTGAATTTAATTCGCTGGGTGATTGGGAGCCAGTGTAGGGATTGAAGTAGAGGGTTGGCAGACACTGAGCGGTTGGTAAGGTGGATAAGTCTGGCAGCAGCATTCATGATAGACTGAAGAGGGGATAGCCTATGGAGCGGTTCTCACCATGTTTCACAGATCACCAGAGAGCAGGTTTTTTGGTATCTATTGCAAGGCTCTTTGCCGGTGTGTCCTGGTTGTCAAGCCAAATTTGGGGTAGCTAAAGCCAGATTTGGGGTAGCTGGTCAGCTGGTAATAGTGAAGCACCTGTGACAGTGGGAGAGAATACTGTTTAGCCAGCTCTGAGAAGGTTCTAAGAGTTATTTGAGTAGAATTGGAGACAGTCAACAATCCAGATGAAGTCCATTGAGCAAAGGCTTTGTGCGCAGTGGAAGGGGAGATCATTGGGTTGCCAAGTATGGGTAGGTGGCATGAGATGATGATGTATAAACCCTGGAGTCTCTGAACCTCCCTCCAGGCTATAACAGTGTCTCTAATCAACAGAGTAGATCTTAAGAAAGGAGGTAGAGCATGTAGCCTAGAGTGTAGAACCGCCTGGAGGTTGAACGGGGACACAAGGCTGCCCTCCAGCATGTAATTGGAGTAGCGATCATTTTTGGACAACTAATCAATACCCTGCCTTAATAGGCAAGAGAGATTATAAAATCTAATATTTGGCAGGCCTGCACCGGTCTCACTCTTCGGGAGACATAGTTTTTGAAGTGCAGTTCTAGGTTTTTTGCCATGCCAAAGAAACACAAACAGAGCCGTATGTGTTCTTTGAACATCCATATGTTTCAGTGGAAGAGGAAGGGTCTGCATCGGGTACAATAGTCTTGCATACTAGACCATTTTGAAGAGATAGTATCTCCCAAAAAGTGAAAGGGGCAGGGCTTCCAACTCCCGTACAATCTGGTCTATCACTGGAAGGTTATTCAGACTATATAAAGAGGAGGTTTCCCTACCAATGTGTATACCTAGGTAGGTGATGTGTTGCTTCGCCACTATAAACGTGGAGTCTGATCCAGCCTTGAGACAACTGTGGGTTAGGCGCTAACAATTCACTCTTACCAAAAATGATACGTAGCCCCGAGCAGGCCCGGAAGTTTGCAAACAGTTCTTGGGATGCCAGTTCTTTTAATCCAGTGGTTCTCAACCCTGTCCTCAAGTAACCCCAACAGGCCATATTTGCAGGTTTTCCTTTATCTTGCACAGGTGTTTTAAATCGGAGTCAATGGTTTGGAATATTGGACAGCTAATTTACCTAAAAGAAATTCCCAAAACATGGCCTGTTGGGAATACTTGAGGACAGGGTTGAGAACCACTGTTTTAATCCATAAACTAAGGTTACAGCAAGTGGGCAGCATCTCCAATACCTTTCACGCATACCAGTGCTTCATCAGAGTAATCTCCTTGCATGTGTTTGGACTGAATAGTTCTTATATGTATGTTTTTATTCCACTTTATATGCAAAAAATAAAAATTTCCCTCTGCAAGACATAATCATAATGTGCTGGGGGTTCTGCCACAAAATGTATTAGCTGAAGCTCATCTTTAAATTTGCTAGTCAAGTCCATCTAAATCTGCTAGTGCAGCAGTCACCAACTGGTTCCCAGGGGTTCTGCCACAAATAACCCATTGCCACCAATTACCCATGCCACCCATTATTGTTTCCAGTGTTGTACTGTGAGCATGCATTGATACCCGATGCCTTTGTTGTAGTTCTGGCTCCTGTGAACTCAGAGAGAGGCACCAGGAGTAGTACAGAGAGCAGGAGGTGAAGAGGGAGGGGATTTCAAATGACAGCACTGATCACAGACCTTGGGAGGGAGCATGGCGCTTGAGCACATGGCGGGATAAGGAGGTGAGATCCAATGATGAGTCTGTGTAAGGCATCAGTGTGATCCAGGGGGAGAAGAGGAGAGAGATGGAGCATTGTGTCTATAAGGCATGTAAAATTCATGTTAGTGGTCTGCGGGTTTCAAAATTGTGAGTTTAGTAGTTTGTGCGATCTGAAAGGTTGGCAATCATTGCGCTAGTGCATCTAAACACTACCCTGACCCCAGATTGCTGTCTACATTGCTTTTTCATTCATATTGGAGACACGCTATGACAAGGGAGTGTGTGCTACCAGCCACCAAATTTAAAGTAGAACTATAGACAATTATTATTTTATATTTATTTTTCATTTTTGGTTAGAGCAAGTGAGGGTTAAAACCTCTGTCCGATTTTTTTTCACCATCTGTGTAAATAAATACATTGGTTTGTAGTTTTAGCTGTTGCTTGTAAACTGTTCCTGTAGTAATTAAGATAAAATGATCACAAGTTGTTGACTAATTGCCTGTGTTGAAGTCAACAATTGCTTGTGTGCTTGACATTTTCTGTAGTAATGTAGATGGCACTTCAGATGTATTCATTTCTTAATTCTGCAAAATTGAGTCTTCAAGTACAGTTTTCTAATTACTGCTAAATATATAGTTGTAATTTGTTTAGATGATGTAAAAATAATGACTACCATACTTTAGTTCTAAATTCGTACTTTCATGTTTCATTTCTACTATATTGTGTTTAAAAATAATTGCCTAGTTGTTTTCTTACCAAGCTATTATACATTTTATAACCATATAATAATATATATATATATATAGAGAGAGAGAGAGCATTATGTGTTGATTATTTTAGCAATGATCAGGAGTTGGATAATTGCCTTTTTACTAGTTGTTATACATTGGTCAGTTGCTCTCTCATAAAAATTCCACATGTATTGCCAGTACAACTTTGTTTCCTTAGCTGAGAGATTGAGAAAAAGCGATTATCTGGAATTGAAACACGTCCAGCTATTTACTTGGCAGTTGCCACTTATGCCACTTAGGTATGATAGTGTTTCATGTTATGGCACAATGGTAACAAAAAAAAAAAAAAAACTAGTCAAAGTGGCAATCAATTTAACTTGATTTGATTTTGTGATGTGGTGTTTGCAATGTTTTACATATTTTACCAATTGAACTTGACTTTTTTTTTTTTTTTTACCATATTTCTATATTTTGATTTGTAAAAAAAAATAAAATAAATGAAGGTGTACAAAAGTACAAGAAAGAACAACAAAAGATTACCAATATTTGGTAAGAAAAAGCATAATATAAATACAGTTTGTGCAGACATATATTAATCTGATTATTCAAAAGTGTAAGTTTGTAATAGAAGTCATAAAGCATCACCTACTGGTGTAGATAATTACTATCAATATAAGCAGCATGCATTCTCAATGCATTCTCATTCTCATACTGGGTATATACTACCAATAGCACATGTTGAATTTATAAGAATATATGACTGGGAAGTATCGGCAAGAAATGTTATTAATTATGAGCTCTATTGATCAGTGGTCCAGGGTTCCCAATTAGCAGAACATTTTTGGATGGTCATATAGCTTTTGAAAATATATATTTGAGTAGAAAAAAGGCATTGAAGATATTGATGATCTGCAAAAGGGTTGAATGATGCAGAAATTTAAATTTTCTGGCTAAGGGCACTTTCATGCTGCTTTGCAGCAAAACCGCATAAAAAACGCATTTGTGTTATTTTCCTGTTTTTCACACGTTTTAGTGTGCTGATTAAAATTTACCGCAACATATGGTGCATTTTATGTGGTTTTGATGCATTGACATTTCGTTTTACCTCCCCCTTTACATTACTCCCTCTTCACCTCCCCTATTTTTCTAAGGGAAAACATTCAGCACTAGAGATGTAAAATTTCTGAAAAAATTGAAGCCATGGAATAAAAACTTTCTTCTCCTTGTGTTTTATTTTTCTGTAAGATTAAATTTTTGGAAAAATTTAAAAAAAATTCAGTGTGGAGTAATTTTACAAATTGAAAATTATTTTGTTACACTGGGAAGGTGAAATGCAGTAAATTCTGTAAATAAACTAAACTTGCTTATTAAATTTGTATATTTTATTACAAATGGAAATACAAGGCGAGCTTTGCCATAGACTTCTATGGAGGCTTTAAAGCACCATAAAAGCAACATAGTTACATAGTTGTAACACTTTGGTTTAAGAACTGCTGGAATCAAATAATTTTACCAAGGACCATGGTAATAAGTTGCTAGATCAGGATATTCATGAAAGGGCAGTGTATATATAGGGATAAAGGAAGAAAGATTTAGTTGAAGTGCCAAAGTACTCCAAAGATATGGAAATGGGTGAATAGCAATATTCATAAATAAGTCTCCCAATGTTGTGTTTTCTGCCGATATCCAAGATTGAAGAGGGAAGTCTGAGAGTAATGCCCCCGTACACACGGTCGGATTTTCCTACGGAAAATGTGCGATAGGACCTTGTTGTCGGAAATTCTGACAATGTGTAGGCTCCATCACACATTTTCCATCGGATTTTCCGACACACAAAGTTTGAGAGCAGGATATAAAATTTTCCGACAACAAAATCTGTTGTTGGAAATTCCGATCGTGTGTACACAAATCCGATGGACAAAGTGCCACGCATGCTCAGAATAAATAAAGAGATGAAAGCTATTGGCCACTGCCCCATTTATAGTCCCGACGTACGTGTTTTACGTCACCGCGTTTAGAACGATCGGATTTTCTGACAACTTTGTGTGACTGTGTGTATGCAAGACAAGTTTGAGCCAACATCCGTCGGAAAAACTCCTAGGATTTTGTTGTCGGAATGTCCGAACAAAGTCTGACCGTGTGTACGGGGCATAAGAGTTCCAATGATTTTGTAGGTAAGGCTTGTAATAGTTTAAGTGGAGGTCCTTTGGCAATTTGAGGAATAGCTGTCCAGGCTTTGATGTTAGCGTTGATTAAATCTAAGAAAAAGTGCAGTGGACGTAATGTAAGGAGTGAGGCATATTGAGTAGGAGTTTCAGAGTTGTTTTCAGAGTTGTCTCCAGGGCTGTTCGTTCTATTTGTAACCAGGTAGTTACCACCAGTACTCAGCTTGGTCAAGGAGAACTGTCCCTGTAATTAGCATGGATATTGGTTGTTTCCAGGGCCTGCATAAAGAATGGGAGTGCAAAGGATAGATCTGCTAATTCTTGGGCGTTTACCCTCCCATATAAATGTTGTTAAGACTGCTTGATTTTTGTTTGTATACAAAGCTAGAAATGGCAGAAGCAGAATACCAAAAGTATACAGTATTTGAGGTAGCAAGTATATTTTGGCTAATGCAATCCATCCAGCTCAAGATGCACATGTAGAGCAAATATCTCAAGAAAGACATTGGAGTTTCTCCAGGGGGATGGATAAGTTGGGTCGAAGAAAGTTAATTGGATACCTAAACAGGATAAGGCTGAGTTGGGGGTCCATGAAAATCAAAGTTATGAAGGGTATAATGCATTTGGTATGGTTATCAAAGCAGATGTCTAGCATACCAGATTTTGTATGGTTTACCTTATAAAGGGAGATAGCGCTAGACTGGTCTAGGATGCGTTCTAATTCAAGCAACTGTATATGATTAGAACAATTATGACATCTGTGCACAGGCCAGTTTTATGTTCAGTATCGCCATTTGTAATACCAGATATAAGAGGAGCGGAGCAAATTGCTTGTGCCAATGGTTCCAAAATTAGTGGAGACAGTGGACATCCCTATTGGGTCCCATTACTGATTGGGAAGGGGTCTGAAAGGAGCCTAGATGCCCACAGTCTAGCACTGGGAGAAGAGTAAAGAGTTAAAATGGCCATTCATAGGGTACGAAAAAGTCCAAATTTATGGACCGCAGCTTCAAGATATGCCCAGTGCACTCTGTTGAATGCCTTCTCTGTGTCAAGTGAGGGAAGTAGAGAAGGCCTTCAATGGTGTCCGGCCCTTGAACTTGAGTTTATTGAGTATTTGGCAACATTATTTTTCTGTGAATTCACATAAGCATAATCCCTATATGATAGATTATTTTTAGTCTTATATATTTTAGTTATACAGCTTTCATTTTCTGTAAATCATTTAGATATGTTGGTACACATTACATCAGTGTCTTCTTTCCAAAATATTATACAAAGTTCCCAAATTCTATACATGTAACAAAAAAGTGGATGACTGTTAATCAGGACAGTGCGGGAAAAATTAAAAGCAATTGTATGAAGCTGTAACTAACTGCTGTTTTTAACTTTGTTTAGTCTTTTTGTACAGCAGATTTGATATTCTTCTTCAGTCCTAGTTTCAAAGTGTCAGTAATAAGAATTCTATACTGCTCCACAGCCTGTAGCAGGATTCACATTTTTTCACATTCCAGATATAATTTTCTGGGATAAAGCTGAATTGGAGTAGTGACTGCGATTCAATACAGATTGTTCCTAGTACTGACATTTTGATAAATAGGATCCCAGAGGAGAACATCTAAATATTAAAGGACTACTATATATATATTTTATTTTACATAATTGCTTTGTGTAAAACATCTTTTAAATACAGTACCCATTAAAAGTATCTATACCTTATGGAAGTTTTCATTTATTTATTTATTTTCTGTCATAGAACATTGAATCATTGTGGATTTGAGTTATTTTACATTGATCAATATAAATATACCCTTTATTTGTCAACAATAAAACAAATTTATTGAAAAATCATGAATTAGCTGCTTAATTATACAATTTTGGCAGCAACAACGTGCTAGTGGCTGTGTGGATCTGGGCATTGCAAATGTTTTCCCTATTCCTCTTTGCAAAACTTCTCAAACTCTTTTAGGTTGCATTGGGGTTATGTGTGAACAGTCTTTTTCAAGTCCAGCTATAAATTCCCTTTTGAATTAGGATTTAATTTTACCATTACAGTTCATTAAATCGGTTGTATACCCTTTTTTTTTTTTTTTACCTACAGGTAAGCTTATAATAAGGCTTACCTGTAGGTAAAATTAATATCTCCTAAACCTGTACGGTTTAGGAGATATTCACTTTGCATGCAGCTGCTGACATCAGCAGCGAATGCGCTGTGAATGCCCGGCTGAAGGTCCGCAGACACTGCCGGACTTTGCCGGGAAGAAGACTCCTGCATCCATGCTTGGGAGTAACGTAATCGCGGCTTCGGTCACTCACAGCGCTGGAGCCGCAAAACCGGAAGAAAAGCCGAGTGCAAAATGTCAGCTCCCTCTGCGTGGACCGGGATCAGATGCCCGCGCGTCATTCTAAGGTGAGTATTTCATAATGAGCTAGTATGCTCTGCATTACTAGCTCATTATGCCTTTGCCTTACAGGTTTTTTGTTTAATAAAACAAAAAAAATTCTGTGCGGGTATACAACTGCTTTAACATTGTTGTTTTAAGCCATTTTACTGTAGTTTTTCATTCGTGCTTAGAATTCCCTTGCTGGAAGACCAATCTTCTCCCCAGGCACACATTTCTGGCAGACTATATCAGGGTTATCTCCAGGAATTTCCCATTATTTTGCTATTGTTAGTATACTTTAACCACCCATCCAGGGCTTGCTTCCAGCTGATTAATATGTTGTGCACTGTTTGGTTTATACCAAACCCAGCTGCTTTGACAAAAAAATGCTCTCATTTACTGACAGACCAAAAAAGCTAACTATTGGTCTTCTCTAAACATAGAATCCTTTTCCAGGTGACCTCAAAGTCTCCCACATGACTTCTGGCAAGCTGTAGTGGCTCATCCCCCAAAAGTTTGGTATTCCTCCCTCCCCCAAAAAAAAAGTTGATAGCAATTTTCATTATTAGAAGAATATTCCGTGTTAGTTTGTGTGTGTTTGTATCTCACCTTTATCTGTAGCCACTGTTTGAATAACGATCTAATATTTGCTTGTTCAGCCACTGCATTTTAAAAAAGTTGACTATTTCTATGGGGTGTACCTATGTTTTCACATGACTAGAACGTTACTTTGGAGGGTATTCTTGAATTTATTTGAACTTTTATAGCAAGCTGAAGACAGCAGATATGCATGTAAAACTTATGTAGGGAGATTTGTTCCATCCCTTTGTATCATCTGAGGCTGTTCACTTCACTGGGTAAATGAGAGGGTTTACATCCACTTTAAAACACTGGTCAAAATATATAATAAAAAAAAAAAAAAAACCCTTGTAAAAAAATATTTTTGAAAAACAATATTGCCAAATAAGAGCCCAGCCATCCACCCCCCCCCCCCCCAAAAAAAAAATATATCACCAAATTAACAGTCCAATAATTGAAATGTAAACTTTTTTATGGTTTAGTTCATGCAGGTATGAGGCTGGGTTCACACTGGTGCGACACGACAGCCGTCCTACTTTGGATCCGACTTTGCCCTGCGACATGAAGCCGGCATGTGTCCGACTTTCAATGAACGGGGATCCGACTTGGATCCCCGCCAATGCCGGCACTGTGTTTGGTATGAATCTTTAGGGGGGAACTCCGCGCCAAATTTTAAATAAAAAACCGGCATGGGTTCCCCCTCCAGAGGCATACCAGGCCCTTGGGTCTGGTATGGACCTTGAGGGGAACCCCCTACGCCGAAAAAACGGCGTGGGGGGTCGCCCCCAATCCATACCAGACCCTTATCTGAGCACGCAGCCCGGCCGGACAGGAATGGGGGTGGGGACGAGCGAGCGCCCCCCCCCCCTCCTGAACCGTACCAGGCCGCATGCCCTCAACATGGGGGGTGGTGCCTTGGGGGAGGGGGGCGCGCTGCGGCCCCCCCACCCCAAAGCACCTTGTCCCCATGTTGATGAGGACAAGGGCCTCTTCCCGACAACCCTGGCCGTTGGTTGTCGGGGTCTGCGGGCGGGGGGCTTATCGGAATCCGGGAGCCCCCTTTAATAAGGGAGCCCCCAGATCCCGGCCCCCCACCCTTTGTGAATGAGTATGGGGTACAGCGTACCCCTACCCATTCACCTAGGAAAAAAGTGTCAATTTAAAAAAAAACACTACACAGATTTTTAAAGCATTTTATTAGACAGCTCCGGGGGTCTTCTTCCGACTTCGGGGGTCTCTCCGGTTCTTCTCCACGCTCTCCGGATCTTCTGCCGGGCTCCTCCGCTCTCTTCTGCTCTTTTGCCGCTCTTTTGCTAAAGCGGAGGAGCCTGGTCTTCAATCTTCTGCCTTCTGCCTTCTGCCCTCTTCTCCTGATGTTGACACGACGCTCTCCCCGGCTGGAATGCTCTCTGTGCGCTCTGCTCTGACTTATATAGGCGGTGACCCCGCCCCCTTATGCCGTCACAGTCCCTGGGCATGCTGGGACTGTGACGTTTTAGGGGGCGTGGTCATCACCCGATGACCACGCCCCCTTATGCCGTCACAGTCCCAGCATGCCCAGGGACTGTGACGGCATAAGGGGGCGGGGTCACCGCCTATATAAGTCAGAGCAGAGCGCACAGAGAGCATTCCAGCCGGGGAGAGCGTCGTGTCAACATCAGGAGAAGAGGGCAGAAGGCAGAAGGCAGAAGATTGAAGACCAGGCTCCTCCGCTTTAGCAAAAGAGCGGCAAAAGAGCAGAAGAGAGCGGAGGAGCCCGGCAGAAGATCCGGAGAGCGTGGAGAAGAACCGGAGAGACCCCCGAAGTCGGAAGAAGACCCCCGGAGCTGTCTAATAAAATGCTTTAAAAATCTGTGTAGTGTTTTTTTTTAAATTGACACTTTTCCTAGGTGAATGGGTAGGGGTACGCTGTACCCCATACTCATTCACATAGGGTGGGGGGCCGGGATCTGGGGGCTCCCTTATTAAAGGGGGCTCCCGGATTCCGATAAGCCCCCGCCCGCAGACCCCGACAACCAACGGCCAGGGTTGTCGGGAAGAGGCCCTTGTCCTCATCAACATGGGGACAAGGTGCTTTGGGGTGGGGGGCCGCAGCGCGCCCCCTCCCCCAAAGCACCAACCCCCCATGTTGAGGGCATGCGGCCTGGTACGGTTCAGGAGGGGGGGGGGGCGCTCGCTCGTCCCCACCCCCATTCCTGTCCGGCCGGGCTGCTTGCTCGGATAAGGGTCTGGTATGGATTGGGGGGGACCCCCACGCCGCTTTTATCGGCGTAGGGGGTTCCCCTCAAGATCCATACCAGACACAAGGGCCTGGTATGCCTTTGGAGGGGGAACCCATGCCGGTTTTTTATTTAAAATTTGGCGCGGAGTTCCCCCTCAAGAACATCTGAGCACAAGTCGCGTGCCAAAGTCGGATCATGCAAGACGGCAATCCGACTTTGATCCGACTTCAATGATAGTCAATAGGCTGAAGTAGGATCAAAGTCGGACCAAAGTAGTACAGGGAGCATTTCTAAAGTCGGAACGACTTGTGTCGGACCAGTTAGGACGGCTCCCATAGGGAAACATTAAATTTCACACGTCATGCGACATGAGCTCCCAATGTCGGAGCGTTTGTCGGACCAGTGTGAACCCAGCCTGAGAGCTGAAGTGGTTAAGGAGGCCAATTATCTAGACTTGCAGTAGATTTTAAAACAATTTAGACATTCAGAGTCAAATTCTGGATTAATATACTTCACAATTCAGTAAATCATATTGTCACTGATTGTTTATAATATATCTATGTCACAGATACATTTAGTATATAACAAAAAGGGTCTGATAAATTGTGATTTGACAAATCTGATTAATATGCAATTTGATTAGGCAAACAAAAAAGCCAGTAATATTTTGCAGGTTTCTTACTTCAAAGACAAAAAAAAAAACTGTTCACGCCTAACCGATTTTGTGCTCGTTTGTGGCCACTCTGCATAGAATTAACATTTTCAAAACTGAAATACTGTGCTGGAATTGTTTTTATTCCCTATCCAGTGAAATATGTGTAAAGAGTGCACTATTCAACTGTGAAACAGTATCTGGGATACTGCAAAAACATTTAACCCAGCGTTTAAGTTTCAGGGCACCTACAAGAAAAGAAAAAAAAAATCTTTGCTGATCATTATCTTTTGTTGTTTAGTTATAGAATGTTTTTTTTTTTTTGACATATACTTTCTCTATCATTTAAGGTGGAATCCACACAGAGTATGATAAGAATCCTGGGCCTGTCTGCAACTCTTCCAAACTACCTTGATGTGGCTTCATTTCTTCATGTCAATCCATTTATTGGCCTTTTCTACTTTGATGGACGATTCCGACCTGTTCCTCTTGGACAGACATTTATTGGAATAAAGTCAACCAACAAGGCAAGTAGAAATGCTGTTATCATGAACAGAGAGAGACTAATTTAGCTGAAAATCATTTTGTGTTAATTACTGTGTCGGTGTACCCCAGATGCTTCCAATATCATAACTCCTGCGTGAAAAAACAATTATAACATTCTTGTATAGTTTCCAACTCATTTCTTATTTTAGTTATGCCACGCATTACACCGCAGTGTCTAATATTTCCTAATACTTACATATTCTTGTTACATTTATAAAACGTTTGTCTTTTTATATATACAATATAAAGTACTTGGTAGGTTTTTTTTTTTTTTTTTTTTTTTTTTCAAATAACAATTTTTATTAAAACATAATAGCAGGTAAATAGACAAGAAGTTAACACTGTAATACACAAGCATCATTATAACGGCAGTAGAACCAGTGTATATCAAGTAACAGTGAAACAGACAGTAGGGGATCGTTGCTGACTCCATATGCAAGCTGCTATATATCAAATAGGGCCTGCTATGGGCCACAGTAGAACCCAAAAAAAAAAAAAGGAAAAGAAAAAGAAAGAATAATTAGAAAGAAGGGGAAAGAAAACTACAGAAGAGGGAGAGATGGGGTGGGGGAGCTCGACCAACTGTTCAGGGCAGATCCTCTCGCCGGTGCCACTAGCAACGTTTTACCATCAACGCATGCCCGCTCCAGTGTAAAAAGCAACCTTAAGGGCCCTTTCACACTGGGGCGGCGTCGGCCGTAATGTGCCGCTATTGTAAGCGGTGCTTTACCGTCGGTAAAACCGCCCCGCTAGCGGCCGAGAAAGGGTTAAAAACCACCGCAAAGCGCCCTCTGTAGAGGCGCTTTGCCGGCGGTATAACCGCGCTGTCCCATTGATTTCAATGGGCAGGAGCGGGTGAAGGAGCGGTATATACTCCGCTCCTTCACCGCTCCGAAGATGCTGCTAGAAGGACTTTTTTTTCCCTGTCCTGCCAGCGCACCGCTCCAGTGTGCGGGGCTTTCACACTGGAGACAAAGCAGTGGCACTTTCGGGTCAGTTTGCAGGTGCTATTATTAGCGCAATAGCGCCTGCAAACCGCCCCAGTGTGAAAGGGCCCTAAGTAATAAGTGATACAGAAAATTTCTTACATTTATTAAACAAAACAAACCTCCAATCAGTTCACTTGTATGTATAATTTAGATAACAAAAAAAAAACTATATCTTAAATATTAAATACACAAAAACGGGAAATCAAAACTTTTGGACGAAAAAAAATGGGCTAACTTTACTGCTTAGTTTTTTTTTTAATTCATTAGTGTATTTTTTTTTTTTTAAATTGCGTTTGAAAGACCGCTGCGCAAATACCTTGTGACATAAAATATTGCAACAACCGCTATTTTATTCCCTAGGGTCTCTGCTAAAAATATATATATATATATAATGTTTGGGGGTTCTAAGTGATTTTCTAGCAGAAAATACAGGATTTTTACTTGTAAGCAACAAGTGTCAGAAAAGATTTAGTCTTTAAATGGTTAAACTGAGAGCTTCTACACACGGAGTTCAGCTCATTGATAAAAGAACTGAAGAGATACAATGTATCTTCTTATCAGATAATTGGCAGGCTGCCCAGAGGAGGAGAGAAGAAAACTTTAGACAACTTGCATTGACTTCTATTACAGAAGTAATTTGCAAGACACGCTGAAGTTATAATCGGCCTTTTTTATCAGCACAATCGGCCGATGCTGATTAAGTAAAAAACGCCAAATATCGGCCGATATATCGGTCGACCTCTACTTGGGAACCTGTACTCCAAGAAGGCGGGACAATAAAAGCTGTGTTTCCGTCCAGAAAGGCACAATCTTGGGGCAGCTTTGGTAAATGTGATAGCGGGTCCCCTTGGCTCCCTGACAGCACCAACACCTATCTGAGCTAGAGGGATAGAGAGCGTGGAGCACATCTGGTGTCAGGTGCCAAAAATAGAAGATTTTATAAGCGTTCTCTTTGTAGAGCGTGCAGAAAGAGCTTTTTGCTGCCTGAGACCAGATTGTCTGCCATGTCGCCTCTGGGATTTCTTCTCCTAGTACTTTTTCCCAGTGAAGCATATATGCATGCTTACCCTGAGTGGGGATGGAGTAAGAGTTTAGGAGCCGGTATATGTCAGAAATCAAACCTCGGCGTGCAGATCCCTCCATCACCAGGCCCAGGGCAAAGACATCTGATGTGTGAGACCAGCAGGCATCCGGGGCTGAGGAAGGAGGTCAGGAGTGACTTTTCTGAGCCAAGTCTATGTGCACGGGATAGTCTGCACCAGAGCAACCTGAGATGGAACATAGGTCCCAAAAGCCGGACCGAGTCTACCTCAGTATTCGCATTCCAGAGCAAACTACTTGGGTGTGTGGGCGCGAGCCATATCTTCTCAATTTCTGTCCATTTGTTGTAAGACCGTTGGGGAAACCAGGAGGTCAAGTGCGCAGCTGAGTTGCTTGGTTGCTTGGTAGTATTTTATTAAGTCAGGAAATGCCAGCCCCCATCGGAACGAGACGCCATCAGGGACTGAGCGGGGTATTCTATGTCTCCTATAGTTCCAGACAAAGCGCACCTGTCCGCCTGGAGTCTTCTCAAGTCTGCATATGGGACTGGGATGGGCAGTGTCTGGAAGAGATAGAGGAGTTTGGGGAGAATGGTTATCTTCACAGAGGCCACCCTCCCCAGGAGAGATACATGGTGGACCTTCCATTTCTGTAGAAGGTTCCTTATGGAACGGAACGGGGGGGGGGGGGGGTTTGCCTGGTATAGAGTGTCATAAGACGGAGTAATCTAAACCTCCAGATATTTCAGGGCTGACGCCTTCCAGTGGTAGGGGAAGCACTGCTGCAGGTGTTGCACTTCTGTTGCTGCGATGTTAATTGGGAGAGCCTCCGATTTAGTCCTGTTTATTTTATACCAAGAGAGGGATTTATAGAGATCGAGTTCAGCGTGTAGGTTGGACAGTGAGATCCTAGGCTGGGTCAGGGTGAGTATGATATCGTCTGCGAAAAGTGCTAATTTAAACTCCCTCCCCCGCACCGGGACCCCTCGGATATCTGGATTTCTATGAATGGATGCCGCCAGGGGCTCAACACACAGCGCAAACAGTAACGGTGAGAGTGGGCACCTCTGGCGGGTCCCATTCGCTATCAGAAAGGTGGGGGACAGAGCGAAAGGAGTCTTAACCTGGGATGTGGGACTGGTGTATAAGTGATGGATGGCCCGTAGGAAGGGGCCCTGGAACCCCATGTGTCTCAACGTGGCGAACAGGAAAGGCCAGCCAAGGCAATCAAAGGCCTTTTCCGCATCTAGACTAAGAGCTTCCAGGCCGTCTCTGTTTGCCACATCTATTAGGTCGATGACCCGTCTTGTGTTGTCCCCCGCTTGACGGAGGGGGACAAAGCCCACCTGATCCTTATGTATTAAGGAGGGCAGTATCAGGTTTAGACATATCGAAAGGAGCTTGGTGAAGATTTTCAGGTCAGAGTTTAGTAGTGCTGTTGGCCTATAGCTAGCGCACAGAGATGGGTCCTTATTGGGTTTGGGGATCAATGTGAGAAACGACCTTTGCATGTCTGAGGGAATAGGGGTTAGCTGAAGAAAGGCGTTGAACAGTTTACACATATGTGGTAGGAGAATGGGGAGGAATGATTTGTAATATTCATAAGGGAGGCCATCTGGGCCAGGGGATCTATGCATAGGCAGGGTCTTGATGGTGGCCGTCAGTTCCTCAACCGTGATAGATGCAATAAGGGAAAGGAGGTCCGAGGCTGAAGTCTGGGGAATTCCACTGTGTTCCAGATACTGGTGCAGGTGATCGGTCAGGTCAAGGGATTGAGGGTCGTGTGTGATTTCAGGGTCGCTTTATAGAGCCATGTAGAACTCGTCAAAGGCTTGAGCTATGTCTTGAGGGTGAGAGAGAAGGCAGCCCGCCTGATTTTTAATTTGGTGGGGGTTGGTCGCGTGGGAGCGTTCGTACAGTTTGCGTGCTAACAGGGAGTGGGCCTTGTTTCCCTTGTCATATTAAAGTTGCTTCAGTCTGAGGAGTGCCTTCTCCACTTGGCCCATTGCAAGGTCTCGAAGTGTCATGCGCAAACAGACAATTTTTTTTAGAATAGGAACGGGGGGGTTTGTAGCCGGAGCTCCAGGGCCCTCCTAAGGTCTCTTCCTGCTTGCAATTTAGAGGCTTTTGCATCTTTTTTCATGGCCGAGGAGATCGCTATACAACGCCCCTGGAGGACCGCCTTGTGAGCTTCTCAGAGAGTGGAAGGGGAGACATCGAGGTTGTCATTCTCAAGGAAATAGAGTTTCAGTGTGGACTCTAGTTCTGTCTTGGAGGGGAGGTGTTGCAGACGGAAATTATTCTACTGCCAATGGCATGGTTTGCGATTAGGGGCGCCAGGGTCATAAGTACAGGAGCGTGGTCAGACAAGGAGATTGGGAGGATCTGGGCATCCCTGGTGACGCGGAGTGTGGCATTGTTGACAAAAAGGTAGTCAATGCGGGAGTGCATGTGGTAAGGGGCGGAATAGAACGTGCATTGCCTATCCCCGGGATGGAGGGCCCGCCAGGCATCAAATAGGGCATAGCGTCTAGTGATATGACGGAATAGTTTAGAGTCCCTAGAGGCACATGGCGATCTAGTACCACTGAATGGGATAAGTTGAAATCTCCACCAACAATCAAATATTCATTAGGTGTCCGGAATAGGCGAGCAAACACTTTTTAGTTAGAAAGTTAATCTGATGGGTATTGGCAAAAAAAGGGTGCATACAGTGATAGCCTGCGTTTGCCATTGACCTCTTAAGATAATGTAGTGTTCCTGCGGGTCAACAAAGGACTCAGAGCACGTGAAGGGGGAACCACTCTTGAAAAGGATAGCTACTCCGGCCCAATTGTGGGGGTTAAATGCCTGGTATACCTGAGGGTATTGTCTGGAAGCGAAGGCAAAGGAGTCCCCCTTGTTAAAGTGTGTTTCCTGAAGCAGGATAATGTCCGCCCCAGAATGCTTGAACTCCCTTAGCGCAAGATGTCTTTTCCTATTGGAGTTTAAGCTGTGGACATTGAGTGACATAATCTTAGCCATGGTGTTATGGGTATGTGCAAATTTAAAGGTACTTATCTGATCCAGCCACGGAGATGCCCTGGTGCTAAGGTGGGGAGGTCGCCACTTCCTAAAGTAGGTTCGGGTGGTTGCCAGGAACAGCGGCCGAGCCAGGGGAATAGGGGGTGAGAAGGCGGGAGCAGGAACAGAGGGAAAAGAGAGAGACATGTTAATTATACACATAGCAGACAAAATAAACAGTGCAATTAACCCCCAAAACTGGGCTCGTCAAGTTCCAATAAGTCCACCTGACCAGGGCCCAAAAGAAAGAACCAGGTCGGGGGGGGCATAGAGAACTGTAGTGATTGGTAACCAAAATCTACAGTAGCGTGACAAAGGAACTCTAGAAGGGTGAACGTATGGGGGGACTAGTGATCGGAAGGGTAACGACTCTCAAGTCTTCAGTAGGAAGCGCCCAATAAACAAAACAGATAATGGGGAGGAGGCCTAAGGGGATTGCAAATCAGGCTAATGGGTGGGTCAGGAGAGTCAGGTAAGTGGATGTACATGCCATAGCCATGGCTGTCAAGAAAGGAAAGTTGCAGCTGTCAGCCATGTTTAGGTTTAGCAGCTCTGTGGGGGGGAGTACTGGCCCCCGGGAGCGTTTGGCCGGGGGGACCTTCTGCCAAACCATGGGTGGTGGCCACCAAGTCCCATTCCTGAAGACAGGGGACGGGTATCTCCATGGTATCACAGAAAGCATCCAAGTCCTCAGGATAGCGTTGCACAGCTGACTGTCCTTGCCGGCGGGCTGTAAGGCTGAAAGGGAAACCCCAACAGTAAACTATTTTGTTTTCCTGCAGCGAGAGGAGGAGGGGTTGGAGGAGTCTGCATTTCTGCAAGGTGATCCAAGAGAGGTCCGGGTACAGCTGAATCTGTGCATTGCCAAAGACCACCATCCTGATACTGCGGGCTTTACTCATAATGTCCTCTTTCAAGGGGTAGGAGTGGACCCTGCAGATGACGAGGTCTAGAGGCCGGGCCCTTGAGTTGTAGGGCACGGTGTGCCCAATCCATCTCGATGGGTTTATTCGGGGGTTCGCCCTGGAGGTCATTGAATAAGGTTTGCAGGTGTTATGCAAATCTTCAGGGCCCTTCGATTCAGGCAGACCCCTGACACGGATGTGCCCCCTATTGTCCAGGTTCTCACGTGGCGCTGCATGTCTCTGAGCATTATGCGATGGTCAGCCCCTTGTAGTTGAGTGCGGTGCACTGCCAACTTGGTTTCTTGTATTTTGTCCTCTTTCGTTGATATGGCTTGGAAGTAAGCTTGCCAGGGGGGTTCTGCTGGAGGTGGGGGTCCGTCCCCAATTGGTGCTGTAAAAGGTGTGATGGAGAGGGCGGCTGTTGCAGGTGTAGGGAGGCCGTATTCTGGGCCTGCGCCCAGGGCTGCATCTGGGGGTCCCACAAGTCATTCCATGCCGGGGGCTTTGGTGGAGAGAGGGGCCTGTTTGTCTGCCCCTCCATAGGAGCCAAAGCCGGGGAGCTAGCTGCCTGGGCATAGGAAATTGTGTAGTCTGCCCCCCATTCATTAGATCTGGGGTCTCTGGGGTGAGACTGCCTCTGCGGTTTGGGGGGGGGGGGGCAGGGGCAGGGTGGTATGCCAGCTGAGGCGTGTGTCCTCCATGTTGCTCTGCCTGCAGGGGTCCTGGGGCCCGGGTATGTGCAGGATCTGGCAGAGGGGGGAAATCTTCTGAGTTCTCAGAAGGGGTTGGGGAGTCAGGGCCCCCTGCAAATAGGCCCGGATCCGAGGCCGTGCGCAGCAGACGTGGGAATGCCTCAGTGCACTGCGTGTATCTGGCTGCTGTGAGGCCTAGTGGGGAGTGCTGCAGCTCGTGCGGTGTCACCGTCTGAGAGGCATGGAGTGGGGGTAGACTCACTGCACCTGGTACCAGAGGTTGTAGCCCGGATGTTCTCCCTGTAAAGTCGGGTGGGCTCCGTGGATGGGTTGGAGACTGGGAGCTCGGCGGAGGCGGAGACCGCATGGAGGAGGTGGAGGCAGCCGGCACCATCTTGTCCGCCCTGCCGAGTAGCATGAGAGGCGGCGAAAAGTACTCTCTGAAGGTCGCAGAGGAGCCGGGAGGAGGCTGGGACGATCCTCGGGCTTTGGAGGAGAGGGTTCTCCTGGCGCCACCCATAAACGAGCGGAAGAAATCCCCCTAAAAGGCTGCGGAGCTGTGGGCTAAAAGAGCGCTAAGAGCTCAGGCTTCCATACAGGGCAGCTTCCGGTCACGCCCCCACTTGGTAGTTTTTTAATGCAAAAATAACCTATTTCTTAAAACATAAATTGCGGAATTCAATAATGCATTATTAACACTTTTGCTTCCTTTAAAACTACCTGCCCTTAATTCAAGCAAGCATTTGTGTCAGTTTTGGTAACATTACCGACACGTGTGCCAAGGTTTGGTAGTTATAACTACTGCCACAAGAACCTTTCGCTATAGCAGTGACAGATTCTTTACTAATTGACCCCAGGCCAATACTGTCATACGTGTAAAAAATTTTTTTTTTTTTTTTTATACTAGAAAATGACTTGGAACCCCCAAACATTATATACATTTTTAAGCAGAGGCCCTAGAAAAAAAAAATGTGGGTGTTGCAATTTTCTGTCACACAATATTTTTTGAAATGTTTTTTAGAGACAAACATTTGTTTTATTGTTTAAAACAATGAAATAAAAATAAAAGGATACCCTCACATCAAACTTCAAAAGCGTGGTATTGATAAAAGATACAACGATATTGTGTGTATCAAATTGTTGAGAGTAGTAATTTTGGTTGCAGAAAAATACGATCGTATATGGAGAACAAAATAGGAAAGGTTCTAGGTAGTATAAAAAGAAAGTGAAGAAAGAGCAAGAAAAAAGGGGAAAGAATAAAACAGGCCTTGGAAAGCTTAGGAAGAAGGAACAAAGGAAAACTTGAGCGTGTTCCCTGAACCGAGCTATGGGGGGGGTGATCATGGTATAGTTCAAGACTCATCACCATTTAATAACATGTCTTTCAGGGTATCAGAAGTGGAGAATTCAAGCCAGATATATCATAAATGTAACGAACATCTCTTCCATACGCATGATATTATTTACTGTGGAAACTTATAAGGATAACATAGGGGTAATATCTGTTTTCCAAAGCAAAGGGATTTATTGTCTTGCAGCTGACAAAAAAAAATAAAAAAAGGTTTTTAAAGAAAATACACTTTTTTGTTTTCCTGCTACACTTTTTTTGTTTTACTGCTACAGGGTGGCTCTCCTGTGCAGTATCACGTATATATGTGATTCTGCACTTCAGCCTGCAGGGGGCACGCGTGCGCACTGCCGGAGGACCGCTTCTGCTATGAATATTCACACCAGAAGCTGATCTGCGGGTGCCGGGTACTTGATGTCCTCCGACACCTACCGATCATTGGTGATACACACAGAGGATCTACCTATGTAAACAAGGCAGATTTCAGTTCTGAGAGGGGGAAGGGGTGGATTCTGTGTTCCTGCAAAGCAGGGACTAGAATCCGTCTCTTCCCTTAATGAAAGCAGCACATACAATAGACAAAAACACTGTCTGGGCACACAGTTAACCCTTTGATCACCCTAGATGTTTAACCCCTTCCCAGAAAGTGTCATTAGTACAGTGACAGTGCATATTTTTAGCACTGATCGCTGTATTAGTGTCACTGGTACCTGCAAAGTGTTAGTCAGTGTCCGATTGTCCACCGAAATCTCGCAGTCCTGCTATAGTATGAAAAAAAATATATATATCGTATATATATCTCATATTTTTGTAGACGCTATAACGTTCACGTAAACCAATCAATATACTTTTATTGGGATTTGTTTTACCAAAAACATGTAGCAGAATGCATATTGGCCTAAATTTATGAAGAGATTTGACTTTTTACATTTTTAAATTTTTCTAAATTGTCGGTCTTTTTTGTTTATAGCGCAAAAAATAAAAAAGGCAGTGGGGATCAAATACCACCAAAAGAAAGCTCTATTTGTGGGTTTTTCCCACAAATGTAGCTTACTCTTGGTGGTATTTGATCACCTCTGCGGGTTTTATTTTTTGAGCTATAAACAAAAGAAGAGCGACAATTTTGAAAAAAACACAATATCTTTTACTTTTTGCTATAATAAATATCCCACATTTAAAAAAAAAAAAAAAAATTTTTTTCTTTAGTTTAGGCCAATATGTATTCTTCTTCATATTTTTGGTAAAAAAAAATATTGCAATAAACGTATATTGATTGGTTTGCGCAAAAGTTATAGTGTCTACAAAATGGGGGATAGGCAATCTGCGATTTTTTTTTTTTTTTTTTCGGGACTGCAATATTGCAGCTGACAAATTGGACACTTTTGACACATTTTTGGGACCATTGACAATTACAAGGAGAAGCGACGTAAGATAACATCGATTTGCCCAGCCGAGCCAACCTGCCACAGTAAAACTGCGGCAGCTGTCCGGAAGTGGTTAAAGTAACGCAATCCCATATCTCAAAAAATGGCCTAGTCATGAAGGGGGGTAAATCTTCCAGAAGTCAAGTGGTTAATGAGCTTTATTGCACAAAAAACACAATATATTACCCAGTTGTTTAGTTCGATGAAAAAGATGATGTTACCCCAATTAAATAGATAACTAACATGTCACGCTTTAAAAATGCAAATGCCCGTGGAATGGCGTCAAAGTGCAGTACTCAAAAAACTCCATAGGCGACAATTTAAAAGCCAGGTTACCAGTTTAGAGTTACTAAGGAGATCTGATGCTAGAATTATTACTCTCACTATAACGTTCGCAGAGATACCTCACATGTGTGGTGTGAACACTGTTTACATAAGTATGTGGGACCTACTTATGTGTTTGCCTTTGCGTGCAAGCACTGGGGGCAGGGGGGGATTCGGGTGATATTGCTTGCATTTTTCAACAGTCCCGTTCTGGCTTGTGTCATGACAGAGATCACCGCTCCCTGTCATCGGGAGTGGTAATCGCTGTCATGTGACTTGAAGCCCACCCCCCCACAGTTAAAATAACTCCCTAGGACACACTTAACCCCTTCATCACCCCCTAGTGGTTAACCCCTTCACTGCCAGTGTCATTTACACAGTAATCAGTGCATTTTTATAGCACTGATCACTGTATAAATGACAATGGTCCCAAAATAGTGTCAAAAGTGTCCGATGTGTCTGCCATAATGCCGCAGTCTCGATAAAAATTGCAGATCGCCTCCATTACTAATAAAAAAAATAAATAAAAATGCCATAAAACGATCCCCTATTTTTTAGATGCTATAACTTTTGCGCAAACCAATCAATTTACACTTATTGCTTTTTTTTTTTTTTTTTACCAAAAATATGTAGACAAATACATATCGGCCTAAACCGAGGGAAAAAAAGTGAAAATTTCCAAATTGGGCCCAAAGTGTCAATATTTTGTGTGGTCACCATTATTTTCCAGCACTGCCTTCCCTCTTAGGCATGGAGTTCACCAGAGCTTCGCAGGTTGCCACTGGAGTCCACGTGCACTCCTCCATGACGACATCACGGAGCTGCTTGCACTCCTCCACCTTCCGTTTGAGGATGCCCCACAGATGCTCAATAGGGTTTAGCTCTGGAGACATGCTTGACCTTTACCCTCAGCTACTTTGGCAAGGCAGTGGTTGTCTTGGAGGTGTGTTTGGTGCCATTATCATGTTGGACTACTGCCCTGTGGCCTAGTCTCCGATGGGAGGGGATCATGCTCTGTTTCAGTATGTCGCAGTACATGTTGGCATTCATAAATGGGAGAAGCTGCGCTAATTTTAAGGTTTAAATTACTGACAAATGCTTGTTAGTAAAAACATAGTCTTAGATTGTGATGAAATATCAGTCCAGATCTATTCCAAAGCGGACACCAAAGTGAAATTGATCAACAAAATGTGCCACCACCATAAGAAAAACTCGCTTACCAGATGGCAAGCAAAACCGGCAGATGGCTAAAGCCCAGCCAAGGCCTTTGCTTGTATAGAAGATCATTTTTTCAGGAGCAGTGATTTTAATAATGCTTAAAGTGAAACAATAAAAGTGTAATATTCCTTTAAATTTTGTACCTGGGGGGTGTCTATAGTATGCCTGTAAAGGGGCGCATGTTTCCCATGTTTAGAACAGTCTGACAGCAAAATGACATTTCAAAGGAAAAAAAGTTATTTAAAACTACTCACGGCTATTAATGAATTGCCGGTCCGACAATACACATAAAAGTTCATTGATAAAAGCGGCATGGGAATTCCCCACAGGGGTACCCCGAACCAAAAAAAAAAAAAATGACGTTGGGGTCCCCCTAAATTCCATACCAGGCCCTTCAGGTCTGGTATGGATTTTAAGGGGAACCCCGCGCCAAAATTGTTTTAAAAAATGGCGTGGGGTCCCCCCAAAAATCCATACCAGACCCTTATCCGAGCACACAACCTGGCAGGCCGCAGGAATAAAGGGGGGGACGAGAGAGCGCCCCCCCTCCTGAACCGTACCAGGGCACGTGCCCTCAACATTGGGAGGGTGCTTTGGGGGTAGCCCCCCAAAACACCTTGTCCCCATGTTGATGGGGACAAGGGCCCCATCCCCACAATCCTTGCCCGGTGGTTGTGGGGGTCTGCGGGCGGGGGGCTTATCGGAATCTGAAAGCCCCCTTTAACAAGGGGACCCCCAGATCCCGGCCGTCCCCCCTGTGTGAAATGGTAAGGGGGTACAAAAGTACCCCTACCATTTCACAAAAAAGTGTTAAAAATGACAAGAGACAGTTTATGACAATTCCTTTATTTAAATGCTTCTTCTTTCTTCTATCTTCTATCCTCTATCTTCTATCTTCCTTCGGTTTCTTCCTCCATCTTCTTCTTCTTCTGGTTCTTCTGGTTCTTCCTCCGGTGTTCTCGTCCGGCATCTTCCTCTGTGGCGCCGGCATCTTCTTCCCTTCGTCTTCTCGGGCCGCTCTGCATCCAGCATGGTGGGAGGCTCCCGCTGTGTGACGCTTCTCTTCTGACGGTTCCTAAATAACGGAGGGTGGGACCACCTGGTGACCCCGCCCCCCTCTGACGCACGGTGACTTCCCTGTCTGCCCCCCTCTGACATTATGGGGAATGCCACAGGGAAGTCCCCGTCAGGTCCCTGTGTGTCAGAGGGGGCGGGGTCACCAGGTGGCCCCGCCCTCCGTTATTTAAGAACCGTCAGAAGAGGAGAAGCGTCACACAGTGGGAGCCTCCCATCATGCTGGATGCGGAGCAGCCCAGAAGACGAAGGGAAAAACACGCCGGCGCCGCGGAGGAAGATGCAGGACGAGAACACTGGAGGAAGAACCAGAAGAAGAAGAAGATGGAGGAAGTAACTGAAGGAAGATAGAAGAAAGAAGAAGCATTTAAAAAAAGGAATTGTCAAAAACTGTCTCTTGTCATTTTTAAAATTTTTGACACTTTCTTTGTGAAATGGTAGGGGTACTTTTGTACCCCCTTACCATTTCACACAGGGGGGAGGGCCGGGATCTGGGGGTCCCCTTGTAAAAAGGGGGCTTCCAGATTCCGGTAAGCCCCCCGCCCGCAAACCCCCACAACCACCGGGCAAGGGTTGTGGTAATGAGGCCCTTGTCCCCATCAACATGGGGACAAGGTGTTTTGGGGGGCTACCCCAAAGCACCCTTCCAATGTTGAGGGCATGTGGCCTGGTATGGTTCGGGGGGGGCGCTCTCTCGTCCCCCCCTCTTTGCCTGCGGCCTGCCAGGTTGCATGCTCGGATAAGGGTCTGGTATGGATTTTTGGGGAGACCCCACGCCATTTTTAAAAAAAGTTTTGGCTGGGGTTCCCCTTAATATCCATACCAGACCTGAAGGGCCTGGTGTGTAATTTAGGGGAACCCCCCCCCCCACGTCATTTTTTTTTAAATTTTGGTTCGGGGTTCCCCCGTGGAGAACTCCCATGCAGTTTTTATCAATGAACTTTTATGTGTATTGTCGGACCGGCAATTAATAGCCGCAAGTAGTTTTAAATAACTTTTTTTCCTTTGAAATGTCATTTTGCTGTCAGACTGTTTTAAACAAGGGAAACATGCGCCCCTTTACAGGCATACTATAGACACCCCCCTGGTACAAAATTTAAAGGAATATTACACTTTTATTGTTTCACTTAAAGCATTATTAAAATCACTGCTCCTGAAAAAACGGACGTTTTTAAAACTTTTTTTTGCATTGATTCATGTCCCCTGGGGCAGGACCCAGGTCCCCAAACTCTTTTTATGACAATAACTTGCATATAAGCCTTTAAAATTAGCACTTTTGATTATTCATGTTCGTGTCCCATAGACTTTAACGGTGTTTACGTGTTCAAACAAATTTTTTGCCTGTTTGCATGTTCTGGTGCGAACCGAACAGGGGGGTGTTTGGCTCATCCCTAGTGGCCACATTCACAAACAGTACTGTCTTCCTCTAATATTGCTTGAAGGGGGTGAACTGGCTTCCATCTAGTGTGAGGCCACCATTGTCATAGATGGTTCCAGGCTCTCCATGCAGTACATAGTTTACTGCTGGTCCTGGATCGTACGGTGCCAGCAGTGTTTGGAGAACTTATGCAGCCATCCATTTAAAGCTTACCTAAGAACTTCTATACAAGCAAAGGCCTTGGATATAAAAGATATAATAAAATATTTACAAAAATGTGAGGGGTGTACTCACTTTTGTGAGATACTGTGTGCTTATTATTTAGTCTCATTTTAAATGTTATTTTGGGCAACATAATATTTAAAACAAAAAGCTATAGTCCTTTATCTGAATCATAGTGAATAATTGGATAGATAAGTCTCAGTCAGGCAATGTCACACTGAAAATATAAAGAAAAAAAAATGATATCAATTATATTGGATTCAGAGTGCAATTGAATGTGATTACAACCCCCCCTCCCCCTTATTTTATTTCATGAAGTATTATTTTCTATATCCCACCTTCCTTGCTGTCACATACATATTGCAAGGCTCATTAGTCTTCATATTATTACACATGCTACTTCAAAACCAATCTTGCTTCCTGTTTTCTATGTCAGCAGTTTCCTCTGTAAATTTAAGTATGGTTTTGCAGTGACAAGCTTTTTGTGTTAAGGGTTAAAATAACCTCCTCATCTGTGTTTCTGTAAAAAGAGATGCCTGCTAACCATAGGGAGTGGTTTCAAGTTTATACACAAAAGGATAGTTTGCCATATGGCACTTATTGCAATGTGCATATTTTAACCTTCATTAATTGTATCAAGTATCTGTCTATAAAAACTACCATTGCTTCTCTTTAATTATCCTTACAGATTGCAGTTTGGCTGCACATTTGAATTAAAATGAATAGCTTGCTAAAGACATGCAGTTGTATGCTTAATTGTATCTCTAAAAGTTGACCTTGCTTTTTATGCAAAGAAATAAAAGCTTGACCATTCTTTCTGGTGTGAGTTGTAGTACAGTGGTCATCAACCTTGTCCTTGGGGGCCCACTAACACCTGTGAAGTATTTCAGTTATCTTGCAAACCTGGCCTGTTAGTGGGCCCTGAGGACAGGAGTTGATGACCACTGTAATAGTAGACACAACACATGTTTATTAGCCCTTTCTCATTGCTCTGTTGAAAAAATGCAATAATGAAATGCAATAAAGAAATGCAACATGCATCTGGACTCCTGACTCATGCACCTGTGCAACTTCTGACTCAAAACAATGCACCAAAATGCACCTCTTTTTGATGATTATTGGTGTGTTTTCTAGAAAAATTACAGGGAGATGCTTTTTTGGTGCACTTTTGAAAAGCGCACCAAACATGCAGCATGCAGGACTTTAAAAACACACAGCACCCGAAGCACACTGATGTGAAGAGTTCCACAAGATTTAAAGGGACACATTTTTCATGCATTTTAGATTTTTTTTTTAACCCCAAAAACACATAAAAAATGGATAATTGTGAAAGGGCCCTTATTCAGTGACTAATATGTATAAACTGAAATAGGCAGCCTTTTCATTAGTAATAAAGGGCTGTTTTAAGAGCATGCTTTATGAATAACTTTGCCATTAAAAATAAACAATGGTGTGTGTGTATATATATATATATATATATATATATATATAGCATTAAGATAAAAAAAAACACCTTCTGCGCTTAGAACTACTTAAACCACTTCAATACAGGGCACTTATACACCTATGGGCATTGATTGGCAGCTGCCTGGGCACAGATTAGCATTTCACTGGGGGTGATTGGACACGGCTGATCACGTGGTAAAGAGTCTCCGTCAGAGACTCTTTACCTAGATCGGAGTTGCGGTGTGTCAGATTGACACGCCGCAACAACGATCGCTTAATATCCTGAGGACGTCATATGACGCCCAGTCAGGATATTGAAACTACTTTGCTGCCGTCATTCTGCTATATGGCGGGCGGCAAGTCGTTAAAGAGGAAGTAAACTCTGACGGTTTTTACTTCCTCTCTATTTCCCTGCAAAGTAAAAGCATAATGGGCTAGTATGCATCACATACTAGCCCATTATGTGGCAGTTACCTGCAAACGAAGCCTGCAATGTCCACGCTGGTGGAAGCATCCATCTTCACCCCTCTTCCTTCCGGGGCTGCAGACTCTGGCTCTGTGTACCCCTCAACCCCCGTGTAACCATTTAACCCCACCCAGGGAGTGAGGCTCCAGTTTTGTGCTAGTGTTTTTAGGGGATGGAACCCTTCTCCTGGAGTAATATATACTGTGTATATACACTGCTCAAAAAAAAAATTAAGGAACACTTTTCAATTAGAGTTTAGCAGTCAATTAAACTCCTGGGATATTGATCTGGTCAGTTAAGTAGCAGAGATGGTTGTTAATTAGTGTCAGCTGCTTTGGTGTTAATGAAATTTACAACAGGTGCACTAGATGGGCAACAGTGAGACAGCCTCCAAAACAGGAATGGTTTTACAGGTGGAGACCACTGACATTTTTATTCCCTACTCATCTTCTCTGACTATTTTTGCCTAGTTTTGCATTTGGCTAGGGTCAGTGTTACTACTGGTAGCATGAGGTGATACCTGGACCCTATAGGCACAGGCAGCCCAGCGCCTCCAGGATGGCACGTTAATACGTACCATTGCCAGAAGGTTAGCTGTGTCTTGCAGCACAGTCTCAAGAGCATGGAGGAGATTCCAGGAGACAGGCAGTTACTCTAGGAGACCTGGACAGGACTGTATAAGGTCCTTAACTCATCAACAGGACCGGTATCTGCTCCTTTGTGCAATGAGGAGCAGGATGGGCACTGCCAGAGCCTTACAAAATGACCTCCAGCAGGCCACTGGTGGGAATGTCTGTGACCAAACAATCAGAAACAGACTTAATGAGGGTGGCCTGAGGCAGCCAAACATCCTCTATGTTGGCCCTGTGCTCACTGCCTGGCACCGCGTGGAGCTCGATTGGCATTTGCCTTTGAATACCAGAATTGTCAGGGCCGCCACTGGTGCCCTGTGCTTTTCATAGATAAGAGCCAGTTCACCCTGAGCATGTGAGAAACGTAAAAGGGTCTGGAGAAGCCATAGGAAACGTTATGCTGCCTGTTACATCGTTCAGCATGACCAGTTTTATGGTGGGTCAGTGATGGTCTGGGGAGGCATACCCATGGAGGGACGCACAGACCTCTACAGGCTTAGCAATGGCACTCTCGCTGCCATTAGGTATTGGGATGAACTTTGGATCCATTGTCAGTCCCTACGCTGGTGCAGTGGGTCCTGAGTTCCTCCTGGTGCACGACAATGCCCGACCTCATGTGGCGAGAGTATGCAGCCAGTTTCTGGAGGATGAAGGAATTGATACCGTTGAATGGCCCTGACGCTTGCCTGACCTAAATCCAATATCACACCTCTGGGAAATTATGTTTCGGTCCATCCGATGCCACCAGGTTGCACCTCAGTCTTTTCACAAGCTCGATGTCCAGGTCCAGATCTGGGAGAAAATACCCCAGGCCACCATCCGTCGTCTCATTAGGAGCACCCCCCAACATTGTCAGGCATGCATACAAGCACGTGGGGGCCATACAAACTACTGAGTACCATTTTGAGTTACTGCAATGATATTCAGCAAAACCGATTAGCCTGCTGCATAATTTTTTCACTTTGATTTTCTGGGTGTCTTTGAGTTCAGCCCTCAGTAGGATAATAATTTTCATTTCCTTCAAACAAGGTGGCATCCTTTCGTTCCTAACACATCACCCAGTCCATATCAGTATAGATATCCAGCATTATATGTTTCCCCATTAAGATCTGATGTGTTTTCAAAGTGTTCCTTTAATTTTTTTTTGAGCAGTGTATATGTATGTATACAGTGCCTTGAAAAAGTGTTCATACCCCTTAAAATTTTCCACAATTTGTCATGTTACAGCCAAAAAAGTAAATGTATTTTATTGGGATTTTATGTGATAGACCAACACAAAGTGGCACATAATTGTGAAGTGGAAGGAAAATAATAAATGGTTTTCAGTTTTTTTTTCAAATATCTGAAAAGTGTGGTGTGCATTTGTATTCAGCCCCTTTAACTCTGATACCCTCAACTAAAAGCTAGTGTAACCAATTGCCTTCAGAAGTTTCCTAATTAGTAAATAGAGTCCACCTGTGTGTAATTTAACCTCAGTATAAAAACAGCTGTTCTGTGAATCCCTCAGAGATTTGTTAGAGAACCTTAGTGAACAAGCAGCATCATGAAGGCCAAGGAACACACCAGACAGGTCAGGGATAGACTTGTGGAGAAGTTTAAAGTAGGATTAGGGTCCATGGTAACTCTGAAGGAGCTTCAGAGATCCACAGCTCAGGTGGGAGAATCTGTACACAGGACAACTATTAGTCGTGCACTCCACAAATCTGGCCTTTATGGAAGAGTGTCAACAAGAAAGCCACAAGAAGTCCAGTTTGCGAGAAGTCATGTGGGGGACACAGCAATCATGTAAAAAAGGTGTTCTGGTCAGATGAGACCAAAATTGAAAGCAAAACGCTATATGTGGCGGAAAACTAACACTGCACATCACCCTGAACACACCATCCCCACCGTAAAACGTAGTGGTTACAGCATCATGTTCTGGGGATGCTTTTCTTCAGCAGGGACAGGGAAGCTGGTCAGAGTTGATGAGAAGATGGATAGAGCCAAATACAGGGCTATTTTAGAAGAATATCTGTCTGCAAAAGACTTGTACTGCTGGAAGGCAAATCTCCGCCCCAGTCTCAACGACCCTAAACACCCAGCCAGAGCTACAATGGAATGGTTTTGATCTAAGCATATTGTGTTAGAATGGCCCAGTCAAAGTCCAGATCTAAATCCAATTGAGAATTTGTGGCAAGACTTGAAAATTGCTGTTTACAGACGCTAATCCAATCTGACAGAGCTTGAGGTATTTTGCAAAGAAGAATGGGCACACATGTCACTCTCTAGATGTGCGAAGCTGGTAGAGACATATCCAAAAAGACTTGCAGTGATAATTGCAGCGAAAGGTGGTTCTACTCCTGAAGCTTCCTGATGACGCATACTATGATGCAAAACACGTAGAGGCTGCTGGGAGATATTCTGTCACGTGATTACACTACGTCTGGTTTTGAAGAGAACGAGGGGTGAAGTGCAAGCCGAGTGCGGACGAAGCTCATACCGCACATCGGTAACCACGACATTACTACACCCATCCTTAACCGCTGGAATAGCTTAGTGCCGGCTCGAGGGCACTTTTAAATGTGAGTTTGAATTTACTTCTTTTTATTTGGCTAAATAAACAGCTTTTTAAACATATTGCGCAATGATCGCTGTTTATATATTTCCCATGAGGACAATTAAGGCTCATATGTAGCACACTGGGGACAACATATATACAATCCAGGTGGAGTGGTTATCCCTATTAATGAACCGAAGGCACATTGTTCATTAATATCTGGTGAGTGGCCAATTCATATGGTGGTGGTTTGTCACGGAAGTGGTGATCATGTCACGATAAATCACGGATAACAAATGTTGTACATCTAAAGAAAGGTCGCACAACTACTTCTGAAGTCATTACACACTGCACTTTGCACATGGACTTTGGACACTATTTTTTGTGGTAAATTTTCTGTGATATACATTTTTTTGGATTTTTTATTTTTTTTAATTTTTTTCACAAAAAAGGTTTTATTGAAAGAGAGCACATTTACATGTACAAACAGTTAAACAGGTTTTGAAAAATGCATCCATGACATTTTATATATTGGTAATACAGAAAGTGTTAATGCAATTTAAGTCATGGGAAACGAAAATACATGGTAGGTTAAGTGAAGTGCATAAAAGAAGAACCAGCTGACCATATTACTACGAGACATTTTCTGTATACAAGTATTGTAATCAAAAATCCTTCGTGTGGGCCAATATCACCAGGTCCAGTCACGAAGTAAAGAAGAGCATTAGACTTGTGTGGAACTAAATCAGAAAGACCTGTCTCTATTAGCTCTTAAAACATGTTGTGTTAATTGTCTTAGTCAGATGTTGTAGGGAGGGTATGTATAGGTATGGATAAAAGGGGTATAGATCTTAAATGGAGTGGAGATATTGGAGGGATATAGAAGGGGGGGGGGTAGGTGTAAGAAGAAACAGCGGGGAGAGAGGGATGAGAAAGGAGAAAAAGAAGAAGGAGATATGGAGCATTGAGGTAAAAAGTCACACCGCCCCACCAAAAAGAGCGACCGGATCATTCCCTGTTGCTCGGGAGGGGGGAAAATATTATATTGGAAAGTAAGACTTGTAGCAGTCAGTGCTTATGAGATATGTGAGATATAGATCAATTCCTCCATCTCCTCTATCTTAGCAATCTTCATCAGCCATTCCCTAATAGTCGGGGGATTGGTTGAACGCCAGTTTACAGGTATGCATAATCTGGCCGCATTTACCATATGCATGGCCAGTGATTTGTGGTAGGATCTTTTAGGTAAGGTTGTATGGTGGAGGAGATATTGTGCTGGATTAAAATCCAGGGTGTAAGTAGTGACCCGTTGTATTATGTCATGAACCTCCTTCCAGAATGACTGAAGTATTGGGCATTCCCACCAAATGTGGATCATAGAACCTTCCTCTTTATTACACCTCCAGCACGTGTTTGGGATTGAGGGTGAGAATTTATGTAGGTGAGTCAGTGTTCTGTACCATTTTGTGAGTATTTTATAGCCGTTTTCTTGTATAGCTACATTTAATGAGCCTTTGTGTGCATGTACATGAATGGTTTCCCAGTCCTCATCAGTGAGGGCTATGCGCAACTCTTTACCCCAGGATAAACGTAGGGTTTCTGTTTGTGAGTGGTGAGGTATTCCCTGGAGAAGAGAGTAGATGATAGATATTAGGTGTCTTTGTGGTGTGTTCTGGGAACATAAGGTTTCAAATGGTGTTAATTGTCTTGACCATATATCATTGGAGTCTGAATAGGTGAAAAAGTGTCTCAGCTGTCTATATGTCCAGAAAGGAAAATCCTTTGTGTGGGATGTAGATCTGAGATTTTCATAGGATCGTAACCGGCCTTCATGGAAGAAGTGGCGTGTTTGGACATCTTCGTGTGGCCATTCTTGTTTTAAAAATGCATCTGACTCCCCCGGGGGGAAATCTGGGTTCCCCCTCAGGGAAGTCAAAGGCCCTGGTCGTGAGGATACATGGAAGGATGTCACCGCCAAAGTAAAAGCAAGTAATGACGGGTAGATAAATGGATGTATCTTGATGGGTTGGGGCCAGTGTTTGGATGGGAGCCAGGGAAGGTTGTATAGAGGTTGTGTATAAAGGAGCTTTCTAATACTACCCAAGGCTTCCCTATTTTGTTGGTTCTCCAGTCAACCACCCTAGTTAAATGGCAGGCCAGGTAGTACTTATGAAGATCTGGGAGAGCAATCCCACCCTTGGTCTTGTCGCATGTCAGTCGTGTATATTTGATTCATGGAGGACCGCCTTTCCAAATGAAGGTTGTACAGGATTTTTTATACGAAAAAAAGAAGGAAGGGGGCAAGTGGATTGGGATGGTCTGCATTAGGTAAAGAAGGCGGGGGAGGACAATCATTTTTATCAGGGCTGAGCGTCCAAACCATGATACGTTGAGGGTGGCCCAATCTTTTAAATCTGTCTGAATTTTTGATAGTGTATGAAGGAAATTGTGGTCATACAGGTCTGTAAGTCGCCTAGTAATTTGGATGCCTAGATAAGTAATGGCGTCTCCTTTCCATTGAAAAGGAAAGGAGTCTTGGCAGTGAGTAACCTCCTGGGGGGAAAGGGATATATTCAAAGCATGGGATTTGGGGTAATTTATTTTAAGACTTGATAACACACCAAAATGGTTAATGCCCTTCAGCAAGTTAGGCAGGGATATATGAGGTGATTGGAGTGTCAACAGAATATCGTCTGCGAAAGCTGCTACCTTAAATTCCCTCCGGTTGATAGTTATTCCTTGGATATCTGTATTGGCGCGTAGTCTATTTAGAAGGGGCTCTAGAGTCAAGACAAAAATTAGAGGGGACAATGGACAGCCTTGGCGAGTTCCGTTGGTTATTGGAAAGGCGTTTGACAGGAGGCCATTTGCTTTAACCCTTGCTGAGGGATTGTCATATAAAGCGTTGATGTGTGCACACATGTGTGGTAGTAGGCCAATGCCCTTCAGCACTTCCCGCATATAGTCCCAGGCCACCCTGTCAAACGCCTTCTCGGCATCGAGTGACAACAGGAACCCCTTTGTGTCCGAGGAAGTGAGCCAATGGTGGATGTTTAAGGTGCGTATGGTGTTATCCCTGGCCTTCCTACCCGGGATAAAGCCCACTTGGTCCGCTGAGACAAGGCCAGGGATTAAGGGCAGTAGTCTGTTTGCTATCATCTTTGCATATAATTTAATATCTACATTGAGTAGTGATATGGGTCTATAGTTGGACGCTAGGGAGGGGTCTTTGTCTGTTTTTGGTATGACTGCTATATGGGCTTCAAGCATGTTGCCCAAGGGGGTAAGTGGGTTTGATAGGGAGTTAAAGGCGGTGAGCATTTGCGGTGAGAGAGTTTCTAAGAAACTTTTGTAGTAGATTAGTGGTAGTCCATCCGGGCCTGGGCTCTTGCCCACTTTCATTTGTTTTATCGCTAGGCACAGCTCCTCCGTGGTTAAAGGGCATTCTAAAGCGGCAGCTTGTTGTGAAGTGATCGGTTTAGGGCAATATTGAGCTAGGAAGTCGTGTATTTGGGACTGGCGGGCTGATGTGTTAGACGAGTCTGTGTTATAGCATGGCAGATTGTAGAGTTTAGAGTAAAATTTTTCGAAGTGAGCCGCTATGTCTTCATTTTTAGAGAGAGTTGTGCCTTTGTCAGTATGAAGATGGTGAATTATGGAGGAAGTTTTGGCTGCTTGTATAGTGCGCAAGCAATCTCCCGCTCTTGTTGCCGTGCTCATAGAACACTTTCTGTCTGAGAACATATTGTCGTCTTGTGCGTTTTCCTAGTTCCTCCAATAGAGTGGATCTAGCGTGAAGGAGGTCCTGTAGTGTGGATTGAGAGGTAGATTGTTTGTGTGTCTTTTCAAGTCTATTGATAGTTTCGATGAGGGATGCCATATGGGCCTGATGTCTTTTTTTTTTTTCCTTCGTTGCTAGGGCAATGAGTTTCCCCCTAATGACACACTTGTGGGCCTCCCACAGTGTGATAGGAGTTGTGTCTGGGGAAGTATTCTCTTGAAAGTACAGTTGAAGTCGGGTGTTTATTTGTCTTAATATGTCAGGGTCTTTAAGGAGAGAAGGGTTCAGTCTCCAGGTCTTAGTTCTGTTGTTGTAGTCTGGAAATGTTAAAGTGATCGTGATGGGGTGGTGGTCTGATAAAAACATAGGTTCTATTGTGGCTTGTGAGAGAAATGATAGGTCTGTCTGGGATAGAAATATATAGTCAATTCTCGAGTATTTTTGATGTGGGGAGGAAAAGAATGTGTAGTCTTTGTCCGTCGGGAACATGGTACACCATATGTCTTGAAGAGTCAGGTTTTGTAGTTGAAGTTTAATTTGTCGTAGTGCTCGATAGGGGAGTGCAGAGGTCCCAGTGGAAGAATCCAAAGTTGGATTTAGTGGGACATTGAAATCACCGCCGAGAAGTACTATGCCCTCTTGAAAGGTGGAGAGAAGATCACAAATTTGCCTAAAAAAGGTTACTTGGTGTTCATTCGGGCAGCACACATTTGCGATCGTGATTGGTTTTGATGCGTATGTGCCTTTAATAAAAATGTATCTACCCTCGTGATCAACCAGGGAATCTTTCAGTTGAAAATCAGCGTGCTTGGAGATAAGTATGGAGACTCCTTTTGTTTTAGAAGTTGGATTCGTAGAGTGGAGTGTACGCTTATAGATGTGATTTGATAATTTGGGGACATGCTTTGTGCAAAAATGTGTTTCCTGTAACAAGAGGAAGTGGGCTTTGTGTTTAGTCAATGCCGACAAGACTTGCGACCTTTTTTCTGGAATATTTAAACCTTTTACATTAAGTGACAGGCATTTAAGTGAGTGTTGTTGGGTAGAAGTTGCTACTCCCCTCGGCATTATGGATATTTCTAAAGTTATAGGGGGTGTTAAGATTATCTAGCTAGTTCCGTGTCCTGTATGTATGTTACAGGATGATTCCGTGGGTAAATGGAAACTGGGGAAAAGGAGAGAGGAGGGGTCCCCACCCTATAGAATAGATTTGATGTAGACGAGATGTGGAAAAAGAGAGGGAAGTTAGACAAAATAAAGAGGGTAGGACACAAGGGGAATGAAAAGATAAAAAAGAAAAGAGGGGAGGGGGGGGAGGGGAGGGAAGGGGAGAAAAGAGGGGCAAATAAGATTAGTCTCTTGGGAATTGGGGAACGTACCTCAGAAATACGGCGGGTACGTAAGTCATTACCGGAGGTGGCCGTAGGCTTGCCTATCCACCTGTAGAAAAAATGTCCGGTTTAATAGCTCTAGTCCGTGTGGACAGCTGTTTGGGGGTTGCGAGCTGTGGTAGGAATGAGTGCTACAGCACTACGGAGGACGAACAATGCTAAATAGTAGCAGTTAAGGGCATGAAGAGGCGTGCAAAGAAACTGCGTTGTGGAAAATCTAGATGTATGTCGTGTGGGATCATATGAATGCTAATTCGGTCCTGTGTATAGGTAAATTGCGACAAACTATACGCCATTTCTAATGGTAATAATAATACACTAGAACCCCTTTCGGCGAGATATGACCCTACACAGTGAAGCATATAACAAATAACGGTTAACAGGTAGAAAACAGGCAAAAACAACAACCTATGACAGTCAAACACCTTAAGGACATTGATGTTAATAAAGGCAATGAAATTTTTGGAAGCATATTTCTCTATATTTTACTTTATCTAACTTTCCTGCCCAATCACACTAGGATCAGGTTGGCTAGTATGGGAGTCTGGACCTCCACCCAGGGCTCATAAGTAAGTGTGAGCATTAAAGAACTAGAGGGATGATAGTGTTGGTAGATTTTTACTACTGATGAAGTGTAGTAATACTAGTTCCTCATTTTGTTGAGGGTAAAAGTGGCGTTGTAGGAAGTTTGTTGATGGTGTATGAGCCATGAGTGATATGTGAGATATCATTGGAGGGTAAAGATAATTGTAGATTTGGAGGATTTGAACAGAAAAGGGGGGCCCCTAGACTCCCCACCCACCCACACGAAAGGGGAGAATGGGGGCACCACAGACCAACCTCCACTGGAGATTTGAATGTATAAACACTAGATTGATTTATAACTAGGGTTTTAAAGATCCAGACCCCCATAGTTTTATCCATGAAGTAAGGTCACAACCAAGCAAAACGAACATAACATAAACAAAAACAGAGAACAAAAAAGCAAAAAAAAAAACAAGCAAAAAACCTCAAAGCAAGGCATTAGCCAAAGTAGTTCAGGAAAAAGACGATTTTTAGCCTTATGCTTAAGATAAGAGAAATCGTCCTGCTTGGATAGCTATAATTCTAGCATAGGTAGGTATGTAAATGGCGCCAGTGCTAAAGACGGGAGTGAGTAAGTTAACAGATCATCTATATCAAGCCAGAACTTTACTCACAAAGTCCGAGTGGGGTGTTGAAGGTTTCTCAAGGATCATAAGACTCATATCTGGACAAGGGACTTCCATTAGGAGTTCTTGTGAAGACTGATGTTGCTCCGTCGGCTAAACAAAAGGGGAGGAAAACAAAGGGAGAAAGAAAACAGAAAAAACCGGGGGAGAGGGAGAAGCCGTATGCTAGAAGGGAGTAAAAGTTAGTTTTACTGTGTGAAGGCAGTATGAGAAATTCCAGGGAGAGCTATGCCATCTGGTAATTCCGACGAGGAGTATCTGCCAGGCCTGGGCTGCGAGCAGGGAAGTCTCGGCGAGATTGGCGGTCTCCAGGTGATGTGGGGTCCAATCTGCGACGTCTGGAACGTTGTCTTTGAGCTTTGGGAGAGGAGTTATGTGAAACTGGCTTCCATGGTTCCGTAGAAAAGTAGAAAGAGTGCCACTCTGGAATATCCATCAGAGGTATGTCCAGTTGTTCACAGAAAGCTGTGTGGCCCCTAATGGACGATGACAGACAGAACGGAAACTTCCTTCTATATTGGATATTGTGTGTACTTAAGACTTCCAGCAGAGGGCGTAGGGTGCGTCTGTTCTGTAGAGTAATTTGAGATAAGTCCTGAAACAGTTTCACTTCAGTGCCATTAAACAATATGCGGCCTCTGTCTCTTGCTTTCTTGGGAATCTCCTCTTTAAGGGGAAAATTGACGATGCAACAGACAATGTCCCTAGGTGGTTCAGTATCGCGGGGAGGGGGCCTTAATGCACGGTGCATGCGTTCCATTTCTATGGGGGGAGTCTGCTGGTCGGCCCAGTAAATCATTAAAGATGGAGCATACTGTGTGTTGCAGTGCGGCCTGGTCGACTCCTTCCGGGACCCCCCTCACCCTCACGTTGTGCCTGCAGCCCCTATTGTCCAGGTCTTCTACTTGTCTATGTAGCTCAAATAAATGTGGCAGATGCAAATCGTAGGTTTTCTGTACTTGCCTGATTGCAGTTGCTTGTGTGTGAGCGTTTTCCTCCACATCCGAGATTCGGTTGTTCATTGAGTGAATGTCCGCCTTTAGATCTGAGATCGCCGACATCTCTGGAGGTCTCTTTGGAGGTCAAGTAGGCTTGGGAGAGGGGCTCCGGATCTGTCGTCATCCATGAGCGGGTCCGCGCTACTTCTAATTGAGTCCGGGGATGAGGCCTGCGGGGTCTGTGAGGCCTGCGATGCCTCAAGTTGCGCAGGTTGTCTGGTCCGGAAGATCTCCGGGATATTACCGCTGATCTGCATGCCTGACTCCTTCTGTGTGCGGGGTGTCGAGGTGCTCCTATTGGACTTTCCCTTCATGGGTAAGTGCCTCTAAAGTCCAAATAAGGCGTTTGTCGTCCTCTGTGTGCGGGAGCTTTCTGTTCAAGCAGCCATCTCGAGTCCCGTCCAGGCCACACCCCCCCCCCCCCCCCCCCCCCTGGATTTTTTATTTTTTATTCATATTTTTTATTTTTTGAAATTCACAATGTATTTTTTAATTTTTAAATTCATATTTATTTAATAATTTTTTGCACAATAGGGTGGTAATTTGTTTCGTATGCTGGAATATTTTGAATTTTGTGCTATACTGTTCTATACACTGTTAATTATGGAGACACTATTTTAAACGTTTAGGAGGTTTATGTGCACACAATGTTAAACAGAGTGGTGTATTGCAAATAGAGTAGCGCATTCAACACACATATTACTAATTTTTTCCACTCAGAACAGGCCTCCCCATGGTCGACCAAAGAAGTTGCCTGCACGTGCTCGGTGTCATATATAGAGGTTGCCTTTGGAAAAATAGCCGTATGAGTGCTGCCAGCATTGCTTCGGAGGTTGAACAGGTGGGGGGGTCAGCCTGTCAGTGCTCAGACCATACGCCGCACACTGCATCAAATTGGTCTGCATGGCTGTCTTCCCAGAAAATGACGCCTCTTCTAAATATGATGTACAAAAAACCCTGCAAACAGTTTGCTGAAGACAAGCAGACTAAGCAAACTGTTTGCTTAGTCTTATTTGGTTCCGATAGTGTCAAGCGTGGGTGGTAGCAACTGGGTGAGTCTTGCCTACAGTCAAGCATGGTGGTGGGAGTGTCATGGTCTGGGGCTGCATAAGTGCTGCCAGCACTGGGGAGCTACAGTTCATTGAGGGAACCATGAATGCCAACATGTACTGTGACATATTGAAGCAGATCCCCTCCCTTTGGAGACTGGGCCACTGGGCAGTAGTCCAACATAATGACCCCAAACACACCTCCAAGACGACCACTGCCTTGCTAAAGAAGTTGAGGGTAAAGGTGATGGACTGGCCAAGCATATCTCCAGATCTAAACCCTATTGAGCATCTGTGGGGCATCCTCAAATGGAAGGTGGCGGAGCGCAAGGTCTCTAACATCCACCAGCTCTGCAATGTTGTCATGGAGGAGTTGAAGAGGACTCCTGTGGCAACCTGTGAAGCTCTGGTGAACTTCATGCTCAAGAGGGTTAAGCCAGTGCTGGAAAATAATAGTGGCCACACAAAATAATGACACTTTTGGCCCAATTTGGACATTTTTACTTGGTGTACTCACTTTTGTTGCCAGCTGTTTAGACATTAATGGCTGTGTGTTGAGTTATTTTAAGGGGACAGCAAATATACACTGCTATACAAGCTGTATGCTCACTACTTTACATTGTAGCAATGTGTCATTTCTTCAGTGTTGTCACATGATAAGATATAATAAAATATTTACAAAAATGTGAGGGGTACACTCACTTTTGTGAGATACTATATATATATCTATATATGTCAGCAGTTTTCCTTTTTTCTTTGACTGAAGCTTCTACCAAGATCTGACTGCTTATTTCCTTATGGCTCACTAGCTGTTTCCGGATTGGTTACCCTTGATGTATAGTTGGGTCCTTATATATTTGGACACAGGCACAGTTTTCATACTTTTGGCTCTGCATGCCACCGGTATAAAATTAAAATGAAACAATACAAATGCATTTGAAAACGTTCAGCTTTAATCATAAATAAAATGTTATTTAAATATTTTGTTGAGAATCCTTTACTAGCAATGACTGCCTGAAGTCTGGAACCCATGGACATTACCAAAGAGAGGGTTTCCTCTTTTCTGATGCTTTTCCAGGCTCGAACTGCAGCTGTCTTCAGTTGTACTTTGTGGGTCCTTCTGCCTCTAGTTTTGCCTTCAGCAAGTGAAATGCATGCTCCATTGGGTCGAAATCAAGTGATTGACTCAGCCATTGCAGAATATTCTACTTCTTTTCCTTCAAAAGCTCCTGGCTTGCTTTTGCAGTGTGTTTTGGATCATTGTCCATCTGTACTGTGAAGCACCGTCCAATCAACTTTGCTGCATTTGGCTGAATTTGGGCTGACCATATATCTCTAAACACTGCAGAATTCATCCAGCTTATTCTGTCTTCTATCACATCATCAATAAACGCCAATGACCCAGGGCCACTGGAAGCCATGCATGTCCATGCCATCACACTGCCTCCACCATGTTTTACAGATAATGTTGTATGCTTTGGATCATGAGCTGTTACAATCCTTCTCCACACTTTTTTCTTCCTCTCATTCTGGCACAAATTAATCTTAGTTTCATCCGTCCAAAGAATGCTTTTTCCAGAACTGGTCTGGCTTTTTTAGATTTTTTTGGCAAAGTCTAATCTGGCTTTTCTATTGTTCAGGCTTATGAATGGTTTGCACCATGTGGTGAACTCTCTGTATTTGCTCTCATGAAGTCTTCTCTTGATTGTAGACTTTGACCATGATACGCCCACTTCCTGGAGAATGTCCTTCACTTGTCTGGATGTTGTGAAGGGGTTTTTCTTTACCATTGTTGCCTTCTGTGGACATCCAGACTTTTTTATGTTGCTGAGCTCACCAGTGCATTCTTCTTTCCTCATAATTACCAAACTGTCGCCACTCCTAATGTTCCTGCTATCTCTTTTGATGGATTTGTTTAGTTTTTGAAGCCTTACAATGGCCTATTTCACTTGCATGGACAGCTCCTTTGAATGTATGATGTAGGTTCACAGCAATAGATCCCAAATGCAAATACCACACTTAGAATCAACTCCAGACCTTTTAACTGCCTAATTGATGAAGAAATGACAAAGGAGTAGCCCACACCTGGCCAGGAAACAGCTTTTGATTTAATTGTGGGTGATGACAGTTCTTAAGAGCTGTCATTCCTAAACCCTTCCTATGATTTGGATGTACATACCCTCAAATTAAACATGAGAGTGTGCACTTTCAGCTCATATTCATTATATAACTATAGCTTGAATATGTTTGGGTCAATACCTGAAAGAAACAAATTCCTGAATGAACACTTCTGGCTGACATTTTTGCAGATGACGCAAACTGATAGTATGCCATCTCACCTGTTCCCTGATACGCCAGAGACTCAGGCAGAGGAACTTGGTCAGTACCTGGGTTTCTGCGATCACTTCATGCTGGGAGCTCTGAACCCTATTAGTCCGCATATGTTCTGTGACAACCCTGCAGGGGAAGCTCCTCGCTTAGCAATGATGGATTGCACATGGAACAAATAATGGAAATTCTGTTGAATGCCTTGAGGAAACTCCAAGTACCTCTGATAGCAGTTCCCGTATTCCAGATCATGGTCCTACACAGATACACTCCAGCCCCCTGTAACAGACACACAAGACACACTGCAGCCCTCCCTTACAGACACACAACATGCGGTCTGTCTGACTAAAGCAAATTTTTCTTCCTCTATGTTCTATCTATTCCAGAGGCTGATGCCACTTCTGAAATTGCCGGTACTAACACTCATAAATGCACTTCTGCCTCTTCACCCCCTGATTATTTTCAGTCCCTAAAAACTGAACTGCCTTTTGCTGTTCTGATGATGCACGTTTGTGACAAAAAGTTGGGCTGCACAAGGGACGCGTGACGTGGCGCTGTTGACGGGGTAGTGGCCGCCATCTCGTTGGTAGGAAGCGCTGGACGCTTTCCAATTGCCTGTACCTCATTCAAATTATATGAGTTTTTTTACTGTTTTATATCAATAAATTAAGCCTTCTGTCGGATGTCTGCGCAATGAAAAGTGTTTCTTCCATTTGTTACCTATGTGGCCACCTGGCTATACCATTGGGAGCATCCTGCTTAGTCAAGTGCTTACTGGGCTGTGTACATCATCGGTCAGGGAGAGAGGGACCTCTGTAACGCGGTGGTTTGTTTGAAGCGTGGATCCAACCTACTATACATCTTTATACTGTGCATTTTCAATGCACTTTCGGTAAGAGTCATATTGGGTGCTGGTGAAGGCTCTTTCTCTTCAGTACTTGAAAATCTCTGATGGATTTCTGAAGTTTTTCTGATGGACTATAGAATATATTGATTTATTTATTTTATGATGAACTTATTGTTGATTATCACCATTTTTTAGCGCTGCACCTCTTACCCCTTACTAAAAAGAAGGCTGCTCGTTGAAAGCCTTTCCATATTATGGATCAAGTCAACTAGGCCTTTTATAATGATTGTTTCAACACAGAGCGGCTGTTCCCTTCTGAGGATTTTTATGCCTTGTACCGTATGGAAGGGGAGTTCAAGAGGAGACTGTTTCCACTGTGGTTCCAGCCATTCTGACAATAAATAATCAATCAGCTGTTTCAATTGATGGAATTACCCCCTTTAAAGATTTAGGTAATAGGTATCTGGAGACTCTTCTGAAGTCTTCGTTTACCTTGGAAGGACAAGCATCTTGTCAATTGCCAAGGCCATGGAAAACCAGGCTGGAGAAATCAAGGGCAAGTTTTATCCAATTATAGATTGTAATCGTGCTGCAAGACTACAACATTTGCCTTCAGCACTGCTCTTCTGTGTGGATGCCATGAAGAGCATGATCTGTAAAAACTCCAGAATGGCCTTATTTTTTGTTCATGTGTGCAGAATCTTATGGTTTGAGAGCCTGGTCGTCAGGATACTTTTTCATACAAGTACATGGTACAGCATATATCAAGAATATGAAATGTTCTGTTTACATATTCTTTTAAGACTTTTTTACAGGGCATCTCTAATGTGGCTCTTTCTGTACAACCTTCAGTGGCTTCTCCTGTCCTGATCCGTGGGATCACATGGTTGCAATTCTTGTCATCATCACCTCTGTGACACATGTGTCAGAGCTGGAGCCCATATCCTGTAAAGAACCTTTTAATGGTCTTACACAAGGATACAGTTGTATCGAGGCCTAGACCTGCTTTCCTTTTTAAGGTGGTTTTGCCTTTCACCTCAACAAGACATTGTTCTTCCAACTCTCTGTCCAGCTCAAGTACATAGGAAGAAAACTTTCCTTCACTGCCTGGATGTAGTTTGTGCTGTACAGGTTTACCTCTTAAATCAAACACTATAAACAGTTCCTGCAGTGCTCACCCACACATTCTCAGTGCAAAAATTAACATAAAGTAATACATAACCTGTATAACAATAAAAACAAGACACGCACTCTGTATTGCCAGCTGCATGTTAATTTTAACTGTGTTGCTTCAATGTTGCTAATGCAGTGCAAGCTTGTGTGTGCATAATGGCAGATACAATAGGAGCAAAGCATGGAAGAGGAGCACTAATAGACTTAACCCAAACAGGCTTGGCCCTGTCCACTGACAACCAGTTTGTATGCACACTCCACAGCGATGCACCTGTACTGGTGACCATCCCTCTACCAACATGTTTTGATCGGATACCGACAATCCTTGAGAAAGGATGTACAGCCTCTGCACAGTTAGCAGTACTTACCCCTATAGCTGAGTCTCTGTTCTTCTGCAGGGTGGCAGTCAACAGGATCCAGTGTAAGGTGGAGCGTGATGCCACTGCTCTGAGCTGCACTGCTTGACACAGCCAAGAAAGTTGTCTGTGATTGTACCAGCAAAACAGAACCTCAAAACTCGTTTTTTTTTTTTCCACAGATTGCTAATAGACATACTTGTGCAAATGAGGAAATGTGTCTTTATTTTTTTTACTGATGTTGTTAAAACTGCTGAAGGGGGGGGGGTGGATCCCCATATCCCTCTAATCCCCACACACATTGTCTATTCCCTGGACACGGGTCAATTCTCACTGTAATTTGTATATGTCGAAATTAAGTGTCTGTTATGGTGTATTAGTTGGTGTTTAAATAGGCTACCTTAATGCAGTCCATGTATCCAAAATGATGCATGTTAACACACTGCAACAAACTGGGTAGATCTGAATGAACCTCAAAACCCAACACTTTTAATGTGAACATGTTCAATGTTCTGTAATGCCCTGTATACATGGTCGGACTTTCGGCCGAAAAATGTGTGATAGGAGCTTGTTGTCGGAAATTCCGACCGTGTGTGGGCTCCATCACACATTTTCCATCGGAATTTCCGACACACAAAGTTTGAGAGCAGGCTATAAAATTTTCCGACAACAAAATCCGTTGTCGGAAATTCTGATCGTGTGTACACAAATCCGATGCACAAAGTGCCATGCGTGCTCAGAGTAAATTAAGAGACGAATGCTATTGGCTACTCACGACGTACATGTTTTACGTCACCGCGTTCAGAAGGAACGGATTTTCCGACAACTTTGTTTGACCGTGTGTATGCAAGACAAGTTTGAGCCAACATCTGTTGGAAAAAATCCATGAATTTTGTTGTCGGAATGTCCGATCAATGTCCGACCGTGTGTACAGGGCATTAGAGTGCATTGCAATTTGCTGGGGCCCTTTTCAGAAACTTGCCATTTGTTTTCACTCTCTTTTCCTTGGCAGCTATAGTTCAGCAAGCATAATACAGGGGAAAACACCTTATCTGACATAACAGGAGGCACTTTGTCAGGTGTAATCTGTGCTATCAGTCAGTGTGCTCCACCACATAGCATGTAAGGGTGTTAAAATTTAGGGACGGACACAGCCCCATAGTATTTGAGGGTGTTAGATTCTAGATGGTGTAGTTACTAATCTTCCATGAAAAAGAAAATAAGCAAGAGTGTTAACTTCTTTTTATCAGGTTCCCTTTAAACCAATGGTACTTTTTGACTTATTTAAAACATCCCTGTTTGACTCTAAAATGATCATCTTGAATTATCATTGTAGTTAATATCTCACTAGTGGCCAAGTGGTTAGCATTTCCACCTAGCAGCACTAGGGTTGCCGGTTTGAATTCCAACCACGACACTACCTGCTTGAAGTTTGTATGTTCTTCCTGTGCCTGCGTGGGTTTCCTCTGGATGCTTCGGTTTCTTTCAACACTCCAAAGACCAGCTGGTGTGATTGTACAATATATATGTAAAGCACTGTATAAACTGACAGTGCTAAATAAGTACCTGTAATAAATAAAATGTATAAATAGATAATACTTGCTGGGCAAGTAAACCTTCAAAATGTTTTGTGCTAAGCCTTTTTGTAGCTTCTGTAGAACTGGCATGTCTCTTTCCAATGTGTAGTGTGTAGATTTGATATTGAATTTGACTTTTTTCAATGTTTTTGACTATTCAGTTGGACGTTTGCTTCATTGTAATGTTTTTTGAAGCCAAATTAGAAAACACATTAACAGATGGTAACTTTCTCACAAGAAATAGATACTGCCAACTGAAAACATAATGTTGACTATCACCTCATCGTATCTTCTAGAAAACTGGCTTTGAATAGTGAAATAACAATGTAGCAGACATTAGAGTTTTTTGTAAGTCAGTTTCCATACTACTCTGACAGTGCATGATAAGGTCAGTGCTGTGCAGTATATTACATATGAGAATGAGAAGGTTTGACAGTCACTAGAGAGGCTTACATTTAATATGCTAGGGTGGCATTTTGTCTATTTAGTTATGGAAATGCATGTTTGCTCATTGTTCATAAAACTTTGTCTTATATCCTGTTCCCATTAACAAACCTAGTAGGTAAGCGTTCGCTGTTCCCAAATTTATTAACGCTATATAACATACTCTAATGTTGTGGTAGGCTTATCGTTTGACAGTTTATAAATATATTAAATATTTTTTAAAGAGAACTAGGTTCCAATGACCATTTGAAATATGATAATAATGCAGCCTTCAGATTCAGAGATTTTTTTTTATTAATTTGTATTTTCTGTTAGAGTGTTGGGAAGTAATGAAGGAGGGTGAGAGGACAAGCTACCACTGACAGCTGTACTTGTTCAGAGTGAGGAAACCTCTTCCTAATTCCTTCTCAGCTCCTGGCACATGACACAGCTGAGGGAAGACTTCCCCTTACTCTGATTTGCCTAGTTTGACTGGGGAGTGTGTTTTAGGGAGGGGTAAACTATACTAAGGGGGGTGATCTGTAGTGGGTGGGGAGATCTATACTGGTTCTGCACTTCTGATCCATGTGCTCTGTGTGTTGCACACAGCCTGCCTGCACTCTGTTATGGACTTCTGACCTCTGTGCTTTAAAGAGGTTATATACCCGCAAATGGAAAAAAAATCCCTGTAAGGCAAAGGCATTAATGAGCATTGTACCGCATAGTAGCTCATTATGAAATAAATACCTTAAAACAAAGCCATCCCATCACATTGCATCCCGGTCAACGCCGAGGGAGCTCACATTTTCCCCTCAGCGTTTCTTCTGGGTTCGCAACTCCGGCGTTGTGAGTGTCCAGAGCCACGATTATTTCACTCCGTTCCGGCACGATACACCGGACCTTCACTGCGCATGCGCTGCTGACATCAGCGACTGCATGCAGGGTGAATATCTCCTAAACCGTGCAGGTTTAGGAGATATTCATTTTATCTACAGGTAATGCACAAAGTGCCACGCATGCTCAGAATAAATTAAGAGATGAAAGCTATTGGCAACTGCCCCGTTTATAATCCTGACGTACGTGTTTTACGTCACCGCGTTCAGAACGATCGGATTTTCTGACAACTTTGTGTGACCGTGTGTATGCAAGACAAGTTTGAGCCAACATCCGTCTGAAAAAATCCATGGATTTTGTTGTCGGAATGTCCGATCAATGTCCGACCGTGTGTACAGGGCACTAGAGCGGAGCTTGGTGCGTTTTTTACTGTGATTTTTGGTGCAGCACATTTCTGAAATGCAAGGAAACGCACAGATGTGAATTGAGCCTCATTGTTCTTGAGCACCAATTTCACTTTCAGGCCCCATTCCCATCTAGCATAATAGAAATGCACATTTTGTGGCTCGTTTTTCCTGTGATACGCATAGAGCAGCCTGTTGATTTCAGTTGGCTGCACTTCATGTGGTTAATGGGACATGTTGCGTGTCTTTTACTGTGCATTTTGCAGCATTTGCTCCTCATTTTTTCACATGGCAAAATGTGTGTTTGCTTATGTGTTTGGTGTGCCATTAACAATGGCACTGAAAGCGCAATTAGTAATTTTAGGTGGCCATACTGTATATAATCTGATTGTACAATCTCCTTTAGAATTACCAAATGTATATAATAGGAGGAAACACCTATCTAGTCAATCACTCTGTATCCACTCAGGCAGGTCCTTAAACTACATAGTTGATTGTAGATCTAAAGGAGATTCTACAATTGGATTGTATAGTGTATGGTGAACTTTACAGAACCCACAAAACCCTTCCCCTGTTTTCAATACTACAGCTCTATCCATATAGGCTGTTATCTCATCTCTCATCTCCTGCACACTTCAAAATGCCAAATGAAAGCGCTATGCAAGATTAAACTTAAAGGCTAAGTTCCCCTTTGTTCACTTTTTTTTTTTTTTTTTTTCTTCTTCTAAATTCTAGCTCCCCTATGTACCAATATAGCATTAATGTACTTTTTTTGCAAAAAATATCAACACTTTTCATTAATTCTACAGACACTTCATTGTCCTCATGGATGTTTGTACAATCCGATTGTATAGTGTATGGCCATCTTTATACACCTAAAATTCTAGTTGCGCTTTCAGTGCCATTAATTGTTAATGGAACACCAAACACAAAAGCAAACACACATTTTGCCACCTGAAAAAAACGAGGGGCAAATGCTGCAAAACGCACAGTAAAAAACATGCAACCCACAAAACACCAAAATGTCCCATAAGCCACATGTAGTGCAGCCAATTGAAATCAACATGCTGTCCTATGCGTGTCACAGGAAAAATGAGACAAAAAATGTGCACTCCCACTATGCTAGATGTGAATGGGGCCTGGAAGTAAAATTGATGCATTAATACAAGAACATTGAGGCTCCATTCACATCTGTGCGTTTCCTTGCATTTCAGAAATGCCCTGCACCAAAAATCGCAGTAAAAAAAAAACCCCACCAAGCTACGCTCTAAAAAAAAGTTCTGAAGCATCTTTGGGGTGATTGCTATGTGTAGGGCAGCCCACTCAGGTGGATGGGCTGCCTTATGTGTGATGAGTGAACATGCTCCAAAAATGTGAAAGTGGAAACTCCTGCGCTGTCGGGGGGGGGCTACGCTAAAAGGACACTGCTGCAACACCTAAGTACTGATCCAAGGCAGGACAAATAAGACAAAAGTGGGAGAAGATGGTAGTTGCGCTGTGATGAAGGGGGGGGGAGCTACAAAGATGACTACAGTGGCAAAGTGAACTAAAAAAGCAGAAACGGCCCAATGCATGAATAGATCCTACATGCTAAAAGAACATGGTGGGGATGCAGTGCAGTGCAACGTAGCTGATCAACATGACTATAATGTTGCAGGCAGACAAAGCCTAATATATAAAGGTAATTGTGAAACAGTGACTGCTTGAATATAGCAAAGCAAAAATGCATATACTAACACAAATAGGATGAATAATGACACAATGCAAAAAAAAAAAAAAAATATATATATATATATATATATATATATATATATGTGGGCTAGTGCCCCATTAGCAAAAACGTGCCAAATCCTGGTGAACTACAAGTGACAAATCCCTAGGACAAACATGAATATTAGTTCTATCATCCAGTCCAAAAAACAAAAACTCGTGATGAGAGACACAAAACAATTCCAATCGTGAAGGGAAGGGAATGCTCCAAAAAGCCTCCCCACCTCGCTAAAAAAAGAAAGACGCATGTGGGAATGCAAGTTCCCGCTATGCAGAGATGTGAACGGGGCTTGACAGCTGAATGTTTCTGTCCACTCCCTTCTATGTACTTGTTTAAAGATGGCATACACTGTGCAATCTGATTGTATATTGTGTATTTAGTGAGAAGGGTGATCACTGATTGATTGCATTTCCTTTAAAAAATGTGCAGCTGGTAATGGGTGGGTGGATGATGCAGGGTGTGTGCTAATGAGGTCAACTCCTTCCTGTGTCATAACCTATAGTCTGACCAGGAAGTAAGACATTACTAATGGATACGTCTGTAAACATGGATGAGGACAAGTAAAGTATGTATGTAGAATTAATGGAAAGCGTTGATATATTTGCAAAAAAAGTACATGAATTGGTACATAGGGGAGCTGGAATTTAGAAAAAAAAAGTGAACAAAAGGTGAACTTATCCTTTAACCGCTTCAGCCCCGGAAGATTTTACCCCCTTCTTGACCAGAGCACTTTTTGCGATTCGTCACAACGTCATAACTGACAATTGCGCGGTCATGCGACGTTGCACCCAAACAAAATTGATGTCCTTTTTTTCCCACAAATAGAGCTTTCTTTTGGTGGTATTTGATCACCTCTGCGGTTTTTATTTTGTGCTCTATAAACAAAAAAAGCGTCAGTTTTGAAAAGAACACAATATTTTTTACTTTTTGCTATAATAAATATCCCCCAAAAATATATATTAAAAAAAAATTTCCTCGGTTTAGGCCGATATGTATTCTTCTACATATTTTTGGTTAAAAAAAATCTCAATAAGCCTATATTGATTGGTTTGCGCAAAAGTTATAGTGTCTACAAAATAGGGGAAAGTTTTATGGCATTTTTATTATTATTATTTTTTTTATTTTTATTTTTTTTTTTACTAGTAATGGCGGCGATCTGCAATTTTTATTGGGACTGCAACATTATGGTGGACACGGACAATTTTGACACATTTTTGGGACCATTGGCATTTATACAGCGATCAATGCTATAAAAATGCATTGATTACTGTAAAAATGTCACTGCCAGGGAAGGGGTTAACACTAGAGGGCGATCAAGGGGTTAATTGTGTTCCCTAGTGTGTGTTCTAACCGAAGGGGGGAGGGGACTGTGTAGGGGAGATGACAGATCGCTGTTAATACTCTGTATGAACAGACGATCTGTCTCTTCTCCCCTCAGAGAACCGGAAACTGTGTGTTTGACTGCTGGGCACTCGCATCGGCTCTGTGGGCGAGCAGGGAGCGTGCGTGCGCCCCAGTGGCCAGAAAAAGGAAGCAACGTAACATGACAGGAATTCGCGCAGCCGAGCCATGTTGCCGCATTACAACTGCGGCAGCTGGTCAGCAAACGGTTAAGGTAAGAAAACATGTAGACTTTAGAAACTCCTGCCTGACCTTAGTACTGATAAGACACGTAAAAGCTTTAACACAAAAAGGTAGTTAAACATATGTAAGCAGAAGGCACATTTGTGACCAAAAATATTTATGCCATCATGCTTAAAAAATATAAATACCGTATTTATCGGCGTATAACACACACTTTTCCCCCTGAAAACAGAGGACAAACAGTGCCTGCGTGTTATACGCCGATACTTTTTACCAACAGGGGGCGGGGATCAGGAGATCCACCCCGGGAATCACCCATTGGGGGTGTGTCAGGCCAGCCACCCCTCCTCTCCTGGCCCTGGGACAGCGCTGCCTGCATAGTCTAAAGTTGATAAAAAAAAATCACTTTCCCGGCCCTTCTCCTACACCGTTCCTCCTGTGTCAGTGCCACCATAAAATGAAGCTTGTAAATATCTCAATAGGTCCATTTTTTCTAGCTTCACTTCTCCTCCTGCTCCTTCTCCTAGCTTTAGAGTGGAGGAGGAAGAGTGGTCACATGACCATCTATGTAACATGTAACTAGGGTGTCCTTTTATGAAACTGCGGTAAAATACCGCAATTCAGTTCTCAGGCATTCTCAGAGGAGATCGCTCTCCTCTGACTGCCTGTTTATGAAAGTCTGTAGCTCGCTTCTCATGTTGAGTTGAGAAGCGATCTACAAACGCCGGGAACTCCTCAGAATGGCTCCTCTCACTGTAATCTTGCGTGATGTAGCGGGATTACAATATGAGGAAGCATAAAATACAAAAGTTTAACACAAATCAGCACACATTATTCCCCAACATATTAATAAAATAATAAAGTTAAATTCCCCTACACAATATACATTAACCTAATTATTAAAAAAAAACATTGTTTTTATCAATATTTATTTATTTACATGTGCCAATTTAAATGTGAATGGTGTATAGCAAATGAATGTAATCCACATATGTAATGCAGCTATACACCATTCATATAAACGCAAAATACATTTATAATCATTAAAAAATATATATTTTTTTTTAATCAAAAAGGTTTTTTATTGCACACAAAAGCATACAATACATAAATCACAATACACATTGTACATATCTTAGGATTCTCCAACCTATATTCCATAGTAGCATTTGTCAACGTTATTAAGGAATTGTAGGGAACAGACAACCCAACACGGGCAGGAGTACAGCGCATTATACTTCTAGTGTCTAATGGTAAATCCATAACAAAGTACAAATCACAGAAAGTATATGTATGCGTACAATTAGATCTGAACATGTCACATGAATTATACTATTACTGTACCCATTGAGGTATAACATTTAACGTAAGCGATATTTGCTTATAATAAGGAAGCACAACAATCAATTATCGAAAAACCTTTGAAAACAGCCCATACAGTACTGGTACCCTTTTACATCTCATCTTTAGGTTTATTGCAGTTAGTATAATATAGTATACTCTGACCTTCAAGCATATCATTGCACCCTGTGTATTTTATATTCTCAGTGTAAAACAGTTATTATGTGACAGTTGGACCAGTATTCATCCTAAAAGTAATCTATCCTTGTTCAATTGGTGAGGGGCCAAGCCAGGAACGTCCAACTATGCTTGCCATATTGAATAACATTTTTGTGGAACCCTCCTATGTTGGTAGGCAATTTTTTCTTTGATTAAAAGTTTATTGACACTGTCTACCTATTGTCCCCTGGTGGGTACTCGCGACGTAATCCACCATTGGGCAATCAGTTTTCGTGCTATGTAAAATAACCGTAGGACCGCTGTACGAGTGGGCGTGGGCAGCGTCTCATCATCTATCGCACCCAATAGGCAAACTGCTGGGTCTCTTGATATAGGTACCATATATACTTCCGAGATCGTATCCAGGACTTCCCTCCAATATATGAAAAGTTTGGGGCATTTCCAGACCATGTGAAGGAGATCACCATGATCTCGTTCACATTTCGGACAAAGAGGAGAGTCCCTGACCCCCCATTTATGGAGCTGTAGGGGGGTTCTATAAGCTCTGTGTAATAAATATAAATGAGAAAGTTTCTGGGATGCCGACACAGATACCAGGGAAGCATTGGAAAGGCAGAGCTTCCAGCTTTCCCCATCCATCCCTCCTATATCTGACTCCCACTGTTGTCTACATGGGGATCCTGTATCTGGGCAAGGAGGGTATTGTAACATCTGGAGATCATACCCTTCTTAATATCATCCATGAGAACATTATGTATGATTGTATGGTTTGTTTGTTGAAGCGTGACAGTTTTTCCCTGTATTCGTATGGCATGGCATAGCTGCAGATATTTATAAAAATTGTTATGTGTAATCCCAAACTCTACTTGAAGCTCAATGAACGATTTGAAAATATTGTCATGGTATAGTTGTGAGGTATAATTTATGCCTGCATCTTCCCAGTTCTTAAATCCTTTAAGTTTCAGTATTTCCTTAAATTGTCTGTTACGCCAAAGGGGCGTGTGGGTTAAGAAACCTTTTATGTCTAACAATTTTTTAACGAAGGACCACAACATAATCAGTAATTTAACCGTGGGGGCCTCAGGATCTAGATGCAGGTACCCTGCCTCCAAACCTGTCAGTGCTGATACGTTCTCACTCTCTACTTCCAGTAATCTACGAATAGGGTCAGTCGGGTCTAACATTCCCCATCCTCCCAATTGTTGTAACTGGGATGCAAGGTAATATGTCCTGGGATGAGGGACCGCCAGCCCCCCCTCCTCCTTACTGTATTGTAGTGTTGACAATCTTATCCTAGCTGTTTTTTTGCGCCATATTAGTTCTCTAAATTGGGACTCAATTCTGTCAAACCATCTCTTAGGTATCCATACTGGGGAGTTATTGAATATATATATACAATTGTGGTGCCCATACCATTTTGATAAGGTTAATTCTACCAACTACAGATAAAGGCAATTTACACCAGACCTTGCATTTTTCCCGATACTTGTTCAGGAGGGGTACCAGATTCAGGTCAATATAGGAAGATGGGTCTGAAGTCACCTGAACCCCCAGATAGCGAAACGAGTTCACCATCTGTACTGTTCCTGCACAGGAAGGCAGTGGGATGTCCAGGGGGTCAAGTGGCATCAGCACCGACTTGTCCCAATTGATGGAAAAACCAGATAATTCCCCAAAGTCTTTGATTAGGGTCATAACTGTCTGCAAAGTATCCTGTGTGTCTCCCAAATAGAGTAGGGTGTCATCTGCGTACAATGACACAATATCCGTACCCATGCCTCTCTGAAATCCTACAATTCTGGCCTCCCCCCGAATTTTAGCTGCCAAAGGTTCCAGAGCCAGGGCAAACAGCAGGGGCGACAAAGGGCAGCCCTGTTTGGTGCCCCTAAACAATGGGAAAGACTCAGAAAGTTCCCCATGAATTCTTATCCTGGCAGTGGGTGCAGCATACGAGAGTCTAACCCAGCGGATAAAAGTGTCTCCCAGCCCCAAGCACTGCAACGCCTTCCACAGGTAAGGCCACTCGACACTGTTGAAGGCCTTAGCTGCATCCAGCGAGAAGATCGCTCTGTTACCTGTGTTGTCCACTGGGAGCTGTAAATTCAGAAATAATCTTCTAATATTTTGGGCCATGGACCTCGTGGGGATGAACCCGGACTGGTCCCTGTGTACTATCTTGTGGATTACTTTGGCTTGTCTGTTTGCCAACATTCGGGCTAGTAATTTAATATCAGACGTCAGCAATGATATGGGTCTGTATTAGCCAGGGGAGCGTGCATCCTTGCCCGGTTTTAGTGTAACGATGATAATCGCCTCATTCATTGAATCAGACAGAGATCCCTCCCCAAGTGCCTCAGTATAAACTTTCAGTAATGTGGGTAGTAAGGTACTGGCATAACGCTTATAAACCTCAGAAGGAAGGCCATCCATACCTGGTGATTTATTATTTTGAGTCTGAGATAGAGCAATAGCTAATTCCTCTTCTGTCAAAGGTGCATTAAGCATGGCCCTATCCTCCACTGGCAAGCTGGAGAGTTCACAACTCTCTAATAGGGCGTACACACGGTCGGACTTTGTTCGGACATTCCGACAACAAAATCCTAGGATTTTTTCCGACGGATGTTGGCTCAAACTTGTCTTGCATACACACGGTCACACAAAGTTGTCGGAGAATCCGATCATTCTGAATGCGGTGACGTAAAACACGTACGTCGGGACTATAAACGGGGCAGTGGCCAATAGCTTTCATCTCTTTATTTATTCTGAGCATGCGTGGCACTTTGTCCGTCGGATTTGTGTACACACGATCGGAATTTCCGACAACGGATTTTGTTGTCAGAAAATTTTATCTCCTGCTCTCCAACTTTGTGTGACGGAAAATCCGATGGAAAATGTCCGATGGAGCCCACACACGGTCGGAATTTCCGACAACACGCTCCGATCGGACATTGTCCATCGGAAAATCCGACCGTGTGTACGGGGCATAAGAAGTCTTCGATTGCTGTGTCAGTGGGTGCCACCTTGGAAGTGTATAAATCAGCATAAAAGTCGCTGAAAACTTTAGTTATGTCTGAGGTGGAGTATCTCAATGTCCCTTGATCATCGCAGATGGCGGAGATAAGGGGTGAGGACTGTTGTGCACGCGCCATTACTGCAAGCATGTGTCCAGTCGTTTCTCCCTCCTCAAAATGCGTTTGTTGCAGAAAAAAACGTTTATTCTCCGCCAGCTGTAACACAAGTTGCCTAGACATTAACTGTGCACTTAGTCACGCCCTCTTGGTGTCCTCTGTGGGGTTATTGGTATAGTTGTTCTCCGTTTCAGTGACCATGATCCTCACCGTTGCTCCCCAGGCTTTAGTGTCTGTTTTGATGCGTGTTATCGTTTTAATAAGTTGTCAGAAAGGCCTTCGCTGCGTCCCATACTATTCCCAATTTAGCAGTGCCAATATTATCTTGCAGGAAGAGTTTAAGTAAATTCCCTATGGGGTCTGGCTCGGTGAACAGTGACAACCAGAAAGGGTTACGTTTCCAGATCGGTCGCCTGACCCTACTCGGCAGTGAAATGGTCATCCAAAACGAGGAGTGTTCGGAAATATGTCTATCTGCGTAACCAGAGTCTGAGACTAGTTGTATCATTTTATCATTGCCTAATCCCAGATCTATCCTGGACAGTCCCCCATATGAGGCTGAATAGCAGGAGTATTTTTTTGTCATTTAAATGTTTACACCTTCACACATCCATCAGTCCCATTTCCTCAAGCACTCTGGTAAAAGGGGTGTTACCCTCAGCTTGATTCATAGCAGCAGTGGGGATAGGCAATTTATCTTTAAGACAATTCAAGTAATTATTATAATCCCCAACTGCCAGCAAGGGTACCTCTGGGTACTGTGCCATAAATCTTTCCAAGTGCCTGAGAACATCTGAGGATTACGGTGATGGTACATATATACTGGCCAATATGCACGTTAAACCATAAATTGTACACAACAGGAATATATATCTACCTGCCGGGTCTATAATTTTTTTGGAGCAATGAAACTGGATATCCCTCCTTATTAGTATGCTTGTTCCCCTAGAGTATGTTGAGTAAGTCGCATGAAATTGGTTTGCATACAAACGCGGGCTAAAACTAAGGGTTGAGTCTGCAGAGAAATGGGTCCCCTGTAGGCAGACTACACCAGCATCCATTGATCTGATATGTCTAAGGACTGCCATCCTTTTTACCGGAGAGCCCAGTCCTTGGACATTCCACGTCAGAATAGTTAATTTAATAGTTAATTTAACTGCCATGGTGGTGTATCTGGATCAGTGTCAGGATCAGAAAAGCCCCCACCAGGGCCCTTGTGAGGTATACGAGCATAACATAGGGAGAGCTTACCATGACATGCATAAAGTGATTACCATGAATACAAGAAATAATTCGTACACAGGTCAACTGTATGTATGGCGTAGGCTGAGATTCTAGTAGGTCAGGGCACAGGCATAGCGAGTAGTAAACCTTGAGATCAAAGGTAGACATACCATATAGAGTAACTTGAAGAGCCAACAGGGCTCGCAGCCAAATTGGCTGTAACACTAGCTGTTCCCACACAACAGATGTGGGGGGGGGGGGGTAAGGCAGTGGAAACTCCCAGTTAACCAAAAGGTCAGTTCTTGCAGGGGTTTCACGTCTGCGGCGGGTGTGGAGCACCCCTCTAAATGAGTAGCAGACAGAGCAAATGTTCTCCCTTGTCCGCCTTGGCGAAGGATATGGGTAAATGAACATTCCGCAACAGATGAAGTGTATAAAAAAAAAAAAAAAAAGAGGAGACCCTGCCGCAATGTAAACCGCAATAAAGGGAGGCCAAACCGCGTCAACTTGTTGCAAACGTGGATCAACTCTCAGACTGGCGCATCACGTTGCAGCCTATTAGCTTTAAAGGCTCTATCTTCTCGATCTAGCCACTGTGCCGCTGAGGCAGGACGATCAAAAAAGTGTGTTTCCCCAAGTGCGACCACCCGTAGGCGGGCAGGATACAGCATCGCGTATGACATTGAGTTGCCGCAATCTTCTTTTTACATCAGTGAACTTTGCACGTTGTTTCTGCAGCTCAGCAGAGAAGTCGGGAAACAAGGATATCTTGGAGTTGTCAATAGCCAGCTTGCCTCCCATGGTCCTGGCCTTAGCAAGGATGGCATCTCTATCTTTGTAGTTGAATAACTTAAAGAGGAATGCACGGGGGTGATTGCCTGGAGGTAATGGGCGGGATGGTACCCTATGCGCCCGGTAATCAACCACTGTTCAATAAAGGTGACCGGGTCTTTACCCTCCGCTCTTTCAGGAATGCCCAATGCACGAACATTGTTGCGTCGCATGCGATTTTCCAAATCGTCCAGGCGGGCTGCGTGCTGGTCTGTGAGATGGCGATTGTACTTTAGGTCTCTCTGCATGGGTGCTAAGTCATCTTCAATCACACTCGCCTTGCTCTCTATGGCGGCCGTGCGCTCTTTTAGTTTTTGCATGTCCTGTCTCACAAAGGAAATCTCAGCTTTAATCCCTTTCACTTCATCTGTTAATGTAGAGATGGACATATTGCAGGTGGTTACTGCTGAAAGAATGTCCCGTAGAGTGGGCTCAGTGTTATCCAGAGGCGGGGAGGGTGTCTGGGTTCCCCTGAGTGAATGTCTAGCTGTACTCACTGTAGCCCAGTCCGGAGAGGATCCCTCAGCATCCTCCAGTGGGATAGTATTATCCATCTCTGGCTGGCTCCCCTCTTCTTCACTAAGGTCAGATGGGGGAGATATCAGCTCCTTGGATGTTTTAGTGCCATATAAGAGTCTCTGGGCTGCCTACTTATATTTCTCCTTCTGTGAGCGCTGTGACAAGGCGCCATTTTGGGCCTGATCGGCGTGTGGGTCTCCGCTGTCTTTACCTCATTTTGGCATGGTGAACGGCCGTCAGCAGGGCGATGGGGCAGAGCGCCAAGGTCTCGGGTGTTTTGTGGTCCGGTCTTGTCGCCGGCAAGGATGAGCGGTCCACAGGATTATAGACGGATTCTCGGCGGAGCAGAGGAGATGTGCGTCCTTCTACATGCGCTGCATGGCCACGCCCCCCCCATTAAAAAATAATTTTACTAACGTATACAAGTATAAATATTTATTAATATATTAAAATAAAATATATTTCATAATTGATAAACATAAAAATTGATAAACTGGTGCGATGTGAGAACACTGCGAATCCATTGCGGGTTCCCGCATCGCACCGACTTGCATGTCAGTTCACACTGCCATATGCGAATCGCTGGGGAGTGTCAATACATTGTTAACGACACCCCCAGATCAGCTTGCATATCGCACTGCGAACTGACAGTTCGGACATGAATCGGATCGCATATGTGTGAACACACATGCGATCCGATTCTGGTCCGAACAGAAAAAAGGGTCCTGTGCGTGTTTGCACCGAATGCGGTGCGATATCAGCCATACTATCTGTACGGCTGATATCGCACCGCACAAACATCGCATGTAATGTGAACGGCAGTGCGCTGCGAATTACATGTGACGCCTGTGCAATGTCTGGCATTGTACAAGTGTGAACCGGGCCTAAAAGTTAACAACACCCCTAAATCAGTTCGCATATCGCAGTGCGATCTGCAAACTCAGACAGGAATCGGATCGCATGGGTGTGAACACCCATGCGATCCGATTCTGCTGCGGACCAAAAAAAGGGTCCTGTACGAGTTTCGTCCGAATGCAATGCAAATTCAGCCATACTATCTGCATGGCTGAAATCGCATCGCACAGAGATCGGATGTGAATTTGCACTGCAGTACGGTACGAATCACATCTGATCTCGGACACCGCAGCAGTGGGAACCGGCCGTAAATCATATTGCATTTGCACCAAAATGGTACAGGACCCTTTATTTGGTCCACACTGGAATCGGATCACATGGGTGTGAACACCCACGCAATCCGATTCCTGCACCATTATGTAGTTCGCACTGCTTTCTGTGAAATAATCTGGGGGTGTCATTAACTTTACATTGACACCCGCAGTGGTGCGCAGATGTCAATGTAGGTGCGATGTGGAAACCCGCACAAGAATCACGCTGGTTCACGCATCGCACAAGTGTGAACCCAGTCAGAGACGTGAACATCTAAAAAAAAACTATCTATCTATCTATCTATCTATCTATCTATCTATCTATCTATCTATCTATCTATATACACATTGGTGGGGAAGATGTGCTCTGACTGGTGAAAGAAAGAAGTCAAAAGACTTCTAGCTTTCTCCAGAATACTCAGCCAGCTCTGCGCTTCTCTCTTTGATTCTCCACCTCTGAAATGGTGAATCAGAAAGTGAGAATTCTGTCACAGATTGCCGGTGAGGTGCAGAGATCGCACCTTCATACACTGGCCATTTCTGTGACAGTCAGTTACAGATTCTCACTGTGCTGAGATAATCAGTGGAGAACATGTTCCACTGATTACCTCAGTTTCATAAACTGGTAATGACCTGAGATCAGCGGCGAGACTCGGTTTCATAAAAGGACTCCTATGTCAGAGAGAGCAGTCATGTGACCAGGTCAGTGGAAAAAACTGAGCTATTGAGGTATATGGAAGCTTCATTTTACAATATGAGTGACACAGGAGGAGCAGTGTCGAAGGGGCTGGCAGTGATTTTTTTCTTAACTGTGGAGAATGCTGGCAGCGCTGTCCCAGGAGACTGGGGGTCTTCTGGGAGTGCAGGGGGAGGGGGGCTGTATACTGTATGGGGGGCTGTATACTGGGGGGCTGTATATTGGGGTTTGGGCTATATACTGGATGGGGGCTGTGTACTGGATGGGGGCTGTATACGGGAGGGGGGGCTGTATACTGGATGGGGAGCTGTGTACTAAATGGGGGGCTGTATACTGGGGATCGAGGCTGTATACTGGATGAGGGGCTGTGTACTAGGGAGGGGGGCTGTGTACTGGATGGGGGGATGTGTACTGAGGAGGGGGGGGGCATTTACTGTGCAGGGGGAGGGGGACTTTGTACTGTACAGGGGGCTGTGAAAACATTTTATCCTTAAACTTCCCTCTTAAAATTGGGGTGCGTGTTATACGCCAATAAATACGGTACTTTGTATTTGATATCAAGAAATATAAAAACTGGTGCAGCGCAAAATTCCTGGCTAATTACTATTTAAACTGTAAGACAGCGGGTGACGTCCGAGCTACGTTTTGGACGTCACCCACTGTCTTACTGTGAAAATATATTATTTTGCTCTGTGGTTTTTTTACCGCCATTTATACTGAACTTTCGGCTTTATGCCTATATGTTTTGCATACACATCCTTTGGCTGTTATCCCTGTAATTAGCCAGGAATTTTTATACAATAAACAATCTATTACGTCTACACTTAGATCGCTTTTTCTTTGTTTATGCTGGTGGTTCCCTGCTGTTGGAGTGAGTTACCTGTACACATCCCATCTACATTTGGATTGGTGCTGCTGGATTCATACATCAGTTTCACCCTATGTGCAGTACAAGCCTATCTGACCATCAGAATATTCAGTGGTTCACCAGATTTTATGGCTCCATGCCGTTGGAGGGATTTATCTGAATATATCCTGGCTTCACTGGCGGATTGGTGCTGCTGAATCCACTCATTGGTCTCACCCTATGTGTAGTAACAAGCCTATCTGACCATCTGATTACTTAGTGGTCCATCAGATTCGGTAAGAGTACCTTATACTGATGGTGGAAGGATTTGTCTCCTTGAATATTGTATATCATTTGAAGATTTTTATTATCACGTGGTGGCTTCATCTTTTATCTCTGTACTACATTTTATTGCATATTGTATGGACTTTTTTTGCGCTGCACCGTTTTTTATATTTCTTGCTATTTTTTGAGGTGTTGTGATTTACTCCTTTTAGGTGTTCAGCTTGCAATCGTTTGTTGTTTATTTGTGTGCGCTGATTGTCCTTTCGTTTTGTATTTGATATGCCTGTGTTGTTACTTAGTATCCATAAATTAAAACTTTTAAACTGCAACAAAAGCATCAAATTACTTCCACTCCTTTGTGACTATCCACTTCATTCACATTTTAACCACGTCCGGACCAGCCGCCACAGTTTTACTGCGGCAGGTTGGCTCGGCTTTGCAAATTGATGTTACCTTACGGCGGCTGCGCCAATCGGATTCGCTTCAGAACCAATCAGTCTCCAGGCCCAGGCCAGTGATTTTTGGCCTGGGCCTGTTGATCGGTCCTGACGAATGAAATCCTCCCCTGCCTGTGTAAGTGTAAACACAGACGGGGGAAGTGATGTCATCTCCCTCTCTGGAATTCTTTTCCGTTCCAGAGAGAGGACATCCAAACGTGAGTTGCACCAACACTTCACTGACACAGTACAGATAGGCACATATTTCACCCCTCGTTTGCCCCCACATCCCCTTCACTCCCTGTCACTGTGTCACCCAGTGCAGTGTTCATATTTTTCTTTGATCACTGTACTGGTGTCATTTTTGACACTAATCAATGTTGGGGTACTTAGTATGACCCCGATAGGTCTAGGGACCCCCCTAATAAAGGTTTAACCCCTTGATCACCGTATTAGTGTCACGGGTGACGCTGGTTAGCTAGTTTTTTTTTTTTTATAGTGTCGGGGCACCCACCGTAAAAGGTTTAACCCCCTGGTATCAGGTTTTAGTGTCAATTAGGATCTGCGTCGCCCCAGGCAGCGTCAGAATAGTACCAGTAGCGCTAACACCCACGCACACACCATACACCTCCCTCAGTAGTATAGTGTCTGAACAGATCAATATCTGATCAGATCTATACTAGCGTCCCCAGTAGTTTAGGGTTCCCAAAAACACAGTGTTAGCGAGATCAGCCCAGATACCTGCTAGCACCTGCGTTTAGCCCCTCCACCCAGCCCAGCCCAGCCAAGTGCAGTAACAGTCGATCACTGTCACTTACAAAACACTAAACAAATAACTGCAGCATTTGCAGAGTCAGGCCGTTTTTTGAGTGTTTGAAGCAGTCGCTGACAGTCAGGTGCTTTTTTTCCTGTGAGTCTCAATAGTGTACCAGTAAATTTAGAGACCAAAATGTCCGATTACTACACTAGTGAAGAGGCCAATACATTTCTGAGCCTGACAGATGTGAGTGAAGAGAAAGTCACCCATCTGTCCGATTCTGGCTCAGAATACAAACCAGTAGACAGCAGCAGCACCCTGACAGATAGCTCTGACGATGGTGTAGTGGTCCCTGCCAAGGTCAGGCGTACCCGACCCCGTTCTTCTGCTGTTGTTGAGGTGCAAGAACCGCAGCGCTCTCTTATGGAGCAGAGAGCCAGTACTAGTGCCGCTCATCCTTCTGGTGAACTGGCAAGCACCAACGGCCTGGTACATCCAGCACTGCAGTAACACTTGGTGACGTGGCGAGTCCCATAAGTGCAGTTCAAGCTGGTGAGGTGGCTAGCACAATTACTGTCCCGCAGCCACCAAGAAGACAAAGACAGGCCCGTCAAGCCTATAGTGCCCTTCCTGCTGCATTTTGCATTCCGAATTGGGAGCCCACCACTTCCGCAGCACCTGTACTTCCCCCATTCACTGGCCAGCCCGGAATTCAGGTGGAAACAGTTGATTTTACGTCACTTGATTTTTATTCGCTGTTGTTCACAGAAGATCGCTATAGATCTGTTGTGGACTAAAGCAATTTGTATGCTGGTCAGTTCATCGCCGCTAATCCCCAGTTGCCCCTTGCCAGAGATTGGAGACCTATTACTGTCTCCAAACTTAAGACCTTCCTTGGCATATCCCTCCTCATGGGCGTAATTACAAAAAGTGAGTTGCGATCATATTGGTACATTGACCTAATTTACCATATGCCCATGTTCTCTGCCTCCATGACCAGGACACGATACGAGCAGATCTTGCTGTCCATGCATTTTAATGATAATGAACTCTGTCGTCCTTGGGGAGACCCTGGATACGATCGGCTTCATAAAATTTGTCCCCTCGTAAGCCACTTCAACCAGCAGTTTGCAGCCTTGTTTACTCCCCATCAAGTTGTCTGCGTTGATGAGTCCCCAAATAAGTTTTCTGGCCGCTTGTCTATCAAACAGTATCTTCCCAGCAAGCGTGCCAGATATGGCGTCAAGATGTATAAGCTCTGTGACAGGGCAACAGGCTATATAGTAGTAGCTACATATAGTTTCATGGTTTACGAGGGAAAATATAGCCACGTGGAGCGGGAGAACTGCCCAGACTAGATAGGGAGAGCTGGTAAGATTGTGTGGGACTTGGTATCACCCTTATTTGGAAAGGGGTACCACTTGTACGTTGACAATTATTACACAAGCGTGCCACTTTTTAGTCACCTTTTTGATTGTGGAATTGGCGCATGTGGCACCGTTCAATCTAATCACCAGGGCTTCCCCCAACGGCTTGTAGAATCCTGACTTAGACGGTTGGAGAGAGCCTGCTTGAAATGGTATACTTTGTTAGCGAAGTGGAGGGATACACAAAATGTTTTTGTTCTGTCCTCCCTTCACGCAGATACAACAGTCCTAATTCCTACGATGACTGGTGTTGTGGAGAAACCCCTCTCTGTCCACGAATGCAACCTTAACATGGGATGGGGGTGACCTCAACGACCAGTTGTTGGCGCCATACCTAATTGCCCATAAGGCCAGATGCTAGTATAATAAAGTGTCTGTATATTTATTCCAATTGGCTCTGCTGAATGCTTTTGTGCTATACAAAGCTTCATGACAAACTGGTTCCTTCCTAAAATTCCAGGACGAGATCATCACAGCCCTTCTGTTTCCAGATGGTGCTGTGGCCCACCTTCCCAACGCAAATTCAGTGAGCCGGCTGCATGAGAGGCATTTTCCGTATGTCCTCCCTGGTACCCCTACCCAAAGAAGATGTTGTGTCTGTAGAAAACGCGTATATAAGTGTGAAACCGGCTTTTGTTGTCCTTCTTGTCCTGACCAACCTGATCTATGCATTGATGACTGTTTCAAACACTACCACACACTAGTGGAGTATTAGCGTAGGGTACAGTATTGCACAGTCCTAGGGCACACTTATGCCGCATACACACGACCGTTTTTTACGTCAGAATAAACTCTGACGGTTTTTCCGACGGAGTTCCGCTGAAGCGGACTTGCCTACACGCGATCACACCAAAGTCCGATCGTTTGGAACGCGATGACGTACGATGGGACTAGAAAAAGGAAGTTCAATAGCCAGTAGGTGCCCTTGCATCCTTTTTGGTCCGTCGGAATAGCATACAGACGAACGGTTTTCCCGATAGGAATTGATTCCGCTGGAAAGATCTAAAACGTTCTATTTCTAGGTCTGTCAGAATTTTCAAAAGTAAAAGTCTGATGAAAACCACACACGATCGGAATATCCGATGGAATGATTCCGTCGGACATTTTCTGACGGAAAGTCCGATCGTGTGTACGCGGCATTAGACGGGGTCTCGAAAGATGAGATGGCCATCACATTTTGAGAGACCCTAATCTGGAACGTTTACAGTTTATAAAAATGAAAAAAAAACAAAACAAAAAAGCACAAGAGTTTTCGTTTTATTTTTCTTCTCTCTATTGTTCTCTCTCTTACGTTCACTCTCTGTTGTCAGCTCTGTTGTTCACTCTGTATTGTTCTATATCTATTGTTCTCTCTCTATTGTTACTGTATTTTAGAACTGTAATGTTTTATTTTTATTGTGTTTTATTGTGTTTGGTTTGCAGGTATGGTACGTCTAATGCCCCGTACACACGGTCGGACTTTGTTCGGACATTCCGACAACAAAATCCTAGGATTTTTTCCGACGGATGTTGGCTCAAACTTGTCTTGCATACACACGGTCACACAAAGTTGTCGGAAAATCCGATTGTTCTGAACGCGGTGACGTAAAACACGTACGTCGGGACTATAAACGGGGCAGTGGCCAATAGCTTTCATCTCTTTATTTATTCTGAGCATGCGTGGCACTTTGTCCGTCGGATTTGTGTACACACGATCGGAATTTCCGACAACGGATTTTGTTGTCAGAAAATTTTATCTCCTGCTCTCCAACTTTGTGTGACGGAAAATCCGATGGAAAATGTCCGATGGAGCCCACACACGGTCGGAATTTCCGACAACACGCTCCGATCGGACATTGTCCATCGGAAAATCCGACCGTGTGTACGGGGCATTACTGTTGTACTGTAATGTTACTTTATTTATTGTTAACCATCATTTGTTTGGCGGCAGGTATACCATTCAGCTGCAGCACGGGTTTATTTATTCTGACAGCAACAGTGTTTGCTCCCACGATACTAAAGCTGTGACTCCAGCACTGTAGGAGGTGATTTCACCACCACAGTTAAAAATAAAAGCATATATGCCAAAGCATGGGGGCAGGGGTGGAGGGACGATTTGCTCCTAACATTAGGGGCGGATTGCCTCCATGCTTTGCCATATATTTTTTAGGCACAGATTTAAATAAAAAATAAGTTGTTTTATTGAGTTAATGTTTTATTGTTACCATTGTCTGCTTTTCATTTACACCATTCAGCTGCAGCACTAATTTATTTATCTTGACAGCAACAGCATTTGCTCTCACGATACGTAAATCAGTGACTCCAGCGCTGTAGGAGGTGATTTCACCACCACAGTTAAAAAAAAAAAAAAAATGGTGCATGTATGCCCATCATTAGAAGTGGGTGGATGAAGGGCGGTATTCTAATGGTGGACCTACCCACCGATCAATCTCTTTTTTTTTCGTTCAGCCCACAGGCTGCATGAAATAAAGAACATTGCAATATATGCCCAACAAGGACCAGCAACGTACTGGTATGTTGCTGGACTTTAAATCGTTATACCAGAATGATGCCTGCAGGTTTAGGTATCATCTTCATATCATTCCTTTCAGCCAGTGGTTGGCTTTTATGTAAAAGCAATCCTAGCAGTGGGAGGGAACGCCCATCACCCCCCCCCCCTGCCATCTTCCATGGCTTTCTTTGGCTCTCCTGTCCCACCAGGGAACCCAAGAATGTAGCCGGTGGTTCCGCCAGCTGACCATAGAGCTGATCCGAGACCAGAACGGCTCCAATCAACTCTATGGCCTAAGAAACTGGAAGCTATGAGCATTTCATGACTTAGGTCATTGGCATTGGGAAAGCATTTTATCACACCGATCTTGGTGTGGTCAAATGCTTTGAGGGCAAAGGAGAGATCTAGGGTCTAATAGACCCCAATTTTTTCAAAAAAGAATACCTGTCACTACCTATTGCTATCATAGGGGATATTTACATTCCCTAAGATAACAATAAAAATGATAGGAACAGTTAAAATAAAAAAGCAAAATAAATAGTAATTAAAAAAAAAACTAAACAAAAAAAAAAAAACACCCCTGTCCCCCTGTGCTCACGCGCAAAGGTGAACGCAAGTGTCGGTCTCGTGTTGTATGTAAACAGCAATTTCACCATGCATGTGAGGTATCACTGCAAAGGTCAGATCGAGGGTAGTAATTTTAGCAGTAGACCTCCTCTGTAAATCTAAAGTGGTAACCTGTAAAGGCTTGTAAAGGCTTTTAAAAAAGCATGTAGTTTGTCGCCGCTGCACGATTCTGCACAACTTTAAAGCATTTTGTATTTGGTATCCATGTACTCAGCATAAGATCATCTTTTTTATGTCATGAAACATTTGGGCAATATAGTGTGTTTTAGTCCATTACAATTCAAAAAAATCTTTTTTTTTCCCCAAAAATTGCTGTGCAAATACTGTGTGAAAAAAAAAAAATGCAACACCCACCATTTTAATCTGTAGGGCCTTTGCTTTAAAAAAATATATACTGTTTGGAGGTTCGAAGTAATTTTAAAATTGTAAATAAAAAGTGTCAGAAAAGGCTTTGTCTTCACGTGGTTATAAGAGTGGGTGATGTGTGCATAAAATGACATGACAGTTCAACCCCCCCCCCCAAAAAAAAAATTACCCCTTTTTGGAAAGTAGACACCCTAAGCTATAGGCATGTTGAGTCATTGGAATATTTTATATTTTGCCACAAGTTTCAGGAAAATTACTTTTTTGTTTTTTTTTTTACACAAAGTTGTCACTAAATTATATATTGTTCAAACATTGCATGGTTATATGTGGAATCACACCCCCAAATACATTCTGCTGCTTCTCCTGAGTATGGAGATACCACATGTGTGAGACTTTTTGGGAGCCTAGCTGCGTACGGGACCCCGAAAACCCAGCACCGCCTTCAGGCTTTCTAAAGGCGTAAAATTGTGATTTTACTCTTCACTACTTTTCACAGTTACGGAGGCCCTGAAATGTCCAGATAGCACACCCCTTCCCCCCAAATGACTCATTTTGGAAAGTAGACACTCCAAGGTATTTGCTAAGAGGCATGGGGAGTATATTACAGATCTCATTTGTTTTTGAAAATTTAGTAAGAAAAAGAAAAAACATTTTTTTTTTTTTTTCTTTTTTCAATTTTCAAAACTTTGTAACAAAAAGTGAGATCTGCAAAATACTCAACATGCCACTCAGCAAATAGCTTGGGGTGTCTGCTTTCCAAAATGGGGTCATTTCGAGGGGGGTTTATGCTATCTGGGCATTTTATTTCTTCCGAAACTATGATAGGCAGTGAGGAGTGAAATCAACAAATTACGCCCTTAGAAAGCCTGAAGGCGGTGATTGGTTTTCGGAGTCCTGTACACTGCTAGGCTCCCAAAAAGTCGCTCACATGTGGTATCCCCGTACTCAGGAGAAGCAGCAGGATGTATTTTGGGGTATAATTTCACATATTCCCATGGCATGTTTGAGCAACATATCATTTAGTGACAACTTTGTGCAAAAAAAAATTAAATAAATAAAAGTTTGTCATTTTCCTGCAACTTGTGGCAAAATATAAAATATTCCATGGACTTAACATACCTCTCAGCAAATAGGTTGGGGTGTCTACTTTCCAAAATGGGGTCTTTGGGGGGGGGGGGGTTGTGCTATATTGGCATTTTATGGCCTTCAAAACTGTGATAAGTATTGAGGAGTAAAATCAAAAATTTGCGTCCTTAGAAATCCTGAAGGCGGTGCTTGGTTTTCGGGGTCCTGTAGGCTCCCAAAAAGTCTCACACATGAGGTATCTCTATACTCAGGAGAAGCAGCAGAATGTATTTTGGGGTGTGATTCCACATATAACCATGGCATGTGTGAGCAATATATCATTTAGTGACAACTTTGTGTCATTTTTGTTTTCAATTTTCAATCACTTGTGAAAAAAAAAAAAAAAAAATTCAAAATATTTAAACGAAAAGCTGCGTAAATTTCAGAAAATGTACCCTAGTTTGTAGACACTACAACTTTTGCGCAAACCAATAAATATACGCTTATTGACATTTTTTTTACCAAAGACATGGGGCTGAATACATTTCTGCCTAAATGTATGACTAAAATTGAGTTTATTGGATTTTTTTTATAACAAAAAGTAGAAAATATATATTTTTTTCGACATTTTCGGTCTTTTTCTGTCTATATCGCAAAAAATAAAAATTGCAGAGGCAATCAAATACCATCAAAAGAAAGCTCTGTTTATGGGGAAAAAAGACACATTTTGTTTGGGTACAACATTGCATGATCGCACAATTACCAGTTAAAGCAGCGCAGTGCCAAATTGTAAAAAGTGCTCTGGTCATTGAGCTGCCAAATCATCTAGGGTGAAGTGGTTAAAGACCATCTGTAACCAATCATAGAACATTTATTAGGATTCCATTGTTTCTATAATTTTGCTATAGTCTTCACTATCTATACAAATTACTGCCTCATTCTCAACTCTTCTGAGATTCTGGAAAAAGTAAAATATAATTAACCTTTATCTATAGGGTTATGCACTATTTCATGTGAATTAGGTGTATTTAAAAGCCAGTAAGGATTCCTGTCAAAATAAAAATGCATGTACGCTAAGAGCTTTTTATTCAAGTCATAAAGTTCAAAGGCCATGCATGTCAATGTATCTAAATACCAGTGGTGTTGTAAAACTATAATTATGCAGTCCATCTTAGTAACTACTTTTGCAATTGTAATGGTATAGATGGGCATTTTTTTAAAATCATCCTACGGTAAAAAAACAAAAAATATATATATTATTATTATTTTTAAAAATATATTTTTATTATGTTATAGACTCAACAACTCCATGATACAGAAGAGGTTTGCTATGAGAATGTACTTAGGGAAGTCAAAGCTGGTCGACAGGTATGAGTTATTATGAATACTGGATTTATTTACCATAATAGCTGAACTATTATGGATGTTTAATGTGCCTGTTAATTAATGCTGCACTTCCTTTGAAGCTATATCAGAATTCTATTTATATTACATTACTTGATTATATTCACTTTACCCTGCTATTTCTTTTGTGTATCGCTCCCTGTCTTAATGTGATAGTAATAAATACAATGAATCCATTCCATTATGACTATATTACAGTCTTTTTTCTGTTTTTATGACCTCCATTGAAGACGTGTACATACACACAGTACAGTATAAACTAGATTTGAGTCTTCTAAAACACCACTTTATTTACTGCTAGCCCAGTTTGATTATGAGAGTTGTTAGTGCAGTGGAGTTCAATGGTCTCAAAACCACAGCTGGATCACTTTATGGGAGCTCATGCATCATATAATCATGTTTAAATGAAAACTTCTTCTCAAACTTCCCCACTTCTACCTCTCTCTCCCTCTCTCTCTCTCTCTCTCTATATATATATATATATATATATATATATATATGTAGATATATATCTATCTATATATATCTATATCTATAGATATAGATATATAGATATATATATATATATATCCTCCTTTAAAGTGGTAGTAAACTGCAGTTGAAAAATAAAAAAGACACTTCCCTGCAAGGCAAATTCATAATGTGCTAGTATGTTTTGCATACTAGCACATTATGAGAGACTTGTCTTAAAATGAAGCCCTACAGCGGCGTGCTGTAACCACTGAAAGGGCTTCCATTTTCACCCGGTCTTCCTTCCAGGTTCGCGGCCTCCAGTTACATGAGTGGCCAGGGCGCGATGACGTCATTCCCACACATTCACACTGGAGTCACCGTTTACGGCATGAGCTCTGAAGGTCCGGCATTGTATGCCGAACCTTCAGAGCGCATGCGCCAGTGAAGTCACTGGCTGCATGCAGTGTGACTATCTCCTAAACAATGCACGTTTAGGAGATATTCACAATACCTACAGGTAACCCTTATTGTAGATACAAGTGGTAAAACTGAGTTTACTACCACTTTAAAGACCACTTTGGATTAAATTTGGTCTACAAATTATGCTGTGCACAGGAGCATACACATCCCTACAGTTTTTTCCAAGCCTTAATGGGTTGTAGTTTTAGGGGGAAGGACAGCCCTCCCCAGTGTACTTTATGTGTCTCGCAGTCCAGAGGTGTGGAGGTTACTTCGTAGTGAGCATATGCTTCTCCTCATTTTGTACTGCAGGTGCACATAATGTTACAATGGCAAGCACAACCAATCTCTAGGGCTCAGTCTAGAGATCTTCATCCAACCTTGCTGCGGTCATTGCAGACCCCTTTGAACAGCAGTGTCAGAGCTAGATTTTTCATATATTTGTAGTGCTTACCCATGAAGTAGCTGCTATGTGTGGGTCACCAGATTTCAGATGTCAACAACCTTACCAGCAATGCCAGATCCTCTGACGCACCAAGGCTAGTCAAGTAGCATATACTTGGGAAAATACTCTCAATGGGAAAAAAAAAATGCAGCATTAACGGTAAACAGTAACGAATATTACATTTTCACAACATAATAATTAAATGGAGGACCAAAATGATTTGCCCCTGAAGCCCAAATCCAGGAGAACGTAACTGGCATTGGGAAATAAAAGTCTGTTAGTCTCTCCAAACCCTGACTCACCAGGCATGAGTACCCAAACTGTATCCTAAAATCAGGTGTCTTTTTAAGAAGTGGAAAGAAAGTTGTGGCCTAGCTACACCAAATGATGTGTGATTACTCCTCCCTCTCTCTGTCTGGAGCTGGTGACGTCAGCTGTGATCTTCCACGGAAATGTTAATATCAGTGGTGGCTCAAGACTCTGCAATGATTATCTCTAACAGAGATGTTAGCAGTCACTCAGGGCCTGAAAGTGGTGATCTCTCACAGCTCTGACCTCTGGGAAGATGTGGCAGCACAGTCTCTCTCATTAACATTTGGGTTGAATATTAAGGTAGAGGACTCTCCACTACAGTAGCTTTCTCTCTATTGATCACCTCTCAGCTCACCACGAGGCTGCCCCTGAGCATCAAGCTTCCTTCCCTTTTTATTTCCTGTTGCAACTCCCCAGTCTGCTGGGACTTGTAACTCTGTCCAGTTCCTGGCTTAAAAGGAAGATGTATCTCGGGTACTACATTTCCTATAGTCCCAGGCAGATCCCAGCAGTCCTCTTTACTCTGAGGCTGGAAGGGCAATCACAACTGCAACTGGATGCAGTGGGCGGGCTCTCCTTTAGCTCAAAGTGCCTGCAGCCCCTCATCAGTTCCTCTCGGAAACAGAAAACTGGCACACAATAGCCCGTTCTATATGCACAGTCCCCCCCCCCCTCCCCTTGAGGTATGCTGTCCTTCCCCTAGCTCCAGGCTTCATCTTGAGCACATTGCTCTGAAAAAAACTAGAAAAGCACACTACAGTTCCATCTGCTAATCTGCTCCAGTTTGTGGCTAAGGTCACACCAGGTTATCCAGTAGCCTCATTTGTGGGACACAGGAGGCCTGCACGCCTTCTGTTCCACATCAACCGTTTCTGCACTGATTAAGTATACCACAGTATTTCACCTTACCCTCTTGGCAGGTGTCAGAAAGAAGAGGCCTGGAATGAGGAGCTAGGCCTATTCTTCTACAAACTCTGCAGCTGGTTCTCCAGACCTTAGAATCTCCTCTTATCTCCTCAGCTACTCCATGTTCCTCCTTTTTAACTGGAGAGGAATATTCAACCTGTATGGCAGACCAGATGAGTAAAGTCTCGCTGACAAAGAGACTGGACTGCCAGTTGGCATCACCTGCTGAGTCATTTTCCAAATCATCCATCCTGTCAGGGTTGCTTCCCAATAATAATGTAAAGTCTGAGAACTCCTCCCAGGAGTGTGGGCTTTTGACTTCAGACTTTCACATGCTAAAAAAAGCCTCAAAAGTGTTGGTGGATGGAGTTGCCCTCCAGTTTAAATTTAGAGCCATCACCTTCTGTTGGGCCTAATGTCCCCAATATGGAATGCCTTTCCAAAATCCTGTTCCTGGAATACAGTACCATCCTCCTTTCTGTCCTTATGTTTTCTGCTGATTGCTTAGTTTGATAGTTGATCAATTGTCAAGCTTTAAAGAAGCCTATGTCCTGTTCTTCAATTTTGTGCTTTTTTAAAATGCCAACCGTATGTAAAAAAAAAAAAAAAAAAAAAAGGAAAAGGGAGTTATTTGGGGCTGATTAGGATAAACTAAGGGTTTATAAGGGGTTGAATAGAAGCACATTCCATTATTTATGCAAATAACATCATATGCAAATCAAACTTTTGATCTGCACATGAGTGGAACAGAATGAATTCAAAGTAGCTACAATTATTCTTTGTATCTCTGGAGTCTAAATGGCATTTATAAACACTGTCAGAAGGTCTGATTTTGACAGCAGCAGCTATAATAGCTGCTGTATAACATATTTGGGAATTGCTGGCAAATAAACACTGTCAGAAGGTCAGTTTTTTAGGCTGGGTTTACACTATTGCAAATTGGATGTGGATTTCCCTGCATCCAATTTGCATGTCAGGAGATTGCGACTGGCTGTCTATGGAGCCTGTTCACACAGCTCTGGGACAGCTGTGGAGCGAATTGCACAGGAGTCCTGTGCGTCTTCTGGTCCGTTTAAGGTCCGGATGCAGCCAAAAATTCGCACAGAAATTGGACCTGAAACAGTAAACCGGGGCGCACCGGACCCCTGCTGTGAGCCGCTCCATGTGGCAGTGTGAACCAAGCCTTAGCAGCAGCTGTAATAGCTGTTATATAACATAGTAATGGAAATGGTAAAGCTGAAGAATTGGTGGAGCTGGTAAATGAGGTGGGGGAAGTGGCAGCAGGGGGAAAGGGCATGCTATGTATGTATGCCCTGTGTACTTCAGTGAGCTTTGTATGGGTGTGCATAATGAGCCTAATATCCATAGCTGGTTAAATCTGTAGTCCTGGCAAAAAGTTAAATGCACAAAAAAAAAAAAAAAACTTATACATCACGTAAACTGTTTTATCTGCTAACAGATTTTAAATTTTTAAGTCAATCTTGCACCCTGCCAAACCCTATCAACAGCAAAGACAGGCTCTTGATTTCCTTTCTGACTGAACTGCCTTGTCCAGAATCCACTCCTGTCTGTAAGGCCTCTTACACTATTTCTGTATGTGTGCTTAAAGTTTAGCTTTGGGTAATGGGGAGAATATTTCAGCATGGATGTCCTAATGTAGCTTAATCACTTCAAAACTGGATACTTTCACCCCCTTCCTGCCAAAGCCATTTTTCAGTTTTCAACACTGTCACTTTGAATGACAATTAGTCATGCAACACTGTACCCAATTTAAATTTCTATCATTTTCCTTGATACAGATAGAGCTTATTTTTGGTGTATTTAATCACCACAGGATTTTCTTATTTTTTGTTATATAAATTAAAAAAGCCTCAAAATTTTGAAAAAAAATGCAAATAATCTTTTTTTTATAAATGTATTCTACATTTCTTTGGTAAAAAAAAAAAATCCAAATCAGTTTATATTATGTAGTATGTGGTTAGAATCTACTGATTTTGGGTGCAATGCTTTACAGGCCCCTTTTTTTTTAGAAAGGTGAACTTATCCTTTAAAAAATGACATGTCCCCATCACCATAAAAAAAACAAAAAAAAAACCCAGCACAACTGTCAAGCCACCATAGAGCAAGTTGGGCAGCCAATGTTTCAATGTCTGTATAGGGTGGAGGGTGTCTGCTTTATGACAACAGGTGAAAAAATTTTTTTTCTTCTATTCATAAATTGGTCAGAAACTATTGGAACATACAGTATCTCACCCCTCAAATTTGTGTAAATTATTTTATTCTTTCATATGGCAACACTAAGAAAATTACACTTTACTACAATGTAAAGTAGTGAGTGTATAGCTTGTATAACAGTGTAAATTTGCTGTCCCCTCAAAATAACTCAACACACAGCCATTAATGTCTAAACCGCTGGCAACAAAAGTTAGTACACCCGCTAAGTGAAAATGTCCAAATTGCGCCCAAAGTGTCAATATTTTGTGTGCACTGCCTTAACCCTCTGGGGCATGGAGTTCACCAGAGCTTCACAGCTAGCCACTGGAGTCCTCTTCCACTCCCCATGACAACATCATGGAGCTGGTGGATGTTAGAGGCTTTGCGCTCCTTCACCTTCTGTTTAGAGGCCCCACAGATGCTCAAAAGGGTTGGCAAGTCCATCACCTTTACCCTCAGCATCTTTTGCAATGCAGTGGTTGTCCTTAAGGTGTGTTTGGGGTCGTTATCCTGTTGGAATACTGGCCTGTGGCCCAGTCTCCAAAGGGAGGTGCATCATGCTCTGCTTCAGTATGTCAGAGTACATGTTGGTATTTATGGTTCCCTCAATGAACTCTAGCTCCCCAGTGCCAACATCACTCATGCAGCCCCAGACCATGACACTCCCACGACCATGCTTGACTGTAGGCAAGACACACTTGTTCTTGTACTCCTCACCTGGTTGTCGCCACATACACTTGACACCATATGAACCAAATAAGTTTATCTTGGTCTCATCAGACCACAGGACATGGTTCCAGTAATCCATGTCCTTAGTCTGCTTGTATTTAGCAAACTGTTTGCAGGGTTTCTTGTGCATCATCTTTAGAAGAGGCTTCCTTCTGGAACCACAGCCATGCAGACCAGTTTGATGCACAGTGTGTGGTGTATGGTCTGAGCACTGACAGGCTGACCCCCCCACCCCTTCAACATCTGCAGCAATGCTGGCAGCACTCATTTGTCTGTTTCCCAAAAACAACCTCTGGATATATGTTGAGCATGTGCACTCAAATTCTTTGGTCGACCATGGCGAGTCCTGTTCTGAGTGGATCCTGGCCTGTTAAACCAATGTATGGTCTTGGCCACTGTGCTGTAGCTCAGTTTCAGGGTCTTGACAATCTTCCTATAGCCTAGGCCATCTTTATGTAGTGCAACAATTCTTTTTTTCAGATCTTCAGACAGTTCTTTGCCATGTGGGTCTGCGAGTACCTATATTATATGTATTGTCTTGTTGAGTACTTGTGTATTGTCTTGTTGAGTACCTGTGTGTTGTTTTGTTGAGTATTAGTGTCAGGAAGCTAATTGTTAGGTATTTTGGACAGGGTATATTCCCCAATCCTCATTAAATTAGTAGGTACAATGCCCGGCAGGTGTGGAGATGCGACTTGGTGCACATCTTGCAGCATGTATGCGTTCCTTGATCATCCGATCGAGAACAAATACTGCTTTGCAAAATGTAAACACATTGTTTCACTGGAAGCCCAGGCTCTGAATCTGGGGAAGCAACTGTCAACACTGAGAAGACACTCCATACTAAAGGGGAGCTGGGAACGTACCTGGCAGGGGCCAGCACAGTGGTGGGTGGAGACAAAGTGGTGTAGGCACTAGGAAAGAGTAGATGGGTAACACTCAGGAAGGGTAGAGGGGGAAGTGCCAGGGAGGCTGATCCAGGGCTGGAGCATCCCAATAAGTACTTTCCATTGAGTGACATTGGTGAAATCAGTCAGGGACCTGCAACGCTGGAGCTGAGGGACTCTCCTAGCTACTGGGGGAAGAACTCCAGTGAGAGTGAGGGGGGAAGCGAAGGGAAAGGGAAGACAGATTCTGGTGGTAGGGGACTCAATTCTTAGGACAAAGAGGGCAAATCTGTAACAAAGACTTGAAGCGCCAAACTGTATGTTGTCTACCGGGCGCTTGTGTTCAGCACATCACGGTTCTGGTGGACAGATTACTGGGAGGGGCTGGGGAAGACCTGGCTGTCATGGTGCACATGGACACCAATGTTAAAGTCAGAGGCAGATGGAGTGTCAAAAAGAACGATTTTAGGTACTTTGGAGCTAATGTGAGGAAAAGGACCTTCAAGGTAGTATCCTCAGGAATACTACTGGAATACCATACCAGAAAGGCAGGGAGAGATTAGGGAAGTAAACGAGTGGCGGAGGAGCTGGTGTAGTAAGCAGGGGTTTGGGTCCCTGGAGGACTGGGCCGACTTCTCAGTCGGTCACCGGTGCTATAGAAGGGACGGACTGCACCAAAATGGGGAGGGTGCAGATCGACTGGGAGTGAAGATGGCCAAAAAGTTAGAGGGGTTTTTAAACAAGGCGCCGGGGGGAGGGCCCAGAGGTAGAGATCAGCGAGGAACATATTCCAAAGGGTAGTATTGGGGGCATTAGTGGTAGGTTGACTAAAGCACATAAACCCAAGTTAAAAATAGTAACATGTACTAGTTGCAATCTCGGAACACCCAATAAGAGGATAGTATGTGGCTGGTCTAAACTACGTGGCATGTTCACCAATGCCAGGAGCCTGGCTGACAAGATGGGTGAATTAGAGATACTGTTGTACGAGGAGGATTTGGATTTTGTGGGAATTTCAGAGACTTGGTTCAACAGCTCTCATGATTGGCTGGCAAACATTCAAGGGTATACCCTTTATCCCAGAAAATGCAACACGAAATGTAAGGGTGAAATTAGGGCGGCTAAAATAGAACACAAAAGACACATAGCGGAGGAGAGAAAAAAAAAGTCCCAAGAAATTCTTTAAGTATGTAAACAGTAAAAAAGGGAGGACAGACCATATTGGCCCCATAAAGAATGAAGAAGGACATCTGGTTAAAAAGGATGGGGAGATGGCGAAGGTATTGAATTTATTCTTCTCCCCAGTATTCACGAGGGAATCGGGGGGCTTCAGTAACCAAAGCTGCAGGGTTTATCCTCATGACACATCACACGAAGCACCTCCATGGTTAACAGAGGACAGAATTAAAATTAGACTTGGGAAACTTAACATTAATAAATCAACGGGACCAATCCTATTTAATTTGTTCATAAATGACCTGGAGGATGGGGTAAACAGTTCAATCTCTGTATTTGCGGACGATACTAAGCTAAGCAGGGCAATAACTTCTTACTAAGCTAAGCAGGGCAATAACTTCTCTGCAGGATGTGGAAACCTTTCAAAAAAGATCTGAACAAATTAATGTGGTGGGCAACTACATGAGAAATGAGGTTTAATGTAGAAAAAATGTAAAATAATGCATTTGGGTGGCAAAAATATGAATGCAAGCTATACGCTGGGGGGAGAACCTCTGGGGGAATCTAGGATGGAAAAGGACCCGGGGGTCCTAGTAAATGATAGGCTCAGAAATGGCATGCAATGCCAAGCACTGCTAACAAAGCAAACAGAATATTGGCATGCATTAAAAAGGGGATTAACTCCAGAGAGAAAAAGACTCTGGCCCTGCCACACCTAGAGTATGCTGCCCAGTTCTGAGCACCAGTCCTCAGGAAGGATGTACTGGAAATCCAGCGAGTACAAAGAAGGGTAACAAAGCTAATAAAGGGTCTGGAGGGTATTAGTTATGAGGAAATGTTGCGAGCACTGAACTTATTCTCTCTGGAGAAGAGACGCTTGAGAGGGGATATGATTTAAATTTACAAATACCGGACTGGTGACCTCAAAATAGGGATAAAACTTTTTTTAAGGGAGTTTAACAAGGCACATGGCCACTCATTAAAATTAGAAGAAAAGAGGTTTAACCTTAAGGTGGATGTAAACCCCAAATGTTTTTTTTTTATATCATACTGTAGAGTATAAGATTTCCTACCATTTGAGCCCAGTCTTGCCACACAGTTAATCCAGAAAGGGGAGATGTTTAAAAGGTAAGGATACATGCAGGATGCATGTATATCCTTATTTATCAGTGCTATGGCAGTAGTTTATAATTGATGAGAGTGGGTTTACATCCTCTTTAAAGTATGTAGAGGGTTCTTTACTGTAAGAGCGGCAAGGATGTGGAATTCCCTTCCACAGGCGTTGGTCTCAGTGGGGAGCATCAATAGTTTCAAAAAACTATTAGATAAGCACCTGAATGACCACAACATACAGGGATATACAATGTAATACTGACATATAATCACACACATAGGTTGGACTTGATGGATTTGTGTCTTTTTTCAACCTCACCTACTATGTAACTATGAGTTGTCATGTTGAACTTCCAGTGACCAGTGAGAAAGTGGGAGCGATAACACCAAATTTAACACACCTGCTCCCCATTCACATCTGAGACCTTGTAACACTAACAAGTCACATGAAACCGGGGAGGGAAAATGGCTAATTGGGCCCAATTTAGACATTTTCACTTAGGGGTGCACTCACTTTCATTGCCAGCGGTTTAGACATTAATGGCTGTGTTGAGTTATTGTGAGGGGACAGCAAATTTACACCATTATACAAGCTGTACACTCACTACTTTACATTGTAGCAAAGTGTAATTTTTTCAGTGTTGTCACATGAAAAGATAGAATAAAATATTTACAAAAAATGTGAGGGTGTAAAAAAAAAAAATGTGAGGAGGCATATTCCACACTGGAAAGGATGAGTTGATAGTTTAACAGATGCATTTTACACAAGACACATTTAGTAGAACAAAAATAGTGTAATATACACATTCTATGGTTATGTAATTACTGTGTTCATGGACATTACAAAGCTGTTACCTCTACCAGCAATAGGCATTGTAGATACTGCACATGATTTATACTGAGCATGGAGCACTTAGTAAAGCATTATTTTAAAAGCAATACAGAACTATGGCTACAAGGTAATTTAGTTGCAGGTCCTTTGGTTTAGTAGCATTAACAAATGTGACTGCTCATTTTCATTGAGCTGTATATTACTGAATGTTATTACAGAGGTCATTAGTGGTAGTGTTCTTGTATTAAGTTATTAAGAAATAATTTATACTTGATAAAGGTGCAAAAAAAGCAAGATTTCGTATTGGGGAACAGTACTGTGTTATGAGTGCAACATGTCTCTACAGTGGTCTGTAAATGATATGCAAAGAGTAACAGTGTGCTTTGACTCATAGCAAGAAATCACTTTCATTTAACTACAGTGAATTGTCAAAAGCTGACTTGGTGATTGGTTTCTGTTGAATAAAAAGTATACAGTTTACAATTATTCAAGTCTAACTAATGGAGAAGTTGTAGGGTAGACAAAACCATTCTCACAAACTGCTTATCAGAAAGCAGAGTTTTCATATGTAGTGAGGAAATATGGACTCCTCATAGACATATATTATTGCCCCCTACATGGTGATAATTATCAGTAAAGCTGCATTGTATGGATACATTTTTTAGGTTAGATAGTGATGTCTATGGGTGTTAGTACTTGTCTTGCAGATCCTTATGGCCTTTTCTCCGATCACACCCCTCACTTGTACATTTTAATGCAAAGAGCTACTGTTACTACTCCAACAATTATGGAAGGCTTTCAAAATTGTAAAAGTAAAGATGAGTTAAACCTCCCCATAGATGATCTGAAGTATATGTACAGTTTTCATGCACTACTAATAGGATTATATTATTCAAAGTAGTGTTTAATCTCTTCCCTCCCCAAATTTGTATTTTAACATTCTCCAGCACAATTCCCCATGTTGGGGATATGTTAATAGATGCCCTCTTTTATGAGCTATCAGATAACACTTTGCAGGACTGATGGCTCTAAATCCCAACTGTCACAGCTCCAGTCCCTATTGATGTTCAGGAACTATTCAGAATAGTTCTCTATTGTCTAACCACTGACTGCTATGACATAGTGATCCCACGCAGGTCAAAAGTTTCATTGACAAAATATGCCTTCACCCTGAAGATGGACATTGCTGTCTTCATGCCTGCAGTGGGGAGCAACGTGACATTTGCTTAATACTGCAATTTTCAGGTAAAATTACAGTATACAACAAAGCATAAAACATTGAGAAAAAAGTTTTCTTTTTTTTTACATTTTTGTGCATTTGTCAGCCTAGGTTGGTAAAAACTATTAAAGTGGTTGTAAACCCACACGAATAAAAGAAGAAAAAAAAAAAAAAAAGACCTGCAAGACAAGGGCACAATGAGCTAGTATGCATAGAATGCTAGCTCATTATGTAATACTTACCTGAGATCGAAGCCCCTGCTGTGGTGCCCATGCACAGCACCGGCCGGCAACATTTCTCCCCGGAGTTACTTCCGGGTATCGCGGGTCCGGCGCTGTGATTGGCCGGAGCCACGATGACGTCACTCCCGCGCATGCGCACGGGAGCCGCCGGTAACGGCACTGCCATTGCTTCAGTGCACATGTGGCAATGACGTCGGCACATGCAGATACAGGGGATATCTCCTAAATCAGGTTTAGCAGGTTTAGGCGATATCCGGGGTAGCTACAGGTAAGCATATTTATATTATATTATTATAGGCTTACCTGTAGCAAAAAGTGGAATGTAAGGGTTTACAACCACTTTAAGCTGTGTATGTGGAATCTGACAAGCTGTAGGCTTGCTCGGCCTGGTAGTTAGGACCTGTAAGTATTGTATAGTTAGTGCTGAGACACGACTAGCTTTTTGTTTGGCTATTTTTATTCCTATTCGCTTTTCTAAAACCCTGTATAGCACCTGTATATAGACGTGTATATATCACAAATAAACACTGCACTATTTGTCACTACGTCACTGGATTTGGTATCTGTGCCTGAAAGAATGCTCATGCCAGGGAGCTTTGTGCCTGCTACCTGTCCCCCATGTTAAATATAGTAGAGGCTGCGACCAGCAGTAGTAAGTTACTACTTAAATGGCCAGTACCTAAAGTGACTAAACATGGAGGAAATCCTCAAACAAAAGGTGTTATCCAACGTTGTACAAAAGCAAACTAATGCTATTATACAAGAGCAATGCAGAGGCTGTTTGAACAGCTAACCACTGAGGCAAAAGCAGATAGGAAAACCCTGACTAAGGTTGTGGAGACGCTAGCACAGTGGTCACCTGCTAAAATTGATGTTGGTGATAAGCCCCCAGTCATCCATGTGGGTCAATTTCTTTCCAAGATGACTGCAGATGATGATCCAGAGGCCTTTCTGCTAACATTTGAATACACCTCTGAGAGGGAAGGTTGACCTAAAACTTGCTTTCTGGAGAATTGCAGAAGGCCTACTATGATCTTGAGTTGGCAGAAGCAAGAGACTATGAAAAGGACAAACAGGAAATCTTGACCTGACTCAGTGTCACCTTGGCAGTTCGGACACAGTGGGTCCGCAGCTTGTTCTTCTAAGACGAGAGGCCCCCAAGATCGCAGATGTTTGACCTAATCCACCTGGTGCGGAAATGGCTACAGCCGGAGTCCCTGTCTGGGCCACAAATAGTGGAGTGTGTGGTCATGGACCGATTCCTGAGTTCACTACCAGTTCCCCTGCAGAAGTGGGTGAGTCAAGGAGACCCCAAGTCAGCAAACAACCTGTTGGAGCTCGTGGAGAGATACTTTGCTGCAGAGAGTCTGGTCCCATTCCTTACAGCCGCACAGACTTTCCACCCAAAGCTATGGTCTCCCTAGGCAACCGGTAAGACTGTTCCAGGGGAAGTGGTTGGTAAGCATGGAAAGGAGATAGGAGGGAGGATTTTTGGTACCAGGGCTGAAGTTTGTCATCCCAAACAAGGGAAGCCACTGCCTGTCAGCAAATCAAATTGGGGCAACATCAGGTGTTTCTGTTGCCAAGAACTGGGGCATGTTGCAGCAAACTGTCCATTGACAGATGAAACTATGCAGTGTGATGTATCCTATAGAATGCAGTCTATGTTTGCTGCTTTTTAATGCGCTGCAGCGTCAAGTGTAGGAAAACACATGTGCCAAATGACTGCTAATGATAAGCCTATTGTGGCATTGCTGGACTCTGGAAGTCTAGTGACTTTGGTTAAAGCTGAGATGGTTGAAACTGAATTTTAACGCAAAAAAAAGAAATTGCTGTGATCTGTGTACATGGGGATACCCGGGAGTATCCTACAGCCACTGTTAACTTTAAGACTGACTTAGGTTCAGTGATCCATCCGGTCGGACTTGTGCCTCACTTTGTGCATGAAGCCATAATTGGTAGGGACTTCCCTAAGTTTTGGGAACTCTTGGGTCGTCCCGACTCAGTCATAGTAACTGACTCAGTAGCAGAGCAAAAACTCTCACTCTCTCATACTGGTCACTGGAAGTTCAGCATGGCACCTCATGGCAAAGAACTCTCTGAGGATCTGAAAAAAGAATTGTTGCCCTACATAAAGATGATCTAGGCTATAAGAAGATTGCCAAGACCCTGAAACTGAGCTTCAGCACGGTGGCCAAGACCATACAGCGGTTTAGCAGGACAGGTTCCACTCAGAACAGGCCTCACCATGGTCGACCAAAGAAGTTGCACGTGCTCAGCATCATATCCAGAGGTTGGGTTGTCTTTGGGAAATGGACGTATGAGTGCTGCCAGCATTGCTGCAGAGGTTGAAGGGGTGGGGTCAGCCTGTCAGTGCTCAGACCATACGCCGCACACTGCATCAAATTGGTCTGCATGGCTGTTGTCCCAGAAGGAAGCCTCTTCTAAAGATGATGCACAAGAAAGCCCACAAACCGTTTGCTGAAGACAAGCAGACAAAGGACATGGATTACTGGAACCATGTCCTGTGGTCTGATTGGACCAAGATAAAATTATTTGGTTCAACTGGTGTCAAGCGTGTGTGGTGGCAACCAGGTGAGGAACACAAAGACAAGTGTATCTTGCCTTCAGTCAAGCATGGTGGTGCGAATGTCATGGCCTGGGGCTGCATGAGTGCTGCCGACCCTGGGGAGCTACAGTATTCCAACATACTGAAGCAGAGCATGATCCCCTTCCTTCATAGACTGGGCCGCAGGGGAATATTCCAAAATGTTAACGACCGCAAACACACCTCCAAGACAGCCACTGCCTTGCTAAAGAAGCTGAGGGTAAAGGTGATGGACTGGCCAAGCATGTCTTCAGACCTAAATCCTATTGCATGTCTGTGGGGCATCCTCAAACGGAAGGTGGCGGAGGGCAAGGTCTCTAACATCAACCAGCTCCGTGATGTCATCATGGAGGAGTGGAAGAGGAGTCCAGTGGAAACCTGTGAAGCTCTGGTGAACTCCATCCCCAAGAGGGTTAAGGCAGTGCTAGAAAATAATGGTGGCCACACAAAATATTGACACTTTGGGCCCAGTTTGGATACTTTCACTTAGGGGTGTACTCACTTTTGTTGCCAGCAGTTTAGACATTAATGGCTGTGTGTTGAGTTATTTTGAGGGGACAGCAAATTGACACTGTTATACAAGTTGTACACTCGCTACTTTACATTGTAGCAAAGTGTCATTTCTTCAGTAGTGTCACATGAAAAGATATAATAAAATATTTACACAAAATGTGAGGGGTGTACTCACTTTTGTGAGATACTGTGTGTGTGTGTGTATATGTGTATATTATATATATATATATATATATATATATATATATATATATATATATATATATATAAAATTTGGATTGTCTATTCCGATCATGTGTAGGTCTCATCAGACTTTTTTTTCGAAAATTCTGACAGACCTAGAAATGGAACATGTTCTAAATATTTCCGACTGAACCAATTCCTATCAGGAAAACCGATTGTCTGTATGCTGTTCCGACGGACCAAAAAGAACGCATGCTCTGAAGCAAGTACGAGACGGAAGCTATTGGCTACTGGCTATTTAACTTCCTTTTTCTAGTCCCGTCGTAAGTGTTGTACATCATCGCGTTCTTGATGGTCAGACTTTGGTTGGACTTTGGCTTGACAGTGTGTAGGCAAGACCGCTTGAATGGAATTCCGTCGGAGAAACCTTCGGAGTTTATTCCGACGGCAAAACTGGTTGTGTGTACGCGGCATAAGAAATGTAATCCTTCCAAAATTTATTTAACCACTTCAGCCCCGGAAAAATGTACCCCCTTCCTGACTGGGCCATTTTTCTTTCTCGAACATCACGGGACACAGAGCCACAGTAATTACTGATGGGTTATATAGGGTATCACTGGTGATTGGACACTGGCACACCCTATCAGGAAGTTCAACCCCCTATATAATCCCTCCCCTTGCAGGGATACCTCAGTTTTTACGCCAGTGTCTTAGGTGATGGACGTGTAAAGATGTCCTGTGCTGAGCTCCAAAAGGAATATCCTATATCCTATACTGGGGCAAGCCAGGTGAACCGGATCCATTCAAAGTGTCCTTTCACCCGAATTGGATGGTACCCGGGCCTCGTGTCTGAAGAAACGAGGTTTTACCTGTAATGCTTCTCTTTTTAGAGAGCTGGACCCCACATATTAGAAAATGGTTTTCTAGCCGGGTGCTTTACGGGCCCAGAACTGCAGGATCCCCCTATTCGTAGGGGGCCCCAGTCTCCGACGGTTTTTTCAAACGGAGCCCACCATGAGAGGTGAAGATTGGGTCTGTGTAAACTGAACCCTGCGGCTGGATAAGGTAAGAGGAGATTCCACAGAATTTTCTAATTCTAGTAGGTTTCTCCTTTAAGGTAAATGCATGCTATGCCTATTGTGACCACCGGGGGCTGCCAAGAGCACAAACCTTCACATGCTGGATTGTCTGTCTCAAGTGTTTATGCTGCACATGTTTTTCACAGCGTCTCAGGCCGGCTGCAAAGGTAGGATGGATGGGGGGATTTCTCATGTTTGAATGTTCCCCCCAGGCTAGAGAGAGGCCACAGGGGTCTAGAAGGTGGTTATACCGCTCGGGCACCGCTGCCTCGGCCGCCATTTCTGACCATTGCCGTTTAGGCAGGTCTTCACTACCAGCTTCTCTCCCTCCTCCCCCTCCCCCAGCCTTCCTCCATAGTATTACAGGTGAGTTGGCCAGCGCGGGAAGCGCTCGTTTATTCAAAATTTGAGGGGGGGGGGGGCGGGACGTCAGCACAGGTGCTTAGACTCCCACTCAGGCCAGCTGCAGGCTATTAAGGCACTCTGTACAGGTGCACACAGCCTTTTGAGAGACACAGAGCTGACGGTCGCATGTAAGGTGGGACACAGGCATTCTCCTAGGCAGCATTTACTGAAGTAACACCAGACTGAGCATTGGGTAGCAAGGCTTTTAGCCAGACTACATCGCTCAGCAGGCAGTGTTCATTTGTATACGTCACACCTTGTTGCTTTGCACTATGGGTAGAAGAGGTTCAAGCACCCCAAGAACCAGAGACACTAGGGGATCTCATTCAGGTTCTGAGGGCCCCCTGTCAGCAGCATCCTCCCCCCTTGAAGGGCCAGGGACGGCTAGCCAGGGAGAGCCGTTGGGGTCAGGGGCTACACCTTCTTCTGGCACTTCAGCCCCTGTATACATTACACAAGAGGTTTTTTCCTCAACCATTAATGGTCTAGAGGAAAGATTAATGGCCGTGATTACGTCTTCACTCAGTAGAAGAAAACGCACTAGGCCTTCCTCTGTTCCCCAAGACCCTCAGGAAGAGGAGTTCTGGGATAAAGGAGATGAATCCCTTTCAGAGGATCGGGATGGGATGGGACGGATGATTCCTCTTCGGAGGAATCAAGTGGAGAGGGACCCTCTGCGACTTCCCAAGAGGAGAAAGTCTTAGTGCAGATCCTTACTGGATTGGTCCGCTCCACATTTAAGTTGCCTGTATCTGAAACTGCTAAAGAATCCTCTTCTGCTTTGGGGTCACTGAAACCTTTCCAAGCAGCACAGGCTTTTCCTGTTCATAATTTACTTGAAAAGCTCATTTATTCTGAGTGGGATCACCCAGACAAGCGTTTTTTTTCCGCCGAGAAAGTTTTCAACACTTTATCCGATGGAAGAAAAGTTTATTAAAATGTGGGGAATACCGGCCATTGATGCCGCCATTTCCTCCGTAAATAATAGTCTGACTTGTCCTGTAGACAATGCTCAGATGCTCAGGGATCCTCTAGATAAAAAGATGGAATCCCTATTGAAGGATGTTTTTTCCTTAGCAGGTTCAGTGGCTCAACCTGCAGTAGCAGCGATTGGAGTCTGTCAATATTAAGAGACCATGTTAAGCAGGTCATCAAAGTATTACCTGAACAACAGGCCCAGGGGTTTGCTAACCTTCCAGCGGCCTTATGCTTTGTGGTTGACGCCATTAGAGATTCTATCGTGCAAACCTCCCGTCTTTCACTGGGGTTGGTGCATATACGTAGAATCCTATGGTTGAAAAATTGGTCAGCCGTAGCACCATGTAAGAAGCTGCTGGCTGGGTTTCCATATCATGGTGCAAGGTTGTTTGGAGATGACTTGGATAACGATATCAAGAGAATCTCTTGTGGGAAAAGCACTCTCTTACCTGTCAAAAAGAAGAGTAAGCGTCCCTCTTTCAAACGGACTCTTTCCCCAGCGCCGAGGGCTTCAGCCCCCAGGCAGTCTCAACAGCCGCCTCCATCTGGGTCCAGAGACAAGAGTCAACCCCAGGGACAAAAGAAGTCCTGGGGGAAGAAGACTAATAGGCAAAACACTAAGACCTCTGCATGAGGGGGCGCCCCCGCTCACTCGAGTGGGGGGGAAGACTGCGACAGTTCTCAGGGCTCTGGCAGGAGGATTTCCAGGACAGATGGGTAATCTCCACGGTAACCTTAGGGTACAAGCTGGAGTTTCAGGAATTTCCCTCTCCTCGGTTCCTTAGATCAAGTGTCCCCAGAGACCCAGAGAAGAAGCAGTCGCTCCTTCTAGCGTTAGAGCGACTTTTGTCGCAGGAGGTCATTATGATAGTTCCCGCAAAGGACCAGGGATTGGGCTTCTATTCCAACCTTTTTATGGTCCAAAAGCCAAATGGGGATGTCAGACCCATTCTGGATTTAAGGGATCTGAACCGATTCCTAAGGATTCAATCCTTCCGCATGGAATCAATTCGGACAGTAGTTCCCACCCTGCAGGGAGGAGAATTTCTGGCATCGATAGACATCAGAGATGCATATCTGCATGTGCCCATTTTTCCTGCTCATCAGAAGTTTCTGCGCTTCGAGGTAGGAGGGTGCCATTTCCAGTTTGTGGCTCTGCCTTTCGGGATAGCCACTGCACCTCAAGTGTTCACAAAGATCTTGGCTCCTCCTCTGGCCAGATTAAGGGCTCAGGGTATAGCTGTCATAGCATACCTAGACGACCTGCTCTTGATAGACCGGTCGGTAGCCTCTTTGAATGGAAACTTGAGGACCACAGTCAGGTATCTAGAACACCTGGGTTGGATCCTCAACCTAGAAAAGTCTTTCCTAAAACCAGTAAGAAGACTGGAGTATTTAGGTCTGATTATAGATTCAAGCCAGGAGAAAATATTTCTACCCCAGGCAAAGATCGCTGCTTTAAGAGAGCTGATTCTGGCAGTCGGGACCAAGAAGGGTCCCTCTGTCCGCCTTTGTATGAGGCTACTAGGGAAGATGGTGGCTTCATTCGAAGCAGTTCCCTATGCTCAGTTTCATTCAAGAATGCTGCAACACAGTATTCTGTCGACCTGGAACAAGAAGGTTCAGGCATTAGACTTTCCGATGCACCTGACGCATGCGGTAGATCAGAGCCTCAATTGGTGGCTCATACCTGAAAACCTGCAGAAGGGGAAATCCTTTCTACCGGTTACCTGGACGGTGGTAACAACAGGTGCCAGTCTGTCAGGTTGGGAAGCAGTTCTGGAACAGTCTGCGGTTCAGGGGATATGGTCCAAGACTGACAGGACCTTACCCATCAACATTCTGGAGATCCGGGCGATATATCTAGCCCTAAAAGCCTGGACTATCAGGCTACAGGGTGGTCCAGTGGCTTATGTCAATCATCAGGAAGGCACCCGGAGCCGAGCTGCTCAAAAGGAGGTGAACCAGATCTTAGTCTGGGCAGAGATGCATGTGCCATGCATATCGGCAGTTTTCATCCCGGGAATAGAGAACTGGCAGGCGGACTATCTAAGTCACCAGCAGTTACTTCCAGGGGAATGGTCTCTGCATCCTGACGTCTTTTGGGCCATATGCCAAAGATGGGGGGTTCCAGATGTAGATCTCTTTGCATCCTGATTCAACAAAAAGATAGACAGATTTGTGGCAAGGACAAAAGATCCTCTTGCATGCGGGACGGATGCGTTGGTGATTCCGTGGCATCAGTTCTCACTGATTTACGCATTCCCGCCTATTCTGCTACTACCATGACTCCTTCGCAGGATCAGGCAGGAAAGGAAGTCGGTACTTCTGGTGGCCCCCGCTTGGCCCAGAAGGACTTGGTATGCAGAAATAGTAAGGATGACGGTGGGTTCCCCGTGGACCCTACCGTTACGCCCAAACCTGTTATCTCAAGGTCCAGTGTTCCATCCTGCCTTACAAATGCTAAATTTGACGGTTTGGCTATTGAGACCCACGTTCTGAAGAGTCGTGGGCTCTCAGGTCCTGTCATATCTACCTTGATTAATGCAAGAAAGCCAGCTTCCAGGATGATTTATCACAGAGTCTGGAAAGCTTATGTATCCTGGTGTGAATCCAGACTCTGGTTGGCATCCCAGGAAATATGTCATAGGTAGAATTCTTGATTTTCTACAATTAGGATTAGAGATGAAGCTGGCCTTGAGTACCATCAAGGGCCAGGTCTCTGCTTTATCAGTATTATTTCAGCGGCCACTTGCTTCGCATTCTTTGGTCCGAAGCTTTATGCAGGGGGTGATGCGTCTTAATCCTCCGGTTAAAGCGCCCCTAAACCCCTGGGACTTGAACTTGGTCCTGGCTGTGTTACAGAAACAGCCTTTTGAACCAATAAGTCAGATTCCTTTGGTCTTGTTGACAAGGAAGTTAATTTTTCTGGTGGCCATCTCTTCTGCTAGAAGAGTTTCAGAATTAGCAGCCCTTTCCTGTAAGGAGCCTTATTTGATTATACACAAGGATAGAGTGCTACTGCGCCCTCATCCTAGTTTTTTACCGAAGGTGGTTTCTGATTTTCATTTAAACCAAGACATTGTTCTGCCTTCCTTTTTTCCAGATCCCTGTTCTCCGGAAGAGAGATCTCTACATTCGTTGGATGTAGTAAGAGCAGTTAAGGCCTATCTCGGGGCAACTGCTCAGATCCGCAAGACAGATGTTTTGTTTGTGCTGCCAGAGGGTCCCAATAGAGGACAGGCAGCGTCAAAAGCTACCATTTCTAAATGGATTCGACAATTGATCATTCAAGCTTATGGTTTGAAACAGAAGATTCCTCCGTTTCAGATCAGGGCATTCCACAAGGGCTATTGGTGCTTCTTGGGCAGTGCATCTATGGCTCAAATCTGCAAGGCTGCAACTTGGTCTTCAGTTCATACATTCACCAGATTCTATCAGGTGGATGTGAGAAGGCATGAGGATATCCCCTTTGGGCGTAGTGTGCTGCAGGCAGTGGTACAGGGTCCTCAGGTCTGATTGCACCCTACTTGGTCGTGGTTCCCCCCCCTCAGGTAGCATTGCTCTGGGACATCCCATCAGTAATTACTGTGGCTCTGTGTCCCGTGATGTTCGAGAAAGAAAATAGGATTTTTTAAAACAGCTTACCTGTAAAATCCTTTTCTTTCGAAGGACATCATGGGACACAGAGGTCCCACCCCTCTTCTAATACACTATATTGCTTGGCTACAAAACTGAGGTATCCCTGCAAGGGGAGGGATTATATAGGGGGTTGAACTTCCTGATAGGGTGTGCCAGTGTCCAATCACCAGTGATACCCTATATAACCCATCAGTAATTACTGTGGCTCTGTGTCCCGTGATGTCCTTTGAAAGAAAAGGATTTTACAGGTAAGCTGTTTTAAAAAATCCTATTTTTGCGATACGGCGCTGCGCCACTTTAACTAACAATTGTGCGGTCGTATGATGCTGTACCCAAATGAAATTGACGTCCTTTTTTTCCCACAAATAGAGCTTTCTTTTGGTGGTATTTGATCACCTCTGCGGTTTTTATTTTTTGCACTATAAACAATAAAAAACAGACTGTTTTGAAAAAAAGGCAATATTTTTTACTTTTTGCTATAATAAATATTCCACAAAAAATATATAAGAAAAACAAATTTCTTCCTCAGTTTTGACCGATATGTATTCTTCTACATATTTTTTGCAAAAAGTGTATATTGATTGGTTTGCACAAAAGATATATCGTCTACAAAATAGAGGATAGATTTATAGCATATTTATTATTATTATTATTTTTTTTTTTACTAGTAATGGCGGCGATCTGCGATTTTCATGAGGACTGCGACATTGCGGCGGACAGATAGGACACTATTTTGACACTGTTTTGGGACCATTGACATTTATACAGTGATCAGTGCTATAAATAGCCACTGATTACTGTATACATGTCATTGGTAGGTAAGTAGTTAGCTGTGTTACCTAGGAAGTGATTCTAACTGCGGGGGAATGGGACTGCCCGGATGAGGAGACCAGTGGTTGTTTCTAAGGATTACATTCCTAAGCATTAGCATCAAGAGCAATCGCGAGTAGCCGTCACGTGCACAAACTCCTACCTCACGCTGCAGGCGCGCAAGTGCCCTATACTCCCTAAAGCTCCTGCGTTGTACAGCTACGGCGTTTTGCACAGGGGTGCCATTCTGCCGCTGTCAATCGACGGCGGGTGGTCAGCAAGCGGTTAAAGTGGTATCAAGCAGAAAAAAAGCAAAAAAAAAAAAAAGTTTCATTTCAATATTGGGTATTCATTTTCTTATTCAATATAGTGGTGTACGTGTGTCTTACAGAAAGGACTAATAGTGGTAATTTACTAGAAGTGGAGCATGTTATCTTAATTTTCTTTGCTTAAATGCCAACTGTCTTGATATAGAACTAGTTTAAATGATTATATATGGGTGCAGTTGTATATTCATGTGTTTAATACACATTCCACATATCCTTGCCATTTACAGAAGAAAGGACTGTGGGAGGTAGTTGTATTTCACTCCGGCATGTGTTATGACAGATGGAGAAAATCTTTTCATGTTGGTTTTTCAACAGTCATACTCTGCAAGACTCCAAGCTCTTCCTGGCTACTGGGAAATTAAAAGTTGGCGATTCAGCCTTTAATTTTTATCCATCTGCTCCAGCTAATGAGACGTCTCATTTGTAGGCTTCACTTTGAATTACCAAATGTATGTGCAGCTTTATCATTCTTCCTCCCTATGTGCTGTCTCCTCCTGTGTAACTTGCAAAGATGGATAATAACAGTAATAATAGATAGCTTACTTGTTCCGAGGATTTTTGATAGACTTGTATGGGGCTAGTTTGACAAAATTGATCCCAAAAGTGCTTTTTATCTAGTCTTTAGATCTATACTTAATTCTTACCTTAAACCTAAAAAAAAAAAAAAAAATCCAAATTCCACGTTTTGGTGCAATTTTGAGTTTAAGTTATATATACAGTGTGGATGGAAAGTATTCAGACCCCCTTAAATTTTTCACTCTTTGTTATATTGCAGCCATTTGCTAAAATCATTTAATTTTTTTCCTCATTAATGTACACAAAGCACCCCATATTGACAGAAAAACACACAATTGTTGACATTTTTGCAGATTTATTAAAAAAGAAAAACCGAGATATCACATGGTCCTAAGTATTCAGACCCTTTGCTCAGTATTTAGTAGAAGCCCTTTTGATCTAATACAGCCATGAGTCTTTTTGGGAAAGATGCAACAAGTTTTTCACACCTGGATTTGGGGATCCTCTGCCATTCCTCCTTGCAGATCCTCTCCAGTTCTGTCAGGTTGGATGGTAAACGTTGGTGGACAGCCATTTTTAGGTCTCTCCAGAGATGCTCAATTGGGTTTAGGTCAGGGCTCTGGCTGGGCCATTCAGGAACATTCATGGAGTTGTTGTGAAGCCACTCCTTTGTTATTTTAGCTGTGTGCTTAGGGTCATTGTCTTGTTGGAAGGTAAACCTTCGGCCCAGTCTGAGGTCCTTAGCACTCTGGAGAAGGTTTTCGCCCAGGATATCCCTGTACTTGGCCGCATTCATCTTTCCCTCGATGCAACCAGTCGTCCTGTCCCTGCAGCTGAAAAACACCCCCACAGCATGATGCTGCCACCACCATGCTTCACTGTTGGGACTGTATTGGACAGGTGATGAGCAGTGCCTGGTTTTCTCCACACATACCGCTTAAAATTAAGGCCAAAAGTTCTATCTTGGTCTCATCAGACCAGAGAATCTTATTTCTCACCATCTTGGAGTCCTTCAGTTGTTTTTTTTTAGCAAACTCCAAGTGGGCTTTCATGTGTCTTGCACTGAGGAGAGGCTTCCGTCGGGCCACTCTGCCATAAAGCCCTGACTGGTGGAGGGCTGCAGTGATTGTTGACTTTCTCCCATCTCCCGACTGCATCTCTGGCGCTCAGCCACAGTGATCTTTGGGTTCTTCTTTACCTCTCTCACCAAGGCTCTTCTCCCCCCGATAGCTCAGTTTGGCCGGACGGCCAGCTCTAGGAAGGGTTCTGGTCGTCCCGAATGTCTTCCATTTAAGGATTATGGAAGCCACTGTGCTCTTAGGAACCTTAAGTGCTGCAGAAATTTTTTTGTAACCTTGGCCAGATCTGTGCCTTGCCACAATTCTATCTCTGAGCTCTTCAGGCAGTTCCTTTGACCTCATGATTTGCATTTGCTCTGACATGCACTGTGAGCTGTAAGGTCTTATATAGACAGGTGTGCGGCTTTCCTAATCAAGTCCAATCAGTATAATCAAACACAGTTCGACTCAAATGAAGTAGTAGAACCATCTCACGGATGATCAGAAGAAACGGACAGCACCTGAGTTAAATATATGAGTGTCACAGCAAAGGGTCTGTATACTTAGGACCATGTGACATTTCAGTTTTTCTTTTTTAATAAATCTGCAAAAATGTCAAAATTCTGTGTTTTTCTGTCAATATGGGATGCTGTGTGTACATTAATGAGGAAAAAAAATGAACTTCAATGATTTTAGCAAATGACTGCAATATAACAAAGAGTGAAAAATGTAAGGGGGTCTGAATACTTTCCGTCCCCACTGTGTATATATATATATATATATATATATATATATATATATATATACACATATATATATATATATGTAATAATATATAATTCAGGAGCCTGTTTTAGCCTGTTATATCAACAACTAATAGGGTGGTATTATGCCCCATACACACGGTCGGACTTTGTTCGGACATTCCGACAACAAAATCCTAGGATTTTTTCCGACGGATGTTGGCTCAAACTTGTCTTGCATACACACGGTCACACAAAGTTGTCGGAAAATCCGATCGTTTTAAACGCGTACGTCGGGACTATAAACGGGGCAGTGGCCAATAGCTTTCCTCTCTTTATTTATTCTGAGCATGCGTGGCAATTTGTCCGTCGGATTTGTGTACACACGATCGGAATTTCCGACAATATCAGAAAATTTTATATCCTGCTCTCAAACTTTGTGTGTCGGAAAATCCTATGGAAAATGTGTGATGGAGCCTACACACGGTCGGAATTTCCGACAACAAGGTCCTATCACACATTTTCCGTCGGAAAATCCGACCGTGTGTACGGGGCATTAGAGTTGATGCACTTACAGTGGAAAATCATTTGTGTCTCAAAAAAAAAAATACAAACATGCCTTATGCACACCCTCAATACTTGATATAACTGAAATTGTCTGTATTTGTGTAAAGTTTCTACCAGATTTGCACATCTATTCATGTAATTTTTCTCTTTCCTTCTTTAGCAATTTTTTTTGAAAGTTTGAAAGCAGCAGTTTTCACCTTACATTTCTAAACAGATTAAGCTGTTAGCTATCCTATCTGAGGCATTTTGAAAACATTTTAAGCTGGCCATACACTTATCAAAATTCAATCAGTTTATGGTTTCCTCACTCAACAGTGGCCAATCAGCTGCAGCCACTAATCAGTGTATTCTGACAGCAGTAGGTTCAACCTTTTTTGTGTGGATGGGGGGATTTGTTAGTTTTTAAAAAAATCTGACTTTTTTTAGTAGTTAATTGGTCTTTATTATGCTTTTTTCAGATATGTTCTATAGCTCTGTAGCCTAAAAAAAGAAACAAATATCTGTTTTATTTAAAGATAGATAATGTGGCACTTTGACTGCATGCATGTGATCTCTATTAAACCAACCATGTGACTTTTAAAGGAAGTTGGTTGCGCCAAAGATTTTTAGGAACTTCATAGTGAAGGTTTTACATACTAAAATTTAGAATACTATTTTCTTTTGAAAATAGTTTGTGAAAGGCTGATTATTTCTCCACTTCAATATTATGGACAATTTTGCACAGATCAATGGCATAACATCTCAATTAAATCTATTGAATTCCAGGTTTTAGCACTACAGAATTCGTAAAAGTCCAGCACTTATGCAAGGCACTGTACACAAACATACGTTTGAACTTAATTCCTTTCATAGCGATGGTCTGTGTCAAGAAAGCTACTTATTTTGTTTCTTCTTTGTGGTCTTTAATGTTTCTGCCTGCTTTTTTTTCCTTTTACTGTATTTTTATTACATCTGGGTCTCTTACACTGTCAGAACAATATGTGATTATACTGATGCTAATCCTCTTATACCCACAGAACAGCTTTGCTTCAAAATGCAATATATTATTTCTTATACTGCTAGGTTAAACATTGAGTAGTAACTAGGCAGACCATTTTATCTGTTTACGTTAAATGTACTTTAGGGTCTGTTAACACAACTGTGGTGTGGTAATGTTACGTGCATTGGTGAGCATGGCGCCTCAACATACCTGTGTTGTATTGTTCAAGTAGTGCACTGCTGTGTGCTGTGGTGTGCTGCACTAGCAAAAATGTAGCATTTTTTTGATTCTTGGCCCATTGCAGTCAGCTTACATATTGGGCTGCCTTAAAGCCTAAGTAACGTCAAAATAAGAAACACAAAAATCAGCACAAGGGACATTACTTACAATTCAGTAGGATGTGTCTTCTATTAGCTGAAATCATCCTCCATCAATGTCCCACTGTTTTAATGTTTGGGTGTGGCAGGGATTAATGGAACTGATGGAGCTGTGAGAGGCAATCGTCAAAAGTCCCCCACTATACCAATTTCAGGCAGCTCAGCCATTCATATAAAATGTTCTATAAATAGAGTGGGCAGACCTTTCAAACATTTGCCTGTCCTCCATTAATTGTTTTTCACCTAAAGAAGCTGTAGTTGCGTCTTTTATGAAACAATCTTCTTTTTGCCAGTAACAGAACTAACTTTTTTTGTGAGGGCAGGAGTAACATCATCCTGGGCCGACCTGTCAAAATAGCCAAAGACGTTGTACTCAGAAGAAGACTAATTAATAATTAATTAAAGATGTCCATAGCAGAGCATTAAGGAAAAGATTAGATATACTTCACTGCAGGGGGACCTTTGGGATACTTGCACAATATGGCAGCAGCCTCCACAAGTCAGAAAAACTTAAAAAGGTTGTAAACCCTTGTGTTTTTCCACCTTAATGCATCCAATGCATTAAGGTGAAAAAACATCTGGCAGTCACCGGCCCCCCAGCCCCCCCGTTTTACTTACCTGAGCCCCTTCATCTCCCCGGCAGGGACATGCTGTCCCTCTCTCCATGGGGTCCTGGCTCTTGATTGGATAGATTGATAGCTCCCGCTGTTGTCAATCAAATCCAGTAACGCGGGTGCCAGGGGGGCAGGGCCAAGCCCGGCATTTGTGTCTGTGGACGCAAATGCTGGGCTTGGGAGCATTCCTGCAAGGTAACCCCCTCGAGAGAGAGAGAGTGCTTCTCCTAGGGGGTTATCTGATGCGGGGAGGAGCCGCAAGAGCAGCCGGGGGACCCCAGAAGAGGATGTTCGTGGCCACTCTGTGCAAAACGAGCTGCACAGTGGAGGTAAGTATGACATGTTTGTTATTTAAAAAAAATAAAAAAACGATCCTTTACAATCACTTTAAAGCAAAATGTATTTTCTCTTACTGTAAGTTCATTGATGAACACAGCTCGGCAATATTCTTGACCATAAGGTTAATCCAGTCAGCCAATGCCATGGTAATAGCCTGTGCTAATCACCAGGGCAGACGGAGGAGTTTGATGGAACTGGACGTCTCATTGGTGGGTAGAGCTCCTTGTCCTCGGTTCATTGGCGACTTGTATTTCTGGGGTGGGGAACACCTGGCAGGTGAATAACCTAAGCCATCTAATGGATTTCTGGTGTCTCGTCTTAACAGAGGGGTATCCAGGTTCCCAGCGAAGATGATTAGTCCTTGGGTGGATGCCACCAATACCCTGGTGTCACCCTGGGATTGTTAAAGTCTCTTTTATGTCTTCCTTTCTTTTGAGCTTCTGTATTTCCTGCCAGGATGGAGCTGAAGGCTTTACAGTCATTCTCGTAGTTCCGGTTTGCCCTTGTCGGCCGTTGTTCGCAGGTGTGATGTGCCTGGTCACAGACACTTTTTGTGGTCTTCCTCTCGGTAGGGTCTTCCTTCTCAAGGGGGCATCTTCCACTCTGCTTTTTTGCCTCTGACTTGTTGGCCTGGAACATGAAAACTAAGTCCTGAGCTTTGGGGGTTGTCTGTGTTTAATTTCCTACTGTTTGAGCATATATATATATATATATATTTTTTTTTTTAATCTCATGGGATCTCCTATCATAACTGGTGGGCCCATATTGCATGGTAAAAGTATCAGGGTTTCCCCCACACACTGTCTTGTTGTCTTGGACTGTGGGTTTTTCCTGAGGGGCGTTAATTTGCTTCTGCCTAGAGTGTCATTATGAACAAAAGTTTTTAGTCCCTTGCATTTTTCTTTCTATGCCCTCTGTGTGTTCCTTACTTCATGCCTTCATTTAAGAGTTGTCATGCAACTCCTGTGGTGCATTATTCATGCTGCCTTGTGACTTGGACCTGGTTCTGTTTGAAGATGTCGGGGTCCTTCCTCTGGTGACTTTCCATATGATCATTTTTTTTTTTTTTTTAATGCCTATCCCTTCTGTGCTGCGTTGTTGAAAATGGTCCAAGTTTGGTTGGCAGCTTCTTCTGCTACTTCTTCACATTGATTAGACTGCTAATCTTTAGGCCTATGCCATTTTGGGTCTGGCTCCTTCCCTTTTTCCTGTTGTGGAATATGAAACAAGGGCTGTTTGTGTGTATTGGGCTTCGGCTTCTGGCGTTGGTGTCTCAAGGTTTTATTTAACAAATTTTACAAATTTACTGCATTCATGTTATCAATTTTTGCAGTACTTGTTATGTATAAAAGTACATCTATATTTTGGGGCCTATTCACATCTGACCTTTTTTGAGAGTTGTGTCAAGCATGTGTTACATTAACCACTTCAGCCCTGGAAGAATTTACCCCCTTCCTAACCAGAACACTTTTTACAATTTGGCACTGTGTCACTTTAACTGGTAATTGCGCGGTCATGCAATGCTGAATCCAAACGAAATTTGCATCCTTTTTTTCCCACAAATAGAGCTTTCTTTTGATGGTATTTGATTGCCTCTGCCTTTTTTATTTTTTGTGATATAAACGGAAAAAGTCAGAAAATTTGGAAAAAAAATAATATTTTCTACTTTTTGTTAAAAAAAAAATTAATAAACTCAATTTTAGTCATACATTTAGGCCAGAATGTATTCAGCCACATGTCTTTGGTAAAAAAAATGTCAATAAGTGTATATTTATTGGTTTGTGCAAAAGTTATAGCGTCTACAATCTAGAGTACATTTTCTGGAATTTACGCAGCTCTTAGTTTATGACTACCTGTCTCATTTCTTGAGGTGCCAAAATGGCAGGGCAGTACAACGACCCCCCCCCCCCCCCCCCCCAAATGACCCAATTTTGGAAAGTAGACACCCCAAGGAAATTGCTGAGAGGCATGTTGAGCCCATTGAATATTTTTTTTTTCATGTTTATGTTTTTTTGTGATTGAAAAATGACAAAAATATTAAACAAATAAATAAAATACCTGTCACAAAATAATATTTTGCTCTCACATGTCATGGTTATATGTGGAATTACACCCCAAAATACATTCTTCTGCTTCACCTGAGTACGGGGATACCTCATGTGTGAGACTTTTTGGGAGCCTAGTCGCATACAGGACCCTGAAAACCAATCACCACCTTCAGGATTTCTAAGGGTGTACATTTTTTATTTCACTCCTCCCTTTTTGTAACTGTAATGCCGCGTACACACGAGTGGGATTTCCAAAAGAAAGAGTTCGATGGGAGCTTTTCATCGTATATTCCGACCGTGTGCATGCCACAGTGGACTTCGTCTGTCGAAAATTCAGACGGACTTCGATAGAGACATGTTATATATTTTTCCGATGGAACAAATTACTATCGGAAAAACGCTCGTCTGTATGCTTTTCCAACGCACCAAAAATGACGCATGCTCTGAAGCAAGTACGAGATGGAAGCTATTGGCTACTGGCTATTGAACTTTTTTAGTCCCATCGTGCGTGTTGTACGTCACCGCGTTCTGGACGGTCGGAATTTGGTGTGACCGTGTGTATGCAAGACAGCTTGAGCGGAATTCCGCCGGGACTCCATCGGAAAAACCTTCAGAGTTTATTCGGACAGCAAAACCGGTCGTGTGTACAGGGCATAACGGTTGTAGTGGTTGTAACTGTAACGGTTCCAGGTTCGGGTCTCCCAAAATGTGATGGCATCTTTGGAGACCCCGTGTAAGTGTGTCTTAGTCTGTGCAGTGCTGTACCCTACTAAAACTCCACTCTAGTGAGTGGTAGCGTTCTAAACATTCACCAATGCATAGACCAGAATGGTCAGGACAGGAGGGACAAAAATAGCAGGTGTCACGCCTATATCTGCGCTTTCTACAGACACAACATTTTCTTTGGGGGGCTCGTTGGGTAGGGGTACCAGGGAGGACATACAGAAAATGCCTTTCAAGCAGCAGGCTTACTGCATTTGCGTTGGGAAGTTGGGCCAAAGCACCATCTGGAAACACAAGGGCTCGGATGATCTCTTCCTGGAATTTAAAGAAGGATCCAGTTTGTCCTGAAGCTTTGTATAGCACAAAAGCATTCTGCAAAGCCAATTGAAATAAATAGACTTTTTTTTGTACCAGCGTCTGGCCTTATGGGCAATTAGGTACGGCGCCAACAACTGGTTGTTGCGGTCTACCCCTCCCATATTAAGGATATATTCATGGACACAGAGGGGTTTCCTCAACAACACCAGTTGCCGTAGGAATTTGGACCGTCGTGTCTGCGTGAAGGGAAGACAGAACAAAAACATTCTTATTATTCCTCCACTTCACAGCGAGCAAGTTATTACACTTCAAGCAGGCTCTCTCCCCCAGCCTAAGGCAGGATTCTTCAAGGCGCTGGGGAAAGCCCCAGCGATTAGATCGCACAGTGCCAGATGCTCCAGTTTGTTCAAACAAATGACTAAAAAGTGGCATGCTCATGTAATAATTGTCCACATACATGTGGACAGTCTTTCCGAATAAGGGTGACACCAAGTCCCACACAATCTTACCAGCACTCCCTATGTAATCTGGGCAGTTCGGCAGCTCTACCTGACTATCTCTTCCCTCGTAAACCATAAAGCTATATGCATAGCCTGTGGCCCTGTCACAGGGCTTATACATCTTGACCGCATATCTGGCACGCTTGCTGGGAAGATACTGTTTGAAAGACAAGCGGCCAGAAAACTTAATCAGGGACTCATCAACGTAGACAACATGATGGGGAGTAAACAAGGCTGCAAAACGTTGGTTGAAGTGGTTTACGAGGGGCCAAATTTTGTAGAGCCGATCGTATCCAGGGTCACCCCGAGGACGACAGAGTTCATTGTCGTTGAAGTGCATGAACTACAAGATCTGCTCGTATCATGCCCTGGCCATGGAAGCAGAGAACACGGGCGTATGGTGAATTGGGTCAGTGGACCAATATGACCGCAACTCACTCTTTTTAGTTACGCCCATGAGGAGGGATAGGCCCAGAAAGCTTTTACATTTGGAAACCGTAATTGGTTTCCATTCTCTGGCAAAGGTCAGCTGGGGATTAGCGGCGATGAATTGACCAGCATACAAATTGCTTTGGTCCACAATAGAGCTACAGAGATCTTCAATGAAAAACAGCGAATAAAAATCAAGTGACGTAAAATCAACTGTTTCCACCTGAATTCCAGGTTGGCCAGTGAATGGGGGAAGTACGGGTGCTGCAGAAGTGGTGGGTTCCCAATTAGGATTGACAAATGCAGCAGGAAGGGCACTATGGGCTCGACGGGCCTGTCTTTGTCTTCTTGGTGGCAGCAGGACACTACTCGTGCTTGCCTCCTCGCCAGCTTGAACTGTACTTATGGGACTCGCCACTTCACCACGTGTTACTGCAGTGCTGGATGTATGACCAGGGTGTACTAGGCCGCTGGGGCTTGCCAGTTCACCAGAAGTAATAACGGCACTAGTACTGGCTCTCTGCTCCATACGAGGGACCTGCGGTTCTTGCACTTCAACGACAGCAGAAGAACGGGGTCTGGTACGCCTGATTTGGCAGGGACCACAACTCCGTCCTCAGAGCTATCTGTCAGGGTGCCGCTGTTGTCTACAGGTTCGATTTCTGAGCCTGAATCTGACAGATGAGTGACTTCCTCTTCACTATCTGTCATGCTCAGAAACGTGTAGGCCTCTTCACTAGTGTACCTTCAATTTGACATTTTGGTCTCTAAATTGACTGGTACACTACAGAGACTCACAGGTAAAAAAGCACCTTACTGTCAGCAACCGATTGAAACGCTACCAAAAAAACTGTTAGCGTTCGCAGGGATCAGGCCTGACTCTGCGAATGCTGCAGGTATGTGTGTTGTGTTCTGTAAGTGACAGTGATCGATTGATACTGCACTTGGGTGGGCTGGGCTGGGTGGAGGGGCTAAACACAGGTGCTAACAGGTATCTGGGCTGATCCCTTTAACACTGCATTTTTGGGAACCCTAAACTGCTGGGGACGCTAGTATGGATCTGATCAGATATTGATCCGTTTAGACACTATACTACTAAGGGAGGTGTATGGTGCGTGTGAGGGTGTTAGCGCTACTGGCACTGATCTGACACTGCCTGGGGTGATGCAGACCCTATCTGATGCCAAAACTGATATCACCCGCCGGGCGATCAGGGGGTTAAACCTTTATTGGGTAATATACGGCGGGTGCCCTGATACTATAAAAAGCAAACTAACCAGTGTCACCCGTAACACTAATACGATGATCACTGGTGACAGGGTGAAAGGGTTAACTAGGGGGCAGTCAGGGGTTAAAACCTTTATTAGGTAATATATGGGGATACCTGAGGCTATAAAAACCTGACGTTGAAACGTATCACCTAACTGACTAACTAGCATCACCAGTGGCACAAATATGGCGATCAATTAGTGACACTGGCGACAGGGGGTGAAAGGGTTAACTGGAGGGCGATCAAGGTAACCTAGACCTAACGGGGGTACTACTAACTGTCCTAACACTTATTGAAGTCACAAATGACACCAATGCAGTGATCAGTGAAAAAATCTGAAAACTGCAATTGGTGACACAGTGACAGGGAGTGAAGGGGTTAACTGGGGGGGTGATCAGGGGGGTGGAAAGTGTACCTATGTGTGCTAATGTCAGTGTGCTGTTGGTGTAACTCATGTTTAGATGTCCTCTCTCTCACTGGAATCCAAAAGACCCCACAAGGAGAGATGACATCACTTCCTCCTGCCTGTGTTTACACTTACACAGGCAGGGGAAGGTTTTTATTCATTGGGAGCGATCACCAGAGCCAGACAATAAATCATTGGTCTCTCCCTGGAGACTGATCGCTGTTCTAATGAACCTGACCACCGCGGGCACGGAGGGGGGCGCAAACCCCATCCACGGGGTGGGCAGGACGTACAGTTACGCCCATTTGCCAACCCGTGCCATTCTGTCCACATACATCGGCGTGCGGTGGTCAGGAAGGGGTTAAAGGCATTATATGCTTTCAAATGTTTTAGAGTATATATATATATATATATATATATATATATATATATTTTTTTTTTTTTTTTTAATTAAATTACCTGCTCTGTGCAATTGTATTGCATAGAGAGGCCCTTCTGGGGTCTCTCACTGGAGATCTTGGCTCCTCTTCTTCTGTGTCTGCCACCACAGCCAGCTGCTTGCTATGGGGGCAGATGTATGGGCTCACTCCTGAGCCAGGCTGTGTGTGTTCACAGACACACAGAACAGCTCAGATACCGCCCCCACTCTCTGCCCACAGGATTTGAATCAACTGAGGGTTACGGTTAGTATTTAGAGGAGTGAGGGGCGATACTGCTACTGAAAGTTTTTTTTAACTTAATCGGGGAATACCTTAAGGTAAAAAAAAAGTGTTATGACTTTAGAACCTCTTTATCGATTAGTGTAGTTGTATTCCTTGTGTCGTTTATTTGCCTTAGCTTGTAATGATGTGCTCAAATTCTGTGATTGCAGTTTGTAGTGTAGTTTGTAGAGCTGATTGATCCCCTTATGTCAATGTATACATTCACCTATTTTGTACCTATTTGCCGAAGGGACAGGGAACTTCTTGTTCCAGGTCACAATTTGTGTCTTATTATTTTCTCTGTGTTGCATCACAAATGTGGGAGAGCTAATGTTATGAAAGCTTGCATGGTGGTCTCTTTAATTGCTCTGCCTTCTGGCTGTGTCAGATCAAAATACGGTTAGCTCTCACCTGAAGTGAAGTAGGCTGAGAGGCCCAGGAATTGTGGGATATGCAGTTTATTCACAGCAACTGTCAGTTCTCAGACTACAGACAAATGCTATGCATTAGCCTATGCAATGCTATGCCGCATGCCTTGTGTTAGAACACTAACTGGAACTGCTGACACTGGAATGTAAAGATTTACCCTACTATAGGCTGTGCATACAAGACAACAAATGCCACTATGAAACTACATGATCAATACACATCCTATGCATTTGAAAAACACAAGTTGCAGGTTGGAAGATTTTTAATTCCTTTTAAGACAAGCAGTTTATTTTGAAAAAGCTGCTAAGACACAAGAATGGAACCATGCATAGTGGTGCACTATAACCCATATGCATCAGAGCTGCATTGTAATAATATTGCATCAAAATTCCATTCAGAATAAACGGCACCACAACACACTAAGGCGAATACCATGAATTTTGGTAATGCACACATTACTGCAGTGCATCACAAAGGGTTGTTTCCTCCTTTGGATAAGAACATATTAAAACTAGTGTTTTAGCATTACATCCAGTTAGCTAGCATTTTCAAAATGAGGTCTGCAAGTTTCTTCACCATATTCTTCTAATCAGTTTGCTATAAGTTCAGGGAATGCAGTCTGCACCGATTTTTACTTTGACTTTCATCTGGTTTTAAATGGGGGAAACCCCCTTAACCCCTATATTCATAAATCTGTACTTAATTCGATTTAATATCACTCTGGTTTGGTAGGTCAACTGCATCAACCTTTTTTCTTGCTTCCTCTGGGTTTACGGTAATGAATGTATCTTCTTTTACTTGTAGCAGCTTTTACAGCTGCACTTAAAACTGAACAAAATCCTCCAATCCCTTTGCAGTCGACATCATCTTACCCTCTATTTAAATCTGCAGTTTCCATGGTGCTGCACATGTGATCAGCTATGACACAAGCCATTTGTGGTCTAGAAAATTTGATTAATACCTAAAATGAACACAGGATGCATTGAATGTAGCATACACTGTGTGTGCTGGTTAGGCAAAATATAAATTAAAAACATTGCAGAAAACAACATTGATATGTTTAAGGATGTGATAACATTTTTTGAATGTTTCTAATTTGAGACTCTTTAAGAAGCAGTTAAACAAATGGCTTTAGTCCTGCTATAAGGTGAGACAGCACATTCCTAAGTATTTTTTCCTTTCTTTTATTTATTGGCTGTAGAAATTATATTGGAATACTTTTGATAGATGTTTTCCTGTTAAAGATATAAGAAGATCCATGTTTGGTTAGTGCTGTCTCAATAAATGATGATGATGACCATCTTACAGCTGGAAATGTTTGATTTGCTGATGTACACACCACATGATGAATAGCTGTTATGTTAACTGTGAAGTGTGCTCATTGGGATAATGCACATTTATTGATTGTGAAGGTAATTCTAGATACAACTCATAAAACAATTCACTGAGTGTATCCCTAAACAGTGCATCTGAGTGTTCAGGCATGAATAATAACCACATCTTTTAGATTCATGGTTGGGTAGATCACAGACACTGAAACTAATAGCAATCAATCACAGATTAAACTATGATGGTAGTTTATTGAGTGGATGTCAGATATTTCATGGATTGTCCCGGTATTATTGATACAAAAAGAAAGCAGCATTTCATGTCTGTGGTGTTTCAGGTGTGTTTTGTCCACTTGAATATCTGGCCAGACTTTTTACCACTGTGCACCATTCCATGTGCATAAATGGGAGGTGAATGTAACATTCTTATTGGTTTTACTGGTCATTAAATAGTACCCATAAATCTTGATATATTTATTTTTTGTACCAGATTTTTCTCATTTGACCAGAATTGTGCAAAAATCTGGATGCCTTTGGCACCTCAAGACCTGAGATGACCAGTTAATTAAATTATATCTAAACCAAAAAACAATGGGGGATTATCAAAACATGTATGTTTTTACTGGTTAGAAGGAGGGACCTTGGCCACATGCGCACAGCTTAAAGTGATTGTAAGGGTTTGTTATTTTTATTTTTATTTTTGTTTTTAAATAACAAACATATCATACTCACCTCCACTGTGCAGCTCGTTTTGCACAGAGTGGCCCCAAACCTCGTCTTCTGGGGTCCTCTGGCAGCTCTCGCGGCTCCTCCCTATATCAGATAACCACCTAGGAGAAGCGCTCTCCCGAGGGTGTTACCTTGTGGGTGCACTACCGAGTCCAGCATTCGGCGTCCATAGCCACTGTATGACAATGTATGATGCGGCCCTGCCCCCCTGGCGCCCACGTCATTGGATTTGGTTGACATCAGTGGGAGCCAATGGCTGCGCTGCTGTTAATCTATCCAATTAAGAGCCGAGAACCCTGGGCAGAGAGACAGTGCGTCCCCACCGGGTCAAGTTCCAGGGCTCAGGTAAGTAAAACAGGGGGGCGGGGGGGGGGGGGGGTCACTGTCGGGTGTATTTTCACCTTAATGCAAAGGGTGCATTAATGTGAGAAAACACAAAGGTTTACAACCCCATTTAAGATGGCGGACATGTAAATTTTCTAATTCATTTCACCCTGGCAGATGGCAATCCCACCCACCATTCCTACATGCCCATCTTAACTCCTGAGACTCTGCCTATGGCCAAGGGCAAACTGAAAACGACTCCACAGCCGCCTATGGAGAATTTTACAGAGAGCATCCAGACCAACAATATGGTGTCGGCACCACAGCTGGCACAGGGGCCTCGGCCTGTCTCACAGTCACAGCTCCCAGACGATCCCTCACACAGTCAAGCAGGTGAGCTGGCTGATTGTGCATCTCAGGCTGCATCTTTATCCCCACAGAGAGACATATTCTTCTCACAGTCTGACTTGGATAAGGTGCTCTGTGACATTGCCCTCAGCAGAGCATAGAAGATAGCCCTCCTCTCACACCTAGTGTCCAGAGTACTACTGATACTGATAAGGTACTACTGGCCGCATTGTTGCCAAAGGAGTACTCAGGGAACCCTATCCTCTTTGTGAGATTTTCTACACTGCTAAACCAAGGCCTAGAAAATGCAAGTAAGAGCATAACTGTTGAGGGCTAGTGGTGAGCATGTATTTATACTCTACAAAAAAGGAATAAGAGGTGCACTTATTTTCTTTCACCACTAGAGGCCACCTTCACCATCAACATCACATTCAGTTCATCTGCAGTTGGCTTTCACTAGTCAAGTTTAACCCTATAATGGGAAGGCTCATTTGAGTGAAATAGAGGAAAATAGACGGCAGGAGAGTAGCAGAAAAATAATTTCTAACCATTATACTAACTAAAATGGTAGTTATATCATTATTAGGAAGGCATGATCAAGAAAGGAACAGAGAGGTGAAAATTAAAGGTAAAGGTAAAATAGGCAATATGTCTATAGGAAAAAAGGGAATTGATTTTCATACATATCTTTTAGGTCCGATTTTCAAATTTTTGGCCAGGAGTGGCCTCTTAATGATCAAGAAATTCCCCAAAGTTGCATTCAGTGTTTAAACCAGAGGGAGCGAGTGTGTTAAGGCAATATATCCACATTTTTTTCCTTCTGGAGCAGTATGGTGTTGTAGTCACCACTGCATTGTGGCAAGTTAAGGTTATATATGCCCTTTACCCTCATTCCCTCTGATTCACCACCGTGGACATCAAAAAAGTGTGCAGCCACCTTTTTCTCATCTTTTTGTCCTCCTTGTTGGTACCATTGATGCTCCTGATGTGCTCACTGATACATACCCTAAGCTGTCACTTAGTTTTACCTATGTAGTATCTATGGCAAGGACACTCCAGCGTATATATTACCCTGGAAGTGGCACAATTAATAAAGTTCTTGATCTGGTATTCTACAGTATGGCCAGCATCGGTAAACACAGTCCTATCAACATATCTACACATTTGACAGTGGCCACACGCATACATTCCCTTAAGAGGAGGCAAATCCATTAGCCAATTGCCAGTTGTTTCTCTCTTGTACTCTGAGTGGACCAAAGCATGCTGGAGATTGCGAGCCCTACATGCCACAAGTTGTAACACTGGAGATTTAGTCAGAATGTTCCAATGTTTAGTGAGGTCATTTCTGACCAGTTTCCATTGCGCTCCATAGGCAGTGATTATCCTTGAGGGTACATCAGTGCCTATGTTCGCAAAAGGCTTAGGCTTGACTTGAAGTAGAGTCCTTCTGTCTCTCAACCAGGCTTTTTTGCGAGCTTTCTTGAGGACTCGATGGGAGTAGCCCCTTTCCCTGAATCTCTGGAGCATATCAGTCGCCTCCTCTTTAAAATCCTGATCTAGTGAGCAGTTGCTGCAAATTCGCATAAACTGACCCACTGGTATCCCCTTAATTAGGGGTTCTGGATGGTGGCTGGAAGCCTGCAGCAAGGTGTTTGCTGCAGTAGGTTTCCTGTATGTACAGATATTAATTTTGCCTCCAATAATGGATATTTGTAGATCTAGGAAGGGGATAGTGTCCCAATCTGCAGTGTACGTTAATTTTATATTCCTATAATTTCTGTTCAGGGTATGGATGAAATTATCAAGCTGCTCCTCACCCCCCTTCCACAGCATCAGGACATCATCGATGTACCTCAGTCAGGTAGCCACAATTGGTCTTCCAGGTGGGTCGATGAGAGATTTGCACAATTTTGAATTATATAGAAAGTGGGATTATTGATTTCCACCACCCTCAAAAATTCCCTTTTAGTCAACAAATTTGCCTCAAAAGCAAGAGACAATTTCTGATTCAAAATATCAACCAGTCCTGGGAAGGGATTCTCCAACAGTCTGGTATATATTGATGAGTCACTCAGTTGTCTAAATACTTCATTTTCATACATTTCATTAGATATCAAGACAACATTCCCCCTTTATCACTTTTTTTATGGTTAGACTCTTTGCCTGCGCCAATTCACGCAGGGCCTGTCTTTCTGTGAGAGATTATCTAGGCCTCACCATTAACAGTTTTTTTTTTTTTTTTTTTTAGGTGTCAAGGAATATTTGGTTCCAATGATATTTATGTAGGGGGTGGGGGCATCTTAGTGCATTTAATGTACAGATTGTTTAGTCTTCTAAGATTAGAGGGTCCTTCTTCTTCCGGGTCTAGTTGTTTATCTAGAAGAGCTATAAGGTTATCCAAGACTGCTTTTTCTTTCCTATCCTCCGAGAATAAAGACAACAAATCAACCCTGTCACTCTGCCCACTGTTAGTGTTGTGGGCAGTGTGCCAGAGTCGGAAGATAACCTTCCGTAAAAATAAGTTGATGTCTTTATAGACTGTGAATTCATCCATTGACTCAGCTGGAGAAAAAGACAGACCTCTACTCAGAAGGTTTATGTGTCTATTACTGAGTGGAAAGATAGATAAATTAAAGAGGAAGCAAACCCTGATGGGTGATACTTCCTCTTTGTTTCCCTGCAAAGGTAAAGCATAATGGGCTAATATGCGTCACATAGTAGCCCATTATGTGACACTTACCTGCAGGAGAAGCCCGCGATGTACCCGTCTTTCTCGCTAGTAGCGAGCGTCCATTCTTCACCCCTCTTCCTTCCGGGGCCGCGAACTCCGGCTCTGTGACTGGCCGGAGTCGTGTGACGTCACTCCCGCGCATGCGCGCGGGAGCCGCCTTTAACGGCATGACCCGAGCTAGAAACGGCATAGCGTGCCCTTACTAACTCTGGCGCATGCGCAGAAGAAATCGCCCTATGGCGATTTGCAGATATCTCCTAGACCGTGCAGGTCTGGGAGATATTTCAAGCACCTACAGGTAAGCCTTAATCTAGGCTTACCTGTAGGTTAAAGTGGTTGTAAAGGGTTTACAACCACTTTAATAACTTTCAAATCTTGTTCTGGATATTTAGTAGCTAGTATGGACTTGTTTTTGTTTATTACTTCTCGCTGCAAGTCCTCATTTGTTTTGGATTCCTGGGCGTTGCTTCCCTGGTTTTTATGCCTCCTCTTTTTCTTTCCCTCAACCTATTCTCCTTCCCTGCTCCTCCTGTCTGTAGTGACTCCTCGAGTCTGTTCTGCCGCCTGGGTCTCTTCTTCTAAAAAAGTGACAGATTTGACTCCATCTTCATTATCACTGTCGGAGGAATATTGTCTAGTTTTAGTTTGAGTATTGGATCTATTCCTATTGCGTTTGGATCTACTCCGTCCTCTGGGTACAGCTAAATCAAAAACATCCTCCTTTTCCCAATCATCTAAGTTCTCTCTGAACTTTTGTTGTTTGGTACTTCTGAGGTGTTTTTGAACTTTTTCTACCTCCCTTTTGAGAAGGTCATTACATTTTTCAAACTCAGATTCCCCTTTAAGGGGGTTCCAGGACTTTGCTGCTCTCATTGATTTCTGACTGTATTTCATCTAGTTGAATTTTTTCTTCCTTGTTTATAAGTTTTAAAATTGAGATCCCATATCCAATACATTTAAGTCTCCATTTTTCTAGAAACCTGCGTGTGTGTGTAGGTGCCATAGTGTTAGTATGTATATTACCCCAGCAATGCTATGTTAATATGCGTGTGGATATGAATGACGCAGCTGCATCTTGAACCAGACAACGTTGTCTATTTTTGATCTTAAATAAGGTGTTGGTGGTGGGAATCTTATCCGGTGAATTTTTGTACTATTTTGATATGTTTGTGTAATTAATGTTCCCTTATTCTTAAGCTGCATGGTCCTTAGTAATTACTTTAGGTGAAGTCCTATATCAACTTTCCTTTTTGTATGTATGAGTTTTACTCCACTCCACAATTTTAAGATTATTCTGAAGTAATTAGTTATGCTTTTAGTGGCTGATGTGTAGAATCATAGGTGCTCTATTACAAACGTTATTCAGAGAAACACTATGTTGTTTACACAAGTGAAACACTTAAGGACTAGAAGATTTGCCCCCTTAATGACCAGGCCATTTTTTGTGATACGGCACTGAGTCACTCTGACTGAAAACTGCACGGTCGTGCGACGCTGTACCCAAACAAACTTTTATTCCCACAAATAGTTTTCTTTTGCTGGTATTTGATCACCTCTGGTCAATTAAAAAAAAAAAAAATATTTTTTTTTACTTTTTGCTATAATAAATATACCCCAAAAAATGTAAAAAATATAATGTAAATTTCTTCATTTGTTTAGGCCAGTATGTATTTTCTTTTAGTACATCTATCCAAAAAGTATGACAAAGAAGACCTAGGACTGTTTGAATGGAATGGGACAACATTCCTCTCCCAAAACTACAGCAACTGATCTCCTCCAGTTCCCAGATGTTTACAGAGTGTTGTCTTTTAACAATAGACGGACCAGCCTTCGTCGTTTTACGTCGCTACTTTGAAGAGGATTATCGTTGTTATGGCAGCAGCTAGCTGCCATAACCCCAGGATCCTCTTCTTCAGCGGGCGGTCTGCTTTCAGATAAAAGTGGTCACTGTGGTGGATTCGCAACAAGATCACTTTTATCGGCAGCCCCCCTCCCGCCGCACTCCGGTGCCCTCCGCCGCTTACCGGAGCCATCGGTAGCAGCGGAGGCGATCGGATCGGGGAAGATGGCCCACCCGTCTCCATACCACTGCAGGGCAGAAGCGACGTCAAGACGTCACTTCCGACCATAGCTCTTAAAGGGACATTTTATTTTTTTATTTTTTTTCAAATGACTTTATTTTATTATTGCATTTTAGTGTAAATATGAGATCTGAGGTCTTTTTGACCCCAGATCTCATATTTAAGAGGTCCAGTCATGCTTTCTATTACAAGGGATGTTTACATTCCTTGTAATAGGAATAAAAGTGACACCATTTTTTTTTTTAAGAACATGTAAAAATAAAAAATAAAAGGTAATAAAATGAATAAGGAAAAAAAAAATTAAATGTGCCCCATCCCGCCGAGCTCGCGCGCAGAAGCGAATGCATACTTAAGTAGCGCCTGCATATTAGAACGGTGTTCAAACCACACGTGGGGTATCGCCTCGATCGTTAGCGCGAGATAAATAATTCTAGCCCTAGACCTCCTCTGTAACTCAAAACATGCAACCTGTAGAATTTTTTTAAATGTCGCTTATGGAAATTTTTAAGGGTAAAAGTTTGTCGTCATTCCACGTACGGGCGCAATTTTTAAGCGTGACATGTTGGGCTATCAATTTACTCGGTGTAACATCTTTCACAATATAAAAAAAAAATTGGTCTAACTTTACTGATGTCTTATTTTTTAGTTTAAAAAAAAGTGTATTTTTTTTGTTAGACCGCTACACAAATCTCAGAAAGAGACTAGGTTCTTAAGTGGTTAAGATAAGGGGATGCTACACCATGGTAAACATGGTCCTGTCCCAACTTTTTTGAGATGTTTTTCTGCCCCGTCAATTTCAAAATTACCTTATTAAAAAAAAAAAGTTTAAACATTTGATGTTTTCTATTATGAATACAATGAGTTTATGAGATTTGGAAACCATTGCACTCTTTTTAGGTAGATTTCACTGTGTGTGTGTGTGTAATATATATATTGTGACAGTTCAGTTCCCTGTCCTAGTAATTGTCGCCCAGGGTTCTCAAATAGGCAGGTTGAGGGGCTCCAGGGGTATTTAATGTGGAGGAATCTGTTTTATCAGTTTCCTCCAAAGTTTGTGAAATCCAGTTGGGGACCTGGAGCACAGAGATTCCATAGCGTTATGGGTGGGACAGAATCTCCAATCCTGGGACCGGGTTTTGGGAACAGCCAGGAGTCTGGCTAGTTGATTGAGCAGGTGGGTCCTAGGCTAATAGCAGAGTCAGGACTAGGGTTCTGGGCTCCACCCAGAGAGACAGGAGGTCTCCAGGAGTCCAGAGAGTGCAGGTGTGCACTAGTGAAAGCCAGAGACCCAAGTCTGAGGATCAGAGCAGTGAGGGGCTGCTTTCTAGATAGACGCTGTGTGTGTTGAAGCTGTGTGCATCTAAGGAGACAGATGAGAGCCTGAAGTGGAAGACCTGAGCAGCAAGGAAGCTGAAAAGAGGTACAGTAGTTGTACGGGAATCCTGTTATATGGCCAAGAGGGCTGAAGTGTAAAGCCTAAGTGGCAGTACTACTGAAGAGAGCCAGGTGGCTTGGCATTTTTTATTTGTTATTGTTTTTGGGAGAAGAACCTCTGTGTGGGCATCCAAGTGCATGTATGAACTTTCCTTTATTTTGTTCCTTTTAATAAAAGTGGGCTACCATGCCTTTAAACTAAAGTTCCTGTTCTCTGTGAAACTCACTGAAAAGGCATCTACCACTGAGCTAAACATATATATGTGTATATATATATATATATATATATATATATATATATATACACACAGTGCCTTGCAAAAGTATTCACCCCCTTGGCATTTTTCATGTTTTGTTGCCTCACAACCTGAAAGTAACATGGATTGTTTGAGGATTTACATCATTTCATACAGAACATGCCCACAACTTTGAAGATGTTTGAAGAGGTCTAGGCTTTGACTAAGCCATTCCAACACATTTACATGTTTTCCCTTAAACCACTCAAGTGTTGCTTTAGCAATGTGTTTGGAGTCATTGTCCTGCTGGAAGGTGAACCTCCATCCTAGCCTCAAATCACACACAGTGGTACAGGTTTTGCTCAAGAATATCCCTGTATTTAGCACCGTCCATCTTTCCCTGTGTTGATATGTTTTGGGTTTGTGCCAGACATAGAGTTTTCTTTGATGGCCAAACAGTTCAATTTTAGTCTCATCAGACCAGAACACCTTCCTTCATACATTTTGAGAGTCTCCCACATGCCTTTTCGCAAACTCAAAACGTGCCATTTTATTTTTTGCTAAAAGTAATGTCTTTCTTCTGGCCACTCTGCCATAAAGCCCAACTCTATGGAGCATACGGCTTATTGTCGTCCTATGTACAGATACTCCAGTCTCTGCTGTGGAACTCTGCAGCTCTTCCAGGGTTACCTTAGGTCTCTGTGCTGCCTCTCTGATTAATGCTCTCCTTGCCCGGTCCGTGAGTTTTGGTGTGCGGCCGTCTCTTGGCAGGTTTGCTGTTGTGCCATGTTCTTTCCATTTGGTTATGATAGATTTGATGGTGCTCCTAGGGATCATCAAAGATTTGGATATTTGTTTATAATCTAACCCTGACTTGTACTTCTCAACAACATTGTCCCTTACTTGTTTGGAGAGTTCCTTGGTCTTCATGGCAGTGTTTGGTTTGCGATGCCTCTTGTTTAGGTGTTACAGCCTCTGGAGCCTTTCAAAAAGGTGTGTATATGTAATGACAGATCATGTGACACTTAGATTGTACCTAGGTGGACATCATTTCACTAATTATGTGACTTCTGAAGGTAATTGGTTGCACCAGAGCTTTTTATGGGCTTCATAACAAAGGGGGTGCATACATACGCACATGCCAATTATCAGTTTTTTTATTTCTGAAAAATAGTTTTATGTATATATTTTTCTAATTTTACTTCCCCAACTTAGACTATTGTGTTCTGATCCATCACATACCATTCAGATAAAAAAAAAAAAAGGCTGTAATGTAATAAAATAGGTAAAAAGCCAAGGGGGGTGAATACATTTGCAAGGCACTGTATGTATGTGTGTGTATATGTATTTGTATATATATATATACATACATACACTGAGCAAAATTATTAGCGCAACACTTTTGTGTTTGCCCCTATTTATCATGAGCTGAACTCAAAGATCTAAGACTTTTTCTATGTACACAAAAAGGCCTATTTCTCTCAAATGATGTTCACAAATCTGTCTAAATCTGTGTTAGTGAGCACTTCTCCTTTGCCAAGATAATCCATCCACATCACAGATGTGGCATATCCAGATGCTGATTAGACAGCATGATCATTGCACAGGTGTGCCTTAGGCTGGCCACAATAAAAGGCCATAGATATATCTATCTATAGATATATAGATAGATATATCTATCTATATATCTATATATAGATATATATATATAGATATAATCTCTCTCTCTCTAGATATCTATCTATCTATCTATCTATATATATATATAGATAGATAGATAGATAGATAGATAGATAGATAGATAGATATATATAGATATAATATCTCTCTCTCTCTCTCTCTGTATATATATTGGGTTTAGTTACCCTTTAATATGAGTCATATCAGCTTAGAACTGATTTCTGATTCTTATTGCTTACTACAGATAGTCTACACTGTCTCATTGACATACTGATCTGTTATTTGTTCCCTTTATCGTAAAGTAAAAGCCAGGTAATGAGAATACCCCTGAACGATTTCTGGAGAGGCGATGTTTGTAGCGACAGTACACTGATGAGTCAGGGATACAGAGAGTGATGTTTTCAGCAGCACTGCTCTGAGCCAAGAATGGGTGAAGTAATACTTTCAGTAACACAGCAAGTAGACTAGGATGGGGGCAGTAATGCTTTCAAGAACATTGCAAGTAGTTTGGGATAGGGAGAAGTAATGTTTTTAGAAACACTCCAAACAATGGGAAGTTATGTTTCCATTGGCCCTGCAGTGTGGCACAGATGGACAGAATTATATTTTTAAGGACAGTGCAAGGAGCCGGGGATGGGGAATTTTTTTCCAGGGGAACTGTCTGGGATGGGGAGAGTGGAGTTTTCAAGGGAACTGCCCTGAGCCAGGGATATTGATATTTGCAAAGACACTGCACTGAGGCGGGAATGCAGAAAGATGTATCTGGAAACCATTTTGGAGCTGAGCTAGAAATGGGGATTTTGGGTCAAGGGTGGAGAACACACAGATTAGGAAAGTAAATGAATATAAAAATAATAAATTAAAAATGGTATATACTGTATGTTTTGAAGTATAAAATGTCCAAAAGGTTACACACAAGAAAAAAACAAAACATGAAATATCATTTTTTTTCCTTTTGCATTAAATATTTGGTGTCATTTTTAAAATTCAAATTGCCTAATATTTATTACGACTTCATATTCATTTATTTCTCTTTTAATAACAATTGTCTCTTGAGAATAATGTCTTGACTTTATAGGTGTAAATTGTCTAGTGATGCATTTGGTTTATTTTATTTTTTTCCTCTTTGTTCAAAGTAAATCAGTGCTGGCTCTGTTATCGCTGTATTTCCACAACTGCTGAACAGGAATGATAACTTTTTACTAAACGACAAAAATATATTTTAATTTAGTTTTATGTAATGGAATTGAAACGAGCACTGTCTTGTAGTCTGCTCCAGTAGGTTCACTATAAAGGGTGAGAATAGAAAATTAACATTAGTTTGTTAAAGCAACATCAATGTTCTCAATTCAATTTGCAAGACTGATATGCCTTATTGGATATCTTTGTAGAAACTAAGGAGTTGTGCTCCATTGCCTATATTTGTTAAAGTGATGTTCTCTATGGTTCATGCTAAAGTGGATATGGTTATGTTCACTTAGATATAATAGAGCAAAACTGAAGAATGAATATTTGTAACATGTGCCTCATTTACAAAAGTAATCTCACCCATGCACATAGTTTCTTCAGTGTTTTCTAAAATAAATGTGAGCAGTGTAATATGTTTTGAGTGCATTATGCTGTTAAACGAATATTGTATGCAGTTAGGTATTCTATCCTGGTTTGTGTGGGATAAATATGTTTCTAGATTAGTTAATATCATGTGAATTTGTATTTCAGTCTTTTTGATTTAGTTGACAATTCTATGCATACGTTTTAGATTAGTAGCGTTAAACCCAATCAATAAACTCCCATGTAACGTTTACCATGTAATTTTAGCTAAAAGTTTAGAGTTTGTAGAAAATCTAAAGAAGGGACCTAAGACATCTCAAGAGCTTACATTTTAATAACTTAAGCCAATAAAGGGTATAATTTATAGGGTCATATTCTGTTTATTGTGACAGTTCTGTGCATTGTCACAGTCTCAAAAGGAATAGATGTCACCCAGGGTTCTCATTCATGCAAGTTAAGGAGCTCCAGGGTGTCTTTTCTGAATGGAGAAAGTGCATTTTTCAGTCTTTTCCAAAACTGTTAACCCCAGCTTGGGTTCCAGAGTCCAGAGGCTTTATAGAGACTTGAAGGAATGAAGCCACTAACCCAGGTTTCCACTGGAAACCAGCAACCTGATTGTGCAGGTGTGCAAAGTCTTTTTAGTATATGGGCTGTCTATGGTTCTTTCCCCTGTAGACAAGCTGCTATAGGAGCAGTGTGAACAGGCACTAGGAGATTGTCCTGTCTGGCCTCACGGAGTAGCATCTGATCTGTCCAGTCTGAAACCTATGAGATTGTGTGTAATTAGGAAGGATCTTGTGCAACATTAAGTTGGGCAGTTTGTTTGTCATAAGACTGATTGTGATGCTATAGTGAGCCTGCATGAAGACAGATTCAGGGACAACACTGTACAGGTAGCCAGGAGGCTGAAAAATGTCTGTTTGCGTTCTGACACTATAAAAAACCCGACAAGGGTAATCTTCTGTGTGTTTTTGAACTCTGATTTTAAATAAAAGTGTGAAAAATATTTTACTGTTATTAAAAAAATACCTTTGCTTTTTAATCTGCAGTCACTGTAATTGTTTTTTAAAATGCGATGCAATTTGGCAACCAGGAGGCAATCTGTACACCATCAGTGTACGTAACACCCCCAAAAATGTAATTTTCTGTTTACATAATTGGCTCACTTTTCTTTCCAAGAAGTTTGTACTAAAGCACAAATCAAATTTTAGACTCCCCAGCAGTAGACATTTCAGTTTTTGTGAGATCCTTATCAAGAGTTTAATTCTTCTAAAACAGGGGTATGCAATTAGCGGACCTCCAGTTGTTACAAAACCACAAGTCCCATAATGCCTCTGCCTCTGAGTTTCATGCTTGTGGCTGTCAGGACCTTGCAATGCCTCATGGGACTTGTAGTTCTGCAACAGCTGGAGGGTCCGCTAATTGCATATCCCTGTTCTAAAGGGATGGAGGTTCTGCAGCTTTTCTCATTACAGTAAGGAGAAAAGTTGGCACTTTACATCAACCTTGGTGGGCATCCACCTGTCTATTACACACCTTGGTATGTAAAAAGAAAAGGGGTAAAAATTTTTTTGCAAGCTATGACTAGATACAGTCCATAGAGTCTGTAATGAAGCACTTGAAGGCAGCTCAGTAGAGATTAGAAGCAGAACTCTGTGGAAGCTGGGAGAGAAAGCACAAAGCGCCACTCTAAGTGCAGCATTTTAAACAACTTATTCAGGCAAAGGATATATTGTACTCACAAAGCTATGTGAAAATTAGGCATGTCAAGAATGAATGGGTAAGCTGTCCAGGAGGGAGTCCATCAGAGGCAGAGGCGTGGAAGCCGTGAAGCGGGTTGCGCTGGTGGATGCCAGCTTTTCCTGTTTCTCAGTTGCATGGGATGCCGATGGATGACTTCACTTTTGGTCGGACGGGATGTTAGTATAGCAGGTGACGCGTTTGCGGAGCATGTGCTCCTTCAGGCCTGACGGGGGCAATTTAAGTTGTGGGCTTTATATGTTGTGTTGCCAGAGCTCCTGGGTCCTAGTGACCCTAGTGGTGGAACAATTAGAACACTGAGAGTATACCAGTTGAATTGTAATGAACCTGCCCCTCTCATACAGAATTAGTCTGCCAAGGACACAACAAAACAAACAGCTATTTCATCAGAGAAACAAAAGGTAGGAATTTGCTACCGTTTGTTAAAATCTCTGCACGGAAAGTTAATTATCTAGAGGAATTACTATTTAACCACTTCTGCATCTTTGGCAATAAAATTAATTGAATCCCGAGGAACTTTTTTATTTTTACTTTGATTTTATTGTTACTCTCCGTTGCTTGTAATGCCGCATACACACGATCAGAATTTTCGACAACAAATATTTGATGGGAGCTTGTTGTCAGAAATTCTGACCGTGTGTAGGCTCCAAAAAATTTGAGAGCTGGTTCTCATATTTTCCAACAACAAAATCCATTGTCAAAACTTCCGAGCGTGTGTAGACAATTCCGATGCACCAAATTCCATGCATGCTCTGAATCAAGTACGAGATGGAAGTGCTCGGTCTGGTAAAACTAGCGTTCATAATGGAGATAGCACATTTGTCACGCTGCAAATTTAATAATCTTTTAATGCAGTGCATTCTCTTCTTCTTTATAATGCTAGAATAATGAAGTTGTTTTGCTGCTCATATTCACACAGAGTTCTCACGAACTGATTTCTTTATTATTTCTCGTGATCTCCTGAATAATATTTTTAATTTTTTTCATCAGATTTCTATAATAATGTTTCAATTTTGTTTTTATAATGATCTTTTTTAATTATTTTTTTATCAAGATCTCCTTTTTTTTTTTCTATTGATCTCCATAATATTTTTTGTTGTTTTGTGTGTCAAGTTACCACAACACCATTATTATCTTGTATTTTTTAACCTCAAGGAGATTGGTTGGTGTCCCTTGTTAATTTGACATTGTATTTTTGAAATGTACCTGCCTACTCACAAACAAACTGTCCTTTTTTAATTAAAACACATAGCCAATGATTTTTTGTAAATAAATAGACATTTATTAAGGGGTCATAACAAAATAAAGAGGAAGGCAACGCTGGATAAACTGGTGAAATTAGCGAAGCCTTTGTACCCCATCAAATATTTGACATGCAAAATTGGTAGCCTGAGGAGTCCATTTAATAGGGAGCACAATCCGGTCCAGGACTCTGAGAGATCAGGAACAGCAGCAGGTGACATATATGTCCCCAGGCTGTGGTCTGACAACAGCCTGCGTCTTTTGCCAGACCAGACCGAACCCAGGCCATCACTCTCTTGTCTTCCTTCCATGCTTCCTTCCACACTTGTTTCCAGGCTGTGGCTCTGGTGTTGGAGTTTTGGCAGGAGGAGGATGGTCCAACTCACACAGATGGGTTTTGATTGTGAGTTCGCCCCTCAACCTTATATAGGGCCATATATATTTCTTCCTCACAAAAGAGACGTTGGCCCCCCTCCATTTCCTGCATTTTGTTGGCAGCCATGCAGACATAGGCCTCAAGAAGACTTGGGGGGGGGTTGTGAGGGCCGCAGAAGCCTGCCGAATTAACCCAAGTGCTGACTCCTCCACACTCCTCCCCTTCCTGGGACTTTTTTGCTGAAGGCGGAGGGGAGGGACCTGGGATTCAGTCAGGCTACTGGGCATGGCCACCTCCTGGCTGCCACTTTCATCTGTCACCTCCTGGCTGCCACTTTCCCCTGCCACCTCCTGGCTACCACTTTCCACAGCCTCCTCCTGGCTGAGGCTTTCCTGTGTTTGAAAAAGGGACATTGTTTTAGTTTATTGTTCATCAATCACACACAATTTTGAGAAATCTTTTTAACAATGCTATACCTGACTCAAGCTGGGCTCCTCCACATCTTCTTCCTGGGTGGAAGGCCCCCAGGTTGGACGTCAGAAGCCTCAGCTGGAGTGGAAGGAAGGGTTGAGAGTGATGGCCTGATTTCAGCCTGGTCTGACAGAAATCGCAGTCTGTCATAGTACCACAGCCTGGGTACATAAATGTCACCTGCTGCAGCTCCCGATCTCTGGGAATCCTGGACCGTCTTGCACTCCCTATTATAAGTGCTCCTCAGGCCACCAATTTTGCACTTCAAATAGTTGATGTCTGCTGTGGGGATCTGCGGCTTTACAAATTCCAGCAATTTATCCAGTGCTGCCTTCCTCTTTAGTCGATTTGTATAAAAGGGGTGTTTTGTCTGCCACAGACAGGGCAGCTCTCTGTACAAATCAATGAATTGGGGGAAGAAATCATGATCGTTGAATCGATCCATTTTATCTGCAAGACACAACACAAGACAAACCCTAATGTCAGCCTAAACTCTCCTAATCTTGTTCCAATATAGGCTTCAATCTATAAGCAGTATAGGCCACTGATGCCCCAAGTTAAAATTGTACCTTCGTTAGAACAATCGACACTTCCACTACTCCTTCCTCCGCTCACAGATCGTACGTACGACGCACACGTGTTACGCTTTATTTACACTGCGCATGCATGAAACTCCGCCCGCCCCTGACCTTCTTTCTAGTATTTTCCCCGCCCCTTCTCTTTCTGCACAGTGGGAGAGCACATAGCAGAGAAAGAACAAGTGCATGAAGACAGCAGCAATGACGAAAGCCCGGAGCCACGAACGCCCCCATCCTGGAGGAGATCTAAGGCCTCAAATATGCCCTTTGTAGAGTTGGTGGACATCTTGAAGAGGGCCGACTATGATGGGAAGCATGGACCATACCCAAACCCAAATGTGAGAAAGGCCAAGATCATGGCTAAAGTTGTGAAAAGTCTGCACAGGAATTTTGGGGTACAACGATCCAAGGATCAACTGGGGAAACGCTGGTCAGACCTGAAATTGAGGGAGCATGATCAGTACAGAAGGATCAAGAGAGTTCTTCAAAAAAGTAAGTATTTGTCATGTGTTCCTATTATTATTACTTGCATGCTGCTCCATTTGCTTTTCTTTACTGTTGTACTGTTTAAAATGGCAAGTTTCAGGTTTGTGGGCACAGTAATCGTTCATAGTAAACATCGTTTGCCCACTAATACAATGTTTCTGGAAGATGCAGGTTAACTACATTTGTTCAGGCTATTTGTCTTAAAAGAAGTTTAGTATATTGTTATCTAGATGGGTTTGTAACTAGAATGAAATGCAAACTTCACTCAGTGTAAGGAGAGGACACATCTGGACGCAGGAGCACTAGTGTGGGACACCAAAACAAACTTTTTAGGGTGTCCCGCACAGGTGCTCCAGTGGATACTAGGGGTGTCTCCATGTGTGAAACTTGACCAAAAAAGGTATTCCGCTTTATGAAAGGGGGAAAAAAAAAACATGTCTTCAGCTTGGAACTCTGCCAAAACAGAAAATTTGTCATAAACCAGATGTGACCAGAACTGTGTGACTGCGACAGAGTGAACCAGACATAAATGGGTCAAAGTAAGTAAGTTTATTAAAGTAAATGCATATAAATGTGAACACACCACCAATACAAACAGAATGAACAAACTGAACAACCAAGCAGTGATAGTAAACCAGTATATATAGCAAAAGGGAGTACCAGAATCCTAGTCATGCCAGACCAGGGTCATAAACAGGAGATCAGCAGATGGGGGGCCAGGAGTAAACAGACAAGGAGCAAGATGGAAGAAATCAGGCTGCAGGGCAAGGATCCAGGGATACAGAAACAGATACAAACAGGTTCAGGATACAGGAATCAGGGTTCAGGTCCAGATTCAGGATAACAGATAAACAGGCTGCAGGTCAGGGCACAAGGACAATACCAAGGCAAGGTGTGTGTGCACTTGCCGGGTATTTATACACATCTCAAATAGACTCAGGTGATGCCTGATTGCAAGGGGTAATGTTGGCCCCACACTGCCAGGAACCACCCGCTGGTGGACGCCAGTACTGCGGCCCAAATATCACATAATACCAGCAGGGAAAGGCTCTCCTGACAGTTCCAAACTGCCAGGAGACACCTGCTAGTAGACCTCAGTACTGCACGCCAAATGATAGATATTACCATCGGAGGGAACCTTTCCTGACACAATTGTACAACACTTCCAAGCAATGTTTCATATTACTATTTCTGCCCTCAAATATCTGTGTGCTAAGTATACCTTTTTTCATTCACATAGGGGAGAAAAGAATCGGGACATCAGAGGACACCAGGGACCCCCAACCTCCTAAAGAAGGGGAAATCCCCACACCACAACCTGAGGATGTGGAGGATGGAGAGGTTTATGAAGTGAGCGAGATAGTGACCACAACAGGTTAGTGTCTGAGACAACAGCTTCAGGTAATAGATGTATGCCTGCATATTTATAATATATGGTGTGTTTTTTTTTAATTTTAGGTGATGTGGATGTTGTGGAAGAAGAAACACATTTTGCAAGTGCACACATCCTCATCGGGGAGATCATGGTGTGCAATAGGGATTTATAGAAGATCAAGGAAGACATCAATGATGTGGAAAAAAGACTCAAAAACATCAATTGATGTTTTAGGCAAAATCTAAAACACACCAAAATATAGCAAATTGTTTTTTTTCTTTAAAAACTTGAAAGCCAAATTTTGAAGATGCACACAGTGTGTCAACATGTGCTATCTGCCATCACAGAATATCAAGGTACGCGTTTTGTGGGTGCAACTCCTTCCTCGCAACTAAAGTAGATGAGAGGAAGGGGTTGTACCCCCGAAACACGTCCATTGATCCCCCATGATAGGAGCTAGCACATGTTGACCTTAGGCATGGGATCAGGTGGAAAATTCCCATTTTGACTCTCAATTTGTGTGCATCTTCAAAATTTGGCTTTCACAGGGGTATCACCCCATCTGTTGAAGGCAAGATCAACACAGTTTGGACATACTAATGTCTGATATTGCCTTCAATTTATCAAAGTTGAACTTTGTAAGTTCCTGAGTTGTGTATTGTTTTATGGTTTTTAAAAAATGCCTGTTTACCACAAAAAAGGATATTTCTACTGTCCAAAAAAAATAAAATATGTTGGTATGTTCAAAAACCCTTTTCTAAACGCACATGTGAATGTGCACAAAGTAAACATGTTTCTACTCAACAATGTGTGGCTTCTTCTTTCAATGCTCATGAGCAGTTTTTTGCTTAAGTTGGTGTTTACAGTGACAATGGGGGTTATTTACTAAAGGCAAATCCACTTTACACTACAAGTGCAGTTTCAGTGCACTTTCAAGTGGACTTTTGCAGTGCACTTGTAGTGCAAAGTGGATTTTCCTTTAGTAAATAACACTCACAGTGCTTTATAATTTACAACAATCAGGCCATTTTCATCACTCCAAAAAATTAATTAATGGTGCTGACAATGATGAATAGTTTTATACATTAACAACAAAAACAAGGTGTGTGTGTAGCAGACCCACAACAATAATAGCTGAAGAAGAGATTGTCACCTCATGTATCAAATAAATTACGTTTGCACTATTGAAGGAAATGGCCAAAAGGAAAAGCCCATTGGAGAACCTAGGAGACAGCTAAAAGAAACACAAGCAGTAAATCAAAGGAAATATTCTTCAGTTTAAAATACAATTTTTAAAAAAAAAATGGCATATCAATGGCCCCCCTACCCACAAAGTACTCCACATATTTTAGACGGACCTCGCAGGCGCTTTGGGGGAGCAAGCCAGGACGACCAGCTTCAAGCGCCGTCAGGGTTTGGTCTTGAAATCCGGCCTCAGGCACAACTGAGGCCACATGGGTCATAGAATTTCTCCTTAAAAAGTTGTGGAGAATGCAGCATGTAAGGATTATATGGTTAAGTTTATATTCCGCCATGTTGATTGGCGTAAGGAATAGGCAGAACCAGCTGGCCATTATCCCAAAAGCATTTTTAACCACTCTTCTGGCTCTGGCCAGCTGGTAGTTAAAAACCCTCTGGTCCAGGGTGAGGATCCTCATGGGGAACGGCCGCATTAGGTGATCACCTAGCCCAAACGCTTCATCAGTGACAAAGACGAACGGTAAACCAGCCACGTTGTCTTCCGGAGGTGGCAGTTCCATGCCACCACTCATGAGCCGTCCGTAGAACTTGGTCTGGGCGATGACTCCACCATCCGACATCCGGCCATTCTTCCCACGTCCACATAGAGAAACTCATATGTCGCCGACACCACCGCCAACATCACTATACTACTAAACCCCTTATAGTTGTAATAGTATGACCCCGAGTTGGGGGGTGGGACTATGTGGACATGTTTCCTATCTATTGCCCCTCCACAGTTGGGAAAGTCCCACCGCTGGGCAAATTAGGAAGCCACAGTCTACCATTCCTGTGGTGTTGAAGGAAACTGGAGTCAAACAAGAAAAATAAAAATTAGTACTTTTGCACATAACATTGCAAGCAGGTTAGACACAAACATTCTTGGGCAAAATCAGTATAACATTGATTTTAAGGAATATTTAAAGAAAAAAATCTAAGGCCCACTTATCAGATCCCCCCCCCGATGCCCCATTTTACAAATTTTAGGGCGGCGGAGGGTGTTTTGGACAGGTAACCCTCTCCATTTCATTGAGAGCTGAATGCATAAATAATAATGTGTTACTTTGGCCAGCCCCTCCTTATTTACACTACTCTCAGCCCACTGGACAAGTAAGAAGTGTCATAATACAAAAATATATATACACACTGTACAAATTGAAGCACATTTTTACATTCTGCAATTACCTATCAAGATAATAGAAGAATACAACTTTAAACAGTACCATTTGAAAGTATTCAGGCAGGCCCTTTCACTACATGCTTTGGTGAATTCATCCATAAATATGAACACAAAAGAGATAGGTATAGTGTGTATGGGTTTGGTAAAGTCAGCAGATAGAGGATTGGTATCGGTTGACTTAACGGTTGGGGGGAGGGAGGGTTCCAGAAAAAAGCCTCTGGCACTCTGCCTGAATTTAAGGACACAAATAACATTTGTACTCATTTTAGGGGGTGTTTAGGGTAAAGCACTACTATGGAGCTGACAAAATACATTGTTAAGTGACTAGGCTAGGTGTGTATGGGCCCAGGATAGCATGCTGGGAAGGTTAGTGAAGGCAAATATGCATGAAGGACAAAAAAGGAACATTAAACATGTCCACCATGCATGAGGATAAAGAGGACATTCACAGCATATTACAATCATAGTAATTAGGGAATGATGAAAGAAATACAATACATTAGCAACCATCAAATACATAAAATGTGATGTTAAAGGAAAAAAAATCTTACCTTAATATAGTCTTTCTGCAGGACCTGTATGATGGCAGAACAGGTCTCTGGAATAATGATCCCCAGAGCCTGGGGGGAGATGCCTGTCGAGAACTTGATGTCCTGTAGACTTCTCCCCATCGCCAAGTACTGGAACATGGCAACAAGCCTCTGTTCAGGAGTGATGGCTTGCCACATGCAGGTGTCCTGCTTCGTGATATAAGGGGACAGCAAAGCCAACAGACGGTGAAAAACGGGGTCCGTCATCTGGAGATAATTCCTGAAATCATCAGGATTATTCTCCCAGATCTCCCACAATAGAGGCATATGAGAGAATTGGTCACGCTGAAGCAACCAATTCTTTGTCCATGAACTCCTCCTCGCCCTGTTCATGGACTGGGCTTGGGTCAAAGTAAGAACCCCAACACCAGGCCCCTGCACAGCACGAACTCTACGATGAGTACGTACCCGAAACATGGCTTCAAAATGGTCGGCTGGTCAGAACAAACTAACAGAACACTGAAAATCAGAAAGGCCTGAGAGGAGCGAGCTGAAAATTAGAAATGAGGAAGGAAATTTTGGTGCCGAAACTGATACCGAAAATGAAGGATGCACTAGACTGGAAACCAAAACCAATACCAAAAATGAGTTTTAAAAAAAATATATTATTATTTTTATAAATAATTGTATTTTATTACATTTTTTAATTAATATCATCAATTTAAATTACCGTATTTATCGGCGTAATACACGCACAGGCGTATAACACGCACATTCATTTTAAGAGGGCAGTTTCAGGAAAAAAACAAATTTTAAATAAGGAATGCCCATCTGCAGCCTCACAAGTGCCATCAATGCAGCCTCACCAGTCCACATCAATGCAGCCTCACCATTGCCATCAATCTAGCAGCCTCACCATTGCCATCAATCCAGCAGCCTCACAATTGCCATCAATCCAGCAGCCTCACCATTGCCATCAATGCAGCAGCCTCACCATTGCCATCAATGCAGCCTGATGGATGCCCATCTGCAACCTAGAGGGGACAGGGAGGGGGGGCGGGACAAGCGCCGACAGATTACATACAGTGAGAATCTCCTATGATAGACAGAACAGTGGTCTAATGGCATCCCACGAGACAGGACTTCCTATTACAGAGGCTGCCAAGTAAATAGGAGATTCTCACTGTATTTAATCTGACAGCGCTCGTCCCGACCCCCTCCCTGTCCCCTCCGAGGCAGCTAAAATTCAAGTATTGGCGTATAACACGCACGCACTATTTGCACCCAATTTTCATGGTGAAAAAGTGAGTGTTATACGCCAATAAATACAGTAATATGAATTTATTGTTTGCCATTATTGGCACCTTTGGTGCAAGAAAGGTCAAGGAAAATGCAGTCTGCAGCCTCTAACCATCTCTTGTATCATGTCTGCACTCTCTTACTTAAACTTAAACACATTGCTAATAGTATTAGCAACATTTGTTGCACCTCTAGCAGATATGATACAGAAGATGGTCAGAGACTGCAGACATGATACAAGAGATCAATGCAGCCTCACCAATGTCCATCAAATGCAGCCTGCTTGTGCCCAGCAGCCTCACCAGTGCCCGTCATGTGCAGCCTGCCTGTGCCCAGCATCCTCACCAGTGCCCGTCATATGCAGCCTATCAATGCCCAGCAGCCTCACCAGGTCCTTTCATATGCAGCCTACCAGTGCCCAGCAGCCCCACCAGTACCCGTCATATGCAGCATCACCAGGGCCTGTCATGTGCAGCCTACCAGTGCCCAGCAGCCTCACCAGTGCCCGTCATATGCAGCCTATCAATGCCCAGCAGCCTCACCAGTGCCCATCATATGCAGCCTTACCAGGTCCTGTCATATGCAGCCTACCAGTGCCCAGCAGCCCCACCAGTACCCGTCATATGCAGCCTCACCAGTGCCCATCATGTGCAGCCTACCAGTGCCCGTCATATGCAGCCTGCCTGTGCCCATCAGCCTCACCAGTGGCCATCATATGCAGCCTGCCTGTGCCCAGCAGCCCCACCAGTGTTCATCATATGCAGCCTGCCTGTGCCCAACGGCCTCATCAGTGTCCATCATATGCAGCCTGCCTGTGTCCGGATCAGAGTGGCAATCTCCGTGTGTCACGGAGCAGGGTTTGAATTGCCCGGGCCGCATTAACAATGTCCTGGGATCATGTCACACTGATTCAAAATGTCCTGCCATTGGATCAGTGTGCCATCTATCACAGGAGGCGGGACATTGTTACTACTGCACGGACAATTCAGCTCCATGACACACGGAGATCGCGGGGAGGGGAGGAGAAGGGAGTGGAGGACTGGAGCACATCAGGGTGACTTCTGCAATAGGCGGCACCAAGCACTGTTCAATCCATCATCCACAAATGGAAAAAAATATGGCACAACTGCACACCTACCAAGACATGGCCATCCACTGCTCAGGTGGAAGAGTCTATCCACCGGACAACTATTAGTCGTGCACACCACAAATCTGGCCTTTATGGAAGAGTGGCAAGAAGAAAGTAATTGTTGAAAGAAAGCCAGAAGAAAGTCATTGTTGAAAGAAAGCCAAAAGAAGTCCCGTTTGCAGTTTGCGAGAAGCCATGTGGGGGACACAGCAAATGTGGAAGAAGGTGCTCTGGTCAGATGAGTCCAAAATTAAATTTGTTGGCCTTAAAACAAAATGCTATATGTGGCAGAAAACTAACACTGCACATCCCTCTGAACACACCCCACCGTGAAACATGCTGGTGGAAGCATCATGTTGTGGTGATGCTTTTCTTTAGCAGGGACAGGGAAGCTGGTCAGAGTTGATGGGAAGTTGGATGGAGCCAAATACAGGGCAATTTTAGAAGAAAACCTGTTAGTCTGCAAAAGACTTGAGACTGGGGCAGAGGTTCACCTTCCAGCAGGGCAACAACCCTAATCATACAGGTAGAACTACAATGGAATGGTTTAGTTCAAAGCATATTCATGTGTTAGATCGGCCCAATCAAAGTTCAGACCTAAATCCAATTGAGAATCTGTGGCAAGACTTGCAAATTGCCAGACACTCTCCATCCAATCTCCAATCTGACAGAGCTAGAGCTATTTTGCAAAGAAGAATGGACAAAAATTGGACTCTCTAGATGTGCAAAACTGACAGAGACATACCCAAAAAGACTTGCAGCTGTAATTGCAGCAAAAAGTGGTTTTACAAAGTATTGACTCAGGGGGGCTGAATTCAAATACATGGCACTTTTCACATATTTATTTGTAAAAAAAAAAAAAAATCAAAACCATTTACACAAAGTGGCACCATTTTATGTGCCACTTTGTGTAAGTCTATCACATAAAAGCCCAATAAAATACATTTACTATATATATAGATAGATATATCTATCTATATATATATACTGTATAGATAGATAGATAGATAGATAGATAGATAGATAGATAGATAGATAGATAGATAGATGTAAACCATATTTTGGTTGCTAGATTGACCATTTTAATAGGGTCAGAAGGGAGCTACATAACCCATATGAAGATCAAAAGGAAACTGTGAGACCAAATGCTGTGCATTGCAGGAGGGAGGAAAGACTGAACTTACCAGGATACTCACAAACTGAAATAATGAAGAAGAAAGTAGAATGCGTGAGATAAACATATCTTTTTAAGTCTGAACAAAATTAATCGTCATGTCTTAAATGATTTTGGGAAAGTTTAGTTAGTTGCAAAAAGGAAACAAATCAAGTTACGTGCCTTTTGTAAATAGTAGAAAAAAATAAGATATTAGTGCATTAGACATTAATTAATTGAGCATTAATGTGCTAGTTTAAACAAAACACTTAAACACCTCATAAAAAAATGAGTGTGTGACAATTCCATACACATAATCAAAAATATATATTGCACATGTCTCATCAGTGAAAAAAACTAGATGCACATAATAAAAATAAATGAAAACTACCGTATATATAGTCATCTTCATAAATTGATAAAAAGTGACTTGTTGAAGTGTTAATAAAAGTGCTGATCCAGAATACAAATTCAAGAAATTTTCAGTGACACCACCTCCATCACCAGGTGCAATGCCCGCTCACCTCAAAAAGCGACCCCACTGGGTCTGATCGTGCCTTAGAGATATCCTAATCTTAAACTAACCCGACCAGATTGTGTTGCTGTCTCAGATCTTTTCAATAAATCCTGGGTTGTGTAGATAACTGCTGCTCTCCAGTAAATCACCAATGAGAGTCATCAAATTTGTCCACACCTCCGGGGGAGGGGGGCACTGTGTGGTCACAGGGGGCACAAAGGGGCCAAGGTGAAAGGTAGTTAAAAAAGGATCAATTAATTAATTAGCTGTATAGTGTAATGCCGCGTACACTTGAGCGGACTTTCCGTCAGACTTGGTTCGGCAGACCAGACTCCGTCGGACAATTCGATTATGTGTGGGCTCCAGCTGACTTTTTTTCCCCAAAAGTCCGACGGACCTAGAAATAAAACATGTTTCAAATCTTTCCGACGGACTCGAGGCCGGTCGAAAAATCCGCTTGTCTGTACGCTAGTCTGATGGACTAAAACCCACGCTAGGGCAGCTATTGGCTACTGGCTATCAACTTCCTTATTTTAGTCCGATCGTACGCCATCACGTATGAATCCGTCGGACTTTGGTGTGATCGTGTGTGGGCAAGTCCGTTCGTTAGAAAGTCCGTAGGACCAGTCCGGTCGAAAAGTCCGCCCGTGTGTATGCGGCATTAGAGATCACTGTTTCTCAATAATGCAGCTGTTCTAGGTGATCACATTATTGTTTGTTTTTAGCACTTTAGTATTCCTTTATCACAGTGCATTAGACATGTTACAATACATTGCATGCAATTCACTGCATATCAAGAGGGGTGGTAAGGTCTTCTACAAAAGATCAACTTATCTTTATTAATCGGATTTGGCAGGTCATAAGATATACAGTATATACATACCATGTACAGCACAATATGGGGACACTGCATTTGTTAATGTTTGATCGGTGATAGTTCTTACAATGAACAGTATTTGCAAATACACACAATTTTACTTGTTAGATCTTTGTTGATTGTTTTAAATATGCTGTAGTTTATGCATTTCATTGATTAGAAGCATAATAACAACAGGCACCCAAGGAAACTGACAGACTTCATGTTTCAGCTGCCAAGATGGTGCCGCGGCCGACTCACCAGAATCCATTTCTTGCAACTTCTGTAATAATGTATTGATAACGTCCATAAGGTGACCCTTTTAATACATTTGCTCCAACACCGCAAGATCCCAGGCCTCCTTCTTTCACTTGACATCTGTAAAGCGTTTGACTCCCTATCCTGGGATTACCTGCATTACATTTTGGAACAATGGGGTTTTGGGGAATCAATCCTTCAGTGTAGTTCAGTCCTTTACTCCTCTCCTTCTGCTAGTGTTACATATGCTGATCAGCTCTCCTCTCCCGATCTTTCCTTGTCCCCAATCACCAACTTTATTTATCCTGGCCCTTGAACCTCTGGTTATTGCTCTCAGAGACAATCCCAACATTTCCGTTATTCAATATGCGGGTGTAGACCACAAAGTTAGCCTCTTTGCTGACGACACCCTCCTGACCCTGAGCAACCATCTGATGACTCTTTCTAACCTTTAGAGCCTTCTTTCTCCTTATTCAGCCTTCTTAGGTCTATGGATCAATCCTCCCAAGACCACTGGTTTATCTTGGAATTCCTCCTCCCTTGAAAATATAGGCCTCAAACTCCTTTCTACTCATCTCTCTGCCACCAATTATCATTCCTTGTTACAATTTCTTACATTCTTAATGCAATTGTGGCGGTTCCCCTCATTACCCTTGATAGGCCCCATTCATGCAGTCACCCTGTATAGACACAGATTACGGGTCGGTCTTGGAGTCCCTAATTTATCAAAACACTACCAGGCCGATCAGATTTCTCAACTGACTTTACTCCACGCAACTTCAGACATCCCCTTGTGGGTGCTCCTTGAACTCTCTAACTGCTCCCCATTCTTCTCTCGGCCCTACTGTGCTGTGGCTTTCTCATAAGCTCCCCCCTCTTAGCCCCCTTATGCAGCACAGTTTGAAACCTTGGGACTGAGTCTGTTACTCTGGTAACCTTATTTCCCCCTACCTCCCGCTTCTCCTCCTCTTCAACAGTCCTCTATTCCCGCCGCACTTTGATCAACCAAGATCTTTCTCCTGGTGGTCCACCCCCGTGTTCACTGAGATCTGCCACTTCCTTTCATCCCACACCCTCTCTTGCTGGTCCTCTTTTTAGGACACCCAAGAGGAACCACCTGCGGCATCCTTTCGCTAAGTCCAACTGCACCACTGGGTGTCTTTGCTGAGGCACAACTCCTCCTACCCCTTGTAAAAGACAATTTTCAAACACATCTGCCTCCATTCCCCCGGCACGATCTTGAGGATCTGTTCTTCTCTTAACGATATATACACTCATGCGAAGGTTTCTTACAAGTTGCAGTGGGAATGTGATCTGTATTGATCCAGGGGAATAAAACAAAGCCCGGTCTTCCATTGCTAAGTGCTCCTTCAACACGGCCACCCTAGAAGCTGCATACAAGGTTCTCCTAAGATGGTATTGGATCCCGGCCCGGATAGCCAGTTCAAATGCATCCTATAGTGACAGGTGTTTCAGGGGTTGCGGCCAACGAGGAAACATGGTTCACACTTGTTGGTCCTGCCCCCGTCTTATCAGGGTTCTGGTCCAGGGTGTTTGGGCTCCTCTACTCCTTGTTCCACATACCTATTCGCAAGCATATTAAAGTCGTTTTATTGCACTGCCTGATCCAGTGATTGTTCTCCTACCAACAAAAGTTGGTATCTTACCTCTCCATAGCTGCTATGATCAACAGATGACTGCCAGAGCCTGGAAGAAACCCTCTGTTCTGTTTGACAGGGTGAAGGGCATTTTGACAGACCTCATAATCAATGAGAAAATGTCTAGCATCCTTCATGATTCTCACTCTTAATTTCTTAAAGTATGGTCACCCTGGCGGTCTTATGCTCTTCCCACCCTGCATCTGGACAGTCTGGGTCTTTCCTAATGGCCACTACATTATTCCCCCAACCTGCAGGACTGCTCCCCCTCCCCAGCCTCCTTCCCCTCTTCTCCCCCTTTTTTTTTCACTCTTCTCCTCCTGTTTCTCTCTTTTTTTGTTGCTGAGGTCGACCACATGGCCGCTCTCGGTCCCCCCTTACCATAGTGTGACCCTAAGTCCCTGGACCTAGGGCATTTTTTTGTTGACTTGCGGCTAATGTCTCTAGGTCAATTATTTTGCTCTTTTCTTACTAAGCTGTTCCACTGGAAAAGGTCCTTCTTATCTCTCTGCTTCTCTTTAATCATCCCCACCCCCCGCCGGGTGTGTCCAGTAGATTTACACACACACACACCATTTCCTGACGCAAACTAGTGCACCTGAAACATGGGCTCCCTTTGTTGGCCCTTGTCATATGTGGACCTTTGGCTTGTACCCCTAGGTCGCTTAGTGGACATTCAGTATTTACAAAAGTTAGCTGATCATATTTTTTCTTGCCCATGCCTTTGTTATGTCTGATATGATCAACGCCACTGGTCTTAATCACTGGCAAATGGATCTGCGCTATGGAAGCTGGCTGCACAATCTCATTGCGATATCCTCTGCGTGCAGGAGACTCTCTTCCATGTATCCAATCCACCCACAGTACTTGCACTAACCAGAAGTTTATCTTGACAGCCAATGCTGCAGTAAAAAAAAAAAAAAGGGGCATCCTTGTTGCCATTGGGAATTCCCTCTGCTCTCCCAACTACAGGATTGCATCAAAGACCATGAGGGACACTTCCTTATTCTTCTGTGTTCTATGAAAGCATTTTTTAACCCCAGAAAATAAATATATTTTATGGTACCTTAAAGCAGATTTAACAGCACAGTGCTTGTGCTATGTAATCCCCCCCAAACTGTAAAAAAAAAAAAATCCTGAATCTGGCACTTCCTGTATCCCCTCTCTAAACAGACCACAGAAATCAGTGCAGCTCCGCCCTGAGCTCCCCCCTCACCCCCCTCCTTCCTGCATGTCAGCTAGTGTCTGTGTCTCCGTCTCCGCCCCCCACCACTTCTAGAAAAATTAAAAAATAAAAAATTTCTCACTGCCAGCAACTCTTTTATATCATGGCAGAGCACACTTTCTTTTAGAAAAACGAGCACTGTAAATACCGTTTTACCGCTGTCTTCAGGCCGGTCACATGATTCTCGGCCGGTTTCCATGGCTACTGCAGGAGAGACTGAGCAGCGATGTGATCTCCCCGGCTGACGTCAGAGGGAGATCACAACCCCCCCTACAGTATGCATCCATCGGAGCTGTACAGAGGCCGCAAGTCATGTGACCAGCCTGAAGACAGCTCAAAAGCAGTATTTACAAGGCTCATTTTTCTATAAGAAAGGTACAGTGTGCTCTGCCAGGCTCTAATAGAGAGTCTGGCAGAGTTTGAGTCATATGGGTTAACAAACCCTATAATAATGCTCCATACACCATTGTAACAATATTTGCTTCAAGCATCCACCAGCTGTGTTTCCTGCGCAAACACCACAAAAAAGCTAGCGTCATTCAACAAGGATCTATTGTGTGGTATGGAGACTTCAGCATCACTCCTGGCCCTCTTCTGAACTCCTCATCTCTTTCCAAAAGGTGTAAACCTGCCATGGGCCCTCTCCTACCAACCTTTCAACTATACAACATATGGAGATGTCAGCACGCAGAAAAACATGACTACACATGTTTATCCCTATGTCACTCACAAATTGACCTTTTCCTTCTCGACCAGTGGACCCTAAAGTATCAGACTCTACTATTCTCCCCACTACATGGTCCAAACACTCTCCTGTATGCATTACTATGGAAGGCAGCACAAGCTCTCCACCCACCTATTTATGGAAAATGAACAACCACATCCTACTATCTGACCCATATGTGGCTACCCTCTACGACCAACTTGAGAACTTTTTCTTGATAAATTAGGACTCCCCTCTCTGACCCAAACATTCTGTAGGTCATGCATAAAGCCTTTATGCAAGGCCTATTCATACAGTTGGGGGCTAGGGATAGAAGGCAAAGTAAGCAGCACATTGACAACCTCCTAGCAAATATTCTGGCCATTGATTCTCTTAACAAACAGCAACTAGTCCTGATCTGAATACTAAATCCCTTCTTTTAGAAAACTTTGATAAATTAAGAAAGGTTACTCAATCCGCAGGCTATAGCGGATGCATTTAGTGCTTACTACTGTGCTCTATATCATTTAAAAGACGAGGCCTCTTTGGACCAACCTGATACCCCCAGCATTCAATCCTTCCTAAACTCGGTGTACCTCCCGTTCTTTACTTCTGAAATAGGAAATAGGCTATTGACTCCCTTCCAAACAACAAATCACCGGGCCCGATGGGTTTGTAGGGGTGTATTACAAGCAGTTTAAACACATCCTTGTTGAGCATCTTACTCACCTATTTAATGCTGCTGCTTCCCCAGCCTCATTTCCACAGATTATGCTAACAGCGATGATCTTCACCTTACCAAAGCCAGGCAAGGAGCCCACCTCACCCTCCTCTGCTCCTATCATTAGAAAGAGAAGGCATTCAACAGAGTTCACTGGCAGTATCTAGCTATGCCATTGCAAAAATTTGGCTTTCAGGGCCAGATAATGGCATTGTACTTGTATCCTTCAGCTCAAGTGTACTGTTCCTCCATGTTATCTACATCCTTTCACATACAAAATGGTACAAAACAGGTGCCCCCTACTGCCCCCAATTTTCAACCTGATGATAATGGAACACCTAACAGAGAAAATTAGGTCTCAAGGTGACATTTCAGGCTTCATTATTGGCTCAAGAGAGCACACAATCTATTTATTCATAAGTGAATGACTCTAAATCATTTATCCTACTCCTAGGGTTAACACCAGAGCAGCAACCCACATTAGGGAGCAAATATCTGTATGCATGTACCAAAGACTCTCTCTCTTATCTGGGGATCAAACTAACCTCTTCCTTATCCTCTCTTTATCAAGAAGCTGGAGTGTATTTCGAGGCTCACACTTTTTTGGTCAGGCAGACTAGCAGCATTTAAAATGCTCAAACTGCCTCAGTTATTATATCTATTTAGATTGCTTTCCATCCCAGTTCTCCTGTCCTTTTTCACTTCCATACAGGCTCTTTTTGGCCGATTTGTGTTGCAAAACAAAAAGATTCAATATCCACGAGCCAACCTAATGAAACATACAGTGGGGACGGAAAGTATTCAGACCCCCTTACATTTTTCACTCTTTGTTATATTGCAGCCATTTGCTAAAATCATTTAAGTTTATTTTTTTCCTCATTAATGTACACACAGCACCCCATATTGACAGAAAAACACAGAATTGTTGATATTTTTGCAGATTTATTAAAAAAGAAAAACTGAAATATCACATGGTCCTAAGTATTCAGACCCTTTGCTCATTTATTTAACTCAGGTGCTGTCCATTTCTTCTGATCATCCTTGAGATGGTTCTACACCTTCATTTGAGTCCAGCTGTCTTTGATTATACTGATTAGACTTGATTAGGAAAGCCACACACCTGTCTATATAAGACCTTACAGCTCACAGTGCATGTCATGGCAAATGAGAACCATGAGGTCAAAGGAACTGCCTGAAGAGCTCAGAGACAGAATTGTGGCAAGGCACAGATCTGGCCAAGGTTACAAAAAAAAATCTGCTGCACTTAAGGTTCCTAAGAGCACAGTGGCCTCCATAATCCTTAAATGAAAGATGTTTGGGACCACCAGAACCTTTCCTAGAGCTGGCCGTCCGGCCAAACTGAGCTATCGGGGGAGAAGAGCCTTGGTGAGAGAGGTAAAGAAGAACCCAAAGATCACTGTGGCTGAGCGCCAGAGATGCAGTCGGGAGATGGGAGAAAGTTGTAGAAAGTCAACCATCACTCTAGCCCTCCACCAGTCAGGGCTTTATGGCATAGTGTCCCGATCTCCTCAGTGCAAGACACATGAAAGCCCGCATGGAGTTTGCAAAAAAAAACACCTGAAGGACTCCAAGATGGTGAGAAATAAGATTCTCTGGTCTGATGAGACCAAGATAGAATTTTTTGGCCTTAATTCTAAGTGGTATGTGTGGAGAAAACCAGGCACTGCTCATCACCTGTCCAATACAGTCCCACCAGTGAAGCATGGTGGTGGCAGCATCATGCTGTGTGGGTGTTTTTCAGCTGCAGGGACAGGACGACTGGTTGCAATCGAGAGAAAGATGAATGCAGCCAGGTACAGTGATATCCTGGAGGAAAACGTTCTCCAGAGTGCTCAGGACCTCAGACTGGGCCGAAGGTTTACCTTCCAACAAGATAATAACCCTAAGCACACAGCTAAAATAACGAAGGAGTGGCTTCACAACAACTCCGTGACTGTTCTTGAATGGCCCAGCCAGAGCCCTGACTTAAACCCAATTGAGCATCTCTGGAGTTACCTGAAAATGGATGTCCACCAACGTTTACCATCCAACCTGACAGAACTGGAGAGGATCTGCAAGGAGGAATGGCAGAGGATCCCCAAATCCAGGTGTGAAAAACTTGTTGCATCTTTCCCAAAAAGACTCATAGCTGTATTAGATCAAAAGGGTGCTTCTACTAAATACTGAGCAAAGGGTCTGAATACTTAGGACCATGTGATATTTCAGTTTTCCTTTTTTTTAAAAAATCTGCAAAAATGTCAACAATTCTGTGTTTTTCTGTCAATATGGGGTGCTGTGTGTACATTAATGAGGAAAAAAAAATGAACTTAAATGATTTTAGAAAAGGCTGCAATTTAATAAAGAGTGAAAAAATTAAGGGGGTCTGAATAATTTCCGTCCCCACTGTAGGTCTGTGGGGGGTCAGGATATATAAACTTGAGGGTCTACTACATCGCTTCTATACTAGCCCAACTCAAAACCTGATTTGTACATAACACTACCTGTTTGTGGCATGTCATTGAAGCCCTGCAGATCCCTGGTCACAATTTAAGTACTTGGCTGCTTAGCGCGCCCAGAGTAAAAACACGGAATACAGTTCTCTCCCCCACCATCATTGCTGCAGTAGTGACTTTTTACCTACCTTATCACTAATGCCTCTAAGGGGGATATTCCTTGTAAAATACTTTTGCCATTTTATACCTTATAACAGAGGAAATAGGGAGTCCGCGCTAATGGGTGTAATTAGAAGCCTAGGTGGGAAGTATATTCCTAAATTGATAGACTGCTGCCCTCACATACGCTGACTCCACAGGGGGTGGAATGAGCGGAAAAAGTGAAAAAAGAAAAGTGTGTGAGTGTGGCGCTGTCCCAAAGTTGCAGAAGAAATGTCTGCATATATACAGTTTTATCAAAAGTGTCACGTGTGTATTCCTTTAAGTGAAATATGTATGGCAGTTATTACCACTCCTGTGGGTTAAAGTGACTGGTGATTTAAACATGAGAAGCATAATGAGTGCAATAAATCGCATCCAAGGTGTCTAGTGCTATATTCCCTCAAAAGGAAAAAACAGTATTAACCACTGCTAAGAGCATGAAGCGGTCTGTGTCTAAACACTAGAAAACACAAAGTTGCAATAAATACATCACACGTGACATGCAAAAAATTCTAAAGTGTCTAGTGCTAAATAAATAAATATTAAAATGTTGTTCTACAAACGTTGCAAATAACAAAGTGACAAGTGCCCTATGAAGAGGTCACTCTGAAAAGTGCTAAACACACGTGCCATGCAAATGGTTCTATGATAGTAAACAGTTCATATGGGTAAGTCCCCGGTGCACTATAAGTGAAAAAAGGCGTCCTTTGTGGGATTCCTCAAAGCATACAACAGGTGTTAATCCAGTGCTGGTGTCTCGCGTTGTGATTGTGCAGAGACTCACCAGCTGTATATCCCCTGCAGGGGTAACGAGTAGTCACAGTATGTGCCACTGTGCAGCAGTGCTTGGCAAGACCAGGACCAGGATGATATCATAAGGACATAAGAAGAAAGGATTCCATAGTGTGAAACCGTTTAAAACCACTATTTATTAGGTCAGATAAAAAGGGTACTCACATTGTAATGGAAAAAATGAGCGGTGTACAATGCTTACAAAGATGTTCCTAAGCGTCAGCTTTGCAGGGAGATGTCAGCAAGGCATTCAGTCAAAGGCCACGCCCTACGTACGTTTCGTCACTCGGACTTCTACGGGAGCGTGGTCCCTGCATCGTCTCCCCTATCTTTATATGCTGTGCGGTCCTTAGTGCACCTGTGTTCCAGCGGCCATATTTGGTATGTGTTTGTGTTCCAGCGGCCATGTTTTTGTGTGTCGGCGGCCATTTTCCCTGGGACAATGCAGACCGAAGCCCGCAGCCCCATACCAGCGGCCATGTTTTTGTGTGTCGGCGGCCATTTTCCCTGGGACAATGCAGACCGAAGCCCGCAGCCCCAATGAAGTGATTAAATCCCCGTGGAACAGCCTGATACAGCGCTGGTTTCCTGGTGACACCTTACTAATATATGGGTCCATTGCATGTGTGTCACAGTAGTAACTATTACGTTATTTATGCACAATTCTCCCGCACAGAATATAGGTGTGTAGTAAATGGTTTGCCCTTACTTAGGAAACCTAGACAATAGTAATATAGACAACAGTAATATACTAAACCATATTAAAAATATTAAAATTGTGGTTCTACAGAATTAATGACATGACATATATCCTAGCAATACGATATACAAACAGGCAAATAGTTATATTTAAAATGCTAAAAAATGCTAAAAATAAAATTAAAAAAAAAAAAAAAAAAAAAAAAAATTTTTATTAAGAAGATATATATAAAAATAGATAAAAATATGTTTAAAATTATGTGAAAAAGCGAGACAAGAAAATCATGTACCAGTTATAATCAGACAGGTAGTAGGTGTATGTTAGAATACTAAAAGTATTTTGAATAACTTGTTAGCCAATAAGGGGAGCATTATCATCAAAGAGAGGAGCATTATCATTAAAAAAGAGATAAGGAGCGTTTATCATTAGAAAAGGGGGGTTTCTTATAAAAGGCGTTCAGTAATTGGTAAGAAAACAATTGAGATCCACATCTATGTTCATTCCAGACGGTTGAAGTGTGTCTAGCTGGAAGATCCATCTGGTCTCATTTTGTGACACCTTTGTTTTCTTGTTGTCACCCCTCCAGTGTCCTTTAATTTTGTCAATTCCGTAAAAAAGCATACCACTGGGGTCCCTATTGTGATGATCTCTAAAATGTCTGGATACGCTATGTTTTATAAAACCGTTCTTTATGTTTGTGACGTGTTCTCTAATTCTAATGTGCAGTTTTCTGGTAGTGCGTCCCACATACTGTTTACGGCACGGGCATTCTAGCACATAAGTAACGTGTGTATTGTTACACGTTATTAGGTCCCTGATTGTGTACTCTTTGCCGTTGCTTGTGGACTTGAACTTCATAATTTTTTTGTTTGTTTTTTTGGTTTCTCTACACGGTAGACATTTTCCACATTTATAAAAGCCTTTTAAATTGTTGCCTATTTTAATTTGTTTCGGGGGGTCAAGTGCATTGTGCACTAGTTTATTTCTAAGGGTTGCAGCCTTCCTATAAATGAAGATGGGTTTTTTTGGTAACACTGTTTTTAAAACTTGGTCTGACTGTAAAATGGGCCAGTGTTTTTTGACAATTGATTCTATTGATCTGTATTGTGTGTTATATCCAGTCAGAAAAGCAAGACCCAAGGACTTGTTTTTATCCCGCTTGTGGGTGTTCTGTGTTGCTTCCATTAACTTATGTCTATCCATATTCTTTATTTGTTCTTTTAATGTCAGCAAATCCCTCTTTTTGTATCCTTTATCCACAAATCGCTTGATCAAATTATTTGTTTGTTCCTCAAAGTCAGTTATGTTACTACAATTTCTGCGTATCCGCATGAACTGTCCCTTAGGGATGTTTCCAATCCACTTTGGGTGATGGCAACTACTAGTGGGGATGTAGCCATTTCTGTCTGTATCTTTAAAGTGCATCTTTGTGCTAAGGTGTCCATCTTCTTTAAATATCTGGAGGTCGAGGTAGTTAATGTTACGCCTGCTCCAGTTCCCAGAAAAGGATAAACCATAAATGTTATGGTTTAATTCGTCAAAAAACATTTGTAACTCTTCCTCAGTACCACCCCAGATAATTACAATGTCATCTATATATCGTCGATAAAATTTCAGATGACTTCTGTTGGTACTGTAAATTTGTTCTTCTTCCCACTTATTGAGTAATAGATTAGCAATGCTCGGGGCGTATTTAGCCCCCATGGCTACCCCTTTCACTTGAGTGTAGTAGTCTCCCTTGTGCCAAAAATAGTTGTGGCTCATTGCTAATTTAAGTCCTTCTAGGAGGAATTTGATTTGTTCTTCTTTGAGGTCTGTCTGTTGGTATAGGGCCCATTCTGCTCCATTAATGCCATCTGTTTGTACAATATTGGTGTATAATGAGTTGATATCGATTGTTACGAGTATATCTTCTTCTTTGACGTTTAGATTTTTAAGCTCAGTAATCAACTGTTTGCTGTCTCTTAGGTATGATTTGCCCCTAGTGACCAATGGCTGTAAATATCCGTCCAGATAGGCCCCTAGTCTTGAAAACAGGCCATTGATGCCACTTATTATAGGTCTTCCTGGCGGGTTGGTTTGGCTCTTGTGGATTTTTGGGACATAGTAGATCACGGGAGTTTTTGCTGTCTCTGGGATCAGGTATCTGGCTTCTTTTTTGTTTAGAATGCCTTTTTTCTCCCCTTTATGTATATAGGCTTTTAATTTCTTGTGATATTCCACCTTTGGGTTACCCTTCAGTTTTTTATATGTGTTTGGGATGTTGAGTAGTTTTCCCATCTCTAGCTCGTAATCCTGTTTATTTAATATAACTAGGCCTCCCCCTTTGTCTGCTGGCCGTATAACGATATTCTTTTTCTTTTCTATTCCTTTGATAGTTTTCCAAACTCTCGATTTAGTTTTTCTTGGGTTCATCTTCCTGATGTCTTGTTCCACCATTTTTTTGAAGGTTATCAGGCTCTCATTTTGCTGGGTATTGGGATTAAATGTGGAATTGTTTTTCAGTTTCGAATGTTTGTATATTGAATTTTCATTTTCTTTTTGTGGTTCTTGTTCTCCTTTTATTGCAAAAAATTTTCTAATGTTCAACTTCCTAACGAATTTTTGCAAATCTATGAATACTTCGAAGGGATCCAGACTTTTCTCTGGTGCATATTTTAATCCCAAATCGAGTACTCTCATTTCGTTTTCGTTGAAAGTAGCTTCACTAAGATTAAAAATGCCTCCGCCTAGTACTCTCTTCTTCTTTTTCTTTGCCCCTCCTCTCTTTCCTCTTGTCCGTTTTCTCTTCCTCCTCTCGGTATTCTGTACCCCTGATTCGTTCTCTCTTCCCATTGCGTGCCCTCTTGAGTTCTGTTTCTTATTCTTGTATCTACATTTCTTGTCACCCTTGGGTTCCACCATGATCTTGGATGCTTGTTGGAATTCCTGTCTGGGATCCTGAAAGGTCTCCATCCTTGGGGATCTCTTTCTCTTCTGTATGGTGACATTCTTTGTCTGTAGGCCGGTGGTCTTCCGCGATATTCCCTGGGAAAAAAACCCCTTCTCTGTTGGGGTTCTACATAAGGGGTATATTCTTGTTCATACCTCAAAGGTGAGTATCTGTTTCTGTACCTCGGTGTTCTTGGTGTGAAAGGTATGTTTTCTTGTTGTTGTCTTCTGTTGTCATACGTTTCATATTGTCTATTTCTCCTATATTCAGGACTATTCCCTCGCCTAACGTTTTCCGATGTTGGCGCCTGTCCTAATGATTCCCTTTGTGTCCTGTTAGTTATGGTGTTTGTCTCTTGCCATGTTGGTGCATCTTCTTCTGTTGAGCTATCATCAGCTTCCTCCAACATTGAAGTGTTGTGGTCTTCTTCCACATATGTCTCATCCGTTTGCCACTTATAGACATGTTGATTCTTATAGTCTAGTACGTCTCTTCTAAATTTATTTTGTTTCTTTAGTTGTATCTCGTTGTCGTACTTTTTGACTATTTCTTGTAAGGTGTTGTCCTTGTCTTTGTATTCCCTTGAATCAAGGAATGGTATCAGCTGATCTCTAATTTGTAGGATTTCTGATTCAATGTTTTTCAGCTTATATTGTCTTCGTACGATTATTTTGCGTAATAAAGCGTTTTCGCTGTCATTGAAGAATCTATACCACTCTTCCATTAGGCTTTTATCGTTGATTGCGTCGTTTGGCGAGACATCCCATCTAAGCCTCCTGGGGGTGATTTTTTCAGTGATGTACATTTCAAGTGTGGCTATGTCCCACCAAACTCTAATTTGCTTCTCTATGGTGTGTCTTAATTGTTTAAAAAGACTATCCATGTCTTTTTTGTTTACTACTTGTTCTTGGTTGAATACTTCCATAAGATTTATATTTCTGTTATTAAGATATTTAAAGATATCCATTGCAGCAGACTACTACTTGGTATGAAATACCGAGTATAAGGTATAACAGAGGAAATAGGGAGTCCGCGCTAATGGGTGTAATTAGAAGCCTAGGTGGGAAGTATATTCCTAAATTGATAGACTGCTATTTATTTATTTAGCACTAGACACTTTAGAATTTTTTGCATGTCACGTGTGATGTATTTATTGCAACTTTGTGTTTTCTAGTGTTTAGACACAGACCGCTTCATGCTCTTAGCAGTGGTTAATACTGTTTTTTCCTTTTGAGGGAATATAGCACTAGACACCTTGGATGCGATTTATTGCACTCATTATGCTTCTCATGTTTAAATCACCAGTCACTTTAACCCACAGGAGTGGTAATAACTGCCATACATATTTCACTTAAAGGAATACACACGTGACACTTTTGATAAAACTGTATATATGCAGACATTTCTTCTGCAACTTTGGGACAGCGCCACACTCACACACTTTTCTTTTTTCACCATTTTATACCTTACTCATCCCCAACCTATCATTAAAAATAGAGTCATTCGCACTCCCTTCTGCAGACTACTATAAGTACATTAAAGTAACCCACTGCCTGCACCGCAACCCCCACCTCCATGTATATGTGCATACACGGGCGAGAAAATATTTATTGGATAACAGTGCTCCTGCTAAAGGCATCACCCTATTCTACCATCTGCTAGAGGACAAATTGTCCTTTAGCAAATTGCCACCTATGGTTAAATCGGAAAGAGATATAGGCTGATCCTTTACTGATTCCCAGTGGCTAGTAGCTGTTAAATTTAGCTTCAGGGCAACTCATTCCTCCAATCTATGGGAACTCATCTATAAATGTATTTTCTGATGGTATATTACCCCATCCTGGATTCTTACATTCGATCCGGCCATTCCACCTTCTTCTTGGAGAAATTGCGGGCAAACAGGGAGCTTGTATCATATTCTGTGGGAATGCAATAAGGTATCAACCTTCTGGAAAGACGTGTTCCAATTTCTGTCTGAAGTCACTTGAGACTTCATGGATCCATTTCCAGAATTTGCCTTGGCATTGAAAATCTCCAACCTCATCTTCGTTGTATATCCACTCATAACCTCCTGGCAGCTAGATTAGCTGTTGTCCGCCACTGGAAAACTCCTGATACTATATCCAGAAACAAAGTAATCACTTTGGTACCCACAGCTCCAACAAGCATATGTTTGCTGCATGTAAAGGTGGTTTGACTTCTGTAAATGAAAAATGGTCCCATTGCCTTGATTGATAACAGCAGGTGTTCTATAACTCGCTTTAATTTACCCCATTGCTTGTCCATCAACAGTTCTGACACTTACAATGTTCTCTGCGATACACAGCATTGTTCTTTTTTCCTGTTTTTTTTTTTTTCTTTTTTATTATCTACTTATGGCAACCACTTATTTGTGCTTAATCGTAATTCAATTTAATTGATATTAAAAAAAAAAAAAAAAAAAAAAAAAGATCCCATTAAGTGGGGTAGGGTTAAAGGATTACATCCAAAAGGTGTATGTGTCCAAAAGCTTTGCCAGTGTTCAATCACCTGCCTATAACACTGAGTCTATGAATATGCATGCTTTTCCCCATCCTGTATTCTCAGATTTTACAGATATGTCCGTTTTTTGTTTGTTTTTTTTTTTAATTTTAATTTTTGAATTTTAAAATGAGCATAAATAGGCCTGGGGGGACGACGACAGATGTTATTAAAACCATACAGGGACTCTAATGCTTCTCTAAAACATACAAAAAAGACAATATATACAAATAAGATATGAGATTTGAATATTTTTTATGTGTGTTTTTTCCCCCCTAGTTGAATAAGGTATTGCTACATTGAAACAAGCATGTCAATTCTGGTCACGTGCAACTGATGGCAATATTAATGTACAGACATCTGTTGTTGCACACACGCTTTGTTTTCCTGCAATTCACCGCACTGACTTCCAAATCAGTGGTGTCATGACAAAGAGAAAGTAATCAGAATCAGATCTCTTCTGGTCTCTGGGTAGTCCTCCATTTTTTGCTGCCCCCCACCCCCGCACCTCCATAGTGCTTGTGTGTAGATCGACATGCAGCGAAACCCTCCTATTCAGCAATAAGCCAGACTGAGTGTAATCTTGAAGCATTATTAACAAAACAGGGTGGGATGAAACTATTGAGAAAAAAAAAAAACAAATACATATAATTAAGATCCCAGGATGCACCTGTTTCTCTTCCTCAGACTGAAGAATGATGGGAACTCTTGTTAAAGGTGAACAGTTTCTAGTTTTTCTGCAAAAATGGTAAGTTTACCACTGGCTCCATCTTATGGTCAGATCTGATATTGCAGTCAAAAACTTAATATTCTGCTGGAGGGAGAACACTCCCTGCCTGGTATCAACAGATACCACTATTTGGGTCCTCAGAAGAAAACCTTAAGACCAGATCAGACACTGGTCTAAGGATCACCTTTGCTTCCTTGTTCTTGTGAACTTTAACTTCAACCTGTCTGACTATCCTATTTTCACTTGGAAGAGTTTTGGTGATGAGACCATTTTGATAAAGAAATGGGTCAAGTTTTTGCAGGGCACTGTCAGCGGGAATTGATTTCTTGTTTAGTATACAGCCAACCTCCCTGGCATAAGCTTCATACTGCACAGTGAGCATAATGAAGTCTTGGGAATGCTGGAGTTCCGCTGCTGAACTAATCCTTTGATAGTGGTGCCAGCCTTTGCAGCCAGTCACTTACATGGGTGGCACGTTTAAAAGAATGACTTATATGGATGTTTTGCTTGCGTCTATCTAGCAAGGTTACTTTGCGGTATAAGCAAGCAAGCTCAGACCTCTGCAGTGTACAAATTTGCTTTTACTGAACAAAAATGCCGTATATACAAAACTATTACAATATTCCAATAATAACAAGATACCTAGCAAAAAAGGGAAAAAAAAAAGTCTAACAGTAGAAATATGCTTAAAAGTTACTTAACTCCGGTTACTGTGTGTTTGTGATCTCCGTTGGCAATGAGGACCCAAAGCTTATATAAGCAGTTGCTGGAAATCGGGTATCTTCTTGGCTGGTACAGACTTTTTTTTTCTCTTTGGTCTTAAGGCATGATGCAAGTCCTGTCCAGCTTATGCCTGACAAACCTTTCTATGTCAGGTTGTTTATCATAACAACCGACTGTTCCAACTGTCAACAGTTTCCATTGTTTGAGGACAGCCTGCGAACTTGTTACCAAGGCATTAGTTTGCGAAGCATCCTTAAACTAAACAGTAACCTGATTTCTGTTTCTATGATCAACTTCTAAACAGACTGTCTCATGTCTGATTAATAAAAAAAAAAATCATTGTTTATCAAACGCAACACAATGGACGAGGCAAGTAAAAGCTTGAACAAGTGACTTACAGGTTGAGCATCTGTCAAATCTGTTGGATTTAAGCTGACTGTCAGAAGTTAAGTGTGAAGATCTCAGGGTGGATTTCAACATCTGAGTCTGGATCTACCAGCTCAATTGTTCCACTATCAGGATCGCTCTGTACAAGAAGGCAGGTCCTGTAAACCATGTTGTGTCCTTAAGATGACATGCAGCGAGAGCTCTTGTAACATGGTATGCAGGGTTATGGTCAGTAGATACATAGTGCCATTGTGTTGGACAGGTGGATCTCCTAATCCTTAGCACTCTGTTGTTGACATAAACATAGAATTGCCTAATCTTATAGATGTAGCCTAACACCACCTTGCTGTCAGCGTAGAAATTGACATCTTTAAGGGCAATGTCAATTTCTGATGCAATAAGTTCAGCTAGCTCAACAAGTAATACTGCAAACCAGAGTTCTAGTCTAGGTATGCTGTGCTTAGGGTTTAGAGCCCGTTTCACTTTGCCCATGACAAGTACAGCACAAAGTTGTGCTGTAACATCTACAGTTTTTATGTAGGCAACAGCATCTATTGCTTTGACAGAAGCATCAGAAAATATGCAAATTTATCGGCTTTGTGCTTGTAGAGGGTACAGGAGCATATGGGCGTAAAACATGCAGATCAGATAAAACTGTCAGAAAATGTTGCCACTCTACCCAAAAGTTTCTTTTATTAGGGGGCAGTGGGGCATCCCAGTCAGATGTTTCACAAGTTAGGTATCTAAGCAGTGCTTTACCTTGAATGGTAACAGGGGCTGCAAATTCTAATGGATCATACAGGCTGTTAATTGTAGACAAGACACCTCTGCGAATAAAATGTTTATCCTCTGTGCTTATTTGGAAGGTAAAGGAATCTGATTTCAAGTCCCATAGCAGACCAAGACTGCTTTGTAGAGGTAAAGAGTCTGTCCCTAGGTCTAAGTCTCTTAGATCATTAGAGTGGTCTTGGAAAGGGAAAGCTTCCATTAGTTCTTTACTGTTGGAAGCAATCTTGTGAAGCCTGAGGTTGAAGCAGGCTAACAGAAAAAAAGGAGAGGAGAGGAAAACAAATTCTTCAACAAGGAACCAGCAAAGTAGCAAAAATATGATTTATTTTAGAAAAATGATTCCACATATACACCAAACAAAATAAAAAAATATGACATTAAGTGAACCAAATACCACCACTAAAAATAAAATAGACAACGTTGTCTAAGGACAAAAACAACACACAGATGGCCACCACTAAACGTACAGTTACATACAACTGGCTAAATGGACAGGGACCGTCTCATATATTGTGTCTAGGAAATAATGTTGATGGCCAGGAGGTAAATGTATGCAGCCGTGGATGATGAGAGTCCGCTATGCACGCTGCCGGTGGCAGACCTGAAGTGTAGCTGGAAATGTGGGCCACGAGGGTTGCTGATGGTAGTACTAGCAGGTGGGTACCCAGCCGTAGCTGGTAACATGTATTAGTAGCTGTATAGAGGTTGTGCATGGGTACAGGAGGGAGTGTGTGCCTGCATGGATGATAATGAATAAATACAGCGTGTTTGCTGAATCATAAAGCGGAGACACTGGAAATACTATAGTGACAGTGGTCACAAAAGATAATGGGTAGATACAGTCTCACCAGTCCATGGACATCAATGTGTGACAGGCATGCAAAACACTCCGATCCTCCTCGGGTCTTCCCAAGTGGTGTGAAACAGCTAAATCCTCCTCTGGCCAAGTAGAAGTAGCTCGTGGGTCTGTATGGATGAGTGCCAGCCAGGTTAGTGGAGATTGCAGGGATGTTGTGACATATCGCCTGGATGCGGTATGACTTCTCAAACACTTCCTGGTTCCGTACGGCAAGGCTTCAGCGGCCTAGCGAATCAGATACCCAGGGCTGATGGGTGGATCTGTGTGAGTACTACGTAGGGCGTGATGGCGTCATGCTGACGCGTTTCATTCGTCAAGGATTTCTTCAGAGCATGCGCCGTAGCCGTGGCAGGCAGCTTAAATAGCCATCCCACTTACAGACGTAGCTACGTAAGCTATCGGTTGTCTGGGCAACAGCGCAACAAATAGCCATTCATACCATAAGACAACAGCAAATATAGGTAAAACGGGCCCGTCCGTGGGTGCAGCACCTCCTAAATGTGATACAAAAATACATAAAAAGAGGGGGGAAGGGGAGAGGGGAAAGAAAAAGGGTGCTGAGGAAAATAAGAAAATAAGATAGATATGGGGATCAAACATAAAAAAGTGTATTATCAAATGGGCACAGACAAGAACAGAAGAGCATGTAGTATATCCTTAAGCAGCTAGGATGTAAGGAATACTGACAGGTTACACTCATTATTTAACCCATGTGGGGACATACTGTCAAGGGTATATATCCACATTTTTTCTTTCTGGCAGAGAATCCTGTCGAAATCACCCCTTCTAAGGGGAAGATTTAACCTGTAGATACCCTTGACAGTAAGTCCCGTGGGATCCCCGCCATGATGATTAAGGAAATGTAGGGGAATGGGACGCTCGTCATCCTTACTGAGAATGCTCTGGACGCGTTCACTGATTCTGATCCTGAGTTTCCTTTTAGTTTTTCCCACATATTTTTTGCCACATGGGCATGTGAGCATATAGACTACTCGTGTGGTATTGCATTTAATAAAGTTATAAATTTTAAACTGTCTCTTGCCATCAGAATCAGTGAACACGTGCGTGCGCTCCACATACCTACAGATAGTGCATCTGCCGCATTTAAACGTGCCCCTCAGGGGTGGGAGTTGAGTGAGCCAGTTTTGACTATGTGACCTTTGGTACTCGGAATGGATCAGATGGTCCCTGAGATTCCGAGAACGTCGAGCTGTAAGAAGAGGGCGTTCCCCCACTATTTCCCCAAGGGCAGGGGAATCTGAGAGAATATGCCAGTGGTTACTGAGAATGGTCCTAATCTGTTCCCATTGGGCACCATATTTGGTAAAAATTCTAGGGGGCCCATGTCTATCTTTGGAGGCCGTAGGCTTCCTTCTAGCAAGAAGTTGCTGGCGATCCGTCTGGAAAGCTCTTTTCTTAGCTATTCTAATAGACTCATGGGAGTAACCCCTGTCTCGGAATCTACCATATAGGTCCCTGGCTTCTGTTTCGAAATCCTGTTGTGTGGAGCAGTTTCTGCGAATACGGAGAAACTGTCCCACAGGTATACCTCTAATTAAAGATCTTGGGTGGTCACTTGTGGCCTGGAGGAGTGTGTTCGCTGCCGTGGGTTTTCTGTGGGTTTTGGTGCTAATCTTCCCGTTGTCAACAGTGAGGGTCAGATCTAGGAAGGGGAGGGTATGCTGGTGGGCTGTGTAAGTAAGCCTTATGTTCCAGTCGTTGGTATTAAGTTCATCCATAAACAACACCAGTTCCTGCTCTGTACCCCCCCAGATCATAAGCACGTCATCGATGTACCTCAGCCACATGTGGCTGTGGCTGAGGTACATCGGCGAACTATAAACAGACTCCTCCTCCCACATGCCCAAGTGGAGGCATGCATATGAGGGAGCCCAGGGTGCCCCCATTGAGGTACCTCTAATTTGTCGGTAGTAGGTCCCCATAAACTGAAAGCAATTGTGCTCCAGCAGAGAGTTAAGTACATCGCATATGAACTCGTTTTGATGTCCCAAAAGCGGAAATTTCTTATCAAGAAAAAATTGGACTGCTTTAAGCCCCCAGATATGGGGAATTGATGTATACAAGGATTCGACATCTATACCAACCAAGAGGGATCCCTCCGGTAGGGCCAAACCATCAAGATGGGATAATACATGCCCCGTGTCCTGCACATAGGAGGGCAAATCAAGTACCAACTCCTTAATTAGTGCATCAATGAATTTGCCCGTTTTTTCAAGGGGACCATTCACTGCAGAAACAATGGGCCTACCGGGGGGATTGGTTAGAGATTTATGGAGCTTCGGTATGATATAGAAAGTGGGCGTGTTAAACTGAGATATCCGTAGAAAATTGAACTCCTTTTTATTAATTAATTTTTCCTCCAATGCTAAACTCAGCTGGTAATTTAGTTCATTAACAATGTCAGGAAAAGGGTTTGAATCGAGTTTGTGATAGGTGGATTTGTCACTAAGGAGTCTAAGTACTTCATTTTCATATTGATCCTCAGTGAGGAGGACCAAATTACCTCCCTTATCACTACCCTTAATTACGATACCGGGAGTCTCCTCTAGTTCTTTAAGGGCCCTTCTTTCATCTCTGGTAAGATTATCTATCCCCCTATACTTCCAGTTGACCTTAGATAGGTCTCTTTTAACTTGTGCCAAAAAGAATTCAATGGACTTATGTTTGGATAACGGGGGCATTTTACCTGATTTGATGGACAAATTGGCCGAACGTGCCATGGCAGTTTGCTCAGAGGCTCAGAAGCAGGCTAACATTTGCTGTGCTCTTTTTAGGAGACTAATTGCAGACTCATTAGAAGGTAGAGATTTTAAGCAGTCATCTACATAAAGTCCCTTTCTACAAATTGTTTGGCATCTGAACCATATTCAAACTCACATAGTTACATAGGTTGAAAAAAGACACAAGTCCATCTAGTTCAACCATAAAAAATAAATAAATAAAAAATAATATCATACAATCCCATATACCTAACCTATACCGACAGTTAATCCAGAGGAAGGCGAAAACCCCCAGCAAAGCATGACCCAATTTGCTTTGCTGGGGGTTTTCGCCTTCCTCTGGGGGAAGAAATTCCTTCCTAAACCCCCGAGTGGCAATCCGGTTTCCCCTCGATCAACTTTACTTAGAGTGGATATAAACAGTCTACACACCGCTGTTAAAATGTCAGGTTTCTGTGATGTAAAAAAATGAGACAAAGATAAATCATTTCAGAACTTTTTCCACCTTTATTCTAACCTATAAACTGTACAACTCAGTTGAAAAACAAACTTAAATCTTTTAGGGGGGGATTTAGGGGATGCAGCTGTGTTCAGAATTAAGTAATCACATTCAAACTCATGTTAAATGACAGTCAGTACACAACTGCCATCATTTAGTTTCAATAGTTTTTTTTTTTAATTTTATCAAAAGAAAGGTACAAAATATACCACAAAAACGGTATAATACAGTGGCAAATGATACAAACATTTCAAAAGTAGCATCTGCATTTGTATATAACCTAGCAGTATGTAAGCCCTTGTACATTGTAATTGTAAAAGTTGATGGAACATCATGTGATATTTCCAAACCTTGTTTGCTATTATTATACTATGACACCCCTTTTGGGTTCACGCTGTGCCCTGGGAGGGGGAGACCCAGCAACCCTGTTGATGGACTAACGCTTGGTACAGGTTTTGCAAGGCTTATAAACGTACCCATCTTGGTTAGGGTGTAGCTATTGTTTCGAGCAAAAAATACTGCTATTTGAAACAGATTGCACTGTATATTAAACATTAATGAAAGAAGAAAAGAAAACTAAATAAAACTAAATAATAATTGGAGTTAAACAAAACGTATGTATACACAGCTCCTCAAATGTGACTATTCATAAATCATCAATAGTACTCAGAGCTTTTTGATGTATACCAGTCAGTCCACGGTTTCCACTGTACAAATGATGCTTGAAATTTGCCCTGGGATGAAGCGAACATAATTTCATAAGTGACATGTGTGTTCTATTTAGAATTATTTCTTTCATTGTAGGGGGTTCCTGATCTTTCCAATGTCTTGTTATTACCAGTCTGGTGCTCAGTAAAACATGGGACACTATCATCCTGGTGTTTTTAGGAAGCGAGTCTATACCCAAAGAGAGAATAGCTAATCCCGAAGTTATATGGAGCTGTTGTTTTATTATTTGTGCAAGCATATCAAATACTTTGTTCCAAATCATACGTACCTTTGGACATTCCCATAATATATGATATAAGGTACCTATATTGTTACATTTCCAGCACAATGGGGAGGCTTTAGGGTCAAATTTAGAAATTCTATATGGGGTTAGATACCATCGCATTAGGATCTTTTGTGTTAATTCCCATAAGTTATTGCATTTAAAGGAGGTGTATGTAGTTTGAAGTGCGTGTTGCCATTGATCAGGGGTGTAGTGTTCTTTCAGTTGCCGTTTCCAAGCCTCAATATGAGAATGTTTAGTAAATGTTAGTTTATCGTTTAGAGCATTAGAAAAAAGAGAGATACCTTTGATATTAGTTGAGTGTTTAGTAAGGTATAGCGTTATTCTCCAGGGAAGTTGTATAGAGAGAGGAGAGTTGGTCCGGAGGAAATGACAAATCTGGAGGTATCTATAATGTTCAGATTCCTCCAAATCAAATTCAATTTGTAGTGCTCTAAACCTTTTCATTGTGGGTCCTATCATAAGGTCTTCTATGTTTGTGATACCTTTTTCTACCCATTGAGTTATGTGGAGATCAGGTATTATTCCAGATAGGAATCTGTAATGAAGAGGTATGGGAGTTAAATTTTTGTTTTTCTATCAGTATTTTCCATGCTTGGTATTGATGCTTTCATCGAGGGAGCTAGAGAAGTGATGCAGGTAGGATTGAATGTACTTACCATTAAATAGTCATAAAGATTATTGTTTGGAATTTGGCTCTCCTCTAATTCCTGCCATCTATGTTTAGGTGATTTGGGGAACTCAAATCACCTAAACCTGTTCTCAATTGTGCCAGAATTGAGGCAATATAGTAATCTCTAATCAAGATGTTTCCTACTCCTCCCACTTTCCTGGAAGCCACTGAATTTTTAAAGGCCCATCTTGCTTTTTTCCCTTTCCATAAAAACCTATTAAGTAAAGAATGAATCTTGGAAAAATAAGTATTGGGAACTGGTATAGGAAGCGATCTGAACAGATATATTAGTTGGGATAGTATCACCATCTTAAAGGCAGCTAGACGCCCTGACCATAAAAGTTCCGATTTAGCTAGATCTTGGAGTCTCAATGTCAGGGAGCTGAGAAAGGGAACATAGTTGGCCGTAAATAGGTCTTCTTTAGATGCGGTTAGGGTGATTCCTAGATATTTCATACCATTACTACTCCATGTATATGGAAACTGAACTGAGTTTGTTTTTTAGTTGTGTACCTATGCCCATACCTAATATGTAGGATTTGCTTTTGTTCACCTTATAGTAGGAAATTTTATTGAACATTTGTAGTGTGTCATGAACCGAAGCCAGGGATTTTGCAGGGTCTGTAAGCATCAGAATGATATCATCAGCAAATAAGCTAATGATGTGTTCGGATTTGTGGACTAGGAAGCCTTTGATAGATTGGTGTGATCTGATATACGTCGCCAAGGGTTCTAGAATTAAGTTAAAAATTAAGGGGGAGAGCGGGCAACCTTGGCGGGTGCCATTGGTTGTATTGAATGGTTTGGAGAGTACCCCCGAGGTATACACTCGGGCTGAGGGTTGCGAGTATAAGGCCATTATTGCCGTCAAGATGGTTCCAGAGAATCCAAATTTCCCCAAGACCATGTTTAAGTATCCCCAATGGACTCTAAGGCCTTCTCTGCATCCAACACCAGTAGCAGAGAAGGCCTTCGCTGGGCTTTAGCAATGTGAATGATGTTTGTCAGCCTCCTAGTAGCATCAGAAGTCTGTCGCCCCCTAGTAAACCCAGTCTGGTCCGAGTGAATTAGATGGGGTAGAATATCTATCAAGCGGTTAGCTATAATTTTAGCATATAGTTTTAAGTCTGTATTTAATAGTGATATGGGTCGAAAGTTGGCTCGGGTGATTGGTTCTTTCCCTGGCTTGGGTAAAGTCACTATTAGAGCATTCAGCATTTCTGGAGGAAAGGAGGAAGAGGCCGCGGCTGCATTGAAAATTTTGCCCAAATGAGGTGATAAGATGAGTTTGTATGTTTGATAATATTCCCCTATGAAGCCATCTGGGCTCGGAGATTTGTTAGCAGGGAGTGAGTCTATAGTTTTGTGGATTTTGTCTATAGTTAATGGCGAGTTTAAATACTCTATTTGCTGCTGGGATAGCATTGGTAAAGAGATCTGTTTTAAGAAATCCGTTATCATTGCATTAGTGGGTTGGATTGTTTCTGCTTCATCTTTGAGATTATAGAGGGCACCATAATAATTGCTGAAGGTGTCCGCTGTATCTTGTGGATGTTGCATTTTGGTGGGGTGCAGGATATAAGGAATTTTGGTGTTACTTCTATGTCCCTTTCCATGTACATAATGGGTCATTTTAAGTCGTTTGGTGTTTTTTTCAAATTCCTCTAGTAAAAGGAGTCTGAGATCATATCTCAGTTGGTTTAATCTATTGGATACTGAGGGTGATGATTGCTGTTTATTTTTGGACTCTAAATTGAAAATTTTATCTGTGATATCACATAGTTTCTTTTGCCGCTGCCTCTTTGCCCTGGCCCCCAATTTTATGAATATCCCCCGGATATATGCCTTATGGGCATTCCACAGAGTAAATTTGTTTTGAGGGTTCATTTATAGAAAAAAACTCTTGCAAGTGCTCCTCAATTATTCACTTGGTTTCTGCATGAGAAAAGCGTTAGCCCTCCACAATTGAATTGCTTTGACTGTAGAGGCATCCATTATGGATAGTGTTATAGAGGCGTGATCTGACCATGTAATGTTGTTAATTGCCGATGAGACAGATTTGGCTAGAGTCTGTTGGTCCACCAAAAACAGGTCGATTTTTGTGTATATACGATGTGGAGCGGAGAAGAACGTAAAATCTTTTTTCTCCAGAATGCAAACACCTCCACACATCATATAAGTCCTCTTTGTGTAGAGTTTCCTGAAGAGATGTGACTGGACGTTTCACCTTCATTGTTGTGCCTATGGATGGGTCAGGTACTATGTTGAAGTCGCCACAGATCACTAAGAATCCTTTCCTGAGGGTGTTAATTTTCCTCATAAGTTTGTGAAAGAAGTGAATTTGGTGTTTGTTTGGGGTGTACACGTTCACAATAGTATACGTTACCTGGTTGATGTCGCACACCAGAGCCAGGTAACACCCTTGAGGATCTGTAAGTTTCGTATGTAAAACAAATGCTACAGTGTCTCTTATTGCAGTCATTACTCCTCTGGCTTTTGAGTCTGCATTGGCAAAGAAAGTGTGTGGAAAGTTCTTGTTTTGTCACACTGGAGCGGACGTGTTGCAAAAGTGCATTTCTTGAGCACATAGAATGTCAGATTTATTTGTCAATGCTTCTTTCCAAAGGGATTTTCTTTTCACAGGGTGATTAAGCCTTTTGGAGTTAATAGATAAGAATTGGATAGCCATGAAGTTGGTTTTGTAGGTTTGGTGAATTTGATCTTTGTATGAACATAAATAAACAAGAGCTCCCTCTTGTGGGCATTGTGAGAATTGTTTTATCCGTCTTATGGTAAGAGTACTCACTGTGAACTTGGAAGAGACTATGAACATCCCGTACATATATTCATTCAGATCCTTGTGTTGACAGATTTCAGTGGTTTGTAGACACTTCAGCATGATGAGCTTGAGGCTTGACAGGTGGCTGTGTACCTCCAAAAATAAAGGGAAAAAAAAAACAGAAAAAGAAAAGCCAGAGAAAACATAGCATGTTAAGTAACATTGAAACTTAACATAAACTTTAAAGTATACCATAAGGGAAAATTCCTTCATATGGATTTAGTGGGTTTCACCCATGTGCAGCTAATTGCTGCTCAAGTTAGGGGATGAGTTTAAGCCTAACGGCTATCCCGGTTCCCTTTGTAGGGACATATGTTAACTCCTATTTTGCAGGGGATGTTATTTATGTGATTTGGCATTCCTTTGCGTTACTGTTTTCCAGTCTGGGTTGGATGTTCGTCAATTGGTTGTGTCGTTGCTGCCATCGTTGGGGTCTGGAAGAATTTTCCAATCCTTCAACAGGGAGATACCCTTGTCCAGGGTGTCCACAACATACATTTGATCTTATTTGGTGATGGTGATTTTAGTGGGGAAACCCCATCTGTAGGGTATGTTGAGGTTCCTGAGCACCTTTGTGATAGTGTTCAGATTCCTTCTTTTTTGCAGTGTATGCTGAGACAGGTCAGCGTAGAATTGCAGATGTTGGTATTGGGATGGGATGTTTTCCTGCTCGCGCATCAATTGCATTAGTTGTTCTTTCACATGAAAAAAAATGCAGGTGCAGAATCACATCTCTGGGAACTTTATCAGGAAGATACGACGGTTAAACGGTGTATTCTGTCAGTGGTAACTTCTATGTCAGAGAGGTCAGGCAGAAGGGAGGTAAATAGATCCATCGCATATGATCGCAGGTCTGATGGTTGCACCGATTCAGGGATCCCCCTAATTTTAAGGTTGTTCCTTCTGGACCTGTCTTCAATATCTGCAATTTTGTTTTTAATCCATGCAGATTCCTCTTCTTGTAACACATTTGCGTCTACCAACTCATTTATGGTTTTAGACATATTCCCCCATCTTGCTTTCAATATACTCCACCCTGGTCTCCACTGCACTTAACTCCCCACTGAATCTATGCATACAGTTCATCATGTCTGTTTGTAACGTGCTTCTGAGAGATACAAGCATGTCCTTAAGGACTGTGTCCATCACAGGCTGGTTCATAGTGGGAAAGGTAGTAATGGAATCAGGGAGTTCTCTGGTATCGTCTCCTGAGTTTGTTACAGGGCTCATTGCAGGGCTGCATCCAGCGCCATCCAGCTTTTACCTTTAGCCGAGCTCCCTGATGGTGAGGAGGAAGGAAGGGATTGCTGGCTGCAGTAGGACTCATTATTTTTAGGGGATGATTCTGCTGTGTGCGGCGCAGGCTTGTGTCTGTGAGTCAGGGTGGGTGAGGGTCCGGTGCCATTTTGCCTACCTCCATGCTGCGGCTGTGTGAAGTAGTCCGTCAGCCGTTGTGGCTTGGATGATCCTTTTCGTTTGCCCATCATGCTCTCTAGGGGTGCCCGGACCGGGTCGCCAGCTGGGGGAAGAAAAAACTGGAGTGCTTTGAGCCGATTATAGCGGCTATGTCCACAGGGGTACCGGAGCTCCGGGATTAAGCTGCCATTCGGCTTCATTGCAGGCCACGCCCCCCCCCCCCCAACTGCCATCATTTAAAGTGCCTCTGAGTAACCCCAAATAAAGTTCAGCTGTTCTAGAAGGTCTTTCCTGACATTTTCTTAGTCACATCCCACGGCAAAAGTCATGGTCCACAGAGAGTTTCCAAACCATCAGAGGGATCTCAGTGTTAAAAGGTATCATTCAGGAGAAGGGTGCAAAAGAATTTCCAAGGCGTTCAATATACTATAGAATACAGTGAAGTCATCAAGTGGAGAAAATATGACACAAACAGTGACATTACCAAGGACTGGGCATCTCCCAACCTTGATAAAATGTTGAGAAGATAACTGGTCAGGGAGGCTGCCAAGAGGCCTACAGCAACATTGAAGGAGCTGCAGAAATTACTGGCTGTGTGGTACATGTGACAACAGTCTCCTGTATTCTTCATATGTCTGGGCCATGGGGTAGAATGGCAAGACGGAAGCCTTTTCTTATGAAGAAAAACATCCAAGCCCTGCTTAATTTTGCAGAAACACATCTGAAGTCTCCCAAAAGCATGTGGGAAAATGTGTTATGGTCTGATGAAACCAAGGTTGAACTTTTTGTCCATAGTTCCAAAAGATATGTTTGATGCAAAAACAACACTGCACATTACCAAAAGAACACCATACCCACAGTGAAGCATGGCGGTGGCAGCATCATGCTTTGAGACTGTTTTTCTTCAGCTGGAACAGGGGCCTTAGTTAAGGTAGAGGGAATTATGAACAGTTTCAAATACCAGTCAATATTGGCGCAAAACCTTCAGGTTTCTGCTAGAAATCTGAACATGAAGAGGAACTTCATCTTTCAGCATGACAACGACCCAAAGCATACATCCAAATCAACAAGGGAATGGCTTCTCCAGAAGAAGATAAATGATTTGGAATGGCCCAGCCAGAGCCCAGACCTGAATCAGATTTGAAAATCTGTGGGCTGGTCTGAAAAGGGCTGTGCGCATGAGATGCCCTCGCAATATGACAGATTTGGAGTGTTTTTGCAAAGAAGAGTGGGTAAATATTGCCACTCAAGATCTGCCATGCTGATTTTAACAGGGATGTGTAGACTTTTTATATCCACTCTATAAGTGTTAGTTCCCAATTTCTTAAAGCAATCTACTGAGCTGGCCAGAAGCACCTATGGAGGGAGTCTATTCCACATTTTCACAGCTCTTGCTGTGTAGAAACCTTTCCGTATTTGGAGATGAATTCTCTTTTCCTCTAGGCCTAAAGAGTGCCCCCTTGTCCTCTGTGTTGATCATAAAGTGGATAACTCAACACAAAGTTCACTATTTGTACATGCTGATCATATCCCCCCTTAATCTCCTCTCAAGAGAGAATAAATCCAGTTCCTCTAATCTTTCCTCATTGCTGAGTTCCTCCATGCCTCTTATCAGTTTGGTTGCCCTTCTCTGCACCATCTCCAGTTCCCCCGATATTTTTTTTGTGAACTGGTGCCCAAAACTGAACTGCATATTCCAGATGAGATCTTACTAATGATTTTACAGGGGCAAAATGATATCTCTCTCTCTGGAGTCCATACCTCTCTTAATATGAGAAAGTACTTTTCTCTCTTTGGAAACCCCAGCTTGGCATTACATGCTATTATTGAGCTTATGATCTACCAAAACCTCCGGATCCTTCTCCACTACAGATCCCCCCAGTTGTACTCCCCCTAGTATGTATGATGCATGCATATTCTTAGTCCCCAAGTGCATAACTTTACATTTATCAACATTAAACCTCATCTGCCACATAGTTACCCTCTTGAGCGAAACATCTTGAGTCTGTAGATAGCAACTGCAAGAGAAGGGCAGTTGCCAAAGATGTGTACTCTCATGCAGTACTTAGTGATGTCTTTGGAGGCGTCATTATTTCTAAACCAAAGAAATCTCTAGAAGTTTCTGTCTCTTTAACATTTGTTGGATGTCCGCTATAAAAGCAACAAAGTCTCTAAAAAAGCATAGGAGCACCCCCAGTAGCTTGTTATTAAGGTCTGGACCTGTCAAGAGGACATCATTTAGGGAGACACCCTTGAATTTGGCACTAGAGTCAAACACTACTCTGATCTGGCCCGGCTTCCTGGGCGGTATATGCCAAATATTGGTAGGTACCAGCACTCCTCAATGTCTTTGAGTGGGGGCTATTTCTGTATGGGTGTTCTCAAATATTTTCTCCATGAAAGAAAATAAGTGGTCTCTCATCTCAGGCTTTCTTTGAAAATTAGTTTGAAGAGAAGAGAAACACCTTTGTACATGGTCTCTGTTATTAGGTAGACGTCACCTCTGTGGTCTGATTTGTGTCATCTTTGACTAGTCCCTGCTCCATTATGTCCAAGAAGAGTTTGTCCTCAATAGACATTGCCGCCTGATTGTCCTCTTTTGCTTTTTTGAAAGACACTGCACCCTAAATGGTCTTGGTCACTGTCACAGGCAAGGTTGTCACTAAAGGGGCCTATGAAGGGACAAGGCAAGTGGGTAGTTAGTATATGTCTCCTTTATAAGATAGTGATTGTGGCATGGCTGGAAAAGAGGGGGATTTCCCTTCTCTAATGTACTTGTAAACATGCTTTTAACAGAGGTAGGTTTGTGCATGCTTCCTAGACAGACATGCACTATAATGACCCATCCTAGGTCTAACTTCTGGGCATAGGGAGCATCATGGGGATCATTAATTCACGCTCTCACAAGCGTTACTTAAAAAGTCCACAAAAACCAAGAAAGGGGGAATGGAACATTATACTGTCTTTTATATTTGGAGCCATGTGTGATCCATTGCTCTTGTAAGTTATAGGGTAGTTTTTGTACAATGGGGTTGACACCTCTGGCTGTGTCAGGGAAGGTAAGTCCCCCTCGGCTTTGGCTACCTAAAGTTCCATTAGTAAGTCACTTAGTTCCCTGAGTTTCTGGTAAACCTTATTAGATATCTTAAAAAGTTATCAAGTCTCTTGAGTAGTGCATTTTCTATTGCTTCTGCTGATCCATACTATTCTGCAAGTCTATCCCAGATCATTTTAAGAACAGTGTCTGGGAAGTTTATATTTATTGTCCTGATTTGCCTGGTATGTTCAGGTGACTCGTTCCCAAGCCATTTGATTAGGAGGTCCATCTCTTCACTGCATGACAGGTCTAAGCCTCTGATAGTATTCCAGAAAGAAGATCATATCACCAGGCTCTGTAGCTTTCAGGACAGTTGTTAAATTTTTCAAGCCCTTTTGTGACTAACTTGTGTCGTCATGCAAAGAACTTGGCAAAGTCTACCGTGGCTTGATTAGCTAGCTGTGTATTGCTATGGTGAAAAGGTGGTGCGTGATTATACCTTTTATTAGTTTCTGGTTTAACCCAGTCCTTGGTGTACCATTCTGAAGTGAAGGCAGGACCTGGAGGAGAATTTTGTAGATTCTGGTACCTTGAATGTGAGATGTCTGACGTAAGCGGTTTCACTTTGCTTGGAATCCTCTTGTTTGCAGCTTCGAGAGTTGTCCCTGACTTGTGGTGGTGCTATGTAGCATTCTTCAGCTTGTCTCCTCGATGTAGTCTTTGTTGCTGCTTCATCTGGAGTGTTGATAGATGTAATTTTAAGTACATTGTAGAAGATCTTCAGGTTCAACTTCTGGACCAAGCACACTGCTGAGTCTACTGTGTTCACTCAGCTAATTCTAACGCCTCTGCTTCTGCTATAGCATCTGCCACTACTTTCTCTACAGAAAGCTTCTCTAGATTTGCTTCTAGTAGGGCTCTCTGCATTTCCAAGGACACTTTGTATTGCGCTCTTTTAGCCTCTAAGCGTGCCTCTTGTTGCGCCTTCTCAGCCTCTAATCGTGCTCTTTGTTTTAATCTGTATTTGTTGCTCAGTGAAGACTGCTCTGGCTGTTGTAGCTACAACTTTTGCACGTGAATTGCTTACAGATGAGGATCTAGAACAGGGATCCTCAAACTACGGCTCTCCAGCTGTTGCAGAACTACACATCCCATGAGGAATTGTAAAACTCTGACATTCACAGACATGACTAGGAATGATGGGAATTGTAGTTCCTGAACAACTGGAGTGCCATAGTTTGAAGACCCCTGATCTAGAGGAACCAAAGACCTTGTTTTAAGTGAAGATGCCCGATTCTGTGACATTCTGCTTGTGGAGGTGCTTGACTATGTTGAGAATTCTGTGTTGCCTTGTGCAAGTGGCTGCGCTGACAGTGTAGCAGGCCTCTGTCTATAAACTGTGTATCCCGCTGGGTAGCTGCTGTAATCGCTGGCAGCCCCTGTATCACTGTTCTGTCCCCACTACATGTTTTCCTGTGTGTAGCTTGACATGCAGCTAAACCCTCCTATTCTGCAACAAGCCAGACTGAATGTAATCTTGAAGCTTTATTACCAAAATAGGGTGGAGTGAAACTTTTGAGAAAAAACAAATATAGATGCATATAATTAGTTTATGAAGCATGCTGAAATACCATGAATAAGCTAGGCTGTAGATGGCGATAAGTAATTGTCACCAGAGATGCCGCGTTTAGGGGATGCAAGTTTTAGTCCAAACATGTGCTCTGATAGCTGTTCCTTCTTTCAGTCTCTGTCAGGGCTGGGCTCAGCCCTTCCTTCTCAGAGCTCTGTGCTCAGCTGTCAGTTAATTGTCAGCACTCTTCATTCCACAGTGACTCACCTGGTCTTCATTTCCTGCTTGTCAGCTAGCTCTGCTAGCTATTTAAACTGCATGGATCAGATCTTCTGTGCCTTCGCCTTGGTCAACATATCCGGACTCTCTCTGCTGTGTTTTCCTGTGAAAGACTTTCGCTTGGCTGACTTCCCTTCTGGTTCCTGATCCTGTTTGCTGCACCCAACTTTGCTGATCTCTGAACTCTTGTTTCTCTAGCTTGTTCTGATTTTGCGTCCTGGTTACCAAACTCTGGATATGTTTTGACTACATTTACTTTGTTTATACCATTTTTTTAAGTAGTGTGATTTTTACTGCACTTCTGTCTCAGTCTGATTCATGGTTCCTGACACTTATGCTTGCCATGCACTATACGAAAAATCGGCCGAAAATTCGTTCATATAGACACTTTGTTCGTTTTTCGGCAAGTTAATGGGCACAAATCGATAAAAACGAACGGCAAGTTTGGAAAATTTCTGCCGAAGGTACAATAAATTGAAAGGTTAATGTGTTTCCTGTCTGAACTGTCTGCACTAGGTATATGCAAAAAAACGAACAAAAAATTATTTATGTCCACTGAACGATTTATCGGTCATTACATGATGGCACGATCGTTTGCGGTCATGGTCGAACGTTCGTTTTTCGAAAATGTGTTCGGCTGATTTTTCGCCAGCATTAGATGGATTCTGATTTCCCAGGATGCACCTGTTTCTCTATCTTAGACTGAAGAATGGTGGGAACTTTTGTTAAAGGTGAACAGTTTCTAGTTTCTACAAAAACAGTTTACCACTGGCTGCATCTTGTGGTCAAATCTGATATTGCAGTCAAAACAACATAATTAATATCCTGCTGGTGGCAGAAGAGTGTTCTTTTACCCATGTGGTTGTAAAGTGCTAAAACACAAATTTTTACTTCCCTCCCAACTGCCCCCTTAAGCTGCAAAGGCAGCAGGATGGGGCTATGCAAATGCCACAGCAAAAACCCCTCCCCCCTTATTGTGCTTGGTGGGCAGCACTGTAGTCAAATTCAGCCCGTTCAAGAGAATGGGGATCAGAAGTAAATGGCTCAGAGTTAAAACAGGTGCTGAGGAGACACATTGTCTCTCTGCTTGTCAAACACCTCTGAAAAGTTATTCACCACAAATAACTTTGTAGTCAAAGTAGTGCTGCTAGTGTAATTAGTAAAACAAAAACAAAAAAACAACAAAAGTTAAAGATGAAGCAGAATAACATCGACCATGAGAAATTCAGGCACCATTTTTCTAACACAACACCCAGATTATCAGGTCAGTGGAGTGGTTTGTAGGCTAAAAACATAAAATGATTATTTAATTAGTAAAAGTGTTTTTTGGATTCTTGGTAATTGTTCTTTCATCTTTTAGAGACTTTCAGTAAGAAATGTTTGAATATTTTCAAAACAGGATTCTAAGCCTTCCACTTATCACATGCCCATGATAAGTGTTACTTAACCACTTCACTAAGGATAAAACAAATCTTAATGCCTAAGCACAGTTTTGCTACTTTGGCATGTGTTTCTAAAACCATACATATCATCACAACTACTTTGTGCATCCAGGTAAATTATACCTGTTTTTCTTTCAGGACAAATTGGGCTTTCATTTGGTTTTAAATGGTTATGGATTTCTCCGGATTATTTATTTTTTATATTTACAAAAGTGAATACACACCTCACATTTTTTTGGAAATATTTTATTATATCTTTTCATGTGACAACACTGAAGAAATTATACTTTGCTACAATGTAAAGTAGTGAGTGTACAGCTTCTATAACAGTGTACATTTGCTGTCCCCTCAAAATAACTCAACAGACAGCCATTAATGTCTAAACCATTGGCAACAATAGTGAGTACACCCCTACGTGCAAATGTCTAAATTGGGCCCAATTAGCCATTTTCCCTCCCAGTGTCATGTGATTCATTCATGTTACAAGGTCTCAGGTGTGAATGGGGAGCAGGTGTGTTAAATTTGGCGTTATCACTCTCACTCTCTCATATTGGTCACTGGAAGTTCAACATGGCACTCCATGACAAAGAACTCCGAGGATCTGAAAAAAAATAATTGTTGCTCTACATAAAGATGGCCTAGGCTATAAGAAGATTGCCAAGACCCAAAAACTGAGCTGCAGTACAATGGCCAAGACCATACGGACAGGTTCCACTCAGAACAGGCCTCGCCATGGTCGACTAAAGAAGTTGAGTGCACATGGTCAGCGCCATATCCAGAGGTTGTCTTTGGGAAATAGACGTATGAGTGCTGCCAGCATGGCCACAGAGGTTGAAGGGGTGTGGGGTCAGCCTGCCAGTGCTCAGATCATAGGCCGCACACTGCATCAAATTGGTCTGCATGGCTGTCATCCCAGAAGGAAGCCTCTTCTAAAGATTATGCACAAGAAATTCTGCAAACAGTTTGCTGAAGACAAGCAGACTAAGGACATGGATTACTGGAACCATGTCCTGTGGTCTGATGAGACCAAGATAAAATTATTTGGTTCAGATGGTGTCAAGCGTGTGTGGTGACAACCAGGTGAGGAGTACAGAGACAAGTGTGTCTTGCCTACAGTCAAGCATGGTGGTGGGAGTGTCATGGTTTGGGGCTGCATGAGTTCTACAGTTCATTGAGGGAACCCTGAATGCCAACATGTACTGTGACATACTGAAGCAGAGTGTGATCCCCTCCCTTTGGAGACTGGGCCACAGGGCAGTATTCCAACATAATAACCTCAAACACACCTCCAAGACAACCACTGCCTTGTTAAAGAAGCTGAGCGTAAAGGTGATGGACTGGCCAAGCATGTCTCCAGACCTAAACCCTATTGAACGTCTGTGGGGCATCCTCAAACGGAAGGTGGATGAGTGCAAGGTCTCTAACATCCACCAGCTCCATGATGTCATCATGGAGGAGTGGAAGAATACTCCAGTGGCAACCTGAGAAGCTCTGACCTCCATGCCCAAGAGGTTTAAGGTAGTGCTGGAAAATAATGGTGGCCACACAACATATTGACACTTTGGGCCCAATTTGGACATTTTCACTTAGGGGTGTACTCACTTTTGTTGCCAGCGGTTTAGACATTAGACGGCTGAGTGTTGAGTTATTTTGCGGGGAAAGAAAATTTACAATGTTATAAAGCTCTACACTCACTTCTTTTCTTTGTAGCAAAGTGTAATTTCTGCAATGTTGTCACATGAAAAGATATAATAAAATATTTCCAAAAAATGTGAATGTGAGGGGTGTACTCACTTTTGTGAGTAGTGTGTGTGTGTATATATATGTATACAGTGGGACAAAAAAGTATTTAGTCAGCCACCAATTGTGCAAGTTCTCCCACTTAAAAAGATGAGAGAGGCCTGTAATTGTCATCATAGGTATACCTCAACTATGAGAGACAAAATGTGGAAACAAATCCAGACAATCACATTGTCTGATTTTTGAAAGAATGTATTTGCAATTATGGTGGAAAATAAGTATTTGGTCAATATCAAAAGTTCATCTCAATACTTTGTTGGCAATGACAGAGGTCAAACATTTTCTGTAAGTCTTCACAAGGTTGTCACACACTGTTGCTGGTATGTTGGCCCATTCCTCCATGCAGATCTCCACTAGAGCAGTGATGTTTTGGGGCTGTCGCTGGGCAACATGGACTTTCAACTCCCTCCAAAGGTTTTTTTATGGGGTTGATATCTGGAGACTGGCTAGGCTACTCCAGGACCTTGAAATGCTTCTTACGAAGCCACTCCTTCGTTGCCCGGGCGGTGTGTTTGGGATCATTGTCATGCTGAAAGACCTAGCCACGTTTCATCTCCAATGCCCTTGCTGATGGGAGGAGGTTTACACTCAAAATCTCACAATACATGGCCCCATTCATTCTTTCATGTACACGGATCAGTCGTCCTGTTCCCTGTGCAGAGAAACAGCCCCAAAGCATGATATTGCCACCCCCATGCTTCACAGTAGGTATGGTGTTCTTTGGTTGCAACTCAGCATTCTCTTTCCTTCAAATACGACGTGTTGTGTTTATACCAAACAGTTCTACTTTGGTTTCATCTGACCATATGACATTCTCCCAATCCTCTTCTGGATCATCCAAATGCTCTCTAGCAAACCTCAGATGGGCCCAGACATGTACTGGCTTAAGCAGAGGGACACGTCTGGTACTGTAGGATCTGAGTCCTTGGCGGCGTAGTGTGTTACTGATGGTAGCCTTTGTTACATTGGTCCCAGCTCTCTGCAGGTCATTCACTAGGTCCCCCCCGTGTGGTTCTGGGATTTTTGCTCACCGTCCCTGTGATCATTTTGACCCCATGGGGTGAGATCTTGCGTGGAGCCCCAGATCGAGGGAGATTATCAGTGGTCTTGTATGTCTTCCATTTTCTAAATATTGCTCGCACAGTTGATTTCTTCACACCAAGCTGCTTGAATATTGCAGATTCAGTCTTCCCAGCCTGGTGCAGGTCTACAATTTTGTTTCTGGTGTCCTTCAACAGCTCTTTGGTCTTCACCATAGTGGAGTTTGGAGTGTGACTGTTTGAGGTTGTGGACAGGTGTCTTTTATACTGATAACAAGTTCAAACAGGTGCCATTAATACAGGTAATGAGTGGAGGACAGAGGAGCCTCTTACCGACCGCCGCACGACGATGTACGTCCAAACTTTGAACGGGGATATCGTTGACATGGCAGCAGCTAGCTGCCATAACCCCGATATCTCCGTTTTCGTGCGTCGGCCAGCTTTCAGATAAAAGTGGTCCCTGCGGTGGATTCGCCGCAAGATCACTTTTATCGGTGGCGGGAGAGGGGCCCCCCTCCCGCCGCGATCCGGTGCCCTCCGCCGCTTACTG